>NC_062220.1:56768833-57991020 GCF_902686445.1 Sciurus carolinensis
CGTAGCTGCTATTCCTAGATTCATTTGCGTTCCCTTAAACTTTTACTAACTAATCTTTCATTTACTCATATCTCCTGTTATAATTTTTTATATTAACTTTTCTCTATTCAAATTACTGTGTGATTTTTGTCTCTTGATTGGACAGTGACTCATAAGTGGATATAAATTGATACAAGCCAGGCTCTATTGCTCTCTACTTTGATAACAAAACAGAAAAGTGTTAATTGATACTCATCTAATGAAATATAGTAAGTTGAAGGCTGTGCCATGTTCTAACTCCTAGAATCTGGGATTGTGACTTTGAGAGAGAAAAAATTCTTGGTTTATGTAATTAACTTGATCTCAAAATGAAATCATCTTGGCTTACCAGGGTATACCCTAGAATTAGTATCAGGTATGGTTATGTGAGGTCAGTGAGGCCCAGAAAAAATAGACAGACAGAAATGGAGGACACACACTGGAGAAGGCTATGTGAGGACAGAGGCAAAGATTTTTCAAACTTCAATTCAAGGAACAAATGAATCCATGAGAAGCTGGAAGAGATGGGATGTTTTCTTCTCTATAACCTGTAGAAGGAGATGGTCCTGAGGGCACTGATTTCAGATGTTTGGCCTCCACGATTGTAAGATAATACATTTCTATTGTTTTAAATCATAAATTTTGTGGTAATTCATTATGAAAGTTATCAGAAGCTAATACAGTATGCAACTAGGATCCAAATGAGGCTGAATAGAATATTAGTTATATATCATCCAAATTCTGAATATAGATAGATGACAAATAATATTTTTCTCTACCAATAGAAAATGAATATGATTACTATTCTTTATCAGAAAAACATTTTTTAATAATAACTAATACTTTCAACATCAATATAATACAGTTTGAAAGAGTTTATATTAAGCATTAAAGACAAACACAAATGTAATGAATAGTTATGATGATAATGTTATATGTTTACTTATATCCTTGGTACAGATTACATTTTTAACCTTATACATATTATTTCTAAATTTTCTTAGGAATATTTTCTGTTTGAAAGGTATAGAATGATAGAATACCATTAATTGATAATCAAATAATACTATTACTAGAAATAAAAAAAGCCATAAGTAATACTTTGCTGATTACTGTACTTAGCATGTTACATTTAATACTGAAACTCAAAATAAAACCTAATACTTTCTTTTTTTTTTTTTTTATTGTGAACAAATGGGACACATGTTCTTTCTCTGCTTGTACATAGAGTAAAGGCATACCATTTGTGTAATCATACGTTTACATAGGGTGATGTTGGTTGATTCATTCTGTTATTTTTTCCCCTTCCCCCACCCCTCCCATCCCTCTTTTCCCTCTATACAGTCCTTCCTTCCCCCATTCTTGCCCCCCTCCCTAACCCTCACTCTAACCCTAAAACTAACCCCTCCCATGCCCCATTATGTATCATCATCCACTTATCAGCGAGATCATTCTTCCTTTGGTTTTTTGAGATTGGCTTATCTCACTTAGCATGATATTCTCCAATTTCGTCCATTTGCTTGCAAATGCCATAATTTTATCATTCTTTATGGCTGAGTAATATTCCATTGTATATATATGGCACAGTTTCTTTATCCATTCATCAACTGAAGGGCATCTAGGTTGGTTCCACAATCTGGCTATGGTGAATTGAGCAGCAATGAACATTGATGTGGCTGTATCTCTGTAGTATGCTGATTTTAAGTCCTTTGGGTATAGGCCAAGGAGTGGGATAGCTGGGTCAAATGGTAGTTCCATTCCAAGTTTTTTAAGGAATCTCCATACTGCCTTCCAGAGTGGTTGCACTAATTTGCAACCCCACCAGCAATGTATGAGTGTACCTTTTTCCCCACATCCTCGCCAACACCTGTTGTTGCTTGTATTCTTGATAATCGCCATTCTGATTGGGGTGAGATGGAATCTTAGGGTGGTTTTGATTTGCATTTCTTTTATTACTAGAGATGTTGAACATTTTTCCATATGTTTGTTGATTGTTTGTAGGTCTTCTTCTGTGAAGTGTCTGTTCATTTCCTTAGACCATTTGTTGATTGGATTATTTGTAGTCTTGGTGTTGAGTTTTTTGAGTTCTTTATAGATTCTGGAGATTAGTGCTCTATCTGAAGTATGATTGGCAAAGATTTTCTCCCACTCTGTAGGCTCTTTCTTCACATTGCTGATAGTTTCCTTTGCTGAGAGAAAGTTTTTTAGTTTGAATCTATCCCAGTTGTTGATTCTTGCTTTTATTTCTTGTGCTATGGGAGTCCTGTTGAGAAAGTCTGGTCCTAAGCCGACATGTTGAAGATCTGGACCTACTTTTTCTTCTATAAGATGCAGGGTCTCTGGTCTGATTCCGAGGTCCTTGATCCATTTTGAGTTTAGTTTTGTGCACGGTGAGAGATATGGGTTTATTTTCATTTTGTTGCATATGGATTTCCAATTTTCCCAGCACCATTTATTGAAGAGGCTATCTTTTCTCCATTGCATATTTTTGGCCCCTTTGTCTAGTATGAGGAAATTATATTTGTTTGGGTTTGTGTCCATGTCCTCTATTCTGTACCATTGATCTACCTGTCTATTTTGGTACCAATACCATGCCGTTTTTGTTACTATTGCTTTGTAGTACAGTTGAAGTTCAGGTATTGCAATACCCCCTGCTTCATTTTTCCTGCGAAGGATTGCTTTAGCAATTCTGGGTTTCTCATTCTTCCAGATGAATTTCATGATTGCTTGTTCTACTTCTGTAAGGTACATCATTGGGATTTTAATTGGAATTGCATTGAATCTGTGTAGCACTTTTGGTAGTATGGCCATTTTGACAATATTAATTCTGCCTATCCAGGAACATGGGAGATCTTTCCATCTTCTAAGGTGTTCCTTAATTTCTTTCTTTAGTGTTCTGTAGTTCTCATTGTAGAGGTCTTTCACCTCTTTTGTGAGATTGATTCCCAAGTATTTTATTTTTTTCGAGGCTATTGTGAATGGAGTAGCTTTCCTAACTTCTCTTTCTGAAGATTCATCACTTATGTATAAAAATGCATTGGATTTATGAGCATTGATCTTGTATCCTGCTACTTTACTGAATTCACTTATGAGTTCTAAGAGTTTTCTGGTGGAATTTCCTGGTTCCTCTAAGTATATAATCATATCATCAGCAAATAGGGATAGTTTGAGTTCTTCTTTTCCAATTCGTTTCCCTTTAATTTCTTTGGTCTGTCTAATTGCTCTGGCTAGAGTTTCAAGGACGATATTGAATAGGAGTGGTGAGAGAGGGCATCCCTGGCTTGTTCCAGATTTTAGGGGGAATGCTTTCAGTTTTTCACCATTAAGAATAATATTAGCCATGGGCTTAGCATAGATGGCCTTTACAATGTTAAGGAACGTTCCCACTATCCCTATTTTTTCTAGTGTTTTGAGCATGAAGGGGTGCTGTATTTTATCAAATGCTTTTTCTGCATCTATTGAAATAATCATGTGATTCTTGACTTTAAGTCTGTTGATATGGTGAATTACATTTATTGATTTCCTGATGTTGAACCAACCTTGCATACCTGGGATGAAATCCACTTGATCATGATGCACTATCTTTTTAATACATTTTTGTATGCGATTTGCTAAAATTTTGTTGAGAATTTTTGCGTCGATGTTCATTAAGGATATTGGTCTGAAATTTTCTTTCCTCGATGTGTCTCTGTCTGGTTTAGGTATCAGGGTGATATTGGCTTCGTAGAATGAGTTTGGGAGGGTTCCCTCCTCTTCTATTTTATGGAATACTTTGAAAAGTATTGGAATGAGCTCTTCTTTAAAGGTTTTGTAGAACTCGGCTGAGAAACCATCAGGTCCTGGACTTTTCTTTGTTGGTAGGCTTTTGATGACTTCTTCTATTTCATTACTTGAAATTGGTCTATTTAAATTGTGTATGTCCTCCTCGTTTAGTTTAGGCAATTCATAGGTCTCTAGAAACTTGTTGATATCTTCGAAATTTTCTATTTTGTTGGAATATAGATTTTCAAAATAGCTTCTAATTATGTTTTGTATTTCAGTCATGTCTGTTGTGATATTTCCTTGTTCATTCCGAATTTTGGTGATTTGGGTTTTCTCTCATCTTCTCTTTGTTAGTGTGGCTAAAGGTTTATCAATTTTGTTTATTTTTTCAAAAAATTGACAAAATAAATAGTTGGTTCTTAGAAAAAACCTAATACTTTCAATTGGATTTTTTTAAATTCATTTGCCGAGAAAAATATACTTGTTTTTTAAGAAACACTTGAATTATATAGTAAGTTCTCTTTCTACTAATTTTTCTTTCATACCTTGAGACCTCATTTCCACATTCTTGTTCTTCAGAACATCAAAATATTCATTTCCATAAAAATAATATTTTCTTATAAATTCTTAATTGGAATCCACATGTCCCTGCATAAAATTATAGTAACAAATAGTGTAGAATTTAAAATCCTTGAAAGAATTTAAACATAGAACAGGAAATTTACACATTAACCTGGTCCTAAGAACACACAACTCTGCTTTGGTTGTACTTACTTTCTATGTAAATAAAGAGATAATAATAAAAGGTAGCATACTCTTAATTCCTTCATGTAAGTTAAAACCTTCATGTCATGATTTGTACATTCTTTGGGATAGACCTAAATTCTTCCAGATTTATGATTTTTTTTTTTTCTTTTTGTGAGGCAGAAGTCCAAATTCAATCTTCAGACAGAACTCAGTGGGTCAGCTTTCAGGAATAGAAGATAAAGCAAACTATTATTGGAAATCCAAGGAAAGAAAATGGCTTGTGCCAAGCCTAAGATTTAATTTTTTCTTGAATTAATTTATAGCTAACAAAATCTGGCTTCCTATTTCTCAAAAATAAACGAAAAGGCTTAAAAAGCCTACTTGATTTTGTATGCTTCTTTAAACAACATCTTGATGAGTTAAGTGTAAATGAATCAGAAACATATGGATTAACTCTTTTTTTAAGTATTTATAGCTATAAATAGAAGAGGAAACTAAATACTTGGCAAAATATACTTTGGGTTTGCCACACAACAATCATTTTAAAATTACTTGAGTTTTTCACCATCAGTGAAGAGGGCTGGTTTTTATTCCAGAACTGCTTTGAATATGGTGAAAGTATCTTGTGGAAATTAGTAAAACCTTTAGAGGAAATTCTTGCTTCTGTCTTCCTACACAGTTAAAATTTTAAATAGCCACCTAATTTAATCATAAATAAGTATAAATATATTGATAAAATTATGTTGTTTTCTCTTGATTATTTGGAATATTTCCTTAGAAATCGTTGAATATTTTCTGCACTTATGTTACTACATAATATTTGGAATACAAAAAAAGTATATCAACAAGTTTGAGGGTAAATGTTGATTTTCTTAAAAAGAGGGCAAATAATTGCAATTTGAGAGGAATGAAATTCATGACTTTAGGCTATTAACTATTTTGGGTCATTGTTAATTATAGTGTCAAAAATTTGAATTTTGTGGGCTGAGGTTGTGGTTCAGTGGTAGAGCACTTGCCTGACACATGGGTTCAATCCTCAGCACCACATAAAATAAATAAATAAAATAAAGGTACTGTGTCATCTATAACTAAAAACTAAATTTAAAACATTTGAATTTTGTTAGTATATTTATATTGTAGCCAATAATTATTAATTTTTATTTTGTCAAATTTATCTACATTTGGATATCAGAGGAACCTAACAACAAAGACTTATGGGAAGGTAGTTTTATAAGTATGGCAATGAGCACTAGTATTAGTGAAAGATGCATTTCCCTCTTGCCACAGTTTTTGCTATTTTGGTTCATATTTTACAAAATGCTATCCTTAAATTTTATCTAATTTAAATTTTAGCCATCTATTTTCCCAAATTGCTTTAACAAATTCCATCAGACATAGACTAAAAGGTGTTTTTTTAAAAAAAATACATATAGTTTTCCTTAATCCTTGTAAATCATATATTATGAGTTATGCTTTCTGCCAAACATTTCAAGTGTGGAAGGAGACATCCAAATCCACCATAGAATTGCTGCCATGGTTAGTTTCCCATCCTTTTCCTTTTGTCTTTATATTATTCATGTTTCCAGACATTTTTAGGACACTCTTTGCAGAAGTAATAATAATAATACTGCCAATCCTTGAGCACCTGCTTTTGGTCAGGCACTGTTTTATCTGTCTTTTTGGTGACCACACATTTTCTAATTCCATACTTCATTAAACAAGTCTAATATTCTTTCTCACAGTAAAGACAGACTGACATAATATCATAAACATTCCTGGATTTAAAATCTTAATCAAATGTGGAGTGTTCTTGTTCAATGGCATCTCTCCATTGAGGATCTGGTACTTGTGATTCTGCTGGATCTTCAGACAGCTGCACTGTGGTTCAAATGCCCAAATAATGGAGTCTCTGTGATTATTGTTCAGAAACATAAAATTTTAAAAATAGCACTGAACAAATTATTGAATAAAAATGTGTGAATTCATCAACATCAAAGACACAACTGCTTTTACCTTTAGATTTTGTTCAAAGTCATGTGTCAAAAATGATATAGTTTCCAAACTATATCCAGTTTTAGCTATGAATCACATGTTGCCATTTATATAATCAAAAATGTATGATGTTGGTCAAAGAGTTCAAAAGATTTCACTTATACAGGATGAAAATTCAGATCAAATGTACAGCATAGTGGCTGTAGTTAATTTTGTATATTTGAAACTTGCTAAGGCCTTAAGCGATGTCACACACATAAAAAGTAGTTATGTGAAGTGAAAGATATGTTAGTTTGGTTGTAGTAAAAAAGTCTTACAATATGTATATCAATATATCACTTTGTATACCTTAAATGTACAATTCTGATTTTTGAATTATACCTCCATGAAGCTGACAAAAGTTATACGGTGCTTTATGCTTCTACACTGTGTTCTTAACATGTCCACCCAATTAATAATTGTGCTATATTTACAACCTGGAGTGAGTGATTGATCACTATCCATTTGCCCATCTGTCAGATGTAATTAAAAGTCAGTGAATCCAGTGATCTAAAGGTATTTTTAAATTCTGAGCTCATACTATTTAACCTATTCATTTTTACAGTCTGTCTTTCTAATAAACTGATGAATTGTTTCTTTTTATAGAATAATCCATTTAATTTTACTTCAGTCTTCTTTTTTAAAGATTTTTTTAGCTCTTCACAAGACATGAATCTGAAAAGAATCTCTACATTTATACAATATGTTAAAATCCTTGGAAAGTTTGCTACATTTTTTGTTTCCTTGGTTTATTAATTAATGACTTTTTATACTATAGAAGGCTTTTCCTTATATCCTTCTTATTTCAGAAATAAGAAATAAAAACGACTAAACATTAACATCCTCTAGTAAATTTGAACTTTGTTGAACAATATAGAAGTTATCAAATGAAGTTACCAAATGAAAATGAGTTGATACAATCTTCCATATCTTCACTTTTCCATAGATTTTAAGAATGTAAATATGTCTCAGTTTTTATGATCTAAGTTATTCTATTGGTCAGTTTTACTAAGAATAAAAACACTCTAGGTAAAATTACATCCTTTTATCTTTAGTGAATTGACTTTGTAAAGTCACTGGAATTTAGCATACTGCCTAGATCACTGTCATAATGTGTGACATTGTGTTTGTGGTAGCTAAGACCTTATAGATGTGGCAACCTCAGGAAGAAATGAACTAAGTGACACAATACCAGAAATTACAGTTTTGAACTATCATTCAATAAATAAATACATGCTTAAATATAAACTATTAGTGGTGACTCAAAATGTTCATGTTATTAAATCATGTTATTATGATAATAATTATTCATCCAGTAATTTTCAGAGATGGTTTTATTTAATTCTCACATGAATTCTTTGATCTCTGGAGTAAGTATAATTTCCATATTATTGTAAGAAAAAAGTTCTAAAAGGAGAACATAATGCTTGTCAGGGAATGTTTCTTCTATTAAATAATATATGTTACTTAATGCTTTTTTTTTTTAGTAAAATAAAAAAGATTTTTTTAGCTCTTCACAAGACATGAATCTGAAAAGAATCTCTACATTTATACAATATGTTAAAATCCTTGGAAAGTTTGCTACATTTTTTGTTTCCTTGGTTTATTAATTAATGACTTTTTATACTATAGAAGGCTTTTCCTTATATCCTTTGAAATCTGCCTAGATAACAGATTCTGTTTTACTAGAATGAATTTTATGCAATTTATGTTGATTTTATTATGGTATTGATCACTATTTTTAAAAACACAGGAAGACGCTCCTGTGTTTAGTCAACTTTTTATAACTATGATAAATACCTAATGAAACATCCTACAGGGGCTGAGGATGTGGCTCAGCAGTACAGCTCTCACCTGGTATGTGTGGGGCACTGGATTCAATTCTCAGCACCACATGAAAATAAATAAGTAAAATAAAGGTATTGTGTCCATCTACAACTAAAAAAATATTAGAAAGAAAGAAAGAATCCTAAAGGAGGAAAGAGAAGGAAGGCAGGGAGGGAGGGAGGGAGGAAGGAAGGAAGGAAAGAAGGAAGGAGGGAGGGAGGGAGGAAGGGAGGGAGCGAAGGAAGGAGAGAAGGAGGGAAAGATTGATTTTGGCTCCTAGCTTCAGAGGTTGCAGTTCATGGTCCCTTGTCTCCATTTATTCTGAGCCTGTGCTGAGGCAGAACATAATATTGAGGGTGTGGATTAACAAAGCTTCTTACCTCAAGTTGGACAACAAGCAGAGAGAGAAAGGAAGGACTTGGGTCAAGATATATTCTCCAGGGAAACACCCCCAAAAAGCCATTTCCCCCAACTAGGTATTACCTCATACAGTTTCTACCATTTCCCAATAGTCAATTCAGCTGTGAATCACTCAACAGCTTAATCCATTGATAAGGGCAGATGCCTCATGATCTTACTCCTTCTCAGAGCTCCACTTTTGAATATTGCTGTACTGGGGACCAAAGTTTCAACACAGGAACCAGAGCCTTTGGGGAATATTCCATATTCAAACAGTTCATCATTTATGACATTGCTAATTTTCTTTGCAATTCTTTTAAGTTCTATTTCTGATTTTAAACATTTTATTGTCCTTAGATTAAATGGGTCATAAAGTATTGTTTTTCAAGCACTTGTGATGCAATCTTTTTTTTAAATATTTTTTAGTTGCAGAAGGACACAATAGTTTATTTATTCATTATTTTTAAATGTGGTGCTGAGAATCAAGCCCAGTGCCTCATATGTGCAAGACAAACGCACTACCACTGAGCTACAGCCCCAGCCTATTGTGATCTAATTTTAAAAGCACAAATATTCTCTTACAACTTTTTGATTGTGTCTTCCCACAGTTGAATCCCAAGTAAAGGTAAAATAAAAATTTAGAATATGTTTTATGCCTAAAATCAGAAATAACAGTGTTTTATTGCATCATATAGAAAGATATGTTAAAAATAGATGGATTCTATATATTATTATTATACAAGTTTCCATGAAGAGTTTTAAAATATGAAGAGTCAGCCTGCCCTAGGTTAAATTCATATAGGTGAAATATTATTCGTATGAATAGTTCAGAAATCACATGCTCTATGAGAAATTTCTAGTAAATGTCCTTGCTGTTCATCAAGTGTTTTTACCTTTAGAGAATCCACTCACCAAAACCAAGTCCAAGAGATAGTCTGTTGTTTTCCTGTATTTACAAGAGTCCTGGCAATGCCTTACAATATTAGAGATAATAGAAAAATATTAGCACTGAAAATATAAGTTATTGCATAAAATATTTACTTGTCCACATCCTGACTTTTCTGATTTGGATTTAGCATTGTCTGGCTACTGGTCCATTAAGTTTTATAAAAATATAGATATCTGGGTTTCTCTACCTTTGCTGAGTCTCTCTCTGATATACTTGATATTTTAAGTTGTAATGGAATATTGTATATCAATATATTTTGCTCCATCAAAATTATACCCATCCATTTTTGTAAATTAGATGTAAAATTCTGTCTCATTTTTGAAAATATGCTTCTTCAATATCCATATTTGTCTAATTTTTTTACGAGGGAGAATGGCTTTGTTGTACCTGCCAAGAAATAACCTTGTTAGTTACATGATGTCCATATGAGGCCTCATTGGACCTTTCACATTTGAAAATCATCAGCAATAAATTAATGACAGCCCTAAATTTTTATCTCTTCAGATAATATTAATTTTAATCTAAAACAATCTGAAAGCTGTGTATAAGTTAAAAAATAAATCACAATCTAATTCAGATTTTGTTTTCATAGATCACTCTCAGAGCCTCATGGAAAAGGTCTATACAAGATAGTTTAAAATTATTGTTACCTGAAGAATTTACTTTTGGGTAAAGGCTTCAGTGGATTCTTTTGAGTGCAGGCTTCTGAGCATGCATCTCAGACCATTAATTTTCAGTTGATATGTTGGCCTAAGTCAGGATTCCCAGGGTCCTATTTATCTAGAAGTAGTTCACTTCCTGAAAGCAAAATGTTGAACCAAGTGGCATCAGATTAATCATATTAATTACATAGTATAAACTAAATCATGAACAGAATTTTATTTTGCTCATTTGTTTGGAATCATTTGACTTTATTTTAATGTTCTATTTTCTAGTTCTTTGGAGACCTTTCTCTTATTACATTTTCCCCCCAACTATTTTTGTAAAGTGATATAAAATATTTTAAACAATAGCATATTCTCACTGATTCCACCAGATTTAGAAACTCTTACTGCCTTTTTATTTTTCCATAGTCATTTGCATAGGTTGATGAGTCTATCCTCACATTCCTCATAATATTTCTGAACAATTGATTAAAACAGTGCTTATTTTAAAAGATATTGTAGTATCATTACCACAGTGGTGGAATAGAAGATTCCAGCCCTCCTCTCCCCCACAAAAATATATTGACTGCTATTTTATAAACCAAAATACCCCAGAGAGGATTTCACAGGACCTTAAATAATCTATAGCAACACAATTGAGAAAACAAAACAAAACAATTTATAGGGCAAACATTACTGGTAAGTGTGACATAACCTGAAATGCCAGGAGATGGCTAGGAGCAAAAAGGAATGCAGAAGCTTAAGTGTCAGCTACATGGCAGGAATCATCATGGTCCCCAGCAGACTGCTTCACAGAAGATGCTGAAATCCCTAGACACCAAAATAACCAAAAACTCTTTTTGCCTGAGACCTCCAGAGTGGAAGATAAGGCTACACATTCTTCCACCCTATCTCAAGTAATAGGTACTATTAACACCTCTTTGAGAAAGGAACCACTATCTCCTGTAATTCTGCACACATCCCAACCCTGATGAAGTCAAGGTCATTCTCTGAGTGCCCCCATTTCAGCGCAGGGTTCTGTGACTGCATTAGACCCACCCATATCTCAGATTCCAGAGCCATCATCATAGCTGTTTCACACTCCAGACCTGAAGCCAATCTTTCTGGGAAGGTCTGTTCTTTGACTTTGGTTCAGCAGCCACAAGGAGCTAGGCTCTACCCTGACACTGGAGTAACTTTAACTCTGAGCATGACTATGGTCACATTCTTGGCTCCTCTAGCTGTTTCATAAGCCCCCATGCCTCACACATTATTACCAATATGGCAGCAGGAATTCTTCTACCCAGGGAACCAGTGTCATTGCCATCCCTGATCCCAGAGCCATAGTTTCTCTTTGCATGCCCATGCTCAGGCTGAGTGCCTTCTTAGATCCCCAGTTGCCATCAGTCACCAGTGCCACCACCACTATAAGCAAGGCAGACCCAGTTCTGTGAAGGTTCACCTTAACTATAGCTTCCTTGGTGAGAGACAGAGATCAGGAGAATCTTAGCAGCCATCACCACTACTGATGATGGTAGTAAAAGGACAAAATTGAAGTGGAGCAGGAGGCATAAGCTCAAGATACGTATTTTACACCATGGTGACTACTGTTAACAATAAAAACATACTTTAAAATTGCCAAGATAGTAGATTTTACATGTTCTCACCACAGAAAATGAAATAATTATCAGGTAAAGTATGTGCTAAATAGCTTGAATGAGTGATTCTATGATGTGTATATAGGTGTGTGTGCATATATATATGATGTATATATATATATATATATATATATATATGTATCTCAAAACATCATGTTGTACACTATATATAGTTTTCATTTGCCAATTAAAAGTACTTAATAAATAAAAAGAACTTATAAGCTATTTTTTGTGGAACAAATGTTAGATTTACTTCTGGATCCAGTGCTTATAAAGCCCTCCCATGAATTGGTCTACTTCTAGACTTAATTGCTCCAACTACTTTCATAAAATTGTGATACCTTGTGAAGAAAGAAATTTACTCAAATGTTTAGGTTCCACAAGGGAAAATGTTTGCAGAAACTGTGGGACTTCTTTTTATAGTTTATAAATAGTATAATTAAGAGAATTATTTTGAAGTCTAACCTGGGATTTTCATTATGAACCTTCTAGATAGTATTAATCCTGTGACTAATAATTGTTCAATACTGTATATTTTTAGATTTGCAACATAAGCTTTAGAAAGACTATATGGTAAATGTTTTGTAGTATCTACTTCAATCAGGCTAATCATGATATAAGCTTTATCATGTAACCAATAATAATCCTTGTTTTCTTTTGAAAAGTATGTGATAGAATGAGGAATATTATACAATTATGAAAAATTTAAATTTTTTAAAAATTTCTGAGTGTCCTGACTAGCACACTCTGTGATCGTGACTACCTTTGCTTTTCATTGTCTTTAAACTATTTTGCAGCTTCATAAGTTTTAGAATATTTAAAATACTACAAATTATTATTGTCAGTAGAAATATGTAGACTCTGTTTACTGGAGATTCAGTTGATTTTTATATTATAAGTACTGACCAACTTTAACAGTTCAGCCTCTATTTAGCAAATACATTTTACCAGTAGTGATAGTTTGTATATTGATAATTTTTATGTGTCTTTCCTCAAACTTCATGAAACTCCTAATTTTTTAAAAAAGCACATTTTTTAAGAAAAAAATTAAATGTATTATCACAGCAAAAGTGTTAGTATTGCAAAATGAATATTTAAGATGAAAGTTACTGGCATTTGAGGTTGATTCCATTGTGTTCTCCTTGCATGTTCTTTTGCCTAGAAGTTTGACTATTGGAAAGTAAAACATTGGTTTCTTGAGAAGAAAAATAATTGTCTTTTTGTTTCTTACAGTCTTTTAAATTTATGTATAATAATGTTTGTCACAGTATTATTTAGAAATTGGGAATAGCCATAAAGCGGGAGTGGTTAAATACTTCTACATGGTGGAATCTTTAAGCCTTTAATATAAGTGACAAGTTACAAACACTATATTGAGCATGATATCAATTATGCACATATATGCATAAACATAAACGTACTCACTGACCACCAACTTCAATTTAACAATTTCTTAAACAATTTATCCCACTGCTAATAATTTTCCACCTAACTGGTTCTTATAGTCACTTGATGTATCCAGTTTCTCCTATCCATCATTTTCTTGCTACATTCACTTTCCTATCAAATTGGATTTATTGTATGCAAATATCTAATCAAGCTGAACTATTCCAAAAATTATAAATCCGAATATTTACTTTCTTCATGTCATCAGAACACAGCTTGGAAAATCTGAATAGCCATAATAATAACATCAATATTAACACATTATCATCTTTAATGGACTTATCAAAACTTACAAAACCTCTTAATGTTTTTCTAGCCACTTCTCACTTCCAGTCTCTGAGATGACCCATCTGCCTCCCTCACTCTGATAATCTTAAACCATGATGGAAACATTGCTTCTCCAATCAAAGGCCATTTTCCCAAGTGCCCTTGGTATTACATCTCTTCCTAGTTTCTCACTGTTTTTTTCCCTTTCTTCTCGTGAATAATAAACTTCTACTTTTTCCTTTTTACTGAAGTCTGTTATGTAGTATTAGATTCATTCTTTTATTTTCACTCTCCATTCATTTCTCAACCCATACCAAATATCTGCCTCCCAAAACCAAATCTTCTGTATAAAACTGATCTTGACATGTCTATGAATAATTTCCAGTGGAAACTCCCTTGTTATTTGACTTCTGAATTGCCTCCTACACATTTGACTTTTCCATGTTTTGGAATATTTTTCTCCTTTCCCTCCCAGATACTAAACTCTGCTAGTTTTATTTTTACCATTGTCAGTTTCTTCTCATTCTCCTTTTCTTTCACAAATCTATTATCTCCCAGTTCATGTCCTCTGCTAATAACTTTGACTCTTTCCCTGTGTGATCTAATTTCAATGCCTTTAAATACCTTCTATGAACAGATCATTCCCAGGTTACTTTCATCACCCAGTTTTCTCTTCTAAAATTCAGCCCTTGCATACAACTGCCTAGGGAACACCTGCCCTTGGATATCATCTCATAATTGGTGTGATCCAAATAAGTCATAATGTACCCATCCTAACTAGTTTATCATACAAAGTTATATCCAGAAAACTCTATGTCTTATATCTACCTATACCTTATATCCAAGGAAATCAGCAACCCAATGCTTCTTAAACATACAGAATATCATCATTCATAGCTGACGTTAAATGCTGTTTGTTTCCTGCAAGTATATATCAAAAGAATTTAATTTAAGATTTTATCAGATTATTGCCCTATTTAGGGAGAAATGGTAATGCTTTTTAGACATTGACGTTTAACAGATGGATTAAAATTTACTTGTGCTATAATTACCTAGTGACATGGCAGAATTTCTCCACTTAGAACTTTTTCAAAGTGGAGTAGATTGCCAAATATTTGAACTTGTTAGGAGGAGGTTCTATTTTCAGGCAGGATGACTTCCTTTTGAAGCCTATAATTCTTCATTTTTCAAGAACCTTTTTATGAGGGGGGTGGGATTTTAACTCAGTGGCAAGGTAATCCCCAGCATCAAAACAAAACAAACAAAAAGTCTTGTAATAAACATTTTGTAAGTACTTTCAAAAACCTTCTTTCCTGTGTATTTTTCCTTGTGATTTCCACTTTCTAAGATGAGAGTTTGATGAGCATTGTCCCCATTTATTTTTATTTACTGTTTTAGTCTATGCAACTTGGTGTAAAAGTAAGACAGTATTTATTAAGGTATCCAGAGTGTTCATTGATGTAACATTCAGGAGTTAAGACATCAAAAAGAAAGAATTGGGAGTATGATTAAAAAAGTAGAATTAGTTTCTACTCAAAGAACACAATTTCCTCATTTATACATTATAAATAAGTGTTTCTTTCTGAGAAACTGCATTTTACATCTTGCTCACTTCCAATTTTATTAGTCTTAGGGCTTTAAATTATGCCAAATATAAACATATCTCAAAGATCTCAAAGAGGGCTGGGGTTGTAACTCCATGTAGAGCACATACTTAGCATATGCCACTGGGTTCAATTCCTAGCACTAAAAGAAAAAAGGGGAAAAAAATCTTCATAGTAACAGTTCTGAAAGTTCATAATAATAATATTTTAAGAGGTAGTAGGTATTGTATTAAAGAGCTTATGGTTGTATTTTTTTTCCCCTTTAAACTCATTTCACATACAAGAATCTTGCAGTGTTGATGTTGAGAACCCAAACTTTGTAATAAACTTATCAGGATTTTACAACAGAAAACAATAAAATAGTACTTGAAACAAGTTTCCTTTGCCTGAACATGCGAATTAAGTCATATATAAGTACCCAGATATTGATTTTTATTTTCCTGGTTTTATGTATCCTTTCTCTTTATTTTTGTCTACTGAACATCTGCTTTCTTTTTTTTTTTTAATTGTATACAAATGGGATACATGTTGTTTCTCTATTTGTACATAGAGTCAAGGCATACCATTTGTGTAATCATACGTTTACATAGGGCAATGATGTTTATTTTTTTTCCCTTCCCCCCCACCCCTCCCACCCCTCTTTTCCCTGTATACAGGCCTTCTTTCCTTCATTCTTACCGCTCTCCTTATCCCTAACCCTAAACCTAACCCTAAACCTAATGCTAACCCCTCCCACCCCCCATTATATGTCCTCATCCGCTTATCAGCGAGATCATTCGTCCTTTAGTTTTTTGAGATTGGCTTATCTCACTTAGCATGATATTCTCCAATTTCGTCCATTTCCCTGCAAATGCCATAATTTTATCATTCTTCATTGCGGAGTAATATTCCATTGTATATATATGCCACAGATTCTTTATCCATTCATCAACTGAAGGGCATCTAGGTTGGTTCCACAATCTGGCTATGGTGAATTGAGCAGCAATGAACATTGATGTGGCTGTATCTCTGTTAGTATGCTGATTTTAAGTCCTTTGGTTATAGGCCAAGGAGTGGGATAGCTGGGTCAAATGGTGTTTCCATTCCAAGCTTTCTGAGGAATCTCCACACTGCTTTCCAGAGTGGCTGCACTAATTTGCAACCCCAACAGCAATGTATGAGTGTTCCTTTTTCACCACATCCTCGCCAACACCTATTGTTGCTTGTATTCTTGATAATCGCCATTCTAATTGGGGTGAGATGAAATCTTAGGGTAGTTTTGATTTGCAATACCCTTATTACTAGGGATGTTGAACATTTTTTCATATATCTGTTGATTACTTGTACATCTTCTTCTGTGAAGTGTCTGTTCATTTCCTTAGCCCATTTGTTGATTGGATTATTTGTATTCTTCGTGTAGAGTTTTTTGAGTTCTTTATAGATTCTGGAAATTAGCACTCTATCTGAGGTATGGTTGGCAAAGATATTCTCCCACTCTGTAGGCCCTCTCTTCACATTTCTGATAGTTTCCTTTGCTGAGAGAAAGCTTTTTAGTTTGAATCTATCCCAGTTGTTGATTCTTGCTTTTATTTCTTGTGCTATGGGAGTCCTGTTAAGGAAGTCTGATCCTAAGCCAACAAGTTGAAGATTTGGACCTACTTTTTCTTCTATAAGATGCAGGGTCTCTGGTCTGATTCCGAGGTCCTTGATCCATTTTGAACTGAGTTTTGTGTAGGGTGAGAGATAGGGTTTAATTTCATTCTATTACATATGGTTTTCCAGTTTTCCCAGCACCATTTGTTGAAGAGGCTATCTTTTCTCCATTGCATATTTTTGGCACCTTTGTCTAGTATGAGAAAATTGTATTTATTTGGGTTTGTGTCCATGTCCTCTATTCTGTTCCATTGATCTACCTATCTATTTTGGTACCAATACCATGCCGTTTTTGTTGCTATTGCTTTGTAATAGAGTTGAAGATCTGGTATTGCAATACCCCCTGCTTCACTCTTGCTACTGAGGATTGCTTTAGCTATTCTAGGTTTTTTATTCTTCCAGATGAATTTCATAATTGCTTCCTCTATTTCTGTAAGGTACATCATTGGGATTTTAATTGGAATTGCATTGAATCTGTATAGCACTTTAGGTAGTATGGCGATTTTGACGATATTAATTCTGCCTATCCAGGAACATGGGAGATCTTTCCATCTTCTAAGGTTTTCTTGAATTTCTTTCTTTAGTGTTCTGTAGTTCTCATTGTAGAGGTCTTTCACCTCTTTTGTGAGATTGATTCCCAAGTATTTTATTTTTTTCGATGCTATTGTGAATGGGGTAGTTTTCCTAATTTCTCTTTCTGAAGATTCATCACTTATGCATAAAAATGCATTGGATTTATGAGCATTGATCTTGTAACCTGCTACTTTACTGAATTCACTTATGAGTTCTAAAAGTTTTCTGGTGGAATTTCCAGGTTCCTCTAAATATATAATCATGTCATCAGCGAACAGGGATAGTATGAGTTCTTCTTTCCTATTCGTATCCCTTTAATTTCTTTGGTTTGTCTGATTGCTCTGGCTAGAGTCTCAAGGACGATGTTGAATAGAAGCGGTGAAAGAGGGCATCCCTGCCTTGTTCCAGTTTTTAGGGGGAACGCTTTCAGTTTTTCACCATTTAGAATGATATTAGCCATGGGCTTAGCGTAGATTGCCTTTATAATGTTAAGGAATGTTCCCACTACCCCCATTTTTTCTAGTGTTTTGAGCATGAAGGGATGCTGTATTTTATCAAATGTTTTTTCTACATCTATTGAAATAATCATGTGATTCTTAACTTTAAGTCTGTTGATATGGTGAATGACATTTATTGATTTCCGAAAGTTGAACCAACCTTGCATCCCTGGGATAAAACCCACTTGATCGTGGTGCACTATCTTTTTAATATATATTTGTATGCGATTTGCTAAAATTTTGTTGAGAATTTTTGCATCGATGTTCATTAAGGATATTGGTCTGAAATTTTCTTTCCTCAATGTGTCTCTGTCTGGTTTAGGTATCAGGGTGATATTGGCTTCATAGAACGAGTTTGGTAGGGTTCCCTCCTCTTCTATTTCATGGAATACTTTGAGGAGTATTGGAATGAGTTCTTCTTTAAAGGTTTTGTAGAACTCGGCTGAGAACCTATCTGGTCCTGGACTTTTCTTTGTTGGTAGGCTTTTGATGACCTCTTCTATTTCATTGCTTGAAATTGGTTTATTTAAGTTGTATGTCCTCCTCGTTCAGTTTAGGCAATTCATATGTCTCTAGAAATTTGTTGATGTCTTCAAGGTTTTCTGTTTTGTTGGAGTATAGATTTTCGAAATAGCTTCTAATTATGTTTTGTATTTCACTCGTGTCTGTTGTGATGTTTCCTTGTTCATTCCGAATTTTAGTAATTTGAGTTTTCTCCCTCTTTCTCTTTGTTAGTGTGGCTAAGGGTTTATCAATTTTATTTATTTTTTCAAAGAACCAACTATTTATTTTGTTAATTTTTCCGATTGTTTCTTTTGTTTCGATTTCGTTGATTTCGGCTCTGATTTTAACTATTTCCTGTCTTCTACTACTTTTGGTATTGGTCTGCTCTTCTTTTTCTAGCACTTTGAGCTGTAGTGTTAAGTCATTTATTTGTTGATTTCTACTTCTTTTTTTGAAAGCACCCCATGAAATAAATCTTCCTCTAAGTACTGCTTTCATAGTGTCCCAGAGATTTTGATATGATGTGTCTTTGTTCTCATTTACTTATAAGAATTTTTTTATTTACCTCCTGATGTCTTCTGATATCCATTCATCATATAATAGTGTATTATTTAATCTCCAGGTATTGGAGAAGTTTCTGTTTTTTATTCTGTCATTTATTTCTAATTTCAATCCATTATGATCTGATAGAGTACAAGGTAGTATCTCTATCTTCTTGTATTTGCTAACAGTAGCTCTGTGGCATAAAATATGGTCTATTTTAGAGAAGGATCCATGTGCTGCTGAGAAGAAAGTGTATTCGTTCTTTGTTGGATGGTATATTCTATATATGTCCGTTAAGTCTAAATTGTTGATTGTGTTGTTGAGATCTATAGTTTCTTTATTCAATTTTTGTTTGGACGATCTATCCAGTGGTGAGAGAGGTGTGTTAAAATCACCTAGTATTATTGTGTTGTGGTCTATCTGATTTCTGTAATTGAGAAGGATTTGTTTGATGTACGTGGATGAGCCAATGTTCGGGGCATAGATATTTATGATTGTTATGTCTTGCTGATTTATGCTTCCCTTAAGCAGCGTGTAATGTCCTTCTTTATCCCTTCTGACTAGTTTTGGTTTGAAGTCCACATTATCTGAAATGAGGATGGATACTCCAGCTTTTTTGCTATGTCCGTGTGCATGGTATGTTTTTCCCCATCCTTTCACCTTTAGTCTATGGGTGTCTCTTTCTATGAGATGAGTCTCTTGCAGGCAGCATATTGTTGGATTTTTCTTTTTAATCCAGTCTGCCAGTCTGTGTCTTTTGATTGATGAATTCAGGCCATTAACATTCAGGGTATTATTGTGATATGATTTGTATTCCCAGTCAATTGACTCATATTTGTTTTTGACATGATTTGGTTTCTCCTTTATTTGGCTATTCCTTTAGGCTAGCGCCTCCTGTTGCTGATTTGCATCGTTGTTTTTCATCTCTTCCTCATGGAATATTTTGCTGAGAATGTTCTGTAATGCTGGCTTTCTTTTTGTAAATTCCTTTAGCTTTTGTTTATCATGGAAGGATCTTATTTCATCGTCAAATTTGAAGGTAAGTTTTGCTGGGTATAAGATTCTTGGTTGGCATCCGTTTTCTTTCAGGGCTTGGTATATGTTGTTCCAGGCCCTTCTAGCTTTTAGGGTCTGGATTGAAAAATCTGCTGATATTCTTATTGGTTTCCCTCTGAATGTAATTTGATTCTTTTCTCTCGCGGCCTTTAAAATTGTGTCTTTATTTTGTATGTTAGGTATTTTCATAATAATGTGCCTTGGTGTGGGTCTGTTGTAATTTTGTATGTTTGGAGTTCTATAAGCCTCTTGTACTTGGTTTTCCATTTTGTTCTTCAGATTTGGGAAATTTTCTGTTATTATTTAATTGAATAGACTGTTCATTCCTTTGGTTTGTTTCTCTAAGCCTTCCTCAATCCCAATAATTCTTAAATTTGGCCTTTTCATGATATCCCATAATTCTTGTAGATTCTGTTCATAATTTCTTACCATCTTTTCTGTTTGGCCAACTTTGCTTTCAAGATTAAATAATTTGTCTTCAATATCTGAGGTTCTGTCTTCCAGGTGTTCTATCCTATTGGTTATGCTTTCTATGGAGTTTTTAACTTGGTTTATTGTTTCCTTCATTTCAAGTATTTCAGTTTGTTTTTTTTTTTTTTCAGTATCTCTAACTCTTTATTGAAATGATCTCTTGCTTCCTGTATTTGGTCTTTTAATTGTTGATTGGTGCGATCATTTAATGCCTGCATTTGCTCTTTCATCTCCTCCTTCAATGCCTGCATTTGCTTTTTCATCTCCTCATTAGCTTCCCTGATCGTTTTAATTACGTACATTCTGAACTCCCTTTCTGACATTTCTTCTGCTGTGCTGTCATTGGGTTTTATTGATGTAGTATCTAGGTTTGTTTGGGACATTTTCTTCCCTTGTTTTCTCATATTGGTCAGCTGTCAGTGGGACCCTGAGATATTGCAGTTTTCCGCTATTGACTTATAGTGTCCCGGTAGATTTCCAGTGTATCACCTCCCAGCCTTCAGTAGCCTGATATCTTGGAGGAATCTGATAATGCAGCGCATCCGAAGAAAACTGCCCCTAGCCCCCTACTGGTTCCACGATTTGGAACTGACTCTGTGCTGAAATGCTCTCACTGTGGGCCTGCACCGTGCAGCTGGCCGTGTGGGAGGAGCCCACTGCCGGAGTGTGGAAGGCTACCTTGGGAAGACTCTAGCTGCCCTGCCCGGCTCCCATAAGCCACCTCTATCTGGGGCTGCCACCCGGGCTGAGCATTACCCAGTGGGCAGACTCACCCGTGGCTCTATTTCAGTCCGAGTCTCTCAATGCCTCCCCTTCTTAACTCCTGGGTTCTGGAGCGACTGGGGATGCAGTCTCCCTCTAGGCCGCCATCTTGTATAGCCCCGTGAAGAGAGCCTGCGGCCGGAGTGGGCAGAGCTGCCTGAAGAGGTCTCTGGCTGCCCTGCCCTGATCCCAGAGGCTGCTTGCGGATCGAAGCTCTCTGTTGGTTCGGGAGCTTGTGGCTGGTTCTATGTAGAAAACCTCTCACTGGGCGGTCTGTTCTGAGAAGCTAGCCTTGAAAGGCACCTCCCACTGCAGGGGTCCAGGCTACTTGGGGAAGTCTCTGGCTGCCCTATCCTGGTCCCTGAAGCTGCTTGTGTGCCAGAGTACGCTGTGCTGCGCTGGCCCCAGGACTTGGAGCTTGTTCTGGTCAGAAAGGCTCTCCGAACATCTGCTTTCTTTAAAAAAAAAATAAAAATAAAGTTCCCATGTGTAAGGGAGGGTATCATATAATTTTTTCATCATAATGTTGATTATTTCCCAAGCAATCAATTGTATCAAGATTTTGAAACTCAACTTAAACCAAACTTAACTTTTTAGCATTCCCTCATATTATTATAGTGAATTATCAAGCTATAGAATAAACCACCTATAGTTTTATAAAGGACTTTTTTGTTTCAGTTTGGCCTTGGGCAAGTTGTTATGTCATCACTACACTAAAAATTAAGCTGTGTCTGTGATGACAATTACTTGTGTAATTTCCTGAAATCTCAGACTAGAGTTGAATCCATGCCCATGATTAAAGACAGTACAATGGAAATACAGAGCTTTGTGAAATACAGAATATATGTCTATTTCAAAAATGATAGGGTTTTTCCTCAGAACAACAGAATAAAGAATTCTTAGAAAAGTACTATTAAGTTTAAGAATGCCTACTTATTACTTAGTGATTAAATATTTTCTTTTTCATAGTTTTTCATTTTTGGGGGTTTATATGTAAGACCTGATATTCAGTCCATCATCTGTTCTGAATAAAACATTAAACCTTTAACTGTGTTTCACTTCTATGTGTCTTGATTAGATTTTCTTTTTGATCAACATCCTGATTTTCACATTTGAAATATTAAAACACTTTCACACTTGTTTCTCATTTTCAATTCAAACAGGTGAAGAGAAAAAAAAATCTTTACAAGCTTTTCCCAGAGTCTGGAGGGGCTAATTTGCAAGATCATGAATCTCTGGAAAACGCCTTGGCTTAACTATAAAAAGAAAATGAATCTTAAATATTTTCTGATAAGCTGCAGATCATCACACTGAGTAGCAGCATCTTTTTTTATAGAAGACCAGGCACATCTGCATTGCATAGACCAAGAGATAATTAACCTGAGGTTCATTAAATTGTTTCAAACAGTGAGTACAGAGTCTTGGGCATCAAAGGTTTAGGATCCCTTGTGCAAATTACAGTGGCCATAATGTAGTTACTCTAATAAGCAGGTTTTGTTGTTCTGTTTCAAATCCAAAGCTACCATCCAGGCTGTAAAATGATCCTAATCTATTACGTTCGAGTTATCTTTTTGAAGGCAGTCAGAATATGGAGCCCCATACGGAAACAATCTTTATTTTCCATTGGCTGCATATGTTGCATGTGTAATGAAATGCAATTCACATATTTATTTTAAGTATGTGATAGAATTACAACATTGACAACTTTCATGATCGTCAAAAAATGTGATGCATTTTAAACATATGGTGATACATAGCTCTATCACAGAAATACTTAAATATAATGTAGTTAATTTGCATATAAGCAAATATAAATATATGGAATTAAATACTTTTTTTTTTTACCTTTAATATTTAACAAAACAAATTGAGCTGTAAGACATTTTGGATTTTTGAAAAAAAATTTGCTCAAAGAAATTTTAGTAAATAATTTTAGTAAATAAACATTACTGAAATTATATAGTTGGTGATTATCAGTTTGGAATTGCCTATAACAGATTGGTGGATAAAACTTTTCTCTAAGTTAAATAAGTAAAATATTGATTGCCACCTATGATTTGCTACACTTGATTTCTCTAAATTTCTCACAATGTAAAAATTCTTCTTTAATTCCCTCCCCCAGTTTTTCAGATTAAAATCATCTATTTCAGTCTATAGAATACCCAGCTTTCAAGTACTTTTATGAATCATGTAGTATTTCAAAATTATATCAAAGCTATCACTACATCAAGAAATCAGAAATTACACTAATTGATAACTGATGAATTACCAAGTACCAATTTTTAGTAGAAAGGAGTCATTTTGAAAAACAAAACTGAATTTTTCTCTTCTTTGATTTTTTGCAATGGCACCAAAGATACACTTGTTTTTAAAAATCAGAGAAGTTAGAGATGACTACAGTCTTAATATCTCGTGTGCTTCTGAGTAGTTTCAACTTTTCATATTAAAGATTTTATGTTGATAGTAGAATGAAATAGACAGTATTACCCTATGTATATGTATGATTACATGAATGGTGTGAATCTACGTTGTGTACAACCAGAGAAATGAACAGATGTACCCCATTTGTGTACAAGGAATCAAAATGCAGGCTGTAAAAAAAATAATTAAAAAAATAAAAAAGATGAAGGAAGGCAAAACTATAAAAAAAAAAGATTTGGTATTGGCAAACTGGGTAATTTCTCTTTCATTTGAAATTTAATGTACATTATATTAAAAAAAGCAAGTAATTAAAATACTTCCTAAAGTAGAAGAAAAAGAAGTTACTATTGATTCTTTCTAAAACTTCCTCCTGAGAGGTGCTTCTAACTATTGTGTTTTAGGTTAACTCTTGTCTTTCATATTCCATAGCATCTACTTTTTAAAGGGAATTTCAGGATTAAAATAAATGTGAAACATGTCTGTCTGTTTGTTCGTTTTACCATTTTGAGCAGAAAATTGTATAGTTAGACAAGTGTTCTTAATTTGAACTTCATTGACACCTAGGAGTTTTAAGGAAGGGGATTCAGGGAACTGGTGAACTCCCCGAAATGGTATGCAAGCTGTCCTGTGTTTGTGTGTATATGAATTTTCATAGGAAGAAGACCATAGCTGTCTTATACTCACAGAGGTGAAGAGCCACTGTACTGCTACAAGAGCTTCAACATTTCTTTCTGAAGGTCCTCAGGTTTAATCTCCATGATATTCACCACTGGATACTCAGTGGTGCCTATCCACTGAGTTATTTTGCTTGGAATCAACAGAAACCGTTTCTGCCTGACTTTAGCAAAGTGAGAATTTACTGTGAATACATGAAACAGTCCAGACACTTATGCAAAAGAATAAGGAACCAAATTTGGAAGGAGCTGGAACTAGGGCAGAGGCAGGGGTCCAGTGGAGTAAGCTGGTAGTTTCATCAGCCATTAACTACTGAGAATAAACAGCAGCCAAACTCTCTCCCTTTGTTGTGCAATCTGAGGACTCAGATTTCAAGGATAGTTCAGTTGACCTTATCCTGGGTTAGAGAATGATAATGTATCTGGATTAGAGTTCAAGGAAGACTTCCCAAAATGAGAGTGGCAGTTTCCCCAAAGGATATTGAGAAGGTGGTCTAAAGAAAATAGAGCACTGGCATCTAAGCTAAGGTCTTCTTCAGCCTATTCATGGAATCTAAATAAAACCTACAATTAAAAAGTAGTCTCTTCAAACCCAAATTTATTTGAAATCCTCCTTGTCCTAAGTCAAGATGAAGCACCTTTCCTTTGTGGGTACACGCTGTTTTCTTCCCAATTCATAGCATTTATTTTATTCTGCCATTAGCAATCCTGGGTAAACCTTTGACTAAAACATTACAATAATCTCCTAATGTGTCTTCCTCCAGCCTTTTTTTTCTTTTCCTCTAATTTTATTTTCCCTTAAAAAGAGTGTCATTTTGTAACTCAGATCTTATCATGTCAGTCTTCTACAAAACTCTTTCAAAACCCATGCATTATTTTTAGAATAAAATCCAAAATACTTACAGGGTCAACATTGTTTAGCCTGACCTGGCCCTTGTTTACTCTTCATCTCCATTCTCAGTCTCAAGTCATTCTTTCCACTAGTGACACTAATCATTTTTTCTTTGAAAGATGGTACACATTCTCTCCATATATCTTTCACTTATATTATCTGTACTATCTCCTCTTTCAGAATTGTCATTTCCTTCTCTAGTTAATTTCTACTTCCTTTACTTCTCCACATCTTATATATATGTCTTTCCCACATAATCTTCCTTAGGGAAGTATAAAGTCCTCCTCTTTATATTTTGAACTTATATTTGAATTTTCTATCATAGTCTGATAATTTTGCAGTTAATATTTTTCCATGAGATTCAGGTCCCCATTTCCTTTTTTTGTTTATCACTGCAAAATTCTACCAGAACAAAACTTAAAATGCAAATGGAAAATAAAATGAATTGCGCTGCTAGAGCTCCCAATGGACACAGATCCTATCTTTTTTTTTCTATTTTATATCTGGAATATAATACATAATAGTTGTATGAGAAATACTCACTGAAAAGATAAAAAAAAACAAAAACATCATTTACCAATATATCTGCTATATGCCAGGAAACATTAGAGAGAGAAAATGTATTTTCATAATTCCCACAGATATCCATGTATTTAATTTTACAGATTTGAAAAAAAAAAAAGTGAATAGGTATAATTTAAATATTCACTTAAATCTGTGTGATTCCAAAACTGCAGCATGGTACATCATGTAAACAGGTATTACCATGTACTCTCTTTCCTACTCTCTGTCCTACAACTACATAGTACCAACTAAAATAATACATGGAGTTTTTAAAATGGAAATTTTTACCTTTTTAGGCCTTCAGAAAAATATATGCAGAATGGGGTTCATTATATTCTGAGTTTAGTTTATGGAAGACAGAAATTGTGTACATTTAATATGCTTTGTGTATTTTACATGCTGTTTTCTTGCCATGGTAAAGAATACTTAATAAATGATGTTGATGTCGATATAGTTTTTATGTTATATGAAAGGTGGCACTCTAGAAAGAATTTAGCTTGTTTAGAAAAAGATGAATTATGATAATCTGAATGTTTTGTGTTTTTTTAAATACTTCTGGATACTATGCAAATACTACTTAGGAAATATTAATAAGAAGCTATTGGTTTTGAAATTGGACTGGAGACAATACCTAAGTTTTAGAGACTTGCTTCCAGTATCATTTCCATTACTGATTTAATTTCTATGAACAAGTTGATTGATTGTAATAGTTGGATGAATTTTTAGATCCTTCTTAAGTTGATAGTCATGGATTGCAGCCAAAAGCACTCTGATTTTGCATCACAATACAGAAGTTTAAGAAATTGCAAACAAAGAAGTTTTTTTAAAAACAAAGGGTTGCTAAAACGCTCAGAGGGAAAGGATTGGTTTGCACAAGGTGGAGTTAGACACCCAAATCTCATGTACTGTTGGAATCTACCAGACAAAACCCTTCTAGAGTTGTCTTGAGATTTTTATTTTGGGGCTTCTAACTCAGAGGCATCAAGCAATGCTAAGAGGAGGCCTTAAGACTGAGAGGCTAAACTGAAAACAGAGAGATCATGTGTACATTGAAAATACAACTCCTTTTCCCAATCTGTCCTTAGAGTATTTGGGTTGGCAAATGCCTTCAGAATTCTTTTGTAGAATTTTTTATGGAAAATCACTAAAAAATAAAATGAAAAATATGTATATTTGCGATACTACAACAAAATATACCCTCCTACATAATGCCTGCTGGTCAACCATCCCTACCCAGGCAAATAAAGGATAAAATCATTTCTTACAGCTTAACTAAAGAAAGCTTATATGTTGCGGGAAATTTCATGTATGTCCC
Source organism: Sciurus carolinensis (assembly GCF_902686445.1). NCBI lineage: Eukaryota > Metazoa > Chordata > Mammalia > Rodentia > Sciuridae > Sciurus > Sciurus carolinensis. The sequence goes on from NC_062220.1 coordinate 56,796,090, forward strand.
CATGATAAAAATAAGAAACATATAATAATAAAGCAAACAAAATTAAGGAAATGAAAAAGATTTGCAAGAAAACTTCAAAATTGTCTTCAGAGACATATAAACCAAGACCAGTATAGTATAAAAATGAAATATTCAGAGAATAAAAATGAACTCCTCAAAATTAAAAATATAATAAGGAGAAAGAATAAAATTAATAAGAAGTGGTAAAGGTAGGCATTTTTTTCATCTATTAATGTAACACCTAGAGAAGACACAGAGTGATAGAAGGAACAGATAAGGAAAACATTTCTCAGTATGGAAGGTCACAATTTAAACCAAATAAGCCCATTAGATATTACTATGGTTCGGATATATTTTGTTCCCAAAATTTACCATGTTGGAGCTTGGTCTCCAATGTAGCAGTACTGTGAAGTGACCTTGTGACAGATGATTGAGTTATGACCACCCTCAGAAGGGATTAGTGTTTGTCTTCTGGAGGGTCAGCTCTCATGGGATTCAATTGGTTCCAAGGGTGGGTTGTTGTAAGAAATTCTAATACCTTTTCTGAATCCCTCTGCCCTACACAGTGCTCTCATGAGCTTCTGGTTTGTGATGGCATCCACCATGAGGCCCTCACCAGAACTGGAAAAATGCCAGCCCATGCCCTTGAAACTCCAGAACTGAACCAAAGAAACTTTCTAAGTTCCCAGCTTCTGGTATTTTGTTATAGCAACAGAAAATGAAGACAGACAACAACTAACACAGTGAATTAAAATCAATTCACTTGAGGCACAGTAGAATTTCAAAACTTCAGGAACAATGAGTAATATACACAAAGAATCAAAAAAGTATATTTTAAATGTTAGAGGATAAGTTGATTGGTAATATAACAAAGAAAATCTGTGATTCTAAATAGCATGCCACAAAGTCAGAAAAGAATGAAAAAATGCCTTTAAAATTCTTAGGGAAAGAATTTCACCCGACAAGGTCATTTAATTATGAAGGTACAACTAAGACAATCAAATTATCCAAGCACAATCATGTGCCTGAATTACTAAGTTCTAACCAAAAGCTTCTGTTATGACTCCACCTGAAAAATAAGGGTAGCAAATACATGGATCACACCTTAAAGAAATAATTGCATATATGAAGAAATACATAGGTAATTTGAAGCTTATGAATAAAACACATTCTTTTAACCTTATTCAAAATTAAACTTTTATACACAACAGCAACAACTCATCATCTCAAAGCAATAATCCATGCTTCTGAATTTGGTTCATACTCCTTATTCTAATCAAGAATCCCATGAACACTGAGAGTTTGAGATGAAGACAGTTAAAGGGTAATAATTCTCTTCCACTTTACGTGAACTATAAGTAATAAGCACTTAGATAGAACTACTGAATCCCTAAGAAGTTTTACAACCAGCTTAAACTAATTTCTAAGTCTGCACAACTACTTTATCACCATTAAACTCTTTAATCTTGTTTTAATGATAAAACAGGAACTAGAATAGAATTAATAATCCTGATCTGGTTTTTAATTATACCACATATAAAAACTCGAGTGAAAATTTTTCAAGGTTTCAATAGTTATTTTCAAAATGACACATAGAATAAGTTCTTATATGAAGAGTTTACAATTGGTTAAATTTTCAGTTTATTTGTCCAATGAATGTTCTTAGCACCTTTGTCAAAAATCAGTTGGCTATAGAAGCATGGGTTTGTTTCTAGGCTCTTATTCTGTTCCATTGGTCTATGTGTCTGTTTCTTATGCCACTACCATGCTGTTTTGATTACTACAGCTTTGAAGTATTTTAAAGTCAGGTAGGATAATGCCTTTTCCTTTGCTCTATTTTCTCAAGATTTTTTGGATTATTTGGGGTTCTTGAGTTTATATACACATTTTAGGATTACTTTTTCCAGTTCTTTGAATAAAATCATTGGTATTTTAATAAGGATTATACAGAAGAATATCTTCTTTTATTTTTAGTCACAATTTAGGTAGCATTGGTATTAGCTCTTCTTTGAGTATTTCATAGAACACAGGAATTAAGCCCTGTGGTCCTGGGCCTTTTTTTTTTTTTTTTTTTTTTTTTTTTTCCAGTGAGAGATTTTTTATTTTAGATGTATTATCGTGACTTTCTATTCATAATTCAGTCCTGGTTTTCTATTCATGATTCAATCTTGTAAGATATAAGGGCCAGAAATTTGTCCATTTCTTTTACTAATACTAATTACTAATACTAATCTCTAATGATCCTTTGTATTTCTGTCGTATCAATTTTAACATCTTCCTTTTTATTTCTGATTTTATTTATCTGAGATTTCTCTTTATTTTTCCTAGTCAGCTAAAGGTTCATTTATTTTGTTTATCTTTTTGAGGAACCAGTTTTTGCTTCATTGATCATTTGTATTTTTAATCTCTATTTTATTTATTTATGCTATGATCTTTATTATTTTTTCTTTCTTTCTACTAGTTATGGGTTTAGTTTGTTCTTGTTTATCTAGTTCCTTGATGTGGAATGATAGGTTGTTCACTTGAAATCTTTTTGCTTTTTCAATGTAGGTGTTGAGTGCTATTAACGTCTCTGTACCAATTTTGCTGTATCACATAGGATTTTTGCTAAAAATCCGTTCTCCTGCCAAAGATATTGATTATACAAAAATGAAAGATATGTATACATATATTAGTGTTCCTTTATGCCTGATATACTCTTCCCAAAAAGGCTTTAAGTTCTTGAAAGCAAGGTCTCTTTCTTATTTGTCTTAGTGTGTTCTACTTTGAGGAACACTAGATTCACAACTGCTTATTGAGTACCTGTTGAATAAATAAAACATAGGAAAGGAAACTGCTTTCATTTTTACTTCCCACCACTCCTTCACTTTGCCTTGTAATTTTAAAAAGCGCATTTTGCAATTTTAAACACATTTTGAAATTTCATAGGTAACTGTCTTAATAGTTAATATGCTGTAACTATAACTTCAGACATCATTGCAATTTTGCATTGTAATAGTATTGATCACTTTTTAAATTGATTTTTTTAAGGTATCTGCTTAGAGGAGCATATTTATAAATGGATTCTGGCATTCTATTTTAGTAAGATAATTTCTTCACATTATTTGTTCTTCCTTTATTTGCCAAATATTTCATTTTCTATACTTCTGTATTCATTGTGGCATTCAGAATCTTTTTGATTCCATAAGTAACTGTGTAATACTCATTTTCCGTGATGCTACTCAATACAGTATAAATAGTACATAATAGATTATGTAATGCCTATCAAAAACCTTCCTTCCTGACTTAAATCTTTAAAATTTGTATGCTTAATGTTTATTTTGGATTAAGTTACTTGAGAACACATTAAATGATATGCAAATTAAATTGTAAATTCAATATTCAACAATACATCAAACATTGCAGGAGCCAAAATTATCCCTTTCCTGTATCAACCTGATGAAATTATCAAGTACAGAAGTATTTCAAACAAATAAGATCAGAAAATCAATATGTTCCTTGAAAAAAATTGTTACATACACTACAAAATTGCTCAAAGAATCAGTAACAAAAGATCTTTCTATCACTGTTAAATTATTTGAAAATTAAACTTTACTTCTTGGCTAGTACTGAATTTAGCCTTAGTTTTGCTGAGTATAAATGAAGTTGATTCAGAAGATGTCCCCAAACATTTTTTTACATACTTTATTTTATGTTAAACCTGAGCTGTATTTTTTAAATTTCCTTTTTTATAATCACTTGATGTATACTTCATAGACATGGCAAGAATGTTTAGTTGGAATATTCAGTTATTCAGTTTCTCCTCAGGATTTTAGCAGATCATAGTTGACTTTATAGTTAGTGAAGCATGGCCATATGCTGATTCACACATTTATCAGACGTCTTCTATGTCTTCTTTAATCTTCGTGCCACACGCTAGAGATAAGATAGTGAGAGATAGAAAATATCCACCTTGTTAGAGATCATGTTCTAGTGAGAAGTGTACAAGTAATTAGGAAATTATATTGTTTTCACGAGATATTGTCATACTAAGTAGAAAATACCTTGAGAATACGTGAAATACTTAAAAATGTAGACTTGGTGACTGATTAGGAAAGGCTTCCTTAAAAACCAAACAGTTAAGCTGGAAGAAAGTGATTAAAATGAGGAGGTACTGGGCTGGGGCTACAGCTCAGTGGGGGAGTGCTGGTCTTGTACATATGAGGCACTAGGTTCAAGCCTCAGCTCCACATAAAAACAAGTAAAATAAAGGTATTGTGTCCATCTACAACTAAAAATGTATTATCTATATAAGGGATAGTGGATGAGAAGCTGCCATGGCAATGGAGGAACTGTTCTAGTCAGAAGATTTAAGGACCTGTAATCTAGAGTGTTTGAATGGTGCAAGCTATTTAATATGGTTTAAATTTAAAGTACGAGGTTGGGTTGTAGAATGATAAAGAAGATGAAGCAGGAGAAATTATGGGATATCATGTTGGAATTAAAGTATATCCTATTAAATGACTTAAATTTTATATATTGAGTAATAGAAAGCCAATGGAATATTTTTACAAGGGAACTGCTCTATCTAATGTAGGATTATAGAAAAGAACTCTTGTTACACTATGCAAAATATTATGAGGATAAAAGAAAACTAGAAAAATTCGAGTAATTTAAAAATGATCGAAGTGAAAGACAATACATTTAAAAGGATTGTGGCAATGGGAGTGGAATTATGGAGTCAGCATTTGTAGGTGGTACCATGTGTGATTGACAATGACTGAAGAAATCAGTTTATATACTTGAATGGATGGAAAAAAATCAGAGCTAATAAGAGGAAGAACAGTTTTATGGGTAGGATATTACTTTCAAATTTGGTGATGGTACTTTACAGAATATCTGAATCACATACATTAGATTTTCAACTGTTTGCCTTAAGGCATCCATTTGACTATAGTTGAAAATGAGAGACAGTGAGATTGTCCAATATTGAATATAGAAGGAAAGGAAGACCTGATCACAACACTAATAGATACCAAATTTCTAAAACCCTGAAGGATTATTAATAGTGGGTACTATAGAAGAGGTCAAATAACAGAAGTAGCAGGCTATTAAAAAGTCAAATGATAATTATGGACTCTTTAAATATGAATGTTAAAAAGTCTAATGGTTATATCAATAGTAATTTAAAGATATTTAACTAGAATGGTGAGGATGGTAACAATTTTTGTTTCGTTTAAGGAGAGTGAATAAAACACAAGGAAATGAATATAAATGTGAAGGGTAATTATGAAAAGGAGAGAAATAGGGCAATGTTAGTGGAGAATTTAGAGTTGGCTAAGTTTTCATTTGGTTTTATTGTTTTTCAATTTCCATCTTTTAACATAGATTTTATTTGCTTATTTGATCAATTGTTTAACTACTTTTTAGTCTGAAAGTATTTGAGCTAATTTGAAAATGAAACAGTTAAAATGTGATAAAATTGCTGATTAATGAAACATAACTATATATGGCACAGCAGTGTTGGGGAACTCTGAGATTATCTACTTTGTCAGTATTTCTGGAGATTATTTTAAGGAATACAATGTGAGTTTATGACACTGCAATTTTTAAAAATTAGAGGAAACTGCTTTCTAGAATAATTTGTTAATAAACTTTTTTTTGCATATTTCGGTACAAGTCTTGACTACTACTTTGTCACCTTATCTGAGTGACAGCAGTCTTATCTGTATAAAATTCCTTTAAGTTTCAAAAAATGAAAAACATTGAAATGTATGAAAACACACTACATCAATGTAGTCCTCTAAGCTCAGACCAATAATAACAATAATAATTGAATAAATAATACAACTACTTAATAATATGTAAAATATTTCCAAAGGGAAAATATTTGCTACTTTTTAAAATACATAATACTATTCATTAAATTTAATATGAGAGCCATGATTAATATTTCCATTTCTTATGACTATCTGCTTCTTCTGATACTATAATGCTATATGGGATTACTTGGTAAAAATAAATGGCTACAATAAACCCCTTATCTCAGGGGAACATAGACCATGTTGTGTTTTGGAAGGAAAAAGTTCCATAAGCAAAATTTCAACTCTTGCACCTTTATCAAACTTTAAAGCAATTGAACATTCTTCTCTTCAGACAATTTACAAATATGGGCTGTTTTTCTTCTACATGGAACTTTATTACCAAAATACATCTAGGTCTGGCAGTCAGCTCTGGCATGATAAAAAGCAATTACAAACACTTTTCTTATTTCACTCCTTATATTATCTAGAGAACAAAGGTCATAGGAATATTTATTCATGATTTGTATAGACACAGTTGTAAAAAGTATTCCCAACACCATTGGATCATGGTAAAATATTCTATTTTAAGTGTTAAGGCTAAATGTTTATTGACAATTTATTTATCTATTTTTTTCTATTATTGTTACATTTTCATATAAATTATATATGTTTGACATAAAGTAGTTAAACATCAAGTACTTAATAATAATTATATAAAATTTAAATGCAACACTGGACACAAAGACAGTAAAACAATATAAAGTCATATACATATGTATATTTATGTATATATATATAGATACATATATACATGATAGATATATGCTTTTCATTATAACTAGTATAGTTACCTCTCTTATCAATAATAATATATATGGGCATTTTAAAGTTTTAATGGTATTTTGAAATCATACATTTATTCGTAAAGAAGTCAATGGTCTTATACCTGTGAACTGTACCATGTATGGTACGTTTCTTTGAACACTGAGGTGTGAAAAACCTATTCCTTTTTCTAGTTTTGAAGCCTATGTATAAGATTTACTCATGAAAATAGGGCCCCAAATATGGTAAAATTATCATTGTCAAGTGTAATATTATACAATGTTCTGTAGCAGAAATTAGCCATTTATGATAACCATTCCAAGGTTAGTAACATTTATGAATCTATCTTCTGTATTCATTATTTCTTATAACATTTTATGAATGAACACTGCTTTTATTACTATTTAAGGAAACTAATATTATGAGAACTATGTTCACATAAGTAATAAGTGGCAGAGACCTATATAAAGTGCAGAGTTTGTGGCTAGAACCATATGCAGTTTTGTTGTTCAATATTCATAAAATAAAGTGATGAAGAGGCCACAAGTATACCTTGCTAAGGCAAATGTTACTCACCATAGCCAGTTACCAATTATAACAACTTCATATCCTACATTTTCTAAATCCATCTTCTTCTTTCTATCACATCTTTATTTATACTTTTGCCTGCGCTCAGTCCTTTCATAGCAGATTAAAGGTAAGGCTACCTTAACTTGCCTTTCTGTTTCCAATCTAGGTTTTATTCTGTCCAGTTCATCATCTACATTAGAATGATTTCTAAAACCTACTTATTTGATCATGTTTCTTCATCACAATTCAGAAGCTTCCTTCACCATCCTTCAGTAACTTCTAACCACCTTCTGGATTCCACCTGTATCATCTGTGTTCTGCTACAGAAGCACAATCAATAGATAAGACAGGGTAGAGGAGGTGGCCCAGCACAGGGCTTGGACTCGGAGCAACCACTGGGGCTCCGGGCGGCTGCCAGAGGAGGAGCTGCGTGGCAAGCTGTTTGGACTCAGAACGACCGCTTCTGAACACCGGGGGGCTGCACGGAGGAAGAGGAGGAACGTGGCGGGTCGCTTGGTCTACGAGTGACTGCATCAGAGCCACAGGCTGTTGCCAGAGGAGGAGGCGAGTGGTGAGTTGTTTGGACTCAAAGCGACCGCTCCTGAACACCGGGGGGTTGCCTGGAGGAGGAGCGTGGTGGGTCATTTGGTCTCCGAACGATCTCTCCTGAACACCCCGGGGGCTACCCGGAGGAGGAGGAGGAACAGGGCGGGTCACTTGGACTCGGAGTAACTGCCTAGGGCTATGGGCGGTTGGCAGGGGGGAGGAGGAGACTCGAAGTAAGTTGCTTGGACTCCTAGTGACTGCGTCGGAAACCGGGCAGCTGTCCGGAGAAGGAGGTGAGTGGTGGGTCTCTGGGTCTCGGAGCTATTGTACAGGGCTCCAGGTGGCGGCTCAGAGGAGGGACTGCATAGCCAGGTGATTAGGTGCAGAGCAGGGTCCCAGGACCCGCTTCTTGGTGGAAGAGCCGCACAGAGACACGCCTAGGGGCAGAGCAAAGTTTCCAAGACTACGGGCAGATTCTCTGAGGAGAGGCAGCCTAAGGAGACTCATCTACGAAGGGTGAGGCTCCCAGGCCCAGGAGGTAGGTCCGGGCCTCTGGGAACGTTGCAGAAGAAGACAGCCCAGCCCAGGCGGTAGTTGTAGATTGAGGGGAACCTCTAGGAGGGGAACTGACCGGCAAGACCTCCCCACCGGGTGAGTCTTACCTGCCGGGTGAGGTTTTCCCACAAGGACGGTAAAACCAGAGACACAGGCTCAAACAGGCCTTGCCTCAGCCCACAGCCTAGTTCCCCTTTGGATGACCATTGGTCAACAAGTGGAGGCACCTCTGCCAACTATCAGGGAATATACCCCACCTGAGGGTCACCAACCCTAGAGAGGCAGCTTCCTTGTGGAGCACCGCATTATCAACTTCCTCCAAGACTGCAGGCTACTGAAAGATAAGAGGGGATATACTAGCAATCTTCAGGGACATTATAAGTCAATAGAGGAAATCTGCAATATCTTAATGACCGACTGATTCCTGAACAATATGAGAAAACAAGGGAAGAAAATGCCCCAAACAAATCTAGATGTTACATCAATAAAATCCAACGACAGCATGGCAGAAGAAATGACAGAGAGGGAGTTCAGAATGTACATAATTAAAATGATTAGGGAAGCAAACGATGAGATGAAAGAGCAAATGCAGGCATTGAATGATGAGATGAAAGAGTAAATGCAGGCATTGAATGACAGCACCAATCGACAGTTAAAAGAGCAAATACAGGAAGCAAAAGATATTTCAATAAAGAGTTAGAGATATTGAAAAAAAAACCAAACAGAAATCCTTGAAATGAAGGAAACAATAAACCAAATTAAGAACTCTATAGAAAGCACAACCAATAGGATAGAACACCTGGAAGACGGAACCTCAGATATTGAAGACAAAATATTTAACCTTGAAAACAAAGTTGAACAAACAGAGAAGATGGTAAGAAATCATGAACAGAATCTCCAAGAACTATGGGATATCATGAAAAGGCCAAATTTGAGAATTATTGGGATTGAGGAAGGCTTAGAGAAACAATCCAAAGGAATGAACAATCTATTCAATGAAATAATATCAGAAAATTTCCCAAATCTGAAGAATGAAATGGAAAATCAAGTTCAAGAGGCTTATAGGACTCCAAATACACAAAATTACAACAGACCCACACCAAGGCAATATTATAATGAAAATACCGAACATACAAAATAAAGACAGTATTTTAAAGGCTGTGAGAGAAAAGAACCAAATTACATTCAGGGGGAAACCAATACGGATATCAGCAGATTTTTCAATCCAGACCCTAAAAGCTAGAAGGGCCTGGAACAACATTTTTCAAGCTCTGAAAGAAAATGGGTGCCAACCAAGAATCTTATACCCAGCAAAACTTACCTTCAAATTTGATGATGAAATAAAATCATTCCATGATAAACAAAAGCTAAAAGAATTTACAAAGAGAAAGTCAGCATTACAGAACATTCTCAGCAAAATATTCCATGAGGAAGAGATAAAAAACAAAGAAGCAAATCAGCAAAGGGAGGAATTATCCTAAAGGAACTGTCAAATAAAGGTGGAACAAAGTGGTGTCAAAAAAATAAATAAATAAATAAAATTTAAAAAATGAACCAAAAGACCGGGAATACAAATCACATCTCAATAATAACCCTGAATTTTAATGGCCTGAATTCATCAATCAAAAGACACAGACTGGCAGATTGGATTAAAAAGAAAGATCCAACAATATGTTGCCTGCAAGAGACTCACCTCATAGAAAGAGATACCCATAGACTAAAGGTGAAAGGATGGGGAAAAACATACCATGCACATGGACTCAGCAAAAAAGCTGGAGTATCCATCCTCATTTCAGATAATGTGGACTTCAAGCCAAAGTTAGTCAGAAGGGATAAAGAAGGACATTTCATACTGCTTAAGGGAAGCATAAATCAGCAAGATATAACAATCATAAACATCTATGCCCCAAACAGTGGCTCATTCATGTATGTCAAACAAATCCTTCTCAATTTTAGAAACCAAATAGACCATAACACAATAATACTAGGTGATTTTAACATGCCTCTCTCACCACTGGACAGATCTTTCAAACAAAAATTGAACAAGGAAACCATAGATCTCAATAACACAATCAATAATTTAGACTTAACAGACATTTATAGAATATACCATCCAACCAAGAGCGAATACACTTTCTTCTCAGCAGCACATGGATCCTTCTCTAAAATAGACCATATATTATGCCACAAAGCTAATGTTAGCAAATACAAGAAGATAGAGACACTACCTTGTATTCTATCAGATCATAATGGATTGAAGTTAGAAATAAATGAAAGAGTAAAAAACAGAAACTACTCCAACACCTGGAGATTAAACAATATGCTATTATATGATGAATGGATAACAGAAGATATTAGGAAGGAAATTAAAAAATTCTTAGAGGAAAATGAGAACAAAGAAACATCATATCAAAATCTCTGGGACACTATGAAAGCAGTACTTAGAGGAAAATTTATTTCATGGAGCGCATTTAATAAAAGAAGTAAAACTCAACAAATAAACGACCTAACACTACAGCTCAAAGCCCTAGAAAAAGAAGAACAGACCAAGACCAAAAGTAGTAGAAGACAGGAAATAGTTAAACTCAGAGGTGAAATCAATGAAATTGAAACAAAAGAAACAATACAAAAAATTGACAAAATAAATAGTTGGTTCTTTGAAAAAATAAACAAAATTGATAAACCTTTAGCCACACTAACAAAGAGAAGATGAGAGAAAGCCCAAATCACCAAAATTCGGAATGAACAAGGAAATATCATAACAGACACAATTGAAATACAAAACATAATTAGAAGCTATTTTGAAAATCTATACTCCAACAAAATAGAAAATTTCGAAGATATCAACAAGTTTCTAGAGACATATGAATTGCCTAAACTAAACGAGGAGGACATACACAATTTAAATAGAACAATTTCAAGTAATGAAATAGAAGAAGTCATCAAAAACCTAACAACAAAGAAAAGTCCAGGACCAAATGGGTTTTCAGCCGAGTTCTACAAAACCTTTAAAGAAGAGCTCATTCCAATACTTCTCAAAGTATTCCATGAAATAGAAGAGGAGGGAACCCTCCCAAACTCGTTCTATGAAGCCAATATCACCCTGATACCTAAACCAGACAGAGACACATCGAGGAAAGAAAATTTCAGACCAATATCCTTAATGAACATCGACGCAAAAATTCTCAACAAAATTTTAGCAAATCGCATACAAAAACATATTAAAAAGATAGTGCACCATGATCAAGTGGGTTTCATCCCAGGGATGAAAGGTTGGTTCAACATCAGGAAATCAATAAATGTAATTCACCATATCAATAGACTTAAAGTCAAGAATCACATGATTATTTCAATAGATGCAGAAAAAGCATTTGATAAAATACAGCACCCCTTCATGCTCAAAACACTAGAAAAAATAGGGATAGTGGGAACATTCCTTAACATTGTAAAGGCCATCTACTCTAAGCCCATGGCTAATATCATTCTAAATGGTGAAAAACTGAAAGCATTCCCCCTTAAAACTGGAACAAGGCAGGGATGCCCTCTTTCACCACTTCTATTCAATATCGTCCTTGAAACTCTAGCCAGAGCAATTAGACAGACCAAAGAAATTAAAGGGATACGAATAGGAAAAGAAGAACTCAAACTATCCCTATTTGCTGATGATATGATTATATACTTAGAGGAACCAGGAAATTCCACCAGAAAACTTTTAGATCTCATAAGTGAATTCAGTAAAGTAGCGGGATATAAGATCAATGCACATAAATCTAAGGCATTTTTATACATAAGCGATGAATCTTCAGAAAGAGAAATCAGGAAAACTACCCCATTCACAATAGCTTCGAAAAAAATAAAATACTTGGGAATCAATCTCACAAAAGAGGTGAAAGACCTCTACAATGAGAACTACAGAACACTAAAGAAAGAAATTAAGGAAAACCTTAGAAGATGGAAAGATCTCCCATGTTCTTGGATAGGAAGAATTAATATTGTCAAAATGGCCATACTACCAAAAGTGCTATACAGATTCAATGCAATTCCAATTAAAATCCCAATGATGTACCTTACAGAAATAGAGCAAGCAATTATGAAATTCATCTGGAAGAATAAAAAACCCAGAATAGCTAAAGCAATCCTTGGCAGAAAGAGTGAAGCAGGGGGTATCGCAATACCAGATCAACAACTCTACTACAAAGCAATAGTAACAAAAACAGCATGTATTGGTACCAAAATAGAAAGGTGGATCAATGGTACAGAATAGAGGACATGGACACAAATCCAAATAAATACAATTTTCTCATACTAGACAAAGGGGCCAAAAATATGCAATGGAGAAAAGATAGCCTCTTGAACAAATGGTGCTGGGAGAATTGGAAATCCATATGCAACAGAATGAAACTAAACCCATATCTCTCACCATGCACGAAACTAAACTCAAAATGGATTAAGGACCTCGGAATCAGACCAGAGACCCTGCATCTTATAGAAGAAAAAGTAGGTCCAGAGCTTCAATATGTCAGCTTAGGACCAGACTTCCTCAATAGGACTCCCATAGCACAAGAAATAAAAGCAAGAATCAATAACTGGGATAGACGCTAACTAAAAAGCTTTCTCTCAGCAAAGGAAACTATCAGCAATGCAAAGAAAGAGCCTACAGAGTGGGAGAAAATCTTTACCAATCATACTTCAGATAGAGCACTAATCTCCAGAATCTATAAAGAACTCAAAAAACTCTACACCAAGAATGCAAATAATCCAATCAACAAATGGGCTAAGGAAATGAATAGACACTTCACAGAAGAAGATCTACAAGCAATCAACAAACATATGGAAAAATGTTCAACATCTTTAGTAATAAGAGAAATGCAAATCAAAACCACCCTAAGATTCCATCTCACCCCAATTAGAATGGCGATTATCAAGAATACAAGCAACAACAGGTGTTGGCGAGGTTGTGGGGAGAAAGGTACACTCATACATTGCTGGTGGGGCTGCAAATTAGTGCAGCCACTCTGGAAAGCAATATGGAGACTCCTTAGAAAACTTGGAATGGAACCACCATTTGACCCAGCTATCCCACTCCTTGGCCTGTACCCAAAGGACTTAAAATCAGCATATTACGGAGATACAGCCACATCAATAGCTGCTCAGTTCACAATAGCCAGATTGTGGAACCAACCTAGATGTCCTTCAATTGATGAATGGATAAAGAAAATGTGGTATATATATATATACAATGGAATATTACTCAGCCATAAAGAATGATAAAATTATGGCATTTGCAGGCAAATGGATGAAATTGGAGAATATCATGCTAAGTGAGATAAGCCAATCTCAAAAAAACAAAGGACGAATGATATCGCTAATAAGTGGATGATGACACATAATGGGGGGTGGGAGGGGTTAGTGTTAGGGTTAGAGTTAGGGTTAGGGAGGGGCCAAGAATGGAGGAAGGAAGGACTGTATAGAGGGAAAAGAGGGGTGGGGGTGGGGGGGAAGGGAAAAAATAACAGAATGAATCAAACTGCATTACCCCATGTAAATTTATGATTACACAAATGGTATGCCTTTACGCCATGTACAAGCAGAGAAACAGCATGTATCCCATTTGTTTACAATAAAAAAAAAATTAGATAAGACAGAATAGGTAACTTATAGTATGTACTCCTAACAGTTGTAGGAACTGCTTAAAAAATCATATCTGATGCAGGTGTCCCTCTCTGCTTCCAATCTTCCAGTAATTCTGCAGGTGACCTGAATCATTTGTCTCTGATCTAAATGCACACTGGAAAAACTAAAGGAGGATGTCTATCAGTAACTGGAGAACCAGGGGGCTGAATAGCTACCTCAAACCAACAAAGTGATTTAGCAAATCCACAATGGCCTGTGTGAGCTGCAAGTACCTGACTCAACTACATTAAACTTGCAACATGAACATGGCTTCCAAATCTCACACAACTTTCTCTTGGGAGCTAATCCTTGCACAAAATCATACAAGGGAGGGAATTTGGGGAAATGTAATGCTCGCTTAGCCAAACTGACACAGTACAAAGCCACCACACAATGTACACTCCATAGCAGAGCACATAAATAGCATCTGCCTTAAGCACTGGTCATACTAGTAATAGTTTACCAAACAAAACAAAATTCCCTGTCTCCATCCTTAAACCATGTTAATATCTTTGCTTGGAAAACCTTACTTCCCACTTTGCTACACTACCTAAATATGTACCTTTCAACATTCAGAGCAAATATCACCACCTCTAAAAATGCTTCTCAGATTGAGAATCTCTTTTCTGTATTGTTACTGTTAAAACAATATTACTAGCATAGGATTTAAGACAGTATCTTTTTTCACTGGAACAGACAGTGCTGGCAATCAAAAACTGTGTTTAACTATGTATCTTTAAAATCTATTGCATGACACAGAGTGTTTGTCAAGGGAAGTCATAAAGGCAAATCATCCTCAGTTAAATGCTAAGAATTTCCTCATCAGCTCTGTAGACAACTTCAATGAGTTCTTTTAATAGACTTTAAATGATACATTAAGTAAATCCATTTTTCAGCTTTTCAACTTATATATTTGAACTACTCCCATATGCTTAGCTAAGACCTCATTGAATTATATTTTTAGTAGACTTTTTATAACATCTTCATAATAAATGAATAAACTAAATATACTTTTTTTTTTTTTTTTTTTTTTTTTTTTTTTTTTTTTTTTTTTGCGGTGCTGGGGATTGAACTCAGGGCCTTGTGCTTGAGAGGCAAGCACTCTACCAACTGAGCTATCTCCCCAGCCCTAAACTAAATATAAATCACTTCTTATTTGTAAATTCTTATGAGTAGTACAAAAGACCCTAAGCTAATATGCAGGTTATTTTTATTGGAATTTAGTAATACATCTTCAGGAAATATGCATTAAATGAATCTTAGTATAGTTTGTTATCCCAAATTTTACTGTGGCTTGAAATATGCCATTTGGGTAAATAATGCCTAAAATATTGTGCACTGAAAAATATGAACTTATGTATTCTTCTTCCCAATGATTAACAATCAGTAAGTAAACCACTTATGTTATTTTAAAGAACTAAACCGCCTGCTTCTACTTTCCTATAATACTACTGTTTGGTCAGTAGAAATTGGACTAGTTTTGCAAAATGGTTAACAAGAAGCCAGATACACAAAATTAAGTTCAGTGATGTTCAGAAGTGGAATGTGTACTGAACAATTGGCTGACCCTAGAGATTCAGATTCATAGGGCTAGAGGTGTTATAGCTCATGCTTCCTGGGTTCCTAGATCAAGTGAAAGACTACTGAACATAGGCATGATTTGAAAACAGCAAAAAAATATAGTCAAAGATCAGAGTCAAAACTCAGAACTATGGATCATTTTAGGAATTTGGAGATAAGCAGAAATTGAGTTAGAGTTCAAGGAAGTCAAGAAATAGCACAAGCAGAGGGAAGCAGGGTAATTTATAAAGAAATTGTTGCTAGTACCAGTTCTTTTGACTGTTGCCTAAATGGATCAGGTATTTGGATGTGTCAAACTGAAAAGTTGGGTTGATGAAATTTTTTTCATATGAAATTAGTCCGTCATTTATTCACTTTCATCATATTGGAATAAGAGCAAGTCTTTACTTTTTAATGCTGAGGAATACCTCACTTCTATCCTTTTCCAAAACAGAGTTTATACACAATGATTGAATTAAATTTTCATGTAGGCTGAATATAGCACATCTCCCTTGTTTAAATGATGGAGAGATTCAACATTTTTCTTGTATTTTTTGTAATCATTAGCAAGTAATCTGTAACATTTTTATTTGTCCTAATATATATAACCAAGAAATGCTTAAGTGGCTCCTCCTAGATACCTTTAGTGCTCCTTAATAGAGGTATCAGTATTCTCTTACTATAGATTTACCTTAAAAGAAGAATCTGTTGATTCAATAAATCATAATAATAAATAAATGGAAAATGTTATCTTTTTTCTTTATGAAATACAAATGATTGGAAATCTCTGCTGATATCTGTAGTATATTTTCTCTGAATTTGTTAAATGCAAAGAAAAAAGGAAAAAAATGTAACCATATATATTGAAGAACTTAACATTATGTTATTAACTGATTTTAATGTAACCTTTTTGAAGTTTAAAATAAATTAATTGCTAAGATCATAGGAGAAAGTGTGAAATGGAAAAGGAGCAGTTAGAACAAGGTGGGTGAATTAGATGTCCAAGTTAATTCAGGACTCAGATCATCCATGTGAGTGATCTCATTTTTAGGTATAGAATTAAGGAAGGTTTCAAGCAGAGGATCCCTAAGAATCCTTTAAGAACCTTAGTAGTACAAGGCTAAAATTCTTTAAGTAGACAGCAATTTTATAATTTTTATTAGATATGGAGAGAATAAGTAAAGATGCAAGATCTGTTATAGAAAATTTTACCCAGGAGACATAATAAATTGGCAATCTATAAAAGTGTTTCATTTAACTATATGAAACTGTGTAATATAAGAGAGCTGAGTTTAGTGACAGGTCATCACAGGGCGCTGCTCCCTTGCCCCATACTGGGTAATTGGTCCAGAATTAACTCAGAGGAAAGATCACTACCTACTGTATTATCCATATCACTTCCTATAGCACCTTGGTTTTTCTTGGGAAGTTTCCATCCAACTGCAGATCATATCTGACCCTGATCTGTTTACAAGGAGTCGATAAGATCATAGACTAGGGTGCAGAGGAAGTGAGCCATGAACATGTGAGAGCACGTTGTTATTTTTTCTAATGGTTACGTAAAGGGTGATTTAATCTCTGGACTAGTCATTAACATATGACCAAGTGGAATTTCTTAAAACGTAGAATTTCTTTAATAGTTTCCTGGTTGTAAATGAACTCACCAATTTCCCATTGGGATTGATTTTTGTCACAAACCTTAACACTCAACATACTCATAATTTTTTTTAAGTATCCTGTGAGAGAGTGGAAAATTACAAATTGTTCAATTTCTGGGTACAGGAAGTACAAATAAAAGAAAAAAAATATGTCCAGAACATAGGAAATACATTAAACAGAATTCTGCAAGATGTGCTATTCCTGTAATGTTGCTGATGTTTTGAGAGAAAGGACACATATCTTGCAGAGAAATCTGTAAATATCCACAAGGTACTTGACTGTTTCTCATGTGTTTTAACAATTGATCTGCTTAGCAATATTTTAATAAGGCTTGGCAAAAATAAGATATTTAATGTGTATTTAATGAAATAAAGTAATAAGAGATTCAGAATACAACTTCCTTTATGATGATACACTTTTAAAATTGATCTGATACTTGAAGTTTGATATCTTACTGTGTAAAACATCTAAATTGTATATTATTTTTAAATATTCAGCTTCTCTGTTTATGGAAGAACAAATTAAAACTAAAAGAGAAGAGTATCCTGATTTTCTAGGTTCTTTTGTAAATAGGGATGCAGAGTATACTTCCCTTTTTCCTTTTGATTACATGAGAGAACTGGAAAAGAGCAGAACAATGTCAGTGCCCTTCATTGAAAAACCACTAGAAACAGGGTGTAAACACTTTAGTTTTATTATTTCTTGCAGTTAGGGAGAACAAACATCTTGGGATGAGACCCATTACATTACAGAATGCAATCTGCTTTTCTCCAAGTCTGCTGATTTAAATGTTAATCATATCTTTCAAAAAAAAATACCTTCACAAAAATATCTAGGCTGGTGTTTGACCGAACAACTGGGCACCCTGCCAACCATAAAATTAACCATCACAA
This sequence comes from Sciurus carolinensis, assembly GCF_902686445.1. Taxonomy (NCBI): domain Eukaryota; kingdom Metazoa; phylum Chordata; class Mammalia; order Rodentia; family Sciuridae; genus Sciurus; species Sciurus carolinensis. The sequence goes on from NC_062220.1 coordinate 56,814,151, forward strand.
TGGGTAATCATGGGGTATTGCATAAGACTGAATTGTGACGGCTTAGTTGAGTGATTTGGGAAAGGTTTGAGGAAGCAGCAGTGGCAGAAAGATTTGCCATACATTGAATGCTATGAGAGAGGAAGACCATTTTATGATTTTAGTATGTTTTATTTAGAGGAAGAGGAAGGAGATTAGAATGAGGATAAAGCTTATTGCTGAAAAAATCATGAGCAGTCCTTCATTTTAGCTAAAAGTAAGAGGTAGTTGGTATTTTGTGGTTGACCTACTGACTTTATTTTCATTAGCACTTAGACAAAATTATAAACTGGTATTATTTTGTTGTACTGTATAATGGACTCTGAATAGCCTTGTCTGAATTTGGTATTCTGTGACATTTTTTTTTTGTGTGTGTGTGAATAATACTGCCTGGTTTTAAGTACCAGGCCAAAATCTTCTTCTTTTTTTTTTTTTTTTAAACACTTAGCAATAATTTGATTTTCTCTGCTCTTTGTGAAAAATTGCACAGGGAAGATTTCTGTTTTTGTTTTTTTGTTTGTTTTGGATATACTATCAAAATCAACATTTAAAAGTAGGAACATTTTATACATTATATGTTTGTATAAGGGAAATATTTTTGTTTGTATCCTCATCCTCACCCAACCTTTCCCTCTCTATTGCTCCTCTTTAGATGTGTCCTGTCACTGTGGATTCCCACAAATAACCATTGAAAATGAGCCAATAGCCATAGGAGTTAACTATAACAAATATAGCTTTTATATATGTGGACTGTCTGTTGCTAACTTAGCTCATCCCTTTACACTCAGACAAGAATTCCCTTCTCTCTAAGGTTCTCAGCTGGTGTTTGAAAGTTAGATGTTCACAAGTATGTTTTAGAAGACAGGAGAAAAGTCTACAGTGGAGCTGGTTGCACATTCACAGAAGGTTTTCAACAAGTACTGAGGAAGCATAAGGAGAGTTTGGGAGTGCTTTCCAGATGTTCTTGAAAATGCAGTGATCTTTTTCTATGAGACTTCAATAACTATCCACTCTTGTGGTTTAAGCTAAGATCTTCAGTGTCTCCTTCGAGTTCCAGCTGCAGTTCCTTAACTTTTATTCCTACAATTCTTCTAAAATCCCTTTAAGCTGTAATTCCTATATTATCTGTTCCCCTGATCCTTAGGGTAGCTCTGTTTTCTTGACTGGACTCAGATTAATACAATGTCTATTGTCATTGCCATTCTGTTTTCAAATAAACTGATCCTCTACCCTGCTTTATGCACATCCTTCTATATAGTTCTTTGTGTTATGTGTTGTTAGTACAATTCATATGTCATTGAGTGGACATGTCTACAAATAACCTCCAATCAGAGATGAACCAAATGATTTCACTCACATGTTGGTACATGTAATGTCAACATTATCATGACACCCTTTCAAAATTAAAAATGGGATAGATAAAATATATAAATCGACTTTGAAGTGTTCATACACAAAACATACCACATTAATCTCAGGTAGTGGTGGGTTGGGTTGAATATACATATTAATTTCACCATCAAAACACTCTATTACCATGAAAGTAAAAGCCTAAATCCATAAGGATAGAATAAACAGAAAACTTGAGAAACTGACATAATAGACTCAAGAAAGGAGAATCTTATAGCAATAATGGACTAAAAAGAGGTCCACTAAGTCTACATTGCAGAATCCCAAAAACTTAGGAATTGATTCCCCAAACATGTTTGGAAATGTATTGAATGAGGAGAGGGAATTAAGAAAGGAATTGGTTAAAAATCTAAAAAACACATAACCCACAAATCCTTTCAATGGACTTTAAATACTTTAAATGGCTAGACAATAGTCACATCCTGACAGAATATGGAGGCTTTTCTATGGTGAGAACAAAGCAGAAGGTCTCTGAATTCTTCAAACTCGGGGATACCAGGTATGGCTGTGTGTGTATAGTACATGTATGGGTATTCATATAAAATGCTAACATATCCTAATCCCCAGGCCATCTCCTTCCTTGGCTCTCAGAATATTGACTCCAAGCAGAAGACAGGAGAGTTTGCAAAATCAGACCAAACCAAAAGGCAAAACATAAATATCCTGGTATCTTTTCCAAAGATAATTGCCAGCCAGATCACTCTTCAGTGAGACCCACTATTGATCATCCACACCCAAAGATTCAAAGAGTTTTCAAATTGCATCTTGATTCCCTAATTTCAAATAAAAGCAAATGACCACTGATTATCAGATATGAGGAAAGTATGCAATTTGGAATCCAGTGAGCAGTAAATTTCACAAAAAAATTAATATATTTAGAGAGATAGGTTCACTGCTCACTGGATGGACAGCCTCTGTGGCCAAATTTAAAAAGCAAATAACTGTTTCCCAGAGAAGAGTTCAAGTTCTCTGGCAGGCAACACACACACTAGGTTCAAGTGGCATAGCGTTTATGTACAGCAAAGGAGAGAGAGTGCACATGATTCCACTCTGTGCTGTGTCAACTCCCATGGCCTGCATCCATACTGAATTGATATGAATGACAGAGCTGAATACAACACACTTAGTACCAGTGGAAAAACCCCAAACCCTCCCCCATGAGGTGTCCAGTAAAGAAAGCTGGCGGTGTGCCATTTTCAAAGGTGCAAAAGCAGAACTAAGGAGTACACATTGAGTTTGAAAAAGGGAAAAGTATTCCCACACAGGGCAATAAGTCCAGGAAAAGCTGTGAATCTGCTTTATCTCTTAGTAAGGAAGTCTCTCAGGTCCAAAACCCATCCAAGGGCTGGGGTGATTCAAAGTCTGTATGAATAAGACTGACATTCCCAACAGAAATGAAAAGCTATGGCAAAAAAAAAAAAAAAAAGTGTATTATTAAAGCTGAAAATTCAAATAAGAGAATAAGAGCAACGTTCTAAAAAGTTCAACATCCAAATAATAGCAGTTTCATAGCAAAATAATAGTTAAAATTAAAGGAAAGAAATAAATGAATCTTTTAAGAATTTCCAGTAGCTAAAGGATATCTTTCAAAATTGAAGATCCCTATCAGGAACCATCAGAGTGAATGAAAATCTGCTTCCACTATTGCACATCATTGTAAAATTTTGGAACAGTTAAGAATGATGAGACAATTGTGATGCTTCCATTGAGAGAAGAAATGACATATGCAAAGAATCAAGAATGGCTTCTGATTTAGCAACATTTCAAGTTAATAGGCAGTGGAGTAATATATTTATTATTTCCTGAAGAAAATTACATATAGCATACACAATATGTGAACTCATAAGTAAATGTATATAATATACATATATGTAAGATAAAATAAATATGTACATATTTAATGAAATAGTCAAAACAAAACACATAAAGAACTTTATAACTAATTAACCAAGTTCCCAAACTCCATTATATGTTCATTTTCCATTGCTATTATTGTCAGATATGATGGTGATGTATGGAACATACAAGCAGAATTGAAAGTATAGTGGAAACTGATTTTTTCCTGTGGAATATCATATTTTTTATCTGTATTCTCTAGAAAAATAATTTAAAGCCTTATAGTTACTGCTAAATTTTAATGAAAGAAATTCTGAAAAGTTGGTAAAAATAAGCATTTCTAAAAACAGAGGTAATTTAAGTTGGTTAAAAGTTATTCAAAACAATTCCTTCTCAAACTCTTTTGTTCTATTTTGTAGTTGATCAAAGTATTTTTCACAGATAACACACACATCAAAGCCAAGGAAATAAATGGTCGGGATCCAGGGGATTGTGTTAGCATTTTATGTGAATACCCATACATATACCAAATACCTCACACCCAGCCATACCTGGTATTCCCCAGTTTGGAGATTTTCTGTTTTGTTCACAACATAGAAAAAACCTCCCTTATTTTGTCAGGATGTGACTATTGTCTAACCATTTAAAGTATTTAAAGTCCATTGAAAGGATTTGTGGGTTATGTGTTTCTTAGGCATCAGCATTTGAGCCTACATTAGGATATCACAGTAATTCACATGTTGCTTGTGTGAAGTTCCTTTATAAGATGATAGGGTAATTGTCATTCAACAAGGTAATCATTACTATTAACAATTTGTAAACTACTTCAAGGTAATGTAAATTTGCAACCTCTATAGAAAGAAAAGATGAGGAATTAACACTAATCTGAGTATTTCTTTAGTGAACAATTTCTTGTCTTAGAGGTTTCCTAACGTTTAATTTGTCCTGACTGATTAAAGTGTGCTGGTGTAGATTCTAAGTTACGATCAAATTCAGGATATTTTCATTTTAAAAAACAACCTGTGTTGGAATTGCAGTTCTTTTGGCAGTTGAAGGACATTACACTTTTGTCCATGATTCATTTTTTCCAAAACTTGCCTCTGCTTTTAAGAGTTACAGTTAATAAATCAAATGCCAGAGCAAACTGTAAAATAAACAAACAAAAATCACTACAAATGGCATGAAATTATTTCTGGTTCAATCTTGTTATTTTTCTGTTCAAACACAGACGATGTGAAGCATATATAACTTTGGAAATTTAATATATTTCTATTTTATATAAACAGGTCTCTTTCAAGGTGAATCTGAACTTTGAGAAGGGACTGGGGGTTACTTGCAGAAAGTGTGTTAGACTTTCTTCTCTTGCTTTGTGCTGAGCAAGAGACCTCTAAAAAAGCCTTGAAATCCAATTACACACTCCTATTAATTATACAGCAAGTGACACATATGAACCCTATGGGGAGTGATAGAAAATGTTTCAACAGAACACAGAATTTACCTAATGAATTCCTATGTGAGTCATGATTTTAATTATTTTATGCCCTATAAATTTTATCATATTGTACCTGCCTTTGAAACTATATTCAAAACCTTTTTATTTAAAATTGCAACAAAGTTCCCCAAATGTTTACTACTGGGAGGTATGAATAGAGAATGTCTTCAAAGCACTGAGTTTGAGAGGAGGAATCCAAGGGGAAATTTGGGGTAGGGGCTTCTCTTTACAAATAATCCAAGCTTTAACGTAACAGGTACAGTATCAAGGCCATCTTGGGCAAAAACTGAAATAGGTCAGACCTATATTTTTTTTTTCGGTTGACTTTCTTCTCATGCTATTTCTCTCCTGTTCTTCTCATAGCCTATGACTCCACTGTTGCCTTCATGAGTCTCAGGGATCCCTACTGTTAGCATTTGACCAATCTCATTAAACCTACACCAGCCAAAATAAAAAAGAGACATTTTCATCCCAAAGTACCTGTTCCCCTATTTTTATGCAAGCATGTATAGGTTTGATTAAGTTTTATGATGGCTTCTTATGCTATCCTTTCAGAATTGATTCCTAAGATTAATGGCCCTGCCCAAAAGAACATATCTTATTCTGCTCTGTAGAATGAGTGTCCTTTCATGGACTTTCAACTTTTTGAGGTCAGAAATCATACCAAATTCTTCCTTATACATCTTTCACTATCTCTAATAGAGTTTTAGAAATAGGTTCTCAAATAAATACATGTGAAATTAAGGTGAATTTTAAATAATGAAACCGTTTTCTCACCTTTTATTATCAATCAGACCTTTCAGGAAAAACTGACAACCTTTTCACACCTGTCATTTAGAGCCATTTCAGTATTTTTCATACTATTCGTTGGCTGTTTTGTTGGTCAATTTCAGACTGTCAGAACAGACAAATGTGGTGTCTGATCTTTGATAATTCATTCCCACACTCTTCTCAATGCCCAGCACAGTCCTCTGGCAATATGCTGCCTTGATGTGCCCTTCAGCCTTATTTTTTTCCTTGACCTCATCTGGTTTCCTTCCTACGTTCTGAGGTGCTTGAACTGCCTTCTGTACTCATTCTTTGTGGTGTTCCATTTATTTCCTTCTGGGAAATTCTGTGTTCATTTGGCATCAGCAAAATAATGAACATGAAGAGGCCAACCACATGATCGATCGTTCTGCAGTTAATGACATGTCTTATGTGAAACGTTAGACATATTATGCAGTTGGTGAGGGCATAGTCTCAAGGGAAATTGCCACTCTGTTTGAAGGGCAGTTAATAAATATGGATACATTGTTGTCTTCTACCATGAAATTAACATCCCTTCAGGGTATCTGTTAACAACTTCACTTTGGAAGGTTACCCAGAGAAGCACTGTGAAGGGAACTTTGCTTAAGTGGAGTTTGTCCATGTTTTCCTTGGGAAAGAAGGAGTTCCAGGAAGTTTGATAAGATTGCCATTTCCTATTAAGCTGTCATGACGAACTTAGGGTGATACCATCCCGGATGCAGGTGTCCAGGTCAAAGGAAATAAAAGGGAAGTTCAAAAGCACTCCTCCCATAGTTGCTGATCTTATATCTCTATTACTATGTCATGGGAAGTTTCTGTGTGAGCATATGCTGGAAATTAGGCAAAGCCTAAACTGCATGTCAAGCAAATGAAAGAGGTTAAGAAAAAAAAAAAAAAAAAGGGAAAAATAAAAAGACTTTCCAAAAGAACAAAATGCATTTATCTTTCACAGTACAATATTGTGCTTTTAAAAATCTGTTAAGGGGTAGATCTTAAATTTCTGTCAACTGTTCTTAGAACACAAAGCAGGGGAATTAGAGGAAATTTTGGGGGGAAATGAATGTGTTTATTCCCGTGATTGCAGTGATGATTTTATTGATATAGGCATATGTCTAAACTCATCAAATATATGCTGTTTTAATACATGAATTATACCTCAGTGAAGTTAATTTGAAAAAGCATTTAGAAATATAAATGCACTATTTTTGTTTTTAAAGCATTGCTTTTATTTTGAAATTATATCCAACCTACTAAAAGTTGCACGAATAATGTCAGTCACCCACAGATCCTTTTAAAGAATTCATGTCAGTCATGTCCTTAATAATAAGAGTATCCAATCTAGGATGGTAGGTCTGTACCTATTTGTCATATCTTTCTAATCTTTATTGTTTGGGAACCTTCCTCTATCTCTCTTTGATTTAATGACCTTTGTATTTTTTCACGATTACAGGACTGTCATTTTGTAGAATATTTGTCAGTTTGGATTTGTCTGATTTTTTCTCATACAAATATCCATATTATACATTTTTGGCAGGAATATCATGGAAATAAGGCTTCGCTTTTTTATTGTATCCTGTAAGGTGGCATACAAGGTGTTTTGTCTCAATACTTGTCTTAACTTTGTTCACATAATGAAGATCATGTCAGCCAGGTTTCTTTTTGTTTGTTTGTTTTGTTTTTTCTTTTTAGTTATACATGACAGTGGAATGTATTTTGACATATCATACATACATGGAGTATAACTTCCCATTCTTGTGTTTGTACATGATGTAGAGTTACACTGGTAGTGTATTAATATATGAACATAGGAAAGTTTCATCTGATTCATTCTGCTGTCTTTCTCATTCTCATCCCCTTTCCCTTCCCCCCATTCCCTCTGTCCAATTCTGTGAACCTCCACTCTCCCCTTCTCTGCCTATTGTGAGTCAGCATCTGCATATCAGAGAGAATATTTGGCCTTTTGTTTTGGGGATTGGCTTATTTCACTTATCATGATAGTCTGCAGTTCCATCCGTTTATTGGCAAATGCCATAATTTCATTCTTCTTTATGTCAGTCAGGTTTCTTAAACCTTTATTCTTTGTAATTAACAAGTATTTTGTGTGGGGTCAACTTGAAACTACAGAAATATTCAGTTCCTTATTCCAATGTTAACCTCTAGCATGTCTGAATTATGGCTAGAGTGGCATCAAATTGTGATTTTTTTTTTCCCATTTCTTCTACATATATCACTTTCCATTAATTTACTCATTAGCTTGTTTATATCAGTGTAATTCACTGATTTCTCTTACATTCAAAGGCTATTTTCTGTTAGTAGAATTTAATTAAATGATAAACTAATTCTTTATTAGGCCAATGGAAAACTCCTCAAACTGGCTTCTGGATCCCTTTGTTATAATGCCATTTTGTGTGTGTGTGTGTGTGTGTGTGTGTGTGTGTGTGTGTGTTTCCTTACTGTAACAACAAGATGTTCCTGACTATTATACTTTTTCTGCTCCAAGCCTAGAATCAAGTATTTCTCTATCTCTGGTTCTCTTTAGTGGAGAGTGATATTTAAAAGCTGAAAATTCAAAGGAAACCAAGGTATAATTATTATTAATGGAATGTTCTTTACCACTGCTCTGTAATATTTTCAACTTCATTCTGTTTTTCACAAAACTGGTTTCCATTATCCTCAATATATTTACATATTTCTAAATCCTCTCTGTGACTCATCTCCCAAGACTGCCAACTGCCCTCCCTGCTTATCTGTGACACACAATGTTTTCATGGGCCGCCATTACTCTCCACCTTAGGGTCACACTCACTGTCTCACTCTGCTTAAGCTCTATGTCTGCCATTGTTATTAACCCTGATTGGAGAGAAAAGAGAAGAACTGAGCTGAGGAGAGAAGAAAGGTATGATGAGGATAAGAGAAGAGAGGAAAGGCCAGAAGGGAAGAAGCAATAATCATATTATAAACTCTGTATTATCTTTTGGGATGGATTAAAACATTCTAAACTGCATAAAGTTTCAGTGACAAAAACAGACATATTTTATCATCATTATACTTTACATTTTACTAATTGAAATACTGATTATTACAAAAAATGCCCATATTCACAAACAATATTATCTAAAGTGAATTGTTTATTGAACATTTTTCTATCTTTTTTTAAAAAAGAAAATGAACTTACAAAAGATATATTTCAGGCTGATTTTCTTAAGTGTGGAGTTTTATACTCAGGAGAACTTCTCATAGTAAATTAAAAAAATATATAAATGTCTTTCACTCTTACTTGTCAAAGAACCATATATTGTCAAAACCTCAACATTTCTTTTACATATAGATTTCTGTGATCCCATTATCTATCAGTGGCAAGGACTTAGAAATAATGACACATTCACTACTCTTTTATAGACATATGATGAGTACGAGCTGCAGTATGATCAGACAGTGAGCTAAATATAAAAGGAATGCTTTATAAAGTGCCATTTAGATTCCAATGTAATAGAGATGTAATGCATATGTCAAGTTATTGAGTTGTCAACTTAAATAGAAGCCAGTATGTCATCCAGTAATTATTGCTATTTAGGCCTGAGGCATTAGTGCTAATATTAGCATATGAGTGTTAAGTATGTGGAGCACAAAAGGGAAAAGAAGAGATTATAGGAGTAAACCCTAAAGAACTCATTATGTTACTAAAGGCCACAATCTTTCCTTTAGATATGTGCTAGCATTTTTTCAGGAAAATTTATGTAAGACTATGAAACCCACTGGGGGAAAGAAGTGAAAGGAGATAAAATCATTTACCTGTTATTTCAAATTTAGTCTGTTCTATGTAAGTAAATTGTGTAAATCATCAGAAGTTTAATTGAAATTAAATTTGGTGGCTCAGTTTCTAGTTACAATATATCTTGACAGATCAGTGAGACTGCATGGGTTTCTTTTAAATACTCTGGAATAGACTGGAATCTTGGTATTTAAAATCTAAATTTTACTGTTTGGAATTCTTCAGCAAACCTCATCCTGTGACTCTAGTTCATGTTTTATGTATAAATCCACATTTACCTACCTCTCTTGGGGGTAATCACTTTTATAATATAAGAAATATTCTACTGTGCATGGTAATATAAGCCTGTCATTCCAGCAACTTAAGAGACTGAGACAGGAGGATCACAAGTTTGAGGCCAGCCTCAATAACTTACCAGGGTCCTACACAACTTTGAGAAACCCTGTCTCAAAATTTTAAAAAATTTAAAAAAGGGGTAGAGGTGTACCTCAGTGGCAAAGTACCCTTGGGTTCAAAGTCCAGTGCCAAAAATGGCAAACAAAAGCAAAAACAAAAACAAAAACTAAAAACCAAAAATAAAACAAATCTATCAAAGCTGAGAATTAAAAAAAAAAAAAAAGACTATTAAAAAATGATCTCACCTGCAGAATTTTGTAAAATACACACAAGTGTAAATGTTAGGTCCTTCTTACAGGTACTATATTTAATTTAAAAGTACAGTTTATTTTAAGGTTACTCTTTCAGTGAAATAGATTAAAACCCGTTGTTTGTTGCTTTGTCCATATGAACAGTCCAATAGAAAAAAGGAAGGGGGAAAAAAAACAGACCCTCTGGCATTCCTTTCTGGTCCATTCCTGAAAAACATTAAGTAATAAAAAGATCCATCTGAAGATTAAGATAAAATCTAGCAAGACCAACACTGTCTTTCCTAATTCACTACACAGACAACAGTGTCAGCAAAAGAAAATTGGACTACTTCCAAATCCTTTTAAAAGCATATACTCTAAAGCAGAAGGTATCTTTATGTGGACAACCCCCCCACACACGCCACCATCACCCTGGCTTGAATTTTATGTGAATGGAATAAAACCACAAAGTGCAGAACCACAGTCTTTTAAAGGAAGGAATCTTGTATTTAACGGGTAACACAAGGCAAAGAACCAGAAGGCAGACCTAGCCATCAGTTAGATGCTGTTGATTCCTCCTGAGACTTCTGCCTTTGTCCTTGTTGTAAGGGGTCCTCCCATAGGCACATGGCCTCTGCTTGCTCAAGGTTCAACTCAACATGTTCTACAGGAAATCATTCCTTTCTGCATCTCTCAGGGTGGCACTAAGCACCCTTCCTTTCTATTCCCATAGCATTTTGAGTGTGCTTCTGTGGAAATGCCACTTCTATTTAAATGTATATCTTCTTTGCTAGACTGTAAATTTTAAAAGTGCAAATTTAAATTTCATATAAACTTCCCAAGAGCCAGTATCTTGTTTGCATTTCCAGTGCCTATCACATGGATTATCATCAAATTGAAAATGAAATTTAAGAACCTTCTTTTTCTTTAGGTCTTTGCCCAGTAAAGACCTCTACATTCCAAAACAAGTTTAGCTAGTTTTTCCTTCTTAAAAAGTAGAGGGGAATTAAAATCAATCCTCATTTTTATTGTCATCCTTCCTCTTCTTCTATGCCACAAACAGAAAACCACATGAAAGGAACTAAAGAAGTTGTAACTACAAGTTTGATCTTAATTGGGGAGCGTAAATTGAATGTATATGTATGCGTGTGTGTGTGTGTGTGTGTGTGTGTGTGTGTGTGTGTGTAAGAACAAAATGAAAAGTTTCCTTCAGGCACTCTTCTGCCAGCTGACTTCCTGGTATCAGCACATTCCTATAGCAATAAATATAGTTGTTCATGCAGCACCATTAAAAAGATGTTTAAGACCCAAAAGATTAAAATGCAAATAACCTTAGATAAGGAGCCAGGTATTGTTATGATGTATTGTACTTCTTATATATTTCTGGTCTATGTATAATTGATTGATATTGTAGTCCTCATCTGTTGCAGAGCATTGGTTTCAAAACACTTGGAGAAACAAAATCCATACTCTAGTCCTTAATTTAAAATGGGAATGGTATTTGCATGTAACCTTTGATATATCCTCCCATATGCCTTATATCACCTTTAGATTACCTGTAGTATCTAATATAACATAAATGGTATATAAATGATTGTTGTACTGTATTGCTTGGGGAATTATAAGAAAAAAATGTATGTGTTCAGTATGGATGCAATTTTTTAAAAACATTTTTGTTCCATGGTTGGTTAAATTTGTAGGTGTGGATCCAGTAGTTACAGATAGCTGACTATATTTAAGTTCTATGCCTGATAAAGAAGATGTGGCTAAAGTAGATTATGGGTGTTTAAAGAAGAAGTTTTTTCCACAAAATAATTGGTTAAGATGATTCAGAGACACTTCCAACTATGTTTAAATTCAATTAAGGACAAATCAACACTATCACCACAATTTTTTCTTATTTTCAGTAGTTTTTAGCACTCCAGTTCTTGAAGGCTAGAAATGATGTATAAGACAGATTACATTATTAGAATTCAGTTCTTTTTTTTCTCATCTTTATCCTATTCTTAAAAAATATTTCCTTTAATTGGAAATGCCGCATTATAAATAGCAATGGGCACCCTTTCAGAGCTTATCTCAAACAGGATTCAATAATAACTTTTCTATACTTAGGTAACATTATTTTTATGTAAATATGATTTCACTACTGCACCTCTGAAAATCAGCAAAAGTCTAAAATTTTTGCATACATCTGTATTAACGATATTGGTCTACACTAGCCTTTGTGGTATAGCATGTCATATTTGTTATTTAAAAAAGCGTACCTATGTTGTAAAATAAAATGAAATTTCCATCTGTTTATTAGGACTGAGAGACATTCAATAACATTAAAATTATCTATTTTAAGGGTTAAATGATATGTTAGTTTGAATACCTCTTTAATGATAGCATTTTTATGTATGCTCTTTTCTTCTTTGGTAATTGCTATAATGAAGTCTTTTACTTTCTTTGGGGTCCATTTTGGTAATTTCTACTTTGCTACAAAGTCATGTGTTTTCCTTGTGTTTTAGATTAGTTGCCTAGTAGCATGCATTAGTCTTTTAACATTTTAAAGCATTTCCTTTATCTGTGTTTAGGTAATTTTAATTTCGTATGCATTTTCTCTCTCTGTTGCCTTTATCAGACCATAGAGAGGATTATTTGTACGTTTTACAGGTATGTTTTAAAGAGCAAACTTTTGGATCTTGTTACTCTATTACATTTGTATTTTCATTTGTTTAGTTTTAACCTTCAGTTTATATCCCATGTCTAAGATATTTCACATGATCATCTATATAATTTACAGAGTTAAAATGCATACTTCAATGTGTTATGTTGTCACTGCATAAAAACAAAAATGTCTAGTAAGCCTAAACATTCTTATATATCAAGAACTTTTCAAAATATATTAATCATTAGTGTGGCATAACAATAACTTTTTGAAATATGTTAACATACATCTGCACAAATAATTTTATAATCTTGATTAACTTATATGTCTGAAACAACTTCAAATACCAGTGCAAAACTTAACCTGCTGGGTGCCCCTATTTAAAAATATAAAGTGGCATTCCTTGACCTTCACTCAGAAACTTGTATAAGATGAATGCATGAAAGATGGCAACAGAAAAAGGAGAAGAAAAACAATAAAATAGAAAGGATGAAAGGGAATTTCATAACTCATCACCGTATCAGTGCTATCATCTAATATTATTCCTTTCCTAACATCTCCCTGAACCCCCATGGGGGGGTGGAATCCAACCAACTAACCAACCAACAAACAAAAAACACATAGTGGAATAAATTATCTACTTCAGAAGAAATGCAATACATTTTGCCTATATGTATTTCCTTTTAGGACACTGTACTTAAAAATTAAAGTGATATTTTGCAACTTAAAGTATAATGTACATATAAAAATTAATTTTAATCACAATTCAATGATTTTTTTAAATTTATGGACTTGTGCATGAATTATCACAATTCAATTTGAGAACATTTTCATCACTCCAAAATATCCCTTTAAGCCTGTTTGCTACCAATCCATTCTTCTATTCCCAGACTTAAGGAGATCTCTGATCCACTCTATAATAGACTCATAAATGTGCCTTTTCCATTAATTTAATATGGATGTTATCATTTATTATATAGTCTTTTGCATCTAGATTCTTTTACTTAGCACACTGTTTTTGATGTTTATAAGTGGTGACTTTTTTTAGTATTCTTTTTTATCGTTGAATAATTGTGCATTGTGTAGACATGCCACATTTTGCTTATCCATTTGCCAGTTGATGGGTATTTAATTTATTTCATTTTCAGTCATTATGATGAATACTGCTATGAGCATTGATTTACATATCTTTGCATGCATGAGTCTTATTTTTCATAGTACTTTCCTAGAAGTAAATTTGCTGGATCCTAAGTATATTTATATTTATCTCTTGAAGAAACTACTGAAAATATTTTTTTTCCAAACCAGCTCTCACTTGTCTACATTCTAACCAATGCTTGCTATTTTCTGTCTTTTATTATAACCTTTTATTATAATTCAAGTCAGTGTATAGAGGTATCTCATTTTATTTTTAATTATCATTTTACTAATGATGTTCAGTTTTTCATTGCTGATTAGTCATTTGTATATCTTCTTCCAGTGAAATGCCTATTCAAATCTTTGATTTTTAAAAATCCAAGGTTTTTATAAGTTATTAGCCATTCTTAAAAATGCATTATTTACAATTATTTTATTAAAAATATAATTTGAAATTTTTTTCCTGTTTGTGTTTAATTTTTCTTAATAAAACCTATTAATGCACAGTGTCTTTACTTTTGGTAAAATCAAAATCAGTTTTTTGTCTGTAGATTATGCTTTTATTACTTTATCTAAGTTAAAGAGTTAACCAAAATCATAATTTTTTTTCTGTTTTCCTGTAGTACTTTTATGGTTTAAAAAAGTTATTTAATTTAGGTCTTTGATTCATTTGTGTTCCATTTTTGTGTATCATGTGAGATAAAAGTCTAACTAAATTGTTGGCATTGTTTTTCCATCTGTCCAAACACCATTTGGTATAAAACCCTACTCTTTTACTGTTGGGGCTTTTGGCACTGTTGCTAAAAATTGGTCACAAATGTTAGCATTTATTTCTAAACTCTCAATTTAGTTTCATTGATCTATTTGCCCATCCCTAAGTCAATATTCCATGGTTCTGCTTTTTTTTATTTTTATATAGCAAGTTTTGAAACCAAATAAAGTAAGTTCTCCATCTTGTTTTTCATTTTCAAAATCATTTTGGCTGTTCTGTGCCCTTGGAATTTTCACATAAATTTGAATATTTGCCAATTTCTACAAAAGCAAAAAAGAAGATGACCTCCTAGGACTTGAATACAATTACACTGAACCTATAGTACACTGGTCTTTAGAAAGGGGGAAATAAACCTGTGCAACAATTTTACATTTTATAACTTTATAAATAATTGTAAAAAAGTCTCATCAATTTAAAGAAAATTTTAATTATGATCAGATTAAAATATTCCATTATTTATTATCTTATTTTGTGAGAATTTCAAAGTTTGAATATTTATTTATGCATCTACTTTTATATGGAAAATAGAATATAATGTCATTCAAAGACCACTGATCTGAATTGTCATAACCTGGATTCTACTACTCTTCTTATGCACCTTGGACCAGACAATGAATTGTTTGGGGCCTTAGTTTTATTGTCCAAAAAAGACCTCTCCTGTTTTATATTTTCTACAACTTCTTTTGAGCTTTTTTTTTTCAAAGACTATACTAAAGCACTTTCAACTAAATATCTCTTTTTGCATAATTAAAGAAATCATTAATATTTTATTGTGAGTTTAGCTGCATTTACTGTAGAAGGAATTAATTGCTTCATCAATAGTCAAATACATTTCTAAAATAAAAATATGAAGAAGAAGCAGCTTTGATTTGTTCTTTCTTAATACCTATATTTCCATTTTATACATGACTTAATTATTCCAGTTATAATTATTTTGAATGAGTATTTACCACTAATCACTTATGCTAATTTGAAAAAAACAGCACTTAATTAACATCTAAACTTAATTTATCTCTGTGCTACAGCATTAGCACACTGACAAGAAAATGACAATTTATTAACTTTTCATAACATCTAATGTACCTAAAAAACCGTGGTATGGTCTTATACAAAAAGCAGAGGCCAGGTGCTGAAAACTTTGAATTCATGTGTCCATAGCTAGATTGATGACCTCAGATAAGTAATTCAGCTTCTTAGAAAGTTGGCCTTTTTATCTATAGTCTAGTGGGGCTATCCTACCTGTAGACATGCAATGAGATTGCTGCAACAAGAAAATTAATGCCATTGGAAAGCAATTTCAAAGTTGTGAGAATATTGTACCATTTTTAGTCAATTACTTTGGGAAAGTTATTTCAAATTTATCTCAAAATTAATAACTTTGAACCTCAGTTTCCTAAGTGGAGGACAGTAATAACAGAAATTACTGCAGAGTCTGATCCATATAAAGTGGCAAAGGATCTAGCAGTGTTGCTAACACTCAATAAATATTGTTTCTACTAAAAATAATGATAATAGAAATACAACTAGTAATAAAATAATTGGGAATAACACTGGACTACATGAGAGAATGTTTGCATTTTAGTTTAGGTTCCCCTTGAATTAGCTTATAGATTTGAAGCAAATGATTTAATCTTTCTAGACCTGAGTATAATCAAATGTAAATCAAGGATAATAAACAAAATGATTTCAAATATTCCTCTTTCTCTGAAATTCAATGAAGAAATTATTATAAGGACCTAATGAATGAATATCGATTTCATTCTAATAAACACAGCCTTCTTTCTACTTTTCTATCATTGCCAGTTAATTATATACAAATAATCACAGTATTCTTCTCTGCTTCTAAAAAGAAAAATAGCATTAATCCATGGAATTATATTTAAAGTCATATCTTTACTTTTGTTTTTTTCTGCTGAATGTATCTTAGGAAAGTATAAACTCATTTTAATTATATAATATGTCACATTGGCATTTTGATAATACAAACAGTTCAATTGGAAAAACTCCTAAATTCTCCATTCTTAAAGGTGTCAAATCACTTTAAACATGAAAAACATTCTAATAAAGCTTAAAAGTTGAACAATATCTTCATTCTCACATATGAATAAATTTATATACAAGGGTATTTAACAGTTTTACTAAACTTTTCCTTATTTTATAAGCAGAAGAAAGTGAAATACAAATCATTGATTACTTACAGGACCTAGTCTGCAAATTGGAAAGACTACAGATTAATACTACATAAAAGTGAGTACCTAGTGTGACAGATGCAATGAACCAAATAATTACAGTATCTCTCTGTGGAAGCAAGAAAGTGAAATGTCACGTATAGACCTACACTAAAGGTAGAGCTTGTAATATTTCTTATTTATTCCTTAAAAAAAGTAAAGACAGGTGTCATTGGCAGCTTAAAACAACATTCATGCCTGTGCAACTGAATTCTAATCACAGTTAACAAATAACAAAAGCAGTCATTACCTGGAGTTTTTCATTTGATGGCTTTGTACCTTCTGGGGACAGGAGATAAATGAAGGAAAACTGACACCTTCAGATGTTGTCTTGATTAGTGTTGACATTTTTCCTTGGGGCTTGACAGCTGCTAATGAATTTAATTTAAACATGAAACAGAGGATCAAAAAATATCTTTGAAACAAAATTTAATGTTGATCATAAATAACAGAAAATAAATCTAATTTGCAAGATCCTAAATCACCATGATAAACCCACTCGTGATTTTACTCTTTATTTTTTAAATATAATTTATGCTCAAATTCAGAGATCATAGAAAGTACATTAAATCAAATAGAAACATTTGCCATACAAATGAGTCAGTCCAATGCATTTCCTATTTATTTGTGAATAAAAATCTAAAGGTATCAAGTGTGACATGAGATAGTTTGTATGAAAGTTGTCTTCATTCCTAAATCATCTTTAAAGATAATACTTTAATGTACTTTTTTAAAAAAAGACATCATGCTTAACAGGAAAGAATCTTGGATTCTTTTCCATTTTTTGCCTCTAATTATCTTGTCCTTTGGAGAATGTGAGACCCTGTTATGCCTTTGTTTTCTAACAGAAAAATACCTGAATTTCTCATTCTTTCATGGGATGAAAATGAGATACATTGAAGCACTGTCATAATTTAGAGTGAATGCTGTTAATAAATAACAAGTGCATGTGTACCACATTACAGTTTGGAAAGCATGTTTCTCAACTAGATAGGAACTCAACAGACAAGTCCAAACATTCTCAGAAAAGTGCAAGACAGGGTCATCGGCTGTGAGGGTGAAGCAAGAGCATGAAAATGCTGCAGCAGTTTGAGTGGAGATGGGACTCAAAAAGGCTGAGTGATGAGCAAGAAGTGCTGCTGTTTGAAATAAAGAAATTCAAATTAGCAAGCAGCTGGAGAATAAGTGGGCAAGACAGGAAGCAGGGGAGGTGAGGAAGTTCCAGAATCCTCATAATTTATGTTCAACTCTCACTCTTCTTGGATCCCAGACACTTGTGTTGCTTGTTCTTGCCCACAATGAACTTAGGTGACAAAAAAGTATTTGAAAGATAATTCTGCAGTCATTACCACCCTATAACATTTTTAGTATTAATATTATTTTTTCTGGAACATGGGGGATTGACTAATAAAAATAGAGGAAAAGAAGACACATTTAAGAAGAATTAATCAGTCAACTTAGACACTAGCATACTGGGACACATTCTAGGAAAATGTGGTTGCTACAGGGAAAAAGTGTCCACATGGATCACTTCAGGGGCGACTGCTGAGAGAGGATGGTGTACTTTCTTCAGAAAAAAAGGAAAAAGCTATGGAGAAAAGCTATGCCATTTGGGAGAAAGCAATATTGGGTCTTTCAGAAGAAACTGCAAATGAGATTTTGTTTTCTTAGACCATTTGACAACTTTGAGTGTACTCTGTCTTGTTTCTCTGAAAAATAACAGTATTCAGGGTGGAGGAAGAACAAAATAGTAAGTGTTGTGGTTGGAAAGGTAAAACCAAATTCCACACTTTAGTCATTCCTGTTGCTTTTCTTATTTTAATTACATTTTTACATTATGCCGAGTACTGTACTAACACTATGTAGTTCACGTCATTTAATCTTCACAACTGTCCTATTAGATGGGTATTATTTGAATGTTTAACCTCAGCTTCTCTTAAATAATTTGGTAATAAATAATGAAACTTAATTTTGACCTTAGTCAGAATTGCTCCAGAATTAATGTTCTTGAGCACTACACTATACTGAGTATTTTGCTATAATTTGCAACACATTTGTTGCTAGCATATTTTGCACATTTAAATGGAATTCACGTAAAATCACAACAGAGATTGTTTATGTATTATTCAGTTATTCTAATTTATTCAATTTGAAATTCAGAAACTTGACTGCAACTGTCCAGGGGTGCATAGCATCCAAACAATTGAAGTTAGAAATTATTGATAGAACTATTTTTTTCTGAGTTTTGTCAATAAAAACCAAAATGATTAATTTAAGGTATCTAAAAATCATTCCCTTTAATAAACTGTATGTAATTTAGAGGGCTGTTGGTGTTTGCATTTGTGTGTGTGCGTATGTGCACATGTGTATATTTTCAATAGCCTGATCCTATTTTGTTCTAACTCTAATACCTCTATGTTTAACATGAAAGAATTGATGAAAACCCTAGTAATGTACCATTAATAAAATATCTCTTCTTGAATTCCTGTCTATAGTTTCTACTTGTTTGTAACCTACCATAGCATTATCCATTCATCTAATTTTATGACCCCATTAGTTCATTTGGTAGTTATTAAAGCTGCAGAGAAAAATTTTTCCTTCTCTACCTTTCAACTCCTGACAGGTAGGGTTATACTTTTGGCACCCTGTGATTGGATAAGGACAAGTAACTGATACAGGCTGATGAAATTTGAGTAAAAATGACATGATGAGTATATCATTTCCAAGTGAAGCTATCAGAACCATTCTCTGATTTGCCATACTCTCCTCTGCCACCGTTCCAAAGAGTAGCTTCTCACCTGGGGAAGATACTGACATCAAGCTAAAAATGCACCCAGTGAAGATGGCAGTGGTATAAGAGATCATGGTATGAACCTGAAATAAATGTTTTTTGTTTTGAGTATTGCAAATGTGGAGGCTGCTATTACCATCTATAACTTAGCATATGCTAACTGATGTGCTCCATAATATACACTAAATCACATTAGGTTGTTTTTGGAAACATGAATGTAAGGGGCTCTCAGTTTCTTCAGTATTCATTGTTTCAATCTTAAAGTACTCTTAGAGTTCTCTAGTGATACCACTCTTCCTGTTCCATAGATCCTAATTGGGAAAGTCTAATAGGATTCATCCTTGCATTTCAAACTGTCTCAAATTGACTACTAAATTATCCAGAAATGTCTATCTGATCTCTTGTAGTGGTGGACAGGTACTTGCAATAAATTTTAGATTCTACTCCTCTTAATTAAAAAGATTTAAAATATTTTTATGACAGAAAACTGAATAATGAAGTCTAGGTGTCCTTTAAGACATGAATATTGTACTTCACAAAAGAAAGTTGTGAACTTGTACAGAGTAAAAGTACCCATATTTTTAATGCTTATAATGTGAGCATGAAAATGTGATGTCTGTAATTTTCAAAGGGGTCAGATGGAAAACTTTCTCTCCCACCATCCCCCTTCCATTCCTCCCTTCTTCCTCCTCTTCTTCTTTCTCTCTCTGTCTCTGTCTCTCCCCCCTCCCTTATTCATTCCTCCCTCCTTCTGATCCTCCTTCCCTTTTTAACTTTAATAGATACTTTTCTGTAGCAATATTCTCTCTGACCATAACTGCTTGATGGATTTTCCCTTGTTGCTGTCATTTTGCTTGGACATTTTGGGCACAGGCAAGCAGGCTCCATTGTAATTGCAATTGGGCTTCTCCTTTCCCTAAACATACTTTGTATGCTTGCAGGACTTTGTGCCTTATTTTGCATGCATTATCTGATAGTTGGTATTCTTTTGATATTTCTCCAATTTGTTATTAGCTTTTTGAGAAGGAGTTGAACAGCTCACTTTTATATTTTTAAAATTGTGTCTTACATTTTCAAATTGAGTATTACATTAGTAAGTGCTTTATGCTCACAGGTGTAAACTTGGAATAATTGTATTAATTGGGATAACTATTATAATAAATAGATTCCCCCATATCCAGTGGTTTAATTTATGGAAGGTGCAGTCTCTCTCAAGCAGCAATCTTATATTGGGCTTCCTGACGTGCTGAGGGAGTGGGTGTCCTCTTTAATGCTGCCAGGTTTTCAGTCTTCCATACTTGATTTCCAAGCTTTATTGAGTATACACATACAGAAAATAGAAAGGGCAAGAACATGGATGATAGCATATATTTAAGATCTTTGGAACTAGACCTTAAATATATTGGATCACTGTGATGCAAAGTCAGGAACTAAGTCACATGACCATAACTAATCACAGTGCTGACCAGGAAATGTGACCAAGCAAGAAGAGGAATTTAGCCAACCCCAGTTATATATTTAAGTACTTAAAATTACTTTGATTATTCCTGTATTTCATCAAATCTAGAACTTACTTTTTTTAACCATCTTTGGAATCAAGATTCAACATAACATTGATGATGTTATAGGCTTTCATTATGGTTTAATTAGAATCATCTTTTGCTTTGTTCATAGTACATCAAAGCATAATGGATTTTTCAATATATAATGTTATATTTTCCAAAAAATGCAATAATATCTCAGTAACTTTCCAAGAAAAATTGAGTTTTTAAGTGAGAGCAACAAATAAAAATCCCTCAAGCAGTTATAGCCAGAGAGAATATTTGTTAGAGTGTTATGTGAAGAATTACAGAGAATTATATATTGAAGCTAGAAAGGGAAGGAGGGAGGAATGGGGAGAGAGGAGACAAAGAGTTTTTAAACTGAGTTTTTAAATATTTTGTAAGTAATAAACTGCTACTAAATCTAACAATTAAAATGTTAATCATGAAAAGTGATACTATATGGATTGCTTACTTTTACTGTTTCTCAGAGCACATGATGATTAGGAATTGGTTCTAAAAAGCAAAAGTTAATTCACTGAAAAGCTTTAAAATATATGTAATCTGTATTTACTGAAAAGTAGTTATATTAAAAATCAGCACTGGGGTGGCTCAGTAGTAGAGTGATTGACTGGCATATATGAGGTACTGGGTTCGATCCTCACCACCACATAAAAATAAATAAATAAAATAAATGTACTATGTCAATCTACAACTAAAATTTTTAAAAAATCAAACAAGTGACATAATTAGAAAAGTAATAGCTGATTTTGTTTTACGAGGGGTCTTCTTATAAAATTAAGTTTTACTAAAAACCTTTTAATTCATCAATATTAGTCACATGACTTGGAAGAGTCCAAAAGGGTAGAGAAGTTAAGTGGCCACTTGTCCAAAATAATACCTTTTAGTCCATTTCTATTTTTAATTTATGGTTTTTGTTTTCACCAATGTACAACCAATTTGGAAAACCTATATATGATGGAAGGAATGTTTATTGACATTAAATATTCCTAATTATTATCAATGATAAAGGGATGAATTTAATTAAGTGGAAAAATAATATTCTAGGGTGTTTCTTTTAAAAACTTTTTTCTAACTTCCAGCATCATGGCTCTGTTTGTTAAGAGGATTCTTCAAAGTTTTCATTCTTGAAATAGTGAAGAAAGAAAAACATTTCCTTTTTTACTAATGTTTAGAAAATTTTTCTTCTCCAGTCTTCTTTATAAAATACATTCTTCTGTCCTAGCTCATCACATTTTTTGTAATCTATTCTGCTTTATGTATAAATACTTAAAAGAATCTAAGCGTTATTATTTACCTGATAGTTTTATGCATTAAAAAAGCGTACTAACTTTGGATATCATTGAAGATTTTTTTTTTTACTTCTTTATTCAGTTTTCCCATGAAAAGGGCCATCATAATTTGAAATAAATAAGACTGATTAAAATTATGGGAAAGATGTTCTCAGTTCTGTGTTGTCTCCTGCTAGGTTATAAATATATCTTTTTACAAAACATTCTTTATGTGAGCAGTTTCTACAAAATATACTCATCTTGATGGATAAATTTATCCACAAAAATATAAACAGCTGCAAAATTAGATGATAACTTAGTTTGTGTATTTTTAAAACTGTTTTAATGTGAATAAAGCTTGGATTTTTGTCTAACATTTATTCATCCTGGAAATGGATGATTGAATACAAACTAGTCTCCTTTTTTTTTTTTTTTGTCTTGTTTGTAGTCCAGATTCCAGAACCTACTCATTTACAGAGAATACTTCTGTATAAACCAGAGGCTAGATGCCAGCCTCTGAGTGCTAACTTAAGAGCTAGCTGCCCCCACAAACCCTTAACTTAGCACTTTTTATTACTGAAATTTTTTGTTTTGTTGTCATTCTCTCTCCCTAAACTCTGAATTTGTTCAAAGTGTTTCTGATGCTTGGTGTAAAATAGTCACTCAAATGTTTATTGAACTGAATATAAGATAAGTGAGTAGAATGGTAATTAGAACATTGAATGCACTGTTTGGGAACACGTCACACACTTTTGTTTAAGGGGTGACAACTTTTGTTTGAGAAACTGAGCAAAATCTGGTGTGCTAAGTATGCTGTACATAAATTAATTTCAGTCAGCACATAATACTTCATGTTGCAGGAAACAGAAATATTTTATACTTTAAAGTATCTTCCACTAAGCAGATTCTGATTTTTTCCACTAGTATAATAATATTGGAGAACTCCAGGGCTGAAATAAGATTAGGGGAATTCAGGTTCCATTCTTGAAAGATATTGAAAGTGTTAGTAAGCTTATTTGCAGTCATACCAGGCAAAATTAAATCAATCTCTGATCTAGTCTTTACACACATTGTGACACCACTGCAATAGCAGATCTTTTTACCATGCATCTTAAGATAAAATATTTAAGATACAATACTTTTAGAAACACTGACAAGAATTTAAATATTATAAGCATCTCTCAAGAGGAATACTACTAACTACAATATCAGCTCAAATTTACCAAATCTAAGCCTGATTTCTCAAAAAGTTATTTCCAATGTCTTCTGAAACATGTAGCTTACACATGTCTGAAATTTATCATTTATATACTTTAAATAGTTTTTTAAGTAGTTGAAGACTGAAAATTCTTTTGAGCCATCTGTTTTCAAGGCCAGGGTTAGCATTGTAAAATGAAGTAGGATGTGAGATTACTATAACTAAGATTAACTGCATTCAAAAGTGTCTTTAATCTTTCTCTGCCTTTAAGAAGTTTCCTTAAAATAGAATTTGCTTCTGCAATACAAATGGACATTAATTTTCATATTTTCCTAGATGAGAGCAACCAATAGTATAATTACTAAATTAAACAATATATAATAAAAAATAATCTCACTTGTTCTCAGTTTGAGCAATTTCATTAAAGGCAATACTCCTAAAAACGATTGGTGATAATAAAATATTTAACATATGTATCTTCAATATGTTCAGTGAAAATTATCAGATGAAGGCAGAATAACAAATATAATAATCCTTCATGACTTAAAAATTAATATATAGTTTAATCTTCCATGATATGAGTAGTTTTAATGGATTTTGGAGGACTTCAAAAACAAGTATAATTTCATATATGGGCTTTGTTTTTTTTAACTACTCAGGTTGGATTCCCCATGTGTGTTTTGGCAATCTTTGCCGGAAGTCATGTCACAGATTTCAGTTCCAGCTCATCTCCACTTATTATCACCAGACTTGTCAACCGTATGAAATGACCCCCTCATGTGTACCATGTAACATAAGAGAGGAATGTATTAAAGAAACTCAAAACTACCACCTCAAAGAGCTGGTTTCAATTTCTACTCAATTTTTTCCTGCTACATCCTACATTAAACCTTCTTTGAGGTTGTTGCCTTAACATTCAGTACATAGTCCATTTTTCTCTTTCATGGGTCATTTAAAAGGATTTGTTTTACTGTGGAGTATGCCCTTTGTTCTTTGGTTGACTAGCTGTCATCACCTAACTCCTTTTTTTCTTCTGTCTTTTATGAAAAGGGAAGCAGGCAGAGCTTTAAACGTGAGTTAAATACACAGAGTAGTGTAATGGTTTGGATATGAGGTGTCTGCCAAAAGCTCCTGTTCATGTAGGTAAAATGTACCTCCTGTTCAGAGGTAAAATGATTAAATTATGAGAGATATAACCTCAGTCCCTCCTAGTTTGAATGGACTGACTGGGTAATAACTGTAGACAGGTGGGGGATGGCTGGAGGATGTAGCTCACTGGGAGTATTCCCTGGAAGAATACATCTTCCCTACATAGCCCCCACTTTCTCTCTTTATCTCTCTCTCTCTCTCTCCCCCTCACTACCTCTCTGCTTGCTTCCTGACCCCACCATGAAATGAGCAACTTTCCTCTGCTGGGCGCGCCCTTTTTCCTTGATGTACTGCCTCACCTTGGACCCAGAGCCATGCAGTTGGTCATCTATGGACTGAGATCTCTGAAACACCATGATTAAAATAATCTTTTTTTCCTTCTCTAGGTTCTTCTTGTGTAGTTTGGTCACAGTGATGCAAAAGTTGGCTAAAACAGAAATTGGTACTGAGAAGTGATGACATTGCTATGACTAACCTGAACATGTGGTTCAGAAGCCTTTATAGCTGATTGGTTGGCAGGAGGAATTTTGAAATGTTTAAAAGTACAAGCTGGGCAGTCTTTAAAATGTTACAAATGGAATGTAATGCATGATTCTGGTGGAAGCTCAGAATATTGATAGGAATACAGACTATGCTCATGAGGTTTCGGAGGGAAATAAGGGCTCTCTTGGGAAGGAGACTAGAGATGATTCTGACAAAGAGCTCGGCTACAATTTGCCTATGTCCTGAGACTTTTTGTGAGGCCAAATTTAAAAATTATGGACTAGCTAATCTGGCACAGGAAATTTCAAGGCAGAATATTATTTAGAGGCAAAGGAGATCAGTGGCAGCTTTGGCCATGTTTACAGTGAAAATTAGGAGCAGAAAGCAGAACTGAAGGATTTTAAAAATGCAGTTTGGACAGAAAAGTGCAGGAAAAGCTAAGGCCAAGGAAGTTGTGCTTGTTAAAGAGATTACAGTCCCTAAAGAGGTACTAACTACTTTTCACAGAGACAGTAGGAAAGATGCCTTGAGGGCATCTCAAGAATTTGCAAGACTACACCCATTCCCTGGCTCAAAGATATAGGAGGAAAATTCTTTTATAAGAGATCATGGAGGAGCCCTGCTTACACAGGGGTTCTAGGAAGTTGCTTTGCCATACTCAGCCATTCAAGAACTCAGGGTTTTCCACTGCAGTCAATTCAGAGGACCTATGTGTTCTGTGAGGTGGCAGTAGACCTTGGCATCATCTATGTTGTGGTACTGGTTTTTAGGGTTCTTGAGTTAAGGATGTTAGAGGTTTCCACTGAGATTTCAAAGGAAACACTGGAAGACCAGGCAAGGTGTAGCAGAATTACAGTCTCTGCAGGCTGCCCCTGAGAGGGTGATGCATGAAGCTGTTTTGGTAAAACTGAAGCTGGAATGGAGACCCCAGGAATTAAGTAATGCTAGTAATGTGAATTTTCTGTCAAGAAAAGCTGCTGGCTGCAGAGAAAGACATGCTGAAAGAGAGTCCATGTGTGTTGCAAGCAAAACCAAAAGGGCAGGACTGCCCAAACTCAGTGGAGAGCACCTCTAGAAGTCATGTGTCCTAGATGCTAAACCAGGAGACACAGGTAGTTACAGGAACAGTTTTCCTTGCTGGGTTTCAGTCTTGCTTTTGCCCCATCCCTTTTTTCTGTGCTCCTATTTCTCCCTTTTGGAATGAGAAAAGTTTATTTTGTGCCACTGCATATTGCATATATGAAACTTACTTTTGGTTTTACAGGGGCTCACAGTCAATCAAGAGTATGACTTGGTCTCAGAGGAGTCTTTGCATTGGGACTTTGGGGTAATACTGGACCTGTTAAAAATATGGGACTCTAGGAAATGGACATGAGGTTTTGGGGCCCAGGAGCAGAATTTTATAGTTTTGATATGAAGTGTCCCCCAATGTTCTTTATAATGCTGGAACATTCAGAGGTAAAGTAAGCTGTAACCTCAGTCCATCCTGGTTTGAATGGAATTCCTAGGTGGTAATTGTAGGCAGGCAGGGCATGGCTGGAGGATATGGCTCACTGGGAGCATGCCTTGAAAGGATGCATCTCCCTATGGTCTGCCTGCCTCTGTCTGTCTGTCTTGTCTTTCTGTCTCTGTCTCTCTCCCCACCCCCCACCCCTGTCATCTTTCTGACCCCCTCCATGAACTGAGCAGTTTTCCTCCACTGCGCCATTCCAATACAATGTGATTTTAGTCAGCTTTTTTGTTGCTGTGAATAAATGAGCTGACCAGAACAATTGTAGGGGAGAAAAAGTTTATTTGGAGGCTCATGGTTTCAGAGGTCTCAATCAATAGACAGCAGGCTCCATTTTTCAGGGCTCAAGGTGTGGCAGAACATCATGGCAGAAGAGTGTGGCAGAGGGAAGCAGCTCACATGGTGATCAAGAAGGTAAGAGAGAGATATCTCCACTTGCCAGATACAAACATATACCCCCAAGCCATGCCCCAATTTCCAACTCCTCCAGCCACACTGTGCACTTCAATTACCACTCAGTTAATCCCTATCAGGGAATTAATTCGCTGACTGGGTTAAAACTCTTACAACCCAATCATTTCTCCTTTGAACCTTCTTGAATTCTCTCACATGTGAGCTTTTGGGGGTCATCTCACATCCAAACCATAAGAATGTGCTTCCTTATCTTGGGCCTGGAGCTATGGACTGTGCATTCCAAAACCCAAGAACCAAATAAAACATTTCCTTCTTTAAGTTGTTCTTGTCAGATATTTTTGTCACAGAGATGCAAAAGTTGGATAAAACAGTTACTGTGGTCTTTTATTTCTTTCATGCTTATTTTTATTCTTATTTTTAACTTAAAAATTGCAGATTTAATACAATATTCCAATGTTTTATTCTTTACTTTTCTTTGTGGAGGCAAAATTCTTTTGTTTTATTTCGTTAAAACACTCAACCCCCAAGATTCAGGACACAGAAAGGTATATATTTGACAAGGCAACTGATCAGACAGATGAAATCCTAAAGTTGCTTGACCTGACACCTTACCAAATCTGGTTTCTCTTCCTTCTCTTAAATCCTGAAAGTTCTGTGTTTTGTTTGAATCATTTTAAAAAGACTTTTGTTATAGCTGATCATTCCTTTTGCCTTGAATACTCTCTTTACTTTTCTTATAGAACTATATATCTTCTGATTTTGTCCTAAACAAGCCACTTCTCAGTTTGTATTACAAGTTCCTCTTCCTCTTTCTGTCTTATAATGCTTGATGTACTAAGGTTTAGTCCTCATTATGATTTGGAGCTAGGAATGTTCCCCCAAAACTCTTGTTTTAAAAGCGTGTACTCATACAGAAAGGTTCAGAGGTAAGACTTTCAGGCCATGATGAGAACTGTAACTTCATAAGTGGATTAAGTTATTTGACAGATTAATTATTTGAATGGACTACTGGGAGGTAATTGTAGGCAGGTGGGTAGGACTGGAGGAAATAGGTCACTGAGTGCATGTCCTTGGGGATTATCTCTTTTCCCTGGTTTCTTTTTCTCTCTCTCCCTCTCCCCCTCTCCCTCTCTCCCTCTCTCTCTGCCCTTCCCAGCACCATGAGGTGAACTCCTCTCCACTGCCATGCCCTTCCACCATGATGTTCTGCCTCAACTCAGGCCCACACAAATGGACTCAGCCATCCATTGAGTGAATTCTGAAACTGTAAGCCCCAAATAAACTTTCCCTCATTTGAGGTCTTCTTGTTGGGTATTTTGGGCACAGCAATGAAAAACTGACTAACATGGTCCTTAAGGATCTTTTCTCTCCACATTCACTTCTTAATGATATCATATACTCTCATATTTTTATGTGAATTTTTAGGCTGACACTAAATCTATATCTCTGGCTGAGGCCTCCCCTGATCTCTAGACTTACATAATTTTTTCTATTGGACATATTTCCTTGGATTTAGAAATTTCAAATTTAGCCTGAGAAAATAGAGATACACCTATTCTTGGCCCCAAACCTGTTAATCCAGAGTCTTCCTCAACTCCGTCCAACCCTAACTGCTTAGGCCAATAATCCTTTTGATGGTTTTGACTCTTTTTTCCACTCCGTAAACTAAACCATTAACAAATTCTACATGTCCTCAGAATTTATCCATTAGAAATAAGCTAAATAAAGTGTCTGACACAAAGCAGGTGATCAATAAATTTTTGTAGGTGGAATGAATAACCTAATATACCTAATTTAACTTTACTTACTTTCTCTACAATTATCCCTTTTGTAAGATCACTGCATTAACCTCCTTTCTTGTCTCATTGCTATCAACTATGTGGTTAGATTCTACTCTCAAAGCAGCAGCATCAGTGTTCTTTGGAAATGTAGTTGAATCCTGTCATTCTTCCATCCAAAACTTCCAGTCCAAAACCTCCATCTCAAAGTCAATGCTGAACTCCTTACAATCAACAATATGTCACATACAGCCAGACCTTTGTAGTCTGTTTGATCTGTTCTCCCATACTCTGCTTCATATTTGTGTCATACCATCTCCTGGATACTTCAGTGTCATGTTCTCAATTCCCTGTGTACGCTCTTGGGTGTTGCTTCTCCCAGGGAGTTTCTTTCCCCAACATTAAAACATCTGTTGATCCTTTGTTCCACGAATTCTTTTTGTTCAGGTCTTTAAGTGAGAAGTGTTCAGAGGTTTGATATGATAGATTGATGATTAGACATAGTTATTCTCCCATCCCACCTCCACATGGGCTATGTACTCTCAAACCCTTCCTAACTTTTGGCCTTTAAATGTGAATTGCAATTCAATGTTGCACAGATTATTTTCCTGTTCAAATACTGAACATTCCCTTTTATAATAATGAACCTTTGATAACAAACCTTGCAATTCTAAATCTTCCCTTTTGTGCCTCTGCCATAGATGAGAGGGGTACATTGGGCCAGGCCACTGTTCCTAGAAGGGAAACCAGAAACATGGAGCAGTGCCAAGTCACTCAGCCTAGCTCAGCCTAGATCACCATCCTGCTGTAGGCCCCCAGAAGTGAGATAGGTAAACTTTTAACGTTGTATATCAATAAGATTAGTTTTGGTTAGTTTTTACTTAGCACTCTTGTGGCAATAGTTAACACACACACCTTCTATAATGACTCCAATAAAATCAATGTGCGTAAAATGTGAAACAAAAATGAACAGATGTTCATGCATCATGCCATCTCTAAGATTCTCTTTAATTTATTGACCATTTTAAAATTCAGTACATTAATTCTTTTGGAAGGAATGGACCCTACTTGCATGATTTTCTGTGAGAATTGAGAGTTCTTGCATGACTGCTCTTGCCTTTGTGTCCAATCAGAGTAACAATGAGAGCAGATGCTTTGGATACAGTTTCCCATTCATCTTAGTTTTTTTCCTCACAACACTTGATTCTTGCAGTTGCTGGAATGATTTCCAGAATGAGATTCATTGTGTAAGCTTTGATTCAGGAATTTTAACATTTTAGAATAAACATGCACACAGATTTTTCCTACAGAACAGGCTTAGGGCCCAGAAATTAGAAAGTACTCTAACCATTCTTTTGCCATTTTTAGTTACTTCAAAGCTTA
Source organism: Sciurus carolinensis (assembly GCF_902686445.1). Classification (NCBI taxonomy): domain Eukaryota; kingdom Metazoa; phylum Chordata; class Mammalia; order Rodentia; family Sciuridae; genus Sciurus; species Sciurus carolinensis. Next base: position 56,844,420 of record NC_062220.1, read on the forward strand.
ATAAAATAAGCCCTTTCCAGGCATTCCATGCATTTTTTTGTCCCTAGTTCACCAGCCCTGGTCCACAGTTCTCTTGGGTATTCTCTTTAGAACTTAATATTTAAACATGGATATAAAAACAATTTGCAATATGAGATTTAGCTGTGTGTGCAACATTTTATTTATTTATTTTTTTACATATGGTTGAGAGAGTTCATAGCTTTTTATTGATAGCCTGTTATAGTCTGAAGTGAATCATTCAGGAAGTTCTCATCTTATATTTCACTCCTGTGGGTCTCCAATTTTTACTTCTTGCATCCTGAGTAATTTAAATTAAGAGGTTTTATATAGTTGCACCAGTGGCCTACTATAATTCTCACTGATTAAAAAAAGACTTCACTTTAAGAATATTCCATTACTGCCTTCATTTCTTTTTTTGAAAATGGTTAGGTATCAATATATTCACACATTTCTTTTAGTGAGAACAGTTCTTACTGATATTTAAGCCTACTTAATGAGTGCCAAATATAACCAATTTTTCTACATTGTAAGTTACTCTTGTATCCTAAAGACATTAAAATAATTAATATGTACAAATTTATAGACAGTTTTCCATAAAGATACATATCATAGACAATATTAAACAATCTATAACACAGTATAGTTTAAGCAATAACTAGATGCATTTGAGATGAAAATACAAAAACAGAAAAAGTTTTGAATTAGTTCAAGTAAAAAAAATCATAACATTACAAATACAGATACAAATTGCAGATACAATTGAGTTTTATATTAAAACATTCATTGGACAATCTAAAAGAATTTTTTTGTCTTATAAGTAGGAAAACTTTCTTAGCTGTTTTCTTTTATCAAAATTAATATTCTATTATGCTTATCGTTTTTCAAAGTATTAATTTATTTTCATGTCATACAGAAAAAAACATACTACTAAGATTTTTATCTATTCATTCTTTTCAACTGGTGGTAAGTTTATCTTCCCATTAAGGAGCATATCAGCAGACCAATTTGCTTTGCACTTAGTACTGACTTGAAAATGGATAATGCTTCTCACCCTCCTTTGAGTCTATAGGTATTATCTTTAGCAAAACGCAGCATGCTGCTTAATAAATCATCATATCAGCAACCTCACTGCAAGGCACCACAGTGGGGAACACTTCAATAGCTAATGTGTCTATCCTTACAGGCTACTGAGCTTATTAACTAGACTTTGCTGTCAAATTCAGTGTTTAAGTCCTGCTTAGGCCCACACAGAGATGGAATAAACATGTTGCTCTGTCTCTTCTGTTCTTGTTTAATCCCTGCGGTATACTTTTGTGTTTAAACATAATATATTTATTCAAATACAATTAATCATATTTGAACAAAAATGAATGTGATTTTACTACTTTGAGATCTTTGGTATTTTTAGTTGCTAATTAATCACTTTTATACAAAAATTACAAGTGATCAGATATGAATTAATGAGCTAATCAAATGTTTTTCATAACAGAATAGCTAAGAGGCAACTGCTCAATCACCTTCAACTTTTCTACCCAGGGACACTTTGAATTTTTGCATAACTTATTTTCCTCTCTATTCACACTCATATGAGTGACTTTTAGGGTTGCAAAATAGTTAATTGAAATATACATAAACACTAAGTGCAATACAATTAGCATAATTGTCGAGAATCTTTCTAAAGAGTAAAATTTCATCTTCCTTTACATCAGGACAGCATATCCCACAAATTATTAGAATTTAGGTACAATGATATGTATTTTCATTAATAGAGATTTCAAAGTATTAGCCTTTATAGTTTGAGGTGTTAAATGCTACAAAACAGTACTTTTTCCTAGTATCCATGGAGTTCTGTACTTCAGAAGACTAACAGCAAAGATCAAAGAATTGATCTGGGGATAAATCATATAATATTTCTAGGTAATAAAAATAATGTGTTAATAACATAATTCTATTCCTCAAAAATATACATTCAGGTATTGGGTTACTTAGGATGAGCTAGCTCACCTTACAGTGGTTCAATTCAAGTTGTTTACATATGTTGTATGATCTCTGTGTGACAACAGAAAAAGGAGGGTCTAGAGGCTTATCTCATTGTAATCATTCAGGTACCCACAGTGATGGAAACTACATCCTGACCCAAGATTCCATAGTCATCAAAGCAGACAAAGGGAACGTAGCAAATCATGTACATTAAAATCAGAATACTACAGTAACACAATGTTTACAGAAGGTCATTTCACAATAGCTAGACTGTGGAACCAAACTAGATGCCCTTCAACAGATGAATGGATAAGCAAACTGTGGTATATATACACAATGGAATATTATTCAGCCATAAAGAAGAATAATATTATGGCATTTGCAAATAAATGGATGGAATTAGAGAATTAGTGAAATAAGCCAATCTCAAAAAACCAAAGGCCAAATGCTTTCCCTGATAAGTGGAGAATGATATATAATGGGGGTCAGGGGTGTGGATAGTGAGAGAAGAATGAAGGGACTTTGCATTTTGTAGAAGGAAATGGGGGGGTATGAAAAATGGTGGAATGAGACAGAAATCACTACCCTATGTACACGTATGATTACATGAATGGTATGAATCTATATTGTGCACAACCATAGGAATGAAATGATGTACCCCATTTGTGTACAATGAATCAAAGTTCAGTCTGTAAAAAATTTTAAAAATAAATAATTTTTAAAAAGAATACATTAAAAAAACTGTCTAGAAGTAGAACTTGTTGCTTATGCTTACATTTCATTGGACAAAGTAAGTCATACTCTCAGGCTTAATTTCAAAGAGAGTGATTTAGAATGATCAGATTCAAGAAATCTGGCTTTTCCTATCCAAATTAGTGATGGTTAATGCATCAACTAAGCAAGTTCATTAATAACAACTATTCATTAGACTTTGTGAAAAGCACATTCCACTTAGTAGGCAGTATACATAGAATACTAAACTAGAAAGTTTCTTGGTGAATATGGGAATCAAAATATGGCAGAAGATATTGCAATATATGTATGAAATATTGATGTGATTTTGTATATTTGTATATTTGTATGCTACAATAGATGTGCTTGCCAATACTATGAAAGTATTCCTATAATAAAGGAATACTTATGTATTATTAAATTCATAGGTCAAGGTACCTTCTTCATTAAACAGCTTTGTTATTCATGACTACAATATAGATAATGAACTGGTCAACTTCTATCAGTTAAGATTTTTTTATTTAATAATAATCAAGTTTTAAATAAAGTCATAATTTTCTGAGGTTATATCCATTTACCAGGAATTAATCTTAACACATTTACACATGCCTTGAGGTTTTTTCATTCTTAAAGATGATTTGTTAATACCACTGTAATAACTATCATTTACTAATTTTTTGCTATCAGGAACTTTACATATTTTATATCATTAAATTCTCCCAACAATTTAGTCAGATAAGCTTTATTATTATTATCTTAGAGAAGAATGAATTAAAATTTAGAAATATTAACTCATTTCTCCCCTTAGTTACCTAAGGAAAATTTGTCAAAGCAGCAATTCAAATAAAGATCTCTGTGGTACCAGTCAATATTTATTCCAATATATTTCACTGACTTTATTCCATTTTCACTGTTCTGAATTTCATTAATGAATGACCTAAACTTACATAAGTATAATTACATGTTTTTTTCAACTTCCAAAGTGAATTTATCCAAGAATAAATAGCTAACATGACAATGTCATAGTCTATTTTAAGGAAGGGCTAAAATTTAGAGTTAAGATTTCTAGAGTTCATTGTTCTATCCTCTTGTTTTATCTTATGGAGTAAGTTTTCCTTGCTTAAGTACTATCGTGTCATTTAAGGGCTCCTTATTGTCTAACAGAATTCTGATCTTCATTGAGCATCTCATGTAAGAACAGATCAAAGTTTCTTCCCTGATTGAAGTTTAGCTGTGGGAACCACTTCAAACTTCTAAAGGAGGAATCTAAATCCCTCTTAATCTTAGCTAAACCTACTCATTCTGAAGGAGATCTTATCTACTAAAAAGCTGAAGAAGTAAAAAATAAAACAAGGTCATAGACCCATCCTTTACTTCCATTCTTTTTCAAAAGAAAAGCCGAGGCTCAATCAGGGAATAAGGAAAATGCATATGCAATAATATCATTAGCATGCTTAAGTGTATGGATGATAGTTAAATGCAAAATATAAAAAAAATCTTTTTCCTTATAAACTCTAGAGCTTTTATTTTCTAAACAGAAGTAGTAACTTTTCTACTTGATTATTCAATTAGCATTTGTTAAAAGTCTCTGTATTGTTAAGCAACATATGATCCACTTTTAAGACTTTAAGACTGCATCTTCCTAATCATTCTAACTTCATGCATAATTAATCATTTAAATGAATAGTAGTTTCACTCAGTCTTTATTCGAAGTGAAATCACAGGATATTTGATAATGAAAATGCATGCCTCTTGCAGAACAGCTAAAGGAATTATTCTATATTCATTAATATAGTAAACGATCAAAGAAGTTCAAACATCAAAGTTCATTTTGAAAAAAAATAGAGTTAAGTGTGGTAAAGAATTGTTCTGAAGAAGATGCAACTTGATAGTCAATTTCAAATATATGTGGTCTGTATGCCCTTAGAAACAGATATTCTGGGGATATGTTTAGTATTTATTCCCAAGAAACTGCAAACTTTTAAGAACCACAGAAATGTCTAAGGCTGAATTAGAATTTAACAGTGAATTTCCAAAAGAAAAAGATGGGATGGGAAAGATAACTTCTTTGCTCAGTTCAGTTCTCTATGTTTGATTGTCTAGACTACAACTGTAGTGAACTCCATGGAAGTGGCAAGTCCATGTATTCCATTCACCCACCACTGTTTTATGAACATAAGGCACCCACAAAAGGTCAGGAAAGAAATCTGATAGACTACTTTATAAAAATATTGACTTTAAAAATATCTCATCTCTTTATAATTCTAAATTTAATATGGGAGACATTATTAAATATAAAGGTTATCTTTTGTGATTATGAAAATGTGTGGACTATTATTGCCTGTTCTAAAATTGCTACTAGTTTTCTGCCTATTATATCTTTATTCAGTAGCTTTTCATCAATTAATATAAAGTTCTCATATGTTTTTTAAAAAGTCAAAGTCACAATTCAGTTTGCATTTCCTTGCACCACTTTTTATTGTGTGGCTGTATTCCTGTTTAATGTTAATAACAGATGTGGCTTTCACTTCTCCCATCATAGCAGGGTTTCCTTTCATGTGTCATGTTGTTGTCAAGTTTTCATCACCATTATCTCCTTCAGTATTCCCTGCAGATGGGTAGTGTCTACTCTGTTCTCTGAAAAGCATCCCATCTGATTGTTTAGATATGGACAGCTTTTTAACATTTTAATTTGAAAGTGAATTACATTTTCAGATTTGTAATACTTCTGATGGGTGAGTTAGGGTGTGCTATGAAACTTTTTTGTATTAGGATCTAGTGCTGTACAATAGACATTGGTATTGATTTGTTCCCAGGAAATGTGATACATCTGTATAAAATATTGAATTGATTTGTTATGTGAAAAGGTGCATCTCTCCATGAAAAACACTTCCTGAGGGAAATAGCAGCTTCCATGGTGAGATATTTTCTTAGTACTGCCTTAAACATGACTTCCAAATATGGATATTCTCTTTTTCTCATTTCTTTCAGTGAATGTTTGCTAGATATTCTGCTCACTAAAATATTTGCTATTCTGTTTACTAAGAATGAAATAAGTAAATAAATAAAGCAAAATATGGTTTCAATTCTCAAAACAGAGGAAATGATAAAATGTGATATGGATAGAAAATTTTAAAAATGTAGATTTTTTATATGATTTTTTTCCTAGTGCAATGTATAGTCTGGGCCACTAAAATCATTATGGTGGACAGTAATACTGTAAGGGTCTAACATAATGAAGCCAGGAATAGAATTTGATACTTGATAAGTCATAAATGGAGTTTAGAACTTCACAGAAGATGAAACTTTAAAAAGGTAAAATAATGATACAATTTAAATATAAAATTAATCTTTGTTAAATAATTTATTGATCTCATTGCAAGAAAGAATCAATAAGATATTAAAATCAGTTCAGAGAGCCAAAGGGCATTTTATAAGTGTGTGGGTGTGTATATTTACACAAGCATATTATATATATTATATTTATTTTACACATGCATATATAATTTATACCATATATTATATAAACATGTTCAGTCTATTAATTATATACACATATATACATGTTTATATTAATTATATATATCTTATACATGTTACATATAAGATTCATATATTTATATATTTATATTTGTAAATTATTTATTTATGTAGTTAATATAAATTATAGAAATTTGTGTTATTATGTAATTTAATAATATAAAAACCCTGGTTTACAAACAAAGCTGGTTAATGTCCTTCATCTATGCTGGTGGACAGAAATTATTTTTATTTTCATTAGAAAAAAGCAGCTAATGTTACTAAATATATAGTTTTAAATTTATTTTGAACAAAGATTGAAATAAATACTTTCACCTGAAATACTACTTAGCAGTGAATGAATATATGGCTCCTATTATAATCTTATTTTCAGTTTTTTAAATTTTTTTAATGTTAGTTATAACACAAGAGCTAATAGTGGGTCCTAAGTATGAGACAGGTCCTCTGTCAATTTACTTATGGGTATTAGTTTACTTACTACTTAAAATTACCTTATAGAGTAAGATCCTATTATTATTTACATCCTGATTTTATTGAAGAAGTTCAACCACAGACAGATGAAATAACTTTCAAGGTTACCCAGTAGTAGGTGTTGGAGCAGGGGTTCAAATGTGGACAGTCTGGTTTCAAAGTCTATTCCCTTAACCCCTGATTCAATGTCAGTTACACTTAAAATGATCACCTTTTTTTTTTTTTTTTAACCTATAATGTAGGGGGAAAAAAACACAATGAGTGAATAGTCAATTTTCATATCTCTGCTTGTGAAGTTTCATGTAACTATTTTGCACAGGCAATACCTGGTGTAAAGCAGAACCATACCACCAAAGTCTAGTTTAATGAAATTATTCTTTAGGGAATCCAAACAATATGACGAAGCAAGTAGTTCTCAGAAGACTTAGTTCAGAGATCATAATGCACAAGATCTTCAGAGGTCAAACAAGCTAGGATGATGAAAAGAAACTTCAGAAAAAATACAGGGCAGTTCTCAGCTCAATCTGGGTACTACCATGAGGAGATGATCGGTGACCAGGTGGCCAAATGCTAGCTTTTCAGAGAAGCCTTATGGCAAAAAAACAAAAACAAAAACAAAAACAAAAACAAAAAAACCTTAATTTTATATACATACACCCATAAGCACATTTTATTAACCCACAATTAACCCACAAAATAAATAGACCCTATCTTGGTAAGGTATATCATAAGAAAAATTTCCTGTTTATGAACAGATCCCATATTCTTTAGGAAAATCTCTATGAATGGCATTGCTTATAATATGCCTTTGGTAAGAATTTGATATCAAAAAGTTCTAGGTTATATTCTTTGCAAAAACCTACAAGATAAACATCACGTGACTGATCTAGGGCATATTCATTCTTGTTCCCCTGATAAAAAATGTTAGCCATTTCCACAAGTGGTCAAAACAACATTCACACTTAAAAACAAAAAAGCACTCATAGGAGCCAAGATCTTCCAAAAAAAAAAAAAAAGAAAGAAAGAAAGAAAGAAAGAAAGAAAAGAAAAGTTCAAGATTATATAAAAGTTGAGGAAACAAATGATAGATACCTTGAAATTTTCTGAGTGTTTGGTTAGATTAATCATATCCTAAGATTTTCAGAACATTCACCAACCCCTATCCAAACATGCATAAAAATGCCTTGTACACATAAAAATGTTTAATGTTTAGCAATTCAACTTCTAAAAAAAGTTGTTTCAATGTCCATCACCAGATAATAACAACAAAATCAACACAATAGCCAACTTTCCCTATAACATTGGATTATTTAATATAAACCATGTTGAAGACTAATATAAAGAATTATTAGTTGTATTTAAGTCTTTTGTGGGGTAGGGGGAATATGTATATTGCCCAATATACCAATGTTCTATAAAAGCACTAATGTGTAAATTGGGGAAGATAATGCATATTTGTTTGAATTTGTGAAGATTAAATGAGTTTTTTTTTTTATGTCAAGAACAGACATCTCTACATATAATTAAGATATTTTCCTGATCCACTGCTAAGTTACTCACAAGTCTCCATCAAGCAGGCCTCTTTAAATGTAGAATCAGAACCAAAATTTTACAATGTTTATAGTTTCCTGAATTTTTATTTAGTTTCTACTGGCTTACCATGACAGCTGTTTCCTTTGCATTTGATAACTTAAATGCTTTCATTTCTAGTACTTATAGACCCCTTTCATCCTCACTGCTCTGATTTCATCTGGAATCTAATTTTCAATACAACCTTCTTTATATGAGGTAATACTAACACTTCAATCAGTTAACCAGGAAGAATTTTTTAGATATTTTAATGTACTAAGCACATTACTAAGTGATACAGTAAACAGGATTGAGACATTTATAGTACTCATTGCCTTCCAGAATCAGAGTGTTAGAATATGAATCTGTTTGTGGACATTTCAGATGAGGCTGTAGGGTAGGCACTTTAAAGCTTCCTATATTTAAGGACAAAGATTCATGGCTACATGAAAAGAAATCAAACAAAAAATACCAATAATTTTATGGTATCTTATTATTTAATAATAAGAAACTAGATAACATAGCATTACTATGAAGTAATGAGAAATCAGAAGAGGAGAAGCTAAACGAAAGTAAAATTTGAAGAGTAGGTACAATGTACCAAGTGAAGAAGGAACCTGAACAACAGGTCAAGGTATGAATAAATATGGCAAATGAATGAAAGGTGAATAATAATTTAACTGAAGTAAAGTGTTCTTTTATTCTTTGTATTAATCAAAATGTTTATTGAGTGTCTACCATACTAGGCTTTGTTTTAAGCACTAGTTGCACATTAGAAGATACAAAGAAATAAATTCCCATTTTAGTACAAGTAAGAAGTAGTAGGAGAAGAAACTGGGAGAGATGTTGCTGAACAATCAACTTTAGGGCTGTAAAATACAGGCTGACAAACCTGGCCCTTTTCCAGTTCCTTTGCACATACTGTTTCCTATGCTTTGAAAGAAAGTGTTCTTATCTTCACTGTCTACTTTATTAGTTTATTGCTACTCAGTGTTAAATTCTCCCTATGAGAAGTATTTTCTTATTTACCCAAATCAGTCAGATTATTTAGGTCTAACAAACCCCTTAATTTTCAAATTGAGAAGCAAGTAAATTTCAAAAATACTAAAGTTGTAATAGAATTATTTAGTGGTTTCCTAAGCATGTGGTTAATTAAGTCTTAGGAATGTTGGGAATGCTAGCAGCCATCATGAATTCACTAGGACCAATTCCTGTCAAGGTAGTCTCATTTCCTTTTATGTCTAAATTACTAGATTCTTAGATCAAATGATTACTGAAACCATAGGCCACAGTAGTTGTCAAAACCTCTCATTTTACCTATGGGTAAGGAAGATAAATTTGTCTGAGTGACAGAATAATTAAGTGATTTGGTACCCTGAAGAATGTATATAGGTGGATTCCAAACTAGATGAAGTTCTTCAATAAAAGGAGTTAAGTGTTTAGTTTTTACAGATCAGCATTTTTACTAGTAAGAAGAAAAGATAAATAGAAGGCAATTATATTACATTTGCAAATGGAAAACAATGATAGTGATAGGTTTTATACTGGATACAAAATATGATGAGCTGTGGTTTGAGAATACTTTTTATGAAAAATTATGGAGGTATTAATTTGATAGCTTTCATGGCACATCTCCAGGAAAATCAAGTGGCAATAAAAGCAGCAAAAAGTGTGTTAAGAATCTAGGTGCTTGTTATGGTTTAGATATAAGGTGTCCCCCAAAAGTTCAAGTGTAAGACAATGCAAGAAGGTTTATAGGTGAAATTAGTGGGTTGTGAGCATCTTAATCCAAACAGTGAGTTAATCCTCTGATAAGGATTAACTGAGTGGTAACTGAAGGCAGGTAGGGTTCAATTAGAGGAGGTAGGTCACTGGAGCCATATCTTTGGGGCATATATTTTGTATCTGGTGAACGGAGTTTCTCTCTCTGTTTTCTGATGCTTGTGGCAGAGGAAAGCATCTCAGGCATGGAGTCAGCTGTCTATGAACTGAGACAACTGGAACTGTGAGCCCCAAAATAAACTTTTCCTCCTAAACTTGTTCTTTCAGGCCTTTTGGTTACAGCAGGGATAAAGCTAACTAAAACAGTTAGTTATTCATTTTATTCTCAGTTAGACTTCAGCTTCTAACCATGATGGACTAGCAAGGATCAGACTTGGCCTTCTGCTGTTAACACCTAGAACATGGAACAAACTATATGAAACAATGTTTTTAATTCTTTAGACAGAAAACAAACTGATCTTTATGAGAAAGAAAACAAAGTATGTACCTTATGACTTTGACTTTCTTTCAAGATCCAGTTTCTGAACTTTAAATATAGAGCAGGATAATTTAAACACAGCCTAGCAGCAACACTGATTTGGGGTGGTAGAAAAGTAGTTTGGAAAGTCTAACATGTCTATAAATTGCAACAAGGATTTTCAGGAAGAAATGATAAAAGCACTAAAAGGAAATTCAATTTAAAAAAAAAAATTTGCTCTCTTTGAGTTTTGCTATCATATTTCTCATTTGGAGACTAAAATCCTAAAATCCAAGAAAAATGTCAAGGAATTTATAGAAAAAAAATCTCAGCATGCAAAAAGGGTAGGGTGACATTTGAGCTCTCAAAACCAAAGTAGAGATCCCTTAGAGTTTACTCACAGTGTACAGAAGAGACCCAGAGAAGTCATGTCTTAATAGAGGAGATGAATTCTCTGGATTTAAATTTTCACTAAACTTTCTCTAAGGGAGTTTAAAAACAGCCTTTGGAAGGACAAAACTGTTTAGAGAATAACTTAAATGCTGATGAAAACAAACTTCATCTTTCTAAAAAGAATGATATTGAAATCCTGGCAATTACCATCATAAAACAATATTTAGGACCCAGGCCAAACGACTATACTTTCCAAAAAGTAAGCTGTGATTAATAATAATAGAAACAAAAACAATGATTTAATAATGAAAAAAGGATATTAAAATGTCTTTATAAATGTATATAAATGAAAAATAAATGAGAATAGAAGACATAAAAAATAGATATTTTTATTATGAAAAACAATTTTGAAAACAAAACATGGTTGTATTGGATTAACATTATATTATACAGTGTAGCGGAAATTATTAATAATTTTGAAAACATAGGACTAGAAACTCTCTAAAGTGAAACACAGATAAAAGACTAGAAAAAAACTCCTTTATTTTCAGGTGGGATAATCTCAAACTATATGACAAATGTATACTTGTAATAAAGTTGAAGCAGGACAGAAAAAAATTATAGAAACAATGACTTTTATTTTAGTTTTATGAGAATTATAAATTTAGAATCCAAAAGTCTCAACAAATTCCAAAGAGAATAAACACCTATAAGCACCCAGACACAGTAAATTATATCATAATCAAATTGTTGAACAACAGTATAAAGGAGAAAAAGTAGTCATAAAATGCAGCCTATGAAGAATTGAATGATGATAAGAATTACAACTGATGTTTTTTGGAGATTATGCAAGCCAACAGACAATAGAACATCATTAAAATGCCAAAAGAAAAAAAAAGATCAACTTATAGTTGTGATTTCAGAGAAAGAAATATTTTTCAATGAAAGGAAATAAGATCTGTTTAGACAAATGTGAAGTGAATTCCTCTCCAAGAGAGCTACAGTATGTAATGTGTTAAAGGAAGTTGAAGGCAGAAGGTAAGTTATGGTTGGGTTTATGTAAAGGAATAAAGAACACTATATTATAGTTTAAATATGCAAAGTTCCCCCAATCTTATGGTGAAAGCATGATCCCCAATGCAGCAAGTTTCAGAGTTGGAACATTTGGGCAGTGATTGGATCATGATGGCTCTGCACTCATCAGTGGACTAATTCATAATAGGAGGTGGGGCATTATAGTTGGAGGAAGTTGGTCAGGGGAGTGTGCCTATAAGTCTTCGTATTCTCCCTAGTCCCTTCCTCCTTTACTGCTTCCTTGTACCATTACTTGAGCAGCTTTCCTCTGCCACATTCTCTGCCACAGTATTTCCACAGTAGAGCTAGCTGGCCATGGACCAAAACCTCTGAAATTATCAGCCAAAAGAAATCTTTCCTCTTCTAAGTTGTTCTTGTTCAGTATTTTGGTCACAGTACACAAAGTTGACTAACATACACCAGATATGACAAATGTATGGGCAAATGAAGACATAAGACATTCTTCTTTTTTTTTTTTTTTTGTATAGTACAGAGGTTTGACCCCAAGGGTATAATGCCACTGAACCATATTACCAGGCATTTGTTAATTTTGTCTTGAGACAGGGTCTTGCTAAGTTGCCCAGGCTACTTGTAATTCTCCTGCCTCAGCCTCCTGATAATTTTCTATTTTTTCTTTATTAAAAAGAGTAATGTTACCTTAAAGAAAAAATTATGAAGTTTTATAGTGAGTATATATGTAAAATACATGAAAATAATAGCACAAACAGTGGAATTAAGGGAATGGAAACATATTTAACTTATAATCTAAGACTTTTAGATTTAAAAATGATCCATTACTGGAAGGTAGATGGTGATAAGTCAAAGATATATATTAAAATTTAAAGCAACTACTAAATTAACCAACTAAGAAAAATAACATTGAAAAATACTCAATTCAGGAAAATTGAAAGGAGTGTACTAAGAAGAAATATGACATATAGAAAATAGATATAAAGATGGTAGATTTACATTGGAATAGATTAATAATACATTTCATATAAATGGTCTCCAATTACAATATGAAAATGCTCATATTTAATATATTAAACACTGAAATATATGCATACTATCAATAAGAAATTATCTTTAAATGCACATACACCAGTGTGTTTTTAAATAATGGAAAAGATTATGCAAATATAAAAGAACAATTTTTGGAATTTCAAACTATTATCTGGCAAGGTGTATTTCATTATAATATCTGGTAAGGTATATTTTTTTTTAAAAGACATGATTTTTGATAAGGAAAGATCATTCAGAATGGTAAAGGAGTCAATAAATCAAGAAAACTATATTTCCAAACATAGCGATCCAAATACCAAAGTTTGAAAGTTTGAAAATACAAACTGATTGAATGGAAAGTAAAAAACATAAATCCCCAATTATATTTGAGAACTTCTACTCAGCCTTATGAGCAAATGATGGAAGAAAAGGCAGAAAGGCACTGAAGACATAGAGTTCTGGAACAGCAATATTAACCAATATGATAAACGTGGCATTTATAGAACCCAGCTCCCAAGAACAGAAGAATGAGCATTATTTGAAAACATATATATGTAGCATTCACCAAGATAATTGTCTCCTTGATCATAAAACAAAGCTCAACAGAAGTAGACTGAAATCATAGAGTTATATTCTCTGACCACAACAAATTGAATAATGAGAGGATATCTCAAAATTCTTTTAGTATATCAAAAGTGTTTTAAAAATTGACTTAATACATCTCAACAAACTTTTTTTTTCCTAAACAAAAGACTATAAAGACATAAACCAAAACTGTGGAGTAATACAGATTAGGGTTTGAATTTCTTTTGTGATTATCTTTAGGCAAGTTAATTGTTCTCTTTTAACTTGAGTTTATTTTAATTTCAAGGCAGAGAAAATCATGGCATTTGGCTCTTAGGATTAATGGGAGGAACAAGTGAGACTGTATGTACAGGACATAGAATAATCACTGATATTCAATATATGATAGTATATACATTAAAAGGAATTGATTTATCCCCAAGTTCACTTCCAACATAAAATAAAGTCAGCATTTCCATTTCATGGTTGGATAGAATTTGACTGATTCTAGGGCTTTATTTGTGTGCATTTTGAGACATTAAATATTATTCAAGGGAAGTGCCTGAGACATCCTAGGGAACTCCTCTCAGCAGATCTGTAGAGCTGCAAATTACTTTTGTGCACAAATGGAAACATGGCTGTGATAGGAAAAGAAAAACTTTCCCAGTGGATAGCAGACTCAGACACAGAGGTTTGTAACTGTACTTGCTGGGAAGCTGCAGTACTAGGATGCAAGAATACTGTAGCAGGTACCCAAGAAGACAAAGGCCCATATAAATGAATGCGCTCTTGTAAAGTCAAAATCAGAAGTAATAAAATCTTACTATCTCTAATAGAATTAACTAAAGATGTAGCCTCAATATGCCTAAAATGTATGCAGAGAAATTTTTTATATGGAATTTTGATGTGACTAGGTCTCATTTTGCTGTTTCTCTGCATTGTTAATATTGTTGGCTATTTTAAAACACTTATCTGTGCAGAGGGAGGAAATGATTGATTCTGTGGTGACTGAAGAGTTCACATTTAAGTTTTGGTCACCTATTATTTATATACCCATGCTTCAAACATTCAATATTATGAAGAAGTGGCTGTCTTCTCATTTTTTATTGGTATTTGGGGGTAACTGATCATTGGTTTAAATTTTGTCTTAAGACAGTGGTCATATAAAAATGGAATATAAATATAAATATAAACTAGAAGTATTAATACCATAAGTTTGATCATATTTTGATGTGAGCAAATTTGATAGCTACTCAATTTTTCAAAGAAAAAACAAAAAAAAAAATGTTTTCTTGGTAATGTAAGGAAAATAATTGTAATTCTAGGGCATTTTTTACTTCTTATATTAAATCAAGCAACTTCTAAACAAATATATCTGTTGTAAATAAATATTTCTGGAGACCTCTTCGGTAGAATGGTTGAACTCTACTTATTTGATGAGATTTAAGTTTTAGTATTCTCCATGAAATATCCAATGTACATACTAACAATTTCTTAAAAATACAGACCTCTGAAGAGATTAATACATATCATGAATCTGATTATTTTTTAGCTCGATATAATGTAATGAGAAGTTAATCAATTAAAAAATCTAATAAAAGATCAATAATAAAATTATGTCATGATATAATGACAGGTATGCAAGGAAAAAACTTTCTAAATATGTTATCTATTTGTTTGCTTAAAATGACTTTGACATGCATTATTTGTTTCCTCATAGAACATTGTTTCAAATTATAGTGCTACGTAAACAAAATGAGATTAAAATATTTTTATTTCTTTTATAATTCTAAGACATTGATTAATAATGTATTTAATGTATTAACTACAAAATAAATTATACTTTTAAAAATCAAAATTGTTGCATTAAAATATATTAGTCAGATATAAAATGTTGACAGGAAATTTTTAAAAATTTGCCATAATAAACTAACATCAAAAATCAAGGGAATGGAACAGTGAAGACATGCTAGAATGAATCTGTCTGATACCTCAGAAAAATTAGACTCTATTTTATGCCTTTCTTTAGATTTAACATAGGATATTTGGTTCATTTGCTTTGTTTCTTGGGACTCTGACATCACTTACATAATTCATTATCCAATTCATTTGTCTGATTCTTTCTGCAAACTATAAATATCTATGTCTCTTACATTGAATGCATAAATTTGTAATCCCTCCAAAAATAATTCTCTAGTGTTTTTCTTCCCTCTGACTTCGAATTTCTGTGATATTATTTTTTCTTAGGGTTAAATGAAGTGTTTGAAGCATGTAAATATTTATTTATATAAGTCCGTTGTAAAAAAATGATATTGCTAAGTTTCAAGATAGTAATCATTTATTTACTCACATAATATTAGGAAGCCAAAGTGGATACTATGCTAGGCACATAGAATGTTATTTTGAGGAACTGGAGAATAACTTATCTGGCAGATCCTATTTGGAATGATTTCAGAATTTTTTTGTGTGCTAAGGGAAAGTAAGGTAGTATTTTTTTTTCCTTAAAATTTTCTGGCATCGTAACATCTATGTGTCACAATTTTATAAATCTTTGATTTGAATTAGATCAAGCAGTTGATAGAAATGTTAAAATATTATGATTATAAAGAAAAACTATTAAAATCTAAACATACTGTTTTCAGAATAATAGATATCAGAAAATGTAAGTATTTTCAATTAACAATGTATAAAAACTTTAGTTTTTATTCCACTGCATTAACATGTATTATAGCCATTTTTCTGGGTCATAACAATAAGGAATATATCATTACAACTTAAAATATATTAAACATTAGGTTTTAGAATGCTTTCAGAAAAAGTCGGGGCTTCTTATAGAACACCCTATTATTTTCCTTCCTCTTACATTGAATTTTTTTCTTGAGAAATCTTGGATGCTTTCATCACAATTTTTGGTCTTGCAACCCTTTTCAGACATATAAAATAAGAGAACACACTTGGGGAAAAAAGGAATTTCTCAAACTCCCTAATGTTCCACATATTGGATTACAGTACATGTATAAGTGCTCTTTAACTTCCTTTTCTGAGAAAAAAGGTATGAAGTAAGCAGGATAATTTTCTCTGAATTTATTTTACAAGAATCTAATCATCATGGTAAATTGTTAATGACTAATAGCTCTCTAACCTGCCTTCTGTCTGTACAGCAACAGGATCAGCTTCAGTTCAAGGAAAATTTCATGGTTTTAGCATTTAATATTAAAGTTGGCAGTGAAATAGGAATATTTTGAATGCTACTTTTGGATTGAAGAAAACACATCAGAGGAATTTTCTTGTCTTTAATTTCTAATTCATTCCACATCACCAGAATATAAACATTTTTAATGTTTCTCAAAGCTTTTCTATTGAAAGAAGGAACATTAGGTTTAAAAATTAATGTAAATTTTTTTTTCTACTGAAATAATGTACTTGAAGAAAATCACTAGAGATTAGCTGGATGATTCTGACTCATGACAAGGGCTGATCTTGACAGGAGTATGATGACCTATCCTCCCAAAACATCTTTAATGAGAAAAATGTGTACTTGATATCTGGGGAGAGAATAGAGCCTTAGAATAGGAATTATAAATTCAGACAAATCTGCTAACTCTTTTCCTCTTTGGGACCAACTTTAAGACATCTTAACCACCATAATTTCTGAAGTACCCTAAGCTACAGTTGCATGTGTACTCAAACTGGCAGGAGCTCTAAATATAGAATCACTATCCTATAGTACTCTAACAGTGAATTTCAGTCTATGTTTTTATTCCTCCAAATGTGTGGAATTCACGTCCTGACATTTCTATTTGTTATTTGGACTTAGAGTATCTGACCTGTGCAGAAAAGGATTGCAGGAGATTGAATAGCTGCTTAGGGAAAACAGTCTCATGCAGTAAGGCAAAAATTGAAAGAAATGACGACCAATCTCATAGTGATTTGATTTATAAGACTCCACCACTGCAGGGAAGAGTATGTACATTTTTTATTTTTTATCCTTAGGAAACATGTTACTATTTTACAGTTTTCCACAAAGCTGATTGCCCTGTGAAATTTAAGAAATTCTCTATGTTTATACATTTCATTACGCTGGAAAATTGCAAATAACTCTTTGACCATTTAATAAAGCAAAGTTTTGTGTCATTATCAGGGCATATTTTCTCTTTTTAAGAAGCAAGAGATTCCTGGAAACATATCATTTGTTTATTCTTTTCTATCTGGATTAACACTGTTTCTATTTAATTGTTTCAGTGTTATTGTTCAAATATATTTCTTTGTGAGTACCCTATTTTTGCTTAAATATTGAATTCCATTAAGGGACTCTGTCTAAATAAATAGTTGGGCAGTGATCTGAATGTAATCCAGTTTGCAGATTGACTACAAAGATTCTGTTGCTTTGTATCATCAGAAGACTTTTACAAGGTGGAAATGTTTTCTGACTTCTCTTTCACTCATTAAAGCTTTTGTGAATCTAGTCTAAAGTTTTTTACCCAAAGAGTGCTTACAGAAAGATGACAGGTACTGAGTAAAGTAGTTGTCTTGGAGAATTCTAAAGTAGTTTCTTAACTTTTCAGTTAAAAATCCCTTTGCATTATCACCTCAAACCAACGTAACCAATACCCATTCTTCAAAACACACACACACACACACACACACACACACACACACACACGGATGCTTTGCATGGGAGTCAAATCATTATGTATCATTTATTGTTACAGAAAAACATTGGTTAGATTGCAGCCTTTAAAAGATATAGTTAATAACATTCTAATTCCTACTCAATAAAGTAAGTTATAAACTTTAATATTCTGCTTTTTTTTAAAACAGATTCTTAAAATAATCAAAATGATTTAAAGATTTCTGGCATTTATTATAAAAAGAACACAGCATATTTGGTTTCCTATTAGATTTTTGGAGAAGGTATTATAAATCTCAAGAGGCTTCATGCAATAATTGTAGTAATTGTTCTAATTATTGTTTGTCTCTACCAGAGCAATAAAACAGCAGTCACAAACACAATAATTGGGATTGTTAATTATGGAACCAATCTCACAAATATAATATCATAATAGAGACAAATACATAATATTTAGTGATTAAAAGGCAGAAATTCTTGAAGGATGACCTTAGGTTTTTACTCCAAACATCCACAAACAACACACTCTCCAAAATGTTATAAGTATTTACAGATAATGTCCTTATATACACTCTGCAATGAGTTGGAAACTCATTATAAAACATACTTTAAAAATATATGTATATCTTATTGTAGGAACTTAAAAATATCTATGTGACACAAATGTTGTTGACCCTTGATCATGAGGACATGCTCTCAGCTGTTTTTCTAATAAAAGTGATGATTCTTTTTGCAAAAGGAACATATTTTCCTGGCTGGAATAAGGCATCCTTGGAACAGGAATAACTGCCATGTTTTCAACAACTGAGTTAAGTGAATAACAGAAATAAGACATAAAATTTTGCCAATTATTGATTTTTTTTCTTTTACTTAAATGTTAAAGCTTCACTAGTGCTTTTTGATGGAATTGGGGGATTTGTTGCAATCAGTATTTGAATTTAGATGTCATTGCCACAAATAGTTGTAGTAATGTCTAATGGTGAGATTTACAGTCTTTTTCTATAAAATCTCAAACTTCAGAATGGATTTGGATATTCTTACACTAGCAGGCAAAAGCAAAACAAAACAACACACCAAATATTGATGGAATGAATGAAATGGAAGAGAGCAAAAACTTAAGACACCGTATGACTAAAGCCAAGGTTTAGCATAATAAAAGAGTTGGAGAGATTTCATACGAAAGGAATTGGGGTTTGAGATTGAGTTGAATGAGAGAAAATGAGCATTTTTTTTTTTTTTGGTAGTACCAGCTCTCTGATAGCAGAAGTATTGGACTAATAAATATGGTATGAGATTCCCCAGAGGTATTCAAATTGATGTTGGAAGTTTTTCTCCCTTTGTAGTCATCAAATCACATAATAGTTAAAAGTATAGATTTTCTTACATACCAGTAAGTAGTTTATTATAGGATTTAGGTTAGTTACATACATATATTGAAAGAACAAATTCAATAATCTTTTAAGAATCTTTTACTACAAAAAAAAATCAGCAAACCAAATTCAACAATACAAAGAAATTTTCACTATGAGTACATAAAATTTATACCAGGAAAATAAGTTTGGATTAGTATACAGCAGTCAATTAAGGTAATATATCATATATAGAGAAATAAAGGGCAAAAGAAACCCAAGTAATCTTTTCAATAGATACAGAAAAAGCACTGAAAAAGACCAAAACCTGCTTGTTATTAAAAAAAATATTTCAATGAACTAAACCTGATAAAGGCCTTATACAAAGAACCCTATAGCTAGCATTATAAGATTGTGCTATGTACAATCAAGGAGAAACAAGGATATACTCTCACTTCTATTCTGTGTAGTTCCGAAGGTTGCTGAGTGTGAAACCAGGTATGAAAAAGAAATACAAGGCATTTAGGTTAGAAAAAAAAAGTAAGTCTGTCTTTATTCATAATGGCATGATCTTGTATATAAAAAAATTCTAATGAGCCCTTTCAAAATATATTAGAACTAATAAGCTACATTCAGCAAGTTTACAAGATGCATTTCAGTATACGAACAATGAACAATCCAACAATAAAATCGAGACTAAAATTTCGTTCATGATACTATTGAAACAAAACCTTAATAATACATTTACCAAAAAAAAGTACAAGGTGAGCACAATGAAACTTTTAAAATGTTGTTGAAAGAAATTAAAGATAATCTAAATAAGTAGGAAAACAGTTCATGAAATGGAGAAATTATTTAATATTGTTAAGATATAATTCTCCCTAAATTAATCAATATATTTAATGTACTCCTTACCAAACTTCTAGTAGGCTTTTTATTTTTCTTTCAGACATTGATATGTTTATTCTAAAATACAGGAAATCCAAAAGACTTAAACTTATCAAAATAATTTTGAAAAATAAGAACAAAGAGAACTTTCACATCCCTACTTAAAAAATATTACAAAGTCTTATTTATAAAAAGCTGAGAGTCTAGAAATAAACCTAAAATATATGGTTCATTCCTTTTCTGCCACGGTGCCAAAGCAATTCAATGAAAAAAAGAACTATTTTTTCAACAAACTAAGGTTCCACAAGCAAAACAAAAATTAACTTTGCCCATGGTCTTTTACAACACATAAAAATTGACTCAAAAGAATCATAGACTTACATATAAGAGGTAAAATAAAAATATCTTTTGACACCTTGGGTAGATATACATATACACATATATGTATACATATGCAAAGATACAGACAATTCACCAAAGAGGGAATATTATTGACTAGTCAGCATGTAAAAAGAAGTTTAACATCATTAATCATTGAGAAAAAGCAAATTAAAATCAAAATGAGTTCTTACTCTCCTTAACTATCATGGTGGCTGTTCTTGTTTGAGGGCAGTCCCACACCTATGGCAGAAAGATGATGGTCATAAAGAACGTGAAAGTATCACTAAAGTTTGTCAACTCTAGGTTCAACTTGTTATGAAAATCAGAAAGTACATCCTTGAGTAGAAACAAATTCTAAAGTTAATCAGATGAGGCTAAGTAAATCTGATCATCCTCACCAAATCTGCCCAACTTTGAGAAAATATGAAATAGAGTACTGCACCATGTTGACTAAAAGTGGTATCCATCACCACAGTGACAATAATATTGGCATACCATGCAGAAAATTTTACAGAGTAGGCACACTGGCTATTATTGTTCCAGGTAATTCAGATATCATTAGAAGCATGCCAGGACAGAGTGACAAAAAGGAAACCAGGCAATTTTTTTCTTTAAAAAATCTTGCCAGAGATTGTTTTAAAAAATAAAATCCAATCAAATTGCATTAAGATACATTTCATGGTCTCCTATATGTTTATAATAAAAAGAAAGATAACATGTTAAGGCTCAGAAAAATAGGCATCTCATCTATTGCTGAGGTGAAGTAGGATCACTTTTAAAACAGTTGGAAGTGTCTTAAAAGTTAAGTTTACCATTCGACTCCTTATAATACACTTTTAAGTATCTACTCAAAAGAAATTACATGGGCAAACAACAGACTTACACATAAATGTTCATGGAAGAAATATTCCTGATAGTCAAAATTGGAAGCAATAAGTTTGCAGTAAGTTTACAATAGAAGAGTAAACAAAATGGTGTATATCATAAAGTACTCATCAATGTTAAAAAGGAACAAGCTATTGATAAGTGCTAAAACAGATGAAAATAAAAAAAAACAGTGAAATGTCAGTCATAAGGGACCACCTATTGTGTGATTCCATTTATATGAAATGAATACTCTGTTTAGATGATGGTTGCATAATTCAATAAATTTACTCAGAATCATTGAATGGCATATTTGAAATTAAGATATGTAAAACATTCTCAAAGTTAAAAAAATTAGTCATTTTGTTAAACACCTAACTCTGATTTAAACCACACAGAAAAATAAGACTGACAACATAGTGGCAAGTTCATTAGACTTGATGTCAGAATATGATATGACTAGTACCAGCTTCTCCTTGCCAATAAAAATGTTGTGTTTGCAAGTTCCTTAACATTTCTGAACCTTAGTGGCTGCATCAGTTACAAGAAGAAGTTGGAAGAGGTGATTCCTAAATTCCCTATTTGACTGTAAAATTCCTTGAGTTGCCCTTTCTTAAAAATTATCAGAGGTATCTATAAAATCATAGAAATGAATATTGTACTCTGAAATACCATTACCAGACTTTCACCAATTCTCTTTCTTTAATATCCCTGTGATTTCAGTATTTGGAAATGTAATTTATATTTTATTAGAGCAGTAGTGTTTTCCTGAGTATCCTCTATATCTACAGAAGAGCAATAGATCCTATAGAAACAGGAAAAAATTTAAAATGTGTAAGACTTTAAATTGAATTCCACATCATGTATAATCACAAGACTGGGATCCTAATTAGAATAAGATGTATTCCATGTTTGTATAAATAAGTTAAAATATACTCTTACTGTCATGTATAACTAAAAAGAACAAATAAAAAAATAAATGGATAATATAACTTAAAGACAAATGTAAAAAGCAATGATTCATACAAAAGGTACAAATAAAACCTGTTTCAGGGCCAGGAGAGATTGTTATGATTAGAATATTAAAAACTCCCTTCATGAAGGAAATATATGTTTAGTTGAATCTTGATAACAGGTAAGAAATAAATATGTGAAAATGTGAAGAAAGTACATCCAAATGGGGAAGAATATGTGAGCAAAGAAATTCAGAGAAAATATTCCAGTTTGGCTGTAGTATGGAAATGAAAAAGTGAGATAAAGAGATATAAATTTGGACCCTAGATTTGAGCCAGATTGTGGAGGATTTTCAATGTCTTATGACCTCTTACTACGAGTGTTGACAGGGAATTCCCACTGACTTTTGACCTGAAGAATAAGTTTATAATACATTTGTTTTAAGAAAATTAATATGATTTCTCAGGAAAAGGGAAAATTAAAAGTTGTAAGATTGGTTAGAATACAAGAAAATAAAAATGTGAGCATGGTTAATTGTAGTCAGGACAGAGTTTGCAGTAGATGAATGAGGTTGCATGGGGAGCAATAATAAGACTTGTTATTGTTCATATATGATCAAAAGAGAATGAGTAATAATGGGCTCAATTCCAATTTTTCTTATCTATTATCTCATTGAGTGCTCTGAATAGTCCAATTAGATAAGGACTGTTATCTCCATTTCATAGATTAGAAAATAGCCCACAGGTTAATCCAAGGCTCTAAATAGTAGTAGCAGAGTTGAACTAGTCTCAGGCTATTGGAGTGGTTCTCACTTCTCAGCCTCCGGAAATGTGGTTCCATGGCCACAAATAGGGTACACAATTTGAGTAGAGGTAATTTGGGAGGAAATAAGAATTTAAGTTACCTCTTATCTTCCTTCACTGAGTGAATGTGTGTCTGTGTATCTGTGTGTATGTATTATATATATGTAAGTGTATAAATTTATGTGAGTCTGCTCTGAAATCCAGGGTTCATAAGTAATATTGCATAAACTGAAATAATACAGAATCTATGAAATTTTAAGTCAAAATTCCTGTTGAAATTCTCATGCTGTAACCTCACAAAGTCATTTAGTTCATGGTTATGATCTTTACACTGGAATTTTATGATAAGCAAAGCAGACTCCTAAAATGGGACAATAACTTCTACCCATTTCAAATGGTATATTCTGTAATATTAAAACAATGCAGAAAAATGATAATGTGAAAACTTCTTATATTTATTGTGGAAAAAGAAGTGGACGTTCCTGAACATTTATGTTTATAAACTGTGTATATAAACATAAAATCTATGTAAAGGGTATGTGTGTAGAAATCTGAACTTTGGTTATCTCCTAGTAGTGAGAGTGTACATGCACATATTTTTTTCTATCCATTTTGGGCTCTCGGATTTTTTTAATCTGACAAGTGTTTCTTTATCCATTTTTTGTAAAGGATTTTAAAATAATAACCTTAATTAGCATAATCATTTCAGGTTCTAATGAAGTTCTGAACTGCTTCCAGAGTTATTTTGTTTCCAATTAGAATTGAAAAGTCATCTTCAAGATTTATACCTCTTACCTTCCTAGATTTTTCATTTTATATAGCTTATTCTTCCCCTCATCATATTTTACTAATTATAATTTATCCCACTGTGCTGAGGACTGCATGTTGCCTACCCAACATCTATTCTGATCTTCTTCTCTGAAAACAAAACTTCAGTGGTTCCTTGGGAGTGATATACCACCCAGTTAAAAATAAACAACACAAAACAAAAGCAGCATGTCATCCTCCCTTTGAGATAAAGTGCATGTGAGACATGGTTCAGGCCATGTGATATGTGTGATACTAATTGATAGGAGCTTTTCAAGGAAGCCTCTTAGGGTGCAAACTCAACAGACACATGCCCTAAATTATACCTTTTCAACTCCACATTTCCATATGAAACTCAGCATAATGACTGGAGATAAAGTAGAAAAATGTTT
The DNA here is from genome assembly GCF_902686445.1 of Sciurus carolinensis. NCBI lineage: Eukaryota > Metazoa > Chordata > Mammalia > Rodentia > Sciuridae > Sciurus > Sciurus carolinensis. Next base: position 56,869,052 of record NC_062220.1, read on the forward strand.
TAGTCAGCTATTTCATTACTGCGACCAAAAGACCTGACATGAACAACATAGAGGAAGAAAAGTTTATTTTGGTTAATTTTCTCAAAGTTCTCAATCCATTAACAGCCCATTTCGTTGCTCTGGGCCCAAGGTGAAGCAGAACATCATAGTGGAAGAGTATGCCAGAGGAAATCACATCGTACCTGGAAACAGAGAAATCTCTGCTCACCAGGAGCAAATATAAACCCCAAAGGTACACCACTAGTGACCCACCTCCTCCAACCACATCTTGCAGGCATACATTTACCACCTAGTTAATCCCTATCAGCGAGTTAATCCACCGACTAGGTTACAACTCTCAAAATATAATAATTTCACCTCTGAAATTCTTGCATTGTCTCACATTAGCTTTTGGGAGACACCTCATATCTAAACCATAACAATTTAATTATTTACTTACTTGAAAAATTACTGGAAAAATGCATTTATTTTCATTGTGCATTCTAGATTAATTTCACAGAACTTCTTAGAGGTCATACTTCTGCCTGCTCTTGTGTACACCAACATCATGTATCATGTGTAACCTTAAGCACATGATACACCCCAACTTATAGAGCAGACTGAGCACTTATAGATGGTGTGTTCTTACCATGAGAAAGTTAAAGAGTGACAAGAAGAAGGATTTAATTTGGGCATAAAGGATGTTGAGGAGTCTTTTCAGTGACAATTAAATAGTCATTCTAATTCCTTCAAAATGGTATTTTTGTTCAGATTGATCACTGTGTATCAGAGATGATAGTAACAATAGTATAATAATAATAATAATAATAATAATAAAATTTATGGAGTACTTGATAGAATGTGAATTCTATGTTGGAAATATTAACTAATCACATCATTTAATTCTTACTCCTAATTTCTTCCAAGTAGTCATCTCTCTTTCCACATTTCATGAATAAACAGAAGTAAACACAAATATAAGCTCTGAAACTTGCTGAAGATCTTACAACTAGGTTATAGTGAAGCCAGAACTAGAGCAGGGTTGTGATTTTGAAGATCAGCTAAAGTGAAGAACCCCTATGCTCATCTACTATATTTCCATTTCCTTGACCAGAGAATATTATTTCAGTTCATTTAAAGTACTGGTGATTTGTGTATAGTTTAAAGGAAGCGTAGTGACTGAATTCTAACTTTCACTTATTCCCATAGCATTTTGTCTAGTAAGAGATCACTACTGCTCAAGGTCTAGCTGAGGATCATACCCCAGCAAGAATACTTTTGGTTCTTCCTTTTAATACAGTGTGCCCATATATGGTCTGAAAAAACCACAAACACACACAAGAAACCATGGAAAAATATTTGAGTTCTACATATGTAAAATAAAATCACCCTAGTAATACATAGCTGAAACTATTATTGAGCTGTATTCCATTATTGATTTCAAAAATTTGCCAAGTTACTGGTTGTTCATTCTGTTATCACTTCATCTTTTTATATCCTTTCTTATCAGTAAAGAGACTAAGCCTGGTTTGGCAGTAAATAATCTGAATTCCCTCAGCAGGGAATTTTTATGCATTCCATAAAAATTTGATAACAATGCAATAATAAAGAAGTGTATACACAGTTTACTTGGGAATAGATATATGATTGCCTTTCTAATCAGAGTCCGATTTGCATTTGTACCATCATGATTTGTCATTAGACACTGGTCATACTATGATACTTTCCTGAGCTTCAAGAAATCAGATCTGCTGTCATCAATAATAATGCAATTAAGTTTCTTAAACATACACTGCAACTACAGAGCACATATAACATTACAGCTTCTACAATAAAGAATTATTTTTTTTTATAGTTTTGCAGCTTTCTTTCCTACCTAAATCCAAATACTAAGAAGTTGCTTTTTATAAATGCTGTTTTTGAAGAATTTCATGATCAGCAGTCTAGCATTCCACATCTGTGTAGAAAAGCCTACCCAGGGAGTTGCTTTAGCATTAGACACATGATTAGGCACTGATAGACGCATGGCATTTAGTAATACCATTAAAATATTCTCCACTATACAATGGCAACAGATGTCTTAAGTTCTAACAACTAATCAAAAAGTAAATCAAGCAACATAAAAAACACATCTGGAATCCTAGAAATGGAAGAATTTAGACATATATCATTCAGTATTATATCAAATTTGCTTAATTTGTGAAATGCTGTGCTGGATGTTTTTATGTAAATGAGACCAAATAGACATTTTACTCTGTGATCTCCAGAATGATTTACTATAGAAAGCACTTTGTCAGGTTCCAAAGTGCTTCTTCCCGGGTCTGAGATAACTCAAGCTCTCTGAAATAATTCTCCTTATTAAAGCAATATGTTCAAAGTGAGCAAAGCAAGTCCACAGGGAACACTGCTGAGCAAGTAATGGTCTGATGGTGAGTTGATGGACTGCATTAATGGTCTTAGCCAATCCGGAAGGAGTACTGACAGCAACTCAATTTGTAATGCATTTCATATGTACAGCATATTTAGAAAAGAGTCCTAAATAGTAGAACTGTGCATTGGCTAATTAAACTATGCAAATCATGTTATTACAACCAGGAATTAAACTTCGGCCTCTGGTCTTTAATCATTGGGAACATTCCCATCTACATATCAACAATAATCATAAAGTAAGATAGATTTACATAAAATATATTTGCAGTTTGTTTTTACTCACAATATTAACATAATCGGGGCTCTGGAAATGCATTTCCTGGGAAGAAGTCTTCAGTATTTTTTTAAATTCTGAAAAAAGATCTTAAAAGAAAGTTTGAAAGCCCTTACAGTCATTTTAAATGTTCTGCAGAATTTTTTACAGTGCCATTAGGAGTGAGTGAAGTACTATGTTTCAATAAAAACTATTACCATTCAAATGAGTGGTGATCGTATCACAATTTAGATTTTAGGCAAGATTGCAGTTATAAATAACTAACTTGTTATTTCTTTATCTTTTGGCAAGTCTACCTGAAAATGTTGTTCACTCATATTTGTTTATTCCTTGTAGATTGGAGAGAATAAACAAAGATGATTGGTGTTTCTCTTTGGGATATTTGTGAATACAGTGAATAATAGGTATCACAAATTGTTGCTTCTGGTGATATAATTCATTAATATAGCAAATATAGCAAGAAAGTTGTAGTTATTAACTTACAATTTGCAAGTCCTTTAGCATACTGAATGGTCTTTGGGTACATTTTAAACTATGAATTCAACCTGAATGCTACAGTGATTTTTCTTTTGAAGATAAACCTTTCAAGTTGCCTTTAACAAATACCAATAAGTTCTTCTGCTCTTTTTTGATACCCAGAATTTCCCTTCACAGTGTTATATTATTTTCACTTGACAGGAAAGGTAAATAACTATCTTTCCCCCTTAGCATCACATTTTCAGTTTTTTTATCTTGTTCTGCCTCTCTCCTTTGGAGCGTTTTGCCAAAGAGTCTTCTAGAAATACCAAGAAATGTTCTGTAGCCTAAAATTTTAAATGTGCTGAAACACAAGCATAAACTGACATTGTCTCAAACCAAAAGTTAAGTCAGGAAGCTGATAATTGATTAAACTTTGCCTTTAAATTCAGACAACTTATATCAGAGAGGGGAAATACATTTTCACTGAGACTATATACAAGTTTTCTGAATGGTCACGTTTTTGGTATGTTTGTTGGGGGAAGAAGGAAAAACTGAGATAATATTGAACTATTAGACATGGGAACTTTATAGTCTTTGTACAATTATAGAAGCCTTAATGATCCCTTGATACTATTAATCCCTCTTATAATTTTCATAAACTTGTTAAATCCTGCAGTTTACCTCTCTTACAGTAATGACCTTGAACCTGAATGATGCCCTGATTTTTATTTCACAGCACTAATGAAAAGCTATGTCACAAGGGTGCTTAATAAAAATGAATGTGAGATTTTACTAGAGATAGGGGACTTGCCAGATCAAAGCATATGCATTTATGAATGTTATAAACTCTCAATAAATGAGTTGTCATGTGATGGCATGTTTATTTCAGGAATAGGAATGAAAAGATAATACTTTTAATTAAAAACTATAAAAACTTACTCCCAGCAGGTGGGCAAGAGTGGTGGGGGCAATGGCTAACAGCTGGACATTGTTAAATATATATTAACTTGAGCACCTCATTGATGATTCTTTAATAAAGTTATCTGGTTTCTTTATTGCTAATATAGAAGGGTCACATGTTTGCATTCATGGACAAAAAGATGTATTTCTTCTTTTAGTTTTCTTAATTGTCCTAATGGTTGTCACAAACCTCCCACATTTTAGTTACTGAAAATCCATAAATTTGCCAGTGAGAGTAAAGTAGTCATTTTTAATTCAGCTTTCAATCACAGTAAAGTTCCTGTCTCTAAGGAATTCTTTCCCTCCTTCCCTCCTCCTTCCAAGATGCCTGCATGTTTGAAGATTCCTTAGTCCTTAGGATCCGGTAAGGAAGGGCTGATCTATGGTTGGTTCCCTGTTCATGTCTGTTCTGTGATCTGACTCTGAATGTCAGAGCTAACTGTGGACTCCATTATTCTTCTCCATTCCTGCTGTAATACATAGGCTCCAACAAAAATTATACTGCTGAAATAATATCATCATATTTGATCTTCTGAGCTTTGTGTGATTGTTTCCAAGTAAGATTTTTACTTTTATTTCCAAAATATGCTAGGTAAATATGGCCATAATATTAATCATTATGATTTGATTTCAAAAGGATAAAATTCAAAATGGTTTAAACAAACAAAAAGATGAAAGGATTAATTATCAGGTTAAATGGACAAATACTGAGAAGGTTAAGATCTAACTGAATGATAGAAGATTTGAAAATCTTAAGGACCTTCTACATTTTTGTGCTGCTCTTAGTGTATTGCTTTCATTCTCTTGAATAGCTTCTATGTAAATTATGCAATTACTTTCTTGACTAGTTATGAAGATGTGGTATATACATAATGAACTCAAGGACAGAAGTAATTTTCAAAATATCAGGGAAGCATTTCAATTGGTTCACTTGGAACCTTCGCCTGCTTCAAGGTTGGCAGGCAGTTTCCAATTCAAGGCCTCCAAAATTCACATCTTCTGAAGAACTAGGAGTAAGTAGAAGACAATGTTAAGGTAATAATAAAAGGACATGTCCCAAAGTGTGAGCAATTATTTTATTGTAAGCTTTTTAAGAGAATGTATCCATTTTCCCTAATTTTTAACAGAATCTTTGAACTTTAACAGACTTACACCTAAGTAAAAATACTCATTTCTTAATTTTTTAATAAATTATCACAAAAATCACCTCTCTCCAATTTAAAAGAAACATGACTTGCCCCTACTTATTCTTCTAAACACATAGTACAACTATGTAGATTCTTTTTCATGTTTCTGAAAATAGGCAAACTCTTTCTTATCTACAGTCTTTTGACCATATATTTTTCCTCTTTATGGCATGATTTTTCTTCTATCTTCCATTTCTAACATAAAATATTAAAGAGACAAACTCCTACAATATTAATTACAGTTTTATTTGTGCGTTAATTTGTTCATTATTTGTCTTTTCCATTGCATAACAAAATTCACAAGTACAGAGGCCCAGACCTCTGAACTACTGTCTTATCCCCAGAGAGTCTCATCAAGTCAGGCACATGGTAAGCTCTAAAAAGTCATTTGTCAACTTCATCAATTAATTGTTCAATCTATTTGACACTTTATAGACTTTACCTTAATCAGTTGCAGCACTTCCTTTTCATTAATCCTGACCTTCTTTGACCTCTGTATCAATAATCTCTGGCTTTTTGTTGCTATTCTAGCTCTTAGGAGTCTCATCCACCAGTCTTCCCACATACCACAATTTTCCATTGATGCCCACAACTCACATATTCAGTCACCAGTATTCATTAAGTTTCATTAATTTTGCCTTCCTGTAACTCTAAAATTTGCCCTTTCTTCTGTGTTTGTTCCTAACTTCTTACCTTATAGTATTTATTGCCCATGATGATCAATACTGTACATTGCCACCAAAATGGATGTTCTAAATGTGATTTCACAGGATTTCAATGTTTCAGTTGTTTCCATTTACCTTCAGAATCTTCATTATTTAAGCCATTTAAAATTCTTTCTAACCTATTTTCCAGATAGTCACAAACATGCATGGTATAAAAGCTATAACAAATCTTTAGCAATCTCTCCAACGTTTTAAGTCTTTCACATTTCTGTGCCTTTTACACATTTTTCATCTGTCAGTAGGCTAACCTAAAAATCACCCATCCCAATTCAGTTATGGCTCACCTTTCCCTTAACATTTCCTGATGATCACACTTCAAAATGAAGTGGTGATTCTCCTCTTTATTTTCATAGTATTATATGTATATACTTATTATGGCACATATAACACTATATCACAATCATTAATTTGAGTCTTTCATGAGTTCTTTGAAATTTCATCTGATGAAAATCAACATTTACAATTCCATGTGTCTGCTCAAGTTCTTCAATGAAATGGGTTCATACTCATTTAAAAGAACAAAACTCATTCACAAAATCCAAGCAGAAAGGAAGCTTAATATTACTGAAACCCAGAAAAAACTCAGTAATTCAACATTGTAAAATTCACAAAGTTCATCAAATTCCTCACTTCTAAGACTTCAAAAAGCCTAAACTGTCCTCCACAATCTGTAAGAACTTTTGGAGTGAGAAGTGGGGAAAGGAGACATAAAATCCTTAAGGCTCTGGTTGACCCTAATTTCTTGAAGGAAGTTACCATATTGATGTAAACTTGAAATCTCACCTCTTCTTTATTGCCTTCCCAAACACACAAACCGATACCTGATCTCTCTCACACAAAAAGGTCATCAGTCTGTGCCAAAGTGCTGGGGGAGAGGTTATATTGCACTAAAAAAAATTTTACAATCTCTGTTTGAACTTTCTATTATTGAAAATCACTTTAAACTTCTCCACTGGGGATTTGGATCTTTTTATTTTGCTGCAGTCTTTAAACCTGCTTCCACTTGCTTCTCTATTGACCATGTCTTCCTCATTGGGTTTCTGACCAGGTCCGAATTGCTTTTTCTGTTAACAAGAAGAGGTAAATTCAATCTAAGTTGCTTTTTCAAACTTACATACTCAACCCCAAGACACTGTTCTGTGTACTTTTGCAGAGATCAGTTCTCAATTCTTCTATGTTATAGTGAGTAGTCTCTTTGGCAAGTTACCTAAGCTCTCTGTAACTTGGTTTCCTCATCTGTATGACAGGGCTAATAGTAGTAAGAATCTGATGTTTGTCATGATGATTAAATTGGTCAATACTAGTAAATTTAAAAAGATCCTGGCAGTTAGAAGCTTAATAAAACTTCATCATTATAATTGTGTTTATTGTTCACATGCCTTAGAACCATCTGTGATTATGTAGACATTTTTCTTGTTATAATTTTGTTTCTTCTTTTTGCTCTTTATTCTCTTAATTTATTTAACTATTAAATGAAGGTAGCAGGGAATTTCATAGAATTCAATAACTGGAGAAGTCCCTGAGTCATATGACAATGAGTGCTATGCTGTCCTCTTCTGTCCTTCAAATTCATGCATTGGAATCATACCCCTCAAGAGTTAGAGTTCGCATTAAATGAAACTAGTATGAGGTCCAAATGAAACTCCTTGCTCCCTCCCACCTAAGGACACAGTGAGAAGTCTGTAATTGGGTCCTTTCAAAACTCTGCCGTTTGGGTACTTTGATTTTGGACTTCCAGTTTCCAGGGTATTTCTTAATTTCTGTGGTGAGAAATAAATTTCTGTTGTTTATAAGTCACCAGGTTTATGGTATTTTTCTAGAGCTGCCCAAATGAACTAAGGCAACAAAAAAGCAGAAAGTAACTTTTTTTTCTTTTCTTGATTTCTGAATGAATTTGGTCCCTCTTTTTTTACGTGCTTTAATAATTCTTTTGCACACACTATATGAAGCATACATAATCACCACTCTGAAATAATGTTTGATGATCCCAAATGTATCCATTTATTTTAAGTTGCTGGCAGATAAAACCTAGTTTGTCCGTAGGTCAAAGGTCCACCCTAGTCCCATTATCCATGTTGAGATGAGTAGGTTTTCTAAACAACAAACAAACAAAAAAAGATAGACTTCATTAATCGAATTTCCTCTACATTTTGTGTACTTGGTCTTTGAAATTTTTCTCTTTTATTCCTAGCATTCTGCACAATCTTGGTCTAGAGAAGATATTCATTAAATTTACCGGGAGACTTAAACAAGGATTTGCTTTGTGCTAAATTGCTCCCACTGGCAACTTTTGTTAAACTAATATTCTTGGTTTACTAATGTACTGTTCTTGCATAAATAAATGATATTCTGATAATTTAATATGAAATAAAAATTGCTTATTGAAAAAAATGCAAAAGCAATCAAAGATAAAGTCTTTAACAAGAATAGAAAATGTGAGAGCAATAAAGGAAAATAATATGTCATTAGAAATATATATAAACCGATAACATGGCCATTAGTGGTTCTTTAAATAATAATGATAATTTTAAAAATTTATTTTCACATATGCAACTTGAAAATAATTTTTAGATATTCTTCCAATAGTACTTAAAACCTGTCTACTTCTTTCTTTTTTCTATATATCAAAATCTTGAGTTTTTAATTCTATGTATTGAAATATTTTAGTAATTTCATTTTTCTAGGATTTTGTTTTGAAGTCATCTATAGAAAGTGGCTTATTAATTTGAGAAAATTTGTTTATAAATCTCTTAGAATTAAACATGTATTGTTGCAATTCAATGCATCTAATTTTATAATTGCCTGAATAGTGAGTAGGACAATAATCAGAAAAAACAGTGAGAAGAAATTAAATAAACATATAATTGATTTTTTTCAGTGATGTTTGTTACTATCTAGAAGTCGTCAGATCTTTTTCTTTTTTTCTAGCACATCTCATTTCTATTTCTAGTTAGATCTCAGTGTAATTGAAGAACCTACCCTCTACAAGTACAGCTATTGAAATTGTTTCATGTTTCTTACAGTCTATTCATCATAATTTAGGTTTTCTGCATCATGAATCTCTTGTTGTTGTTGTTGTTGTTGTTGTTCTTTTTAGGTATACATGACAGTAGAGTATATTTGACATATTATACATACATGGAATATACCTTTTCATTCTTGTGGTTGTACACAATGTGGAGTTACACTGGTGGTGTATTCATGTCTGAACATAGGAAAGTTATGTCCAGTTTATTCTACTGTCTTTCCCATCCCCCACCTTCCCTTCATTCCCCTATGTGTAATCCAGTGAATTTCTGTTCTCCCCCATCCCACACTGTGACTTAGCATCATATATTAGAGAGAACATTCAGCCTTTGGTTTTTTGAGTTTGACTTATTTCACTTAGCATGATAGTCTCCAGCTCTAGCCATTTGCCAGCAAATGCCATTGTTTCATTCTTCCTTATGACTGAGTAATATTCCATTGTGTATATATATCACATTTTCTTTATCCATTCATCTGTCGAAGGGCACCTAGGTTGGTTCCATAGTTTATCTATTAGAAATTGAGCTGCTGTAAACATTGATGTGACTGTGTCACTATAGTATGCTGATTTTAAGTCTTTAATGCTAAGGAAATGGATAACTGGTGGTTCTATTCCAAGTTTTATGAGGAATCTCCATGCTGCTTTCCATAGTGGTTGCACTGATTTACAGTCCCACCAGCAATGATTGAGTGTACTTTTTTCCCCACATCCTCACCAACATTTATTGTTACTTGTGTTCTTGATCATTGCCATTCTGACTGGAGTGAGTGAAATTGAAATCTTAGTGTAGTTTTAAATTTGCATTTCTCTAATTGCTAGAGATGTTGAACATTTTTTTCATATATTCATTGACTGCTCTTATTTCTTCTGTGAAGTGCCTATTCAGTTCCTTTGCCCATTTATTAATTGGGTTGTGTTTTTGGTGTTAAGATTTTTGAGTTCTTTGTATACCCTAGAGATTCATGCTCTATCTGAGGTGCAGGTGGAAAAGATTTTCTCCCATTCTGTAAGCTCTTCATGTTCTTGTTTGTTTCCTTTGCTGTGAAGAAGCTTTTTAGTTTGATATCATCCCATTTATTGATTCTTGATTTTACTTCTTGTGCTTCAGGAATCTTGTTGAGGAATTTGTTTCCTAAGCCAACATGATGGAGATTTTGACCTACTTTTTCTTTTTGTAGGTTCAGGGTCTTTGGTCTAATACCTAGGTCCTTGATTCACTTTCAGTTGAGTTTTGTGCAGGGTAAGAGATAGGGGTTCAACCTCAATCTACTAAATATGAATTTCCATTTTTCCCAGCACAATTTGTTGAAGATGCTATCTTTTCTCCAAAGCATATTTATGGCACCTTTATCTAGTATGAGATAACTATATTTATGTGGGTTTTTCTCTGTGTCTTCTGTTCTGTATCATTGATCTTCATGTTTGTTTTTATTCCAGTACCATGCTGTTTTTGTTACTATAGCTTGGTAGTATAATTTAAGGTCTGGTAATGTGATGTCTCTTTCTTCACTTTTCTCAGTAAGAATAATTGTGGCCATTCTGAACCTCTTATTTTTCCAAATGAATTTCATGACTGTCTTTTCTATTTCTAAGAAGAACATCCTTGGAATTTTAATAGGAATTGCATTAAATCTATATAGAGCTTAATTATTCAAGCATATTCTAAAAGGAAAAATTAGGCCAGCAGCAGTGAAACTGGAGAACAGCGGTAGCTTCTAGGGGAACTAAAATTTCACTAGAGGAAATGAATGCCATTCCATTTTGATTTTACCTATAGCTAACTGAAAAGATTCTTGATGTTTTGGAAAACCTGAGTTCCCCTTTTATATTCATTGTCTGTTTCTTACATGAAGACCTGATGATCAAAACCTAGGCAATAATCTTGAAATCTACTTAACATCAAACATGTTTACAGACTTTCTGGGAAGTTTCTCAAATGTTCATTCTCACATGTATTAGTGTATGTGTGTGTGTGTCTACACATTTGTTTTATATATATATATATATGCATACCATATATCATAGTGTTTTGTTATACTAAAAGCAATGTTATCTTTATTATAAATATATGAGTTGATGTAAAATATTAGTATATTAAATATATGAGTAGGTGTAGTATATAAGAGTTTATGTGTGTGGGGTGTGTGTGGGTGTGCCTTTCTAAACATTTCCAGGTGGTTGGGAACCTTTCTCTATTTTTTTGGCAACTGAGAAACCTACTTTTATGTGATAAGAGTACACAGTAAACAAAAATAAAATAAACAAAAAGTCTTTCACATTTTTCTTTTCCAAAAAGACACACAGAAATTTCCCAGGGAAGCTGAGCTTCTTTACATTTAAAACAGTGTGAAATTCAAAGAATTAGTTAAATTTTTATTTACAAGCTTAGCTGAAATTTTAAATAAATTGTTTGTCATAACATTAATATAGCAAGGGTAAGCACTAATATAGGCAAGTTTGCCTGATGAGATGCTGTTGACTTTTAACACTCTAAACACTTACTGTTTGTTCATCTTTCTTTTGTGAGAATTTCAAATTTCCTAGTGTCCAAATAGAAGACTTTGGGGAAATGTTCCCTGCTTGACATTTTATGCCTCACATGTCTTCTCATAAAAATACATCTGACTGTTACTCCAGTATTTTTTTGCCAAGATTATTTTCTTGTTGAAATATTTTGTTTCCATGTTTCTAAATAAAGGGATGTAAATGACTTACCCATGGAATAATGTGCATTCTAGAGTCACTCTTTGATGGCCAAAAGGAAGTATAGAGCAATTCCTTTCTTTGTTTAGAGCATTTGATAGATGTGTCAAATTCAATATCATTTACAGCAAAAGTCATTAGTACATTATTATTCTCTCCTGTCTTTCTTGCTTCTCATCCCCAGAGTTGGGGCTTTCTTTTTTGCTGCATCCCCCCCCCACCAAACACACACTGTTATCCATTTCTTCAATCTTACCACTTATTTTATTATCGATTCTTCTCCTATTTGGTTTATTTTTCTTTCTGCTTCAATTTTTTCCCACTGAAAGTGTATCCTTAGTCTTTTTTTTTTTTTTTTTGCTACAATGGCATCTTCCTGCCCTCAGTTCTGGCTCAAATTTCCTTTCTAAGTTGGAGTCTGATGATACATTATACAATATGCATTTTAAATGGTTGCTTGGCACTACCACTTGAGTATCAGTAGCACCCACAAAGTCACTGCCAGGTAATGTTAGTTAAATTATCAATTTCTAAATTCCTATCCTTCAATTCTCCTCCAACATTTAACTTCTTTTGGGGGGGGTGTGGAGGGGTACCCGGGATTGATCTCAGAGGCACTCTACCACTGAGTCACATCCCCAGCTCTATTTTGTATTTTATTTAGAGACAGAGTCTCACTGAGTTACTTAGGGCCTTGCTTTTGCTGAAACTGGCTTTGAATTCTCGATCCTCCTGCCTTGGTTTCCCCAGCCGCTGGGATTACAGGCATGAGCACACCTGGCTAACTTTATCTTCTAATAAACAATTTCTAATTCCTATAGATGCATTCTACTAAATAAATTTCATTTTTATTCTCTCTTCCCCTGAAGTGCATACCCATTCATTAAAGTTTTACATATCTATATTTTTAAGTTTCTCCACAAACACCCTGTCAGCTCTCAGATTTATCTCTTCAAATAAGACTTAGTGCTGCAGGTATATATTATTAAACACACCGTACCAGCTCACTGAATGCACATTTTTTAAAACTAAAAAAAAAAAAAAAAAACAAATTTGCCTAACTTCAACTCTATCCTTGTGTAAATTTCCCATAACCAAGATACTCAATGCCATTAAACACCCCAAAGTGGGTATAGAGCCTTTAATCTTGACTAATACATTAAAATAAAATTAAATCTTTGACACTTAGAAATTGACATGACAAAATGGGTACTATGGACACTTATTTGAAAAATAGTTCATATGTCCCAGTATAAGTTAAAATGGGGATTTCAAGAATGGAAACATTATATAAGGTGTAATTAGCTTTTACATTTGACAGTTTTACCTGTTCCTAAATGTGGAAATAAATATATGATACTTCAAATGAATCACTGAAACCTTAATGCTGTGGCCCCATCTGTTAAGGGGAACTAGTTATCAATATTATGGAAATTACTAATGATATCCAATACTCAATATTACTGAAATTAATAATGACATCCATCATCAGCTTGTAAATATTATTAGAGTTGTGACTAATACATTATATATTCAGTACTTATCTCGGAGTCTTTCAGCTGCAGTTTACCTTTACTACTGAAGGTATCTTCACTAGCTTACCCATGGGGTACCTCAGCAGTTCAATAACTTTTACTTTACAGACAAGAGTTTGACTTCATCCAACTTTCTTCTGAAACACCCTCTTCCAAGTAGATTTGTTTGACACACTCATAAGGGAATACAAGTTCAATATCATTTTAGTCCTTTTTGAGTTCAGGAGATAACATATTCTTCACTTACAAATTTTAATCTCACTGCTGCTACTTCTTACAAATCACCCCACTTTAAATGGATCCCCCTCCAAACATGCTCTAGAATCAGTCTAAATTTAAATAAATAGACACTTCCATTGGTGCCATTGGTTAAAGCCTTTATTATAGAGGCTTTAACAGTGTCCTCTCAAGCCTCACGGAGTTCTGGACACCTATGATTGCCATAGTTATTCATAAACTTCCAATATAAGAAATGTCTTTCTCAACCCCTTACCATTAAAGTGGCAGTTGCTGGCCACATACTAGGATCTCTTGGAAATACAGGGCCTCACAGACTCTAATCCTGTAGCCCTACATAGCATCCTTCTGATTATGACCTGTATCAGGAAATCAAAATCCCACACATTAGGCATGGCTCCAGAGTCCCCTCAATACAGGACTGAACCTGAACCTTCTGACATATTACATTTACAGAAGGAAATAGTCTTGTCAGTCCTTAGTCCCTTGCCAGATGTCATGGTTCTGGATACCCAGCTCCTTGGGTACCTGCTCATTACATGGGATTAACTGAGTGAACAGCTATCAGCATTCAGTCTGAACAGATGGTGTTGAAACCATCATGAATGGTGGAGATCAGTGGAATATTTCCTTTCTTGTGCTTACCCAGGAACTCTCTGATAAAGGGTAGATCCCAAGCATCAGTAGAATTAACCAAACATCAGAGTCATTTTAGCACTGAATGCTCAAACCAAAAAATATGGCCCCATGTGCACATTTTTACAGTTGTTGGCCATTGCCTAAGAACTGTCCCTTTCAGTGTAAAGAATTCTGGGATATTTTGCCTCACAGAAATCCTAAATATAAATCAAACATTCACAGATCTTTACACATAGCAAGACACAACACAAGACCTCATCAGGACCCTCCTTATTCCCCTCAGATTTCCAGACATGACTGATAGTGACCAAGGCACACATTTCATTTCTCAGAATACACAATGACTGGCTCTTAGAAAAAGCATTCAGCGAAACATTTATCTCTGCTATAGGCCTCAGGCAGATGGTTTGAGATGCTTAATGGGCTTCTCAAAGAATTTCCATTTAAGATACAAAATGACAGATAGGCTCCACTCGGTTCCCTCTTTTGCTCCAGAACTTAATCTCTCTTAATTGCAAAACTGCTTGACCAACTCACACCTCATACAAACTTCATAAAACCTTCTCATTGCCATTTCCCATATGTAAAGGTGGATATGTTTCACCTCCATGTACATGAATACCTCTTATTTATGAGCTCCTTTAATAATGTCTCTTCCTTCCTTTATAGATTTTCAATCCTGCCCCCAACCCATAAAAGATGGAAGCCATATGGACAACACATACTCTTCTGGGATCCATTAGCTGTAGACTGTCCCATGGGCCAAGCACCTGACCATCTGGTGTAGGACCCAATTGAACTGAACTTCCATTACCCCAAACCCTTTCCTCAGTGTTTGGGTTATACAGGGTAGATAATTAATCTAGGATCTCCTTCTCATCCCTTCAGGAAATTAAAATTAGTCCTCCAAGACCAATCTTACAGAAAATGTAGACTACCAAGAAGTAGTAAGTGAAAATCATATTCAGAGATAACAGTGGAATCAACACTTTATTCCATAATGATGAAACCAGACATCATTTTTTATGACATATCAACATCAAGCAAAAAACAAAAAATCCTGTCAAGTGTAGCAGCACACCATTCTGCAGGCTATTGGTCTCAATACTATCAGTTTAGGAACTTTTGTTGACTTGCAATCTGGAGGCTTAGACTCTGTAAGTAAGCCATCATTTCAAGCAAACATAGAAAAGGTTGAGATTGGTAATACAGTTCAAATATCTCACCAGCTTGTCCTTCACCAATGAAGACCAACAACTGATGCCTAAGGGAGAAGATGTAATTTCTTTCCTCATTCATTGCTAAGTTCATGGTTGAGACTCCTGTAACAAAAGAAATTAACGAGAGGAAAGCATACTCATTTATTTAATATAAGTTTTACATGACATGGGAACCTCCAGAAATGAAAACTCAAGGAAACAAGAAAGCTCTGTAGATATTATGCTAAGTCTGAGGAAGAAGTGTTTTGGAGAAACATGATTGAATAAAAAGGTATAATGTAATGGTAATAAATTGGATGGTACTTACCAAGGCCTCTTGTTCAGGTTGTTTTCAGTATCTCTCTGTCTTCAGAGATAAAAGCATTTATTCCCTCTGGGTATAAAAAGAACCTTCTGGAATGAGGGTATTATGAGCTATTTTCAGACAAAGTATAGCTGGGTTTTATGGTCTGCTTTAGGGGAGGAACAAGTTTAAAGACCCGCTTCTGCTATTTCCTCAAAATGTCAATGTGCCATATTTTAGGGTAGCATGCTCTGAGCCCTATTTTATACAAAGGGTCAATAGTAATTAAATTGGAGGGCCTGCCTACAGACCAATGCAAGAACTCCAACCTCAGACACAGATATTGTAACTGGCAAACAACTTCATACCATATTAGCCATAGGAACTCAAATCAGGCCTTATTATTTGAAACCTATTTGCAGCAGAACCCACCTCATCACCCTTCTGAGAAAACCTTTGGCTGTTGTGGGTCTTTAGCTCCATTTACCATAAATTGGGGCTTTAATTGTGCTGGTCATGTCTGGACTGTGGTTCGGTGTGGCAATATCACATATGCTGGCATCACCTTTGCTAGTTGTGCATCTAAAAGCCCCTTGACTTAAAAGATGTTTGCAGGTTGACCAAGGCTTAATTTTGCCTTCAGAGTCCATAAGTGGTTCAGTCTAAATATGCCACTTGAGTGGTATCCACTTGGAACTGGGTGTACACCCTGTTCCACCTAGACGACATCCAGGAGCCTGCTGGTAGAGATGACCTTACCCTAGACACTGAGACCACTGTCTCAGTGATGCATCTCTGAAGACACAGATTCTTCATGTGATATTAGGATTTTAATATACTCCTGAGCTCACCATTTCCTTAGTCCATGATCCCTGCATTATGCATAACATACAACCCTATACTTCCAGGCCTAATAGGTAGTCCCGTAGAAGGTATTACTATCTGTGCCTTTGTAGAGATTACTGCTTTCTCCAGGAGCCCTCTGCCATGTATCAGTCCACACTTCAACCCCACTGGGAAAGGGTTCCTGCTCCCCAATCTCTTGTCTTACTCCCCTACAACATCTTTCCACCATGACCATCCCTACTGCATCTCAGACAATGGGCACCACCACTGGCCCCTTCCCGTTGGTTACACTAAATTTTGATATACCTTCCTGAATATCAGTTCATGTTGTTCAACACCCTAACTGCTGAATTTGCTGTCTTGACTCAATAATACACCAA
Source organism: Sciurus carolinensis (assembly GCF_902686445.1). Classification (NCBI taxonomy): domain Eukaryota; kingdom Metazoa; phylum Chordata; class Mammalia; order Rodentia; family Sciuridae; genus Sciurus; species Sciurus carolinensis. The sequence goes on from NC_062220.1 coordinate 56,885,937, forward strand.
GATATTATTGTCATGAAAATATAACTGATACTTTTAACATACTTTATAATACCATCAAGATATTAGACATGTCAGAAATTTCAGATCTGCTTTTAGCAGGTAAGAAACATTGATTATGATTAAGCCTATAAAGAGTCTTTAGAGGACTTCTAGTTCTCTTCCTCTGTGCTGTTTCAATATTTTAATATCAAGTATTTTCTGCAGCATTTAGGGCTATCCATGTCCTGCTCTCTAGAGAACTTTACTATTTGAACCATTTAAATACCTAAAATAATTGATGTCAAAACTGATATCAAGACACCAAGAGGTCAATTATAATATAGTTTTGTTTTGTGCTGGTTTTTAAAAATTCATTTTAAAATTTGTTTTATTTAGTTATCCATGTCAGTAGAATGCCTTTTGACACGTTGTACATAAATGGAGCACAACTTTTCATTCCTCTGGCTATACATGGGCAAAGTTGCACATGTCATGTAATCATACACGTATGATAGGGTAATAATGTCTAACTCATTCCACCATCCTCTCACCCTCACACCCCCTCACCTTCCCTCATTCCCCTCTGCCCAATCCAAAGTTCCTTCATTTTTTCCTACCCATCTCCTCATTATGAATCAGCATTCACTTATCAGAGAAATCATTCAGCCTTTGGTTTTTTGGGTTTGACTTATTTCACTTAGCATGCTATTCTCCAGCTCCATGCATTTACCTGCAAATGCCATAATTTCATTCTTCTTTAGGGCTGAGTAATATTCTGTTGTGTATGCCACATTTTCTTTTTTTTTAATTTATTTTTATTTTAAACAAATGGAATACAACTTGTTTCTCTGTACATGTAGTAGAGCATACCATTTGTGTAATCATACATTTACATAGGGTAATAGTTTTTGATTCATTCTATTATTTTTTTTCCTTCCCCCTACCCCTCACATCCCTCTTTTCCCTCTATACAGTCCCTCCTTCCTCCATTCTTGCCCCTCTGCCACCCCCCATTATGTGTCATCATTCGCTTATAAGTGAGATCATTCGTCCTTTGGTTTTTTGAGATTGGCTTATCTCACTTAGCATGATATTCTACAATTCATCCATTTGCCTGCAAATGCCATAATTTTATTATTCTTTATGGCTGAGTAGTATTCCATTGTATATATATACCACAGTTTCTTTGTCCATTCACCAACTGAAGGACATCTAGGTCAGTTCCACAATCTGGCTATTGTGAATTGAGCAGCTATGAACATTGATGTGTCTGCATCTCTATAATATGCTGATTTTAAGTCCTTTGGGTATAAACTGAGGAGTGGGGTAGCTGGGTCAAATGATGGTTGCATTCCAAGATTTCTGAGGAATCTTACTGCTGGTTTCACTCAGTTCTGAAGCCTTGTCTAGAGGCAGAGTCAGTTATCTTTGTGAGCAGCTGATTAAGTCCATATCCTAAACATTTCCCCTGCAAGATTCTTAGACTTACAGGCCACTATGAATTTACCCTTATTGGCAAGGGTATCAGGTAGTGAAGGACAGCTCTCATCCCCTGAACCTGCACAATAATTCAAGTTAGCCAGTCTATGGAGAACTCAGGAAACCTAGCTAATGACACCCCACCTACCACAGGTCAACTGCCCTCTAACTTGAGCTTGCTGCTAGCCTGACCCTAGGCACAACTCCCTGTGTGGTACATGTGACAGCCATCTTTGTTAGTAACTATGAATAACAAAGAACTCTGCCTTTCATCAATCAAAGCATCATTGCATTGTGTTGGCCATCAAAAGAATGCTTGAATCTTATAAAATGATTGTATATAACTCATGTGTCCTGATATATTATGCTATCAAGTTAGGCCATCTTTATTTAAAGAATGAAAGTAAATAAATATAAGGTAACCTCCACAAGTATTAGAAAGTGCATGCTTTTATTTCTTAGTTATTGTTTTTGTCTCAAAAATTACACTTTCAGATTTCTTCAGTTAGAACGGATTACATATTTTTGCATACCTATTGCCCAGAGTAGCAATGATATCTGGGTTCATATAAGATTTGGTCATAGCCAGTTGTGGTGGTGTACATTTGTAATCCCAGTAGCTCAGAAGTCTAAGGCAGGAGAATCCCAAGTTCAAAGATAGCCTCAGTAATATAGCAAGACCCTAAGCAACTTAGAGACCCTGTCTCAAAATAAAAAAATAAAAAGGGCTGGGGATGTTGCTCAGTGGTTAAGCAACCCTGGATTTAATCTCTGGCACCAAAAATATAAAAATTAGTCATGATATATGGAAATGGAAATTCATTTTTAAAAATCTTTCTCTGATGACACTTTATAGATTATAGTTTTTTATTGTTTTGTATATCTTTTCATTCAATTTAGTAAACTACCACATATAGCCTATAAATGATTATCTTACTGAAATTGTTGCTTAATTTATAACATGGCTTACATTATGAAAGGTTATAGGAATCTACATAACAGTATTTGTAAGTGTTTGGGAAGGAACTCAAATTATGTATTAAATTTTTTAAATTTTTTTGTTTGAAAACTAAACAAAAATGTAAACAAAAATACTATGTCAGTATATACTATATAGATTATTAGAACAAAGAATGAATAAACTAAAAAATATATGAAGCTTAAGAGAAGTACAAAATTATTCATATCACTGTCTTAAAAATTCAGGTAAATTTGACTTTGAAAATAGTTTTTAAGTTGGCACATAAAATAAGGCTTGCTATTTTTAGGAGGGACATGGATAAGAGAAAATAACTTAAACCCAAGGGAAAGGTTTCACCCTGAATAAATATATATATATATATATATATATATATATATATATATATATATATACCACAAAAGCCACTATAAAACCCGCAAAATTACAGGGCTTTGGAGGGACCCAGTATTCTGTTTAGCTTTAATAAACACCAGTAAGGCATTCTGGCAGAATGACAACTCCATTGGAATAGTGACTAAATAGCCCTCTACTTCCAGTAAGTTTGCTGTTTGTAAACCCCTATTTTTCAGAGTTAAGACAGATAGTTCTTTGTTTAAATTTGACAATAGTATGTCAAAATTGAAATCTAAAAACATAGCTTTTAACATGTACTATGTTACTTTCTTATGGACAAAGTAAAAATATATTTGACCAATACAGAATGTGTTCAATAATAACATTGTATTTTTTAGAGGAAAATTTAATAGAAGTAAACAGAAAGGAAGCATCATTATTGCATTCACATGTTGCCTTAAGATTATGTACGAAAGTTATTTCATATCAATAACATTTATTCTATTCCACTGGTCTTTTATTAATCTTTCTCTTGAGAAATCTCTTTTACTTCATTTGCTGCATATGCCAGATATTTTCTAATAATAAATACTTTTGGCAAATGGATCTAATTTATATAAAAAAATACCCAGGCCAGAAAAAAAAAAGAGCAAATTATAGACCACAGGGCATGTCTGGCTTTCACCTACTTTATTTTTTAAAAAGTCTTATTGGAACACAGTCACACTCATTTCTTAACAAATTGTCCATGGTGGATTTCATAGCACAACAACAGAGCTAAGTAGTTGAGTGGTTGTTGCAGACCAATTGACTTGTAGAGTCTAACATGCTTTCTCTCTATGGTCTTTTAAATAAAATGTTTGTTGATCCCTGATTTAGATCAAAACTGTCCAATAGAATATTCTGTGATAATGGAAAAATTGTAACTGTGCTTATCCAAATAGGTAGCCACTAGTCACATGTAGCTATTGAGCAAATGTGGCTACAATTGTTTCTGAGGAAAAAAACTAAATATACCCTCTAGCTCCACATGCTCTTAGTTGACTTAAAAAGAAAATCACTTATTTTGGAGGTCACACAGCTGGGTAATACATTATTGGTCTCCCATGAGTTTTGCTGTAGAACAGACCTTTGCCATGTGGGTTATGATGATAACAGTTGCCTAGGTAGTTTTCAGGGAAGTGAGGCTGTTTTTGCTGAGAACACGGGCTCTTCACTTGGGCCTGCAGATGTCCGATGGGTTTGGCTTCTCTGCCATACTTTTTCTGTCTCCTTTGCTGCCTTAACCTTTGGATCAGGTTCTACTCAGCTCTGCTCATAGACATGTTGAGAGATATTTTGCTCAGAACTATAATATAGAGTTAACTTGACCTAGACATGCCCTTCTGCCTTCAAGTCCAGTGATACTTACTAGCTGCCATGACTGGAAATACCACACCATGGAAGAAGTGGAAAGAAGATCTTTGCCAATTCCAAGAGAAGACATGAATTTTCCTCCCCTTTTTTGGCCTTTCCTTATCCATCACTATTCCTAATATTTATACATAACCGCTCATCTTCCTGGAATAGAGAAGCTGACTTAAGTGAGGGTAGAGCTCCCACTTCTCTGTTCTTTGGCTAATGAATGAAGGTCCTTCTCCTATTACTTTGTCTTTTGTATCATTTCCTTAAAAAGCAGCATCAGAATGGGATGTTTTCTCAGATACATGACTAAGGAAACTTTTAATTTTATTTCAATAGTTTTTAATGGCTCCATATGGTTAGTGGCTACAGTATTGGACAACACAAAGCTAAACTCTAATTTTGAACACGAATTTGAATGTATTACACATTCTCTTTTTTCAAGGTTACCTTTCACATATATAACTGCTTGATAGCATATACCTGCTGAGAACTGGTGTTTTTGTGAGAGCAATACATAGAAAAATCAAAATCCTGCACAAGTATATACAGCAAACAATGTTTCATTTTAATATTCTGAATATTTGAGAGATAAATTACAATAATATCTTATATTTTCCTACTTTCTACACCGATATATATATATAAGTGATTTTTTAGATATAAACTAAATCCAATGTGAAGGGATCGTAGTACTCTGGGGCCTAATGTCTTCAAGATAAGTTATTAGAAAGAAGGTAATTTTCTGAAAAATGATCAAATTAATCTAAAAGACAACTGTGCCATGATTCATATTACCTTGCCTAAAAGACACTATTAAGTAAAATTATTATGGTTGAATGCTTTTAATTGACATTTTTATCTCAAAGTTTTCATTCCATACAAGGGTTGTAGAAATAAATCCCTACTTTTTCTGGATCACTTGAACTGATTCAACTGAGAAATTTGGGAATTAGTGTTTGAAGCAAGATTAATAGCTTGCAAATGAAATTAATGCCAAATATGGAATGTTAGAACTGAAAGTTTTCTTTTTAGTTAATTTATTTAAGATCAAATCAAAGAGTATGACATATTTAAATCATTACTGAAAACTAAAGGAAGACAGTGACATTCAGCAGAGTATTCCTTTCTTGTTCATTCATTGTGAAATAACATCTATAAGCAACACTACCTTGTGTACTTTTTCTGTGTAGATGTATATTTGCGAATAATGAAGTTTAGATTAAAAAATGAACTTTCAAGAAATTAAATGAATGCTAGGTTGTAAATTACTTCTAAGAACTTAAATAACTTTTATCTTTGGAAATAAACTTTAGAACTTATACTTAGATAAAACACTATGGGAAATACTATTACTTTTATCCCTCAAAAAATCACACTTGCTTTGAAAATATATCCCAACATCCCAAGATTTTATATTGAAGTACCTCTTATAATATCAGGAACTATGTAAAACCTTGGATTTGTAAGAAATATCTTCAGTAATATTTTAAAACCATATATAATTCAGTGGCTAAAACACGTTAGGTCTATTACCAAATCATTATGATTATTTTTCAGTATGGCAGAATTTTTCTAAATCAAGACTTCTATTTAAATGAGCATCAATTATGAAAAATATTTTATAAAGTTTATTAAATTATATCTAAAATGGTCTCCCAAGTCCAGTCCGTAGGATACTCTCCGATAAAAGGCTTCTCTATTAAGTTGGGATTACATTGAGTACTGTATCATCCTCCAAGTCATTTGTGATTGCATAAACATCTTCTTGAAGGCTCTGAGAACTTTAGCCTCCTCACACCTACCTGTTTTCATTTTATCTAATAACCCCAAGAAAATCTGAAACATTCTGATCTAGCAATGTAATCTTGTAGATAAGAATAAATTTCTTTTGTATTACTGAAATAATTATTGTTGCTGAAATTATGAAAGCTGTGTTATTTGTAACTCTGCTTATGAATACTAGATTTCTGAAGACTACTTCACACTTTTCCTCTTTTTCAAATCTCCATAGCTTTCCTTCTTTCTCTCTCTTTTAAGCTTCTAATCTCATCTTTTAATTCACTGAGAAAATAAAAGGATGGAAACAACATCATTATTCCACCCTCATATGGCAATTGTTTACCTGATAGAATCAGGAACGTGCCTTATGGTTGTTTAAAAATACATGCACTATCACATTCATTTCCCAGCACATTCTTTGACAGTGTGACCCTTTGAGGGACCCAGCATTGCTCATGTAGTCTCCTATACAACTTGACACCTTTTCCTCTCTCTTCAAATTGTCAACAACTTTTTGTGCCCCTCAGTCCCACTAATGCTCTTGCTTACACCACTGATAAAAGGGAAGAAAATCTACAAACACCACTCATGACTGCACTTAAACATCAAATCTTCCTTTCTATTCCTGTGCCTAAAATGTCACTATTTATATTGAAGACTAATTCCTTCACAGCATTGCTAGATCCTATCCATTAAAATCCTCAAGGCTTTGTTCCCTGAAGTATCCATTATGTTTCTCCTACATAACCAGTTTTCACTGTCCTGGATCATTCCCATCACCATTCAACTATGTTTTTAAAACTTTCTCTGGAACCTACATTTTCTGATTACCACTCTACTTTTCTCTCTCTTTATAGCAACATTCTTTGAAGTAATTAAAAATTCCCTTTTTTATTACTTATTTCAATACTTGCAATGAAAGTTGTCCTGTAGTTATTAATAATCACCATCTAGCCAAATTCTCAGTCCTCATCTTATTTCTCACTAACTGTATTTGGTTCAGTTAGCCCTATTTTAAGTATTCCTATTTTCTTAAAAGTATTCCTTTTTTCTTAATCTCACTCCTTCTTTGCTGCCACATGTCTAAATTAGTAAGGACTTCAAGGCTATCATTGTCCCTTTCTTCTCTGTCTTTATTCTCTTCCAACAGAATCTCATTCAGTATGAGGATCTTAGATATCATCTCTACTTTTAATTTCCAAATGTATATCTCCCGCCCTAACTTCTTGATCATAGACCTCTGGATCTCACTGTCTACTTCATGCTTCCACTTGTCTGTGTAATAAGACTATCGAACTATGTGCAAAGTAGAAACACACACACACACACACACCCCATACCCCAATCTTCTTTTCATCCCCATCATAATAGATAGAACCAACATTCACTCAGTGTGTGTCAGGCAAGAGGCACAGAAGTCATTCTTAGTTTCTTTTGGTTTTATGTAATTTTAAATTCTTTATTACATAAAGTTCATTAGGTGGGTACTTTCCTCTAGCTCCCAAATTAAGAATAGTGGTTGGCATGCTATAGACAATTAGTAAAAGCAGCAGCAAAACTTTTTTTTATGTAAGATAAATAAACTTTTTCTTTATTTAATACCAAAGATGAGAGGCTTTCAGAAAAAAAGAATGAGATTTAACATTGCTTTTATGTGCTTACAAAAAATAACTTTAGAAATAGTCAATCATGATTATGATTATTTGCATTTTAAATCAATATTCCATTGGCTTAATGATATACCCTTTACTTTTTCAGGTGTGTTATTTTTGGCTTCCTTCCTCTGTAGATTTCCTGATATTTTAAGCTATTTCCACATCTTCCAATTTAAATGTATAATTTAAGAAAAATTAGCCATTTGTGGAAAACAGATAGTCCCTAGTGACATTCAAGTGTATCCAGAAAAAGAAAAGAGCACACATAATTATTCAAGATGGATTTATAGTACTTCTGACAGTTCAGGTTAAATAAATAGTTAACAAATTCAAAACAGATCAATCCAAATCCGTCATTAGAAATCTTCAGTGCTATGTTTGTCTAGTGAAGAAGCATAGTTAATTATTTGTATTTGAAGTATGTATGGACTATTCTAAATAGTGAAAGGACATTATACTTTTTTATGTGAAAAAAAAAATTCCCTTACTTTTGTAGGGCCCAAGATCCTTTAAACATCCACTCTTGATTCTCCTACTTAAAATATACATATCTGTTGTTTTTATCTTCCTGGCATTCTTTTCATCTAAAGAGGCAGCTCATTCTCCCACCTGGTGGAGCCTGTAATCACCTGGTTTCACTTTCTCAATTTCATGGTGAGTATGAAAGAAAGAGTTCAGTCAATTTACTTTTCTAAGATTGATATAAATCTTGGGAAAGAGATGCTATGCACTTTCCTCTGGCATTACTAGATGTAAGTATAATCCAAACTGTATCTGATGATGGCAAGGAGACAAACTTCTTGAGCAGGAAACCATCAGAAGGTGAAATTGAACAGAAAAAGGGCACAAGAAAGAGACAGATTATATCATATTTGATTTTATTATTTGAGTTTCTGGATCTGGCTATGCCTAAGTGATCACTGGATTTAATGTTTCTGAGCTGATGTATTCTAATACGTATTGACTTCTTGTCAGTTATAACCAAAAGTGTGCACACACAATGAAAAATCGAGTTTTATGTAAATATATACCTAATTTTTAATAGGTTGTAATTAAAGTATGTCAGCATACTTTTCAGAGTACCTAAGTACCACTGAAACCAGAAAATATTAATATTTAGAATCTTTGGGTTTTACTTGGAATGATTAAATAGAAATGTGTCAAAAAATTAGCTAAAAGGGTATAACCTAAATATAATTCTGATACTGCCAATTTACTATCTAGGAATTTCAGAATTCTATAATTGATTAGATTACTAAGTGAACATTATTTTCTGTCCTTGTCTTTGCTGTTTCTTGGTCTTTCTCCATGCTATTTTTTAAAAATCTTTATACTTTCTCTGTATTATTTTATACACTTCTTTAAACATTTCAGCCCTGACCCACATGCTGAGAACTTCTAAAATTATATCTTTTTCCCTGATTTTCAGATTTCTGTATGCAACTCCTGCTCAACATGTTTTCTTACATAAAAGTATAATTTTGTCCCATTATTTCCTAGTCTCATGTGAAATCATAATTAACATCATTGGATAAATATCAAGAGAGAGGAAATATGAGGAAGCAGCAGCTTTAAAACCTATTAGTGTACAAAATGGTGTACACAAGGGGTTAGGAACCCCTACTATGTGCTTTCCTAATAACCTAAATAGCAACTCAGAGGAGATTGGGCATATAAATTAACTATTCTCCCCTTGGTCCTTTACTGATCTACTTATGGTAGGTAATTAACTGTAACATAAATGGAATAGGCCTTAGGTGGCATGCCAACTCATTTCCTATTTCCTCTTCTCAATGTTTTTCTTGTCCTGCAGAAGCCATCTAAATCAGTAGCCCCCTTACTCAAATTCTGGGAGTCATAAATTTGTTCATTTCCCCACATCCTGTCAGTAAATTTCCCGCCTAAATATTTCTCCAGTCATTTCTCTGTTGTTCATACCTTATTCTGCTATGCTTCTTCTATTTTGTGTAAAAGCTGAAGCAACCTTGCCTTGATCAATAACACCTTATCACTGGTGACTTCACTGTACCTTCCCTAGGGTGGAATAGGAACCCCTTGTGTGTTTCTAGTAATATGTGTGGAATTAGTATCATTACATATAACATTTATCATTTTAATTTTATCTGTGTGCCTAAGGAGAAATTTACCTTATTATTATTTAACATGGAAGAGGTGGGAAATCTTGAGTCCCTTCAAAATATCACAAAGAGCATTTGTATATTCCAATTGCACCCAAGATTAAGAATTTCCTTCATGATCTTTAGCCATTTATAAATGTGTTCTTAAGCCAATGGTGATGTCATGTTCTTCAAATTCTGTGCCTCCGCAACATGCTCAAAGTAATGTTTAATCTTCTGGATTATGAGAGTTGTAATAAACCTAATGCTTTTCTTTTTGAACTTTATCTGTTTTCAAATTTCAGAACCTGTGTACAAGTTGAGACATTCTCACTGACTAAAACATCCTTCCCCAAATATCCTTGTCATTTTGCTGTCTGCTGAAATATGAATTTTCCGGAAAGGCCTTCCCAGATCATACTTGCAAAGCAGCCACCAACACTCCCGGTCCTTTCCACCTTTACTCTGAGTCTTTCTACTGTATTACATTTTCCCCAAAATAATAATAATTACCTGACATCATTTTATTTTCTATTTGTTTATTTGCTTATTTCCTTTTCCACTACTGAACTATAAACACTTAAAGTCACATATTTTGTTTTATTTACCATTTTATTTTCATAGTACTGAATATAAAATGGAATATGATAGGCCTACCATGGCTAATAATAAAATAAGAAACAATAGGTACATAAATTTTATTACTTTCTCCTTTATTTTTCATGAATATTATGAATAGTTTTTTATGTTTATATTATTAATCATGAAAGTTATTTACCTCCTTCACAATTTCAAATATATATTAATGAGGTTATTCTTTTACCACTTAATATACACATATGTGGCCCCTTCCTTATCCTTGGATCCAGCATTTGAGATGCAACAAACTACAGCCCAAAAATATTAAGAAAAATAATTGCCTTTTGTTATTTTTTCCTAAACAATACAATATCACAACATAACATTTACATTATAGTAGGCATCATAAGTAACTGGGGATAATTTAAAGTATACAGGAGGATGTATGTTGGTTACATGCAAATACTATACTGTTTTATATAAGGGATCTGAGTATTTGTGGATTTTTATATTACCAGGGTCCTGGAACCAATCCCTCATGGATACTGAGGAACAACTATATAATCATCATGCCTATTTACATTCCATTTTGTTTTCCTTGCTATTGTCTGAAACATCAAGTATCCTTAATGGGTACCTTCTATAAATCATGAACTATGTATTCTTTTACTTGTGTCTTATTTTTAATATATCCAGTTTTGATTTCTCCTCAAATTTCTAGTTTCATATTATATACTTTAGTTAGGATTGTGAAGAATATGAAAATTATTTCCTCATTAGTTGTAAGAGTATGGGGATATAATATTCTAGTAAAATATTATATTTTTGTTAAGAACAGTGCACTCTCTTAGGTTCAGCTTCCAAGATTAGTCTGGTGGGAGTGGTGACTATCAACTTCATATTTTAAATTACACTGTCTAAGAATGGCAGGTAAAAACACAGTAGAGAATGTGTATAATGGCTTTGGAATGACATCCACAATTCACAATTCATTCATAAACAAACAGAAACTCTCTGTGTAGACTAGAATTGAGCACAGTACTTTAAAATGATTAGTTAGCCACATAAAGGTGATGAACAGGTGTTGAAAAGGCAGTGACACACCCTAATTCAGACTTCTTGGGCATTCCATTCATCAACCATTCTTTTTGACTAATGTCAAGCCCACTATACTTTTATTTTACTTACTAAAATGACACTATAGTGGAACAAATTAATATATCCATCTCCTTCCATAGATCCCAGCCCCCACACCATAACAAGAGCAGATATCATCTATTCATTTAATCAAAATCCTATGACACTATGCTAAAGCAAAATAAGCCAGACAAAGAACAAAAAATATTGCAAATTTTGTTTATTTATGGAGTCTACAAAGTATGTATATAAAGTCAAACTTTTAGAGATAAAGAATAAAATGGTGGTTACTAAGGGTAGGTTTGAGGAGGAAATGGGGAGATATATTCAAGGAGACAAAGTCACAAATATGTAAGATGCTCAAAGCTTTCAAATCTCCCAGGAACTTGAGGTTTCGATTGTGGTAAAACAAGTAAACTCATGAAATATTTTCTGCTCACGTTCTTGATAATTATCATATTTGTGTACTTTATATCAAGATTCACAAATGAATCATAAAATCTACCAACTATTAAATCTTTCTTAAACTGTGGTTTCTTAATTTACCTATATGTTCATTTTCTTCCTAAGTAGTAGAAAAATGTGTGTACCTGTTTCAGCAGTTTGGAAAGAAAAAAACATGAGGGTAGTAATGATATTTGGAATAGATACATTTTTTTTTATTTTTTATTTTTTTTTTTTTTGGTTTTTTTTTTATTTTTTTTTTACGTTTACATAGGGTAATGATGTTTATTTTATTTTCCCCTCCCCCCCACCCCTCCCACCCCTCTTTTCCCTCTACACAGTCCTTCTTTCCTTCATTCTTACCGCTCTCCTTAGCCTAACTCTAAACCTAACCCTAAACCTAATGCTAGCCCCTCCCACCCCCCATTATATGTCCTCATCCGCTTATCAGCGAGATCATTCGTCCTTTAGTTTTTTGAGATTGGCTTATCTCACTTAGCATGATATTCTCCAATTTCGACCATTTGCCTACAAATGCCATAATTTTATCATTCTTCATTGCGGAGTAATATTCCATTGTATAAATATGCCACAGTTTCTTTATCCATTCATCAACTGAAGGGCATCTAGGTTGGTTCCACAATCTGGCTATGGTGAATTGAGCAGCAATGAACATTGATGTGGCTGAATCTCTGTAGTATGCTGATTTTAAGTCCTTTGGGTATAGGCCAAGGAGTGGGATAGCTGGGTCAAATGGTGTTTCCATTCCAAGCTTTCTGAGAAATCTCCACACTGCTTTCCAGAGTGGCTGCACTAATTTGCAACCCCACCAGCCAACCATACCTCAGATAGAGCGCTAATTTCCAGAATCTATAAAGAACTCAAAAACTCTACACGAAGAATACAAATAATCCAATCAACTGGGCTAAGGAAATGAACAGACACTTCACAGAAGAAGATGTACAAGTAATCAACAGATATATGAAAAAATGTTCAACATCCCTAGTAATAAGGGAAATGCAAATCAAAACTACCCTAAGATTTCATCTCACCCCAATTAGAATGGCGATTATCAAGAATACAAGCAACAATAGGTGTTGGCGAGGATGTGGTGAAAAAGGAACACTCATACATTGCTGGAATAGATACATTTTTAAAAAATGAAATTTAACTCTAACACCAATATTTTTAGTATTCTTGCTATTTGTCAAGAATTCGAGATGAGAAGGTGACATTTTGAAATATTTTATGTATATATGTATATACACACATACATGTGTATATATATGTACATATATATATAAATTTGGAACCAGCTTTGTTGAAAAATAAGTATTTTTGAGTGTGTAGTTAGTTAAGGGCAAGGATCCCAAAAATATATTTATTGTGCAAAAATTCTTGTTCTGTTTACCGACTGCAAGACATTTGGAATTCTGTTGACTCCGTACTGTTTTCTATTCCCAAATAATAATAATTATAATAATGGTACTTTAAAATAGTGTTGATGGATTAAAAACATGTTAACAGTTAAAAATAGGGAATAACACATTAGGTCATTCCATAGTGGTAAACTATTTTTATAAGAGAAAAATAACTTAGGTATTTTTAGGACAAATAAAAGCTAAGCAAGCCGTATATAAAACAAAATTATCAATTTAATATCATGAATGAATGGGTAAGTTTTCAAATTTATGCCAGATGGAAGTCAAAATGATTTGTAGGATGCTTAAACTATCTATAGAACATGTATCTTTTATAAAATTTTAATATATACCATAAAGTTTAAATTAATTATTCCCCCCAAAAAGAACAACTTAATTGGCCTCAAGTGATGGTAATTTCTTTAAAAATTGATCAAGTTGGGGAAAAAATACCAGTTGAATTGAATTCTTTAAAGATTAGTGGCTTCATGAAAAATAAATTCAAGGTAAAAGTTGACTTTGTCAAGGGAAGAAGTCTCTTCTCATTAATTTACATGATCAAATACTGATATTAATACAGGCAATGGAAACAGTTTTAAAACATATTCTTACTTGAAATACTGAAACAACTTTTTAGGAAGTTGTCTAGGATAATATAAAATGTTACACATACATATCTTTCTTTAGGACCTGAAAATCCAACTGGATAAAAGTATAAAAATATGTCAAGTACGGATTATAAATCCAAGTCTCAAGAGAGAATGTGTCCGAGACAGAAGTCATCCATGATTAGAAATATCTAACAAATCAGAGGGGAATATATTTACTTATTCATTTGTTTATTGAATAGTATTGTTACAATGGAGTGTGTGTTAAGAATTTTTTAATTAATTAATTTTTCAAATTTAAGCACCTGCCACTTAATTGTAGCACTTTTTTCTTTGCCTTAACTTTGGTATTCCCTCTCTTGTGTTTTCACTTGCACCCTTGAATAAAGAGAATTGGTTTTCTGGTTATTTTTTCTTGTTTTTCAACCCCCTCCTGGGGTTGTCTATACTCCAGGAAACACAGAATAAAGACTTCCTTAACTATGTAGCAAGTTTCTGACAAGTTGGATATGAGTAGAAGTGCCTTGTGGAACATTCAAGAAGTGTTTAAAGTAAACATTTACTTGAGCTTGGAAAAGAATATAGAATCTATATATTGGCATCAACTGGCAAGAAAAAGCTGGAGTCCCTGATAATAAGGAATCTGAGACCAGTCCTAGGCTGATTATAACTAAATGAGAAAGAAATTTCTGAACTGTTTAAGTCACTGTTGTCCTGGATATTCTTCCCCAGCTTAATTTTTCTTCCAAAGTAAATGTCAGTTCACAAAGTTGAAAGTATGGTTCAAATTAGTCATATTGATAAACAAATATCATTGAGGAAATAAAGGGAAAACAACATCTTCCATAAGAATCTATTACCTCAGAAATTAGTCTGGGACTTTTGCCTGGTTCATGCATGTGGATTTACTCATTCCACACATGCTGGTCTTTTTCTTTGATTGCAGAAAACCTTGACAATGGAGAACTTAGTAAAGAGCAGAGACTAAAGTGGAAGGGAAAATGGAATCCAAGAGAACTCCAAAGTGATAATAATTTCTTATTCAAGTTCAGATATCCAAAAATCATTCTCCATCTGAATAAATTTAAAATACTTCCTTCAATAGTTCTTCTTTGAACAAAGGAGATGTGATCTAAGTTTTGTGGTTTCTCAAGCTTAAACAACTTTGTTATCCTGTTTAAGGGGAGAAAAAGACAAAATTATAGATGCAACTTTGTGTGCCTAAGAGAAAACAACAATAGTAACAGCACAAATATTTAAAAGCTTTAAGTCTATAAATGTCATCTTGATAGGGAAGAGAAAATGATCATAACCAATCATAGCTGATTGTAGTTTTTTTTTACTACTAAGATAGAAATGTTTATTTCAGTGCACAGTGTTTTTATTGTATAATAGAATAGTCATGACCGTCTTTTTCATTTGAACCCAGAGTCTCCCATATGCTAGGCAAACAGTGAGCTATATCCCCAGTACATGAATGTTTGCACTTAGAAGTATGAGTTTATACTATCTTCCAATGTATTTTGCATCTAATTGCCAATAAAAATATTTTTAAACTATATTGAAGTTTTACCCTTGTTCATTAATTAGATTCTCAAAAATCCAAGAGCCTATTTATCACTTTGAAATTTATGTGTCCCTAATGAATTACATTTGATATTATCTATAAAAGAAAAAAGTTACAATATTTTGTCTTCATCTTTATGACTTTTATATCATATTCCACTAATATTTTATCTAAGTTTTTCCTCAATTCTTCAATAAATGCCTTTTAAATAATAAAAGAAAACAAGATACAAAAAAGAAATACAGCTAAAGAAGTGACTAAGGTAGTTAAATTAAATGCAGCCATTTGCCCTTCACAAAATCATCTGTTTTGATAAGATAAAAACAAAAATATGTTGATGTGTAAAACTTGTAAGGTCATAAAATGATCTTTACTTTTTCAAATCTAAATTCAAAAGTTTATTTATGAAGGTTTAGAATGAAAAACTATTCAGTTTGGACTAACTTTATATTTATTTGGCTTTAAAAGACATAGTAGTCAATATATTTAACTGTTTAATGCTAATAATCTCCTTCATTTTATAAATGAATTACTGTAATGAAAATATAATAAAACTGATCAAAAAGTAGTGTTGTGGTCATGAGATAAATGATTAGTGAGCAAATTTATATATAAACTCTGAGAGAACATAACAAAAATGTTATTTATTTACCTTTAAGAAGTATTACTCTTGCGAGGCGTGGTGTATACCTGTAATCCCAGCAATTTGGGAGGCTGAGATAGGAGGATTGGGAGTTCAAAGACAGCCTCAGCCAAGAAAACAAGGCGCTAAGCAACTCAGTAAGACCTTGTCTCTAAGTAAAATACAAAATAGGACTGGGAATGTTGCTCAGTGGTCGGCTGAGTGCCCCTGAGTTCAATCCCCAATACACCCATTCCAAAAGAAGTATTACTCTTATTAAACTTTAAAGTGTAGCTTTATTCTTAGATTGAATAAAGAAGTACATTAGACATGATAGTGTTTTTCTTAGTCCTCTTTGTAAGTCCTAGATAAACATTAAAAGATTGATTCTAATCTGTACTGGGGAAGTATGATTTCATAATGAGGGTGAACATTTTGATAATTCCATTACATTCAACTGATATAATTAACTTAAATTCAGAAAATTAAAAAGTTTGATTGGCCTAAAGGAGTTTTTGTTTTTGTTTTTTGTTTTTTGTTTTTTTTTTAAATCAGACCTTTCACCTCTGTTTTACTGTTTTGAATCCAAACCAGATTAAAAGTAACCAAAAATTGTTAACACATGATGCTACTTGATGGCTTATTGGAAATTTGTTGGTGGTCTAAACTTAGTCCCATAGACAGGTATTCACATAATTAAAAAGTTCATCAGAGTTTGTAATAATTTAGCCTAATTTGTAGGCTCCAAAGCAACATGGGTATTTAAAAAAAAAAAAATTAAAAAAAAACACTCTCAAGAACCAAATGACTGTTGTTAAAATAGGTTCCAAAAATATTTTTAATTACTTTTTTATTTTTATAGACTGCATTTTGATTACAATAAAACTCTTTTGTAAGTGATATGTGAAACATTAAAGAAACTCTAAGGTTAATAATGTATTTCCTTTGATCAATTATTCATTTCAAATAATATGATTCTTTGAATATGTCAGTTTTTTGGAATAATGGGGAAAATTGGGTCATAGATATTTGGGCAGAATTATTACAAAATCTCTTGTATGTATATGTATTAATGAATAGACTTCTCCCCAAATGTCTATAAATTTTCTCAAGTCACCCACCAAAGAATTAAACATAATATTGGCTTTTTCATCTAAATGTAATTTTAAGTACCATAAAATAAAGTTCAAAATATCTATTTTATAGTATATGTCAATTTAATAAAAAAGTTTAACATTAGTAAATGGAACTTTTTTCTATAAATAAAAATAGACCTGAAATTCAAGTACAAAATATACTTCAATTAGAATTTAATTTAAGTCAATTCAAATAAACTCAAACCAGAGAATCTGAAAGTCTTATATTGAAAATATTTTTTATTATTTCCTCATGCAATGTTCCTTCTTTCCTGATACTTGCAATTTTTTTTCTTTAACTTGTGATCATGTTTTCTCTACTTTAATCCCATTAGGACTAGAGAAATTGTTTTTTATAAAATTTCGTTTTCATATAATTATTTTTTTTATCAAATTTCATTTTGAGTTTGCTTTAGTGAGGGTTTTTCAGTGTATTTCATTAAAAATATAGATCCCAATCACATTCATCCATAGGTCCTACTTTTACCTTTTGTGGTGATATCTAAAAAGTATACAATCTTTTCCCCCAATGAAACATTTTAAGTAACCACTTTTCAAATATCCTCAGCTACTTCCCATGACTACAGAGCAAACAATTATAGAGAACAATAAACCCTGGTTTGCCACCTTCCCCAAGACCTGTGCACTTACCCATAACATACTGCATTCACACTGCTATGAGAAAAAGAATTGTAGTTTATAAAGTAGAAACAAATAATTAAGCACATGTTACAGAAATACAATGAAGACACTATGGCAGACGTTTAAAGAAACAAGGTTTGTGCAAGGAAATTCATTAGGAAACAGCAGTAGGTTGGACCGGGCATGGTATGAGTACTGTACTAATCACATGACTGGTTGGGTGTTGCAGGATCAAAGAGGGAGAGGAAGCTAAAGGAACCCCCAGATTCCTAGTTTATCATATTGTATCAGTGTAGTTCAATCAGCCACGGGAGGAAGGGCAGATTGCCTATCTTGATGGAGACAACTCTTCCTTTCATACCATAACCCAAAGGAGAGGGAGAGCCTGTTTTCAAGATAAAACAGAAAAGTGTGGGGGAGGAGGGGGGGTATCAGAGAGTTATGTTGTAGTTTAATACATTTGAAATCTTAGGCAATTGGAAAAGATTTAGAATTAAATTCCAAGTAAAATTTAACATAGTCAGATGAACATGTGAAGTTATGTCTAACAAATAAGTCAACATTCCACCTATAAAGCAACAGTGGGTTCAGAACTTTAGATTTTCTTACAACGTCATATTACTGTAAAACATTTGGGTTGTGACCATGGATTTCTAATGTGCTAATTAAAATTTGAATTTCTAATGTGCTGTGGAATTTTACTGGAGTTTTTAAAGAAATACTGTGAGTCTTTAAAGATCATATATGGAACTGTGGAGATACTATGACAAATTAAGAAGTTGAGGGCTGCAGAAATTGAGATTTGTCCACAAATTCAGAGTTAGTCAATAGCAAAGCTAGAGACCAAATCCAGAAAGGTGGAAAGGAGCAAATCTGAAATATTTTAAACCAATGATTTCTTGCTAGTAAGTCTCAGATGCTCCAGTTTTCATACAAAGCCTCACAGCCTCATGTCTGTTAAAGGTTTCTCATCCTGCTTTTCTTTGTAATAAATACCCTTTTCAAAGATCAAAACACTTTTGATACAAAAAACAGTGTAATTGATAGTTTCTTTTTTTTTTTAATCCATTAAATAACAACCTATGTCCATAGGATCAGCACTTTAGGAAAAAACTAAACCTTGGGACATGTCACAGTATTGAGCAATCCGATTCATGTGGAAGTTATACCTGACAATAAACACAATGACATTATTTAAAATATTTTTTTCAGGAGGATGTAGGATTTACAGCATAATATCAATTGCATAGAACATCAAAATATCAGGTCTCTTACAGGTTACTTTACTTCATACAGGAGCCAACAGTTATCTCTGATCAGTAAAATAAGAAATAAGCTTGATAGGAGTAAGAGGGAGCGGGGGAATGTGGCAAAATAAAGATGTCATGTCAGAACTCAGTTCCAGTCATGTGGGAATCTAAACATAGTGTTGGTAGATCTTTTGGTTGGTTGGTCGGTTTTTTCCCAAGGACCAACTGGAAATTCAAGGATTTTGTTTTTTTCTCTTAGGTGAAGGGAGGTGGGGTGGAAAATATATTACCTTTAAATCTTGATAGCACATAGACTTTAAAAAACCTATTGTTAGCACACTAAAACACAGTTGTAAACTACATTTAATCTGGAATTCTTCAATTTTCAATCTCTGATGTAATTATATCAAATACTTTTCTCCCTTGTATTATATCAGATATTTTTAAAGTAATAGAAAATAGTGGCAAAGAAAAATACATATTTAAAAAAAATCTTATGGGGAAAATGCTGAAAATTGTGAAGAATTTATAAGAAAAATTTCTGTATAAGGTGAACTTATTCAATTTTATTGTATGAGATTACCCAATATGTTATAAACTCATGAGGTTAATAAATATGGTGATTGCAAAGGCTTTGTTTCTTCCCATATGGTTGATATACAGGAATCTGCCAATGGTAGGTCACGTCCGCAGCAGTTGTCTGGGGAAGGCATCTTCCTAAATGAAAAGCCGGGCCTCTTCTTGAGCATTTGGGGACTGAGATTGAGTATCCGTGCCCCCACATTGGTGGTAAACTGCTGTGTCTTGGGTGTTTGGTAGAAGGTTACGACCCAGAGTCAGAAAAGTAAAACTGAATTATCTATCAGGATTAGGAGTCAAATTACCAGAATGTGCTTAGAAATGCAGTGATCCAGTTTAACATGGTGAAACAGATGAAGCACAATGAAGGTGAGATTAAACCATAGTAGCTTATGTCAGACTGCACAATGCAGATGAGACACAGTGGAGGTCAAATGGAGGAGAAAAAGGAAAAAACATTGGGCTTACACTCAGAGACTGAAAGAATTTATAGGCAGATCATCAAAAGACAACAGACTATCTGGAAGGCCTGAATACCTGGCAGGATTCAGTGGTGAATCCCCCACTAAGTCTGGTTCACATTAAGATGAGTATTTCAGCTTGCACATTTCCATCCCTGGCCAGGCAGGACAATCTGCATCTACAACAGAGGTTAACACATGGCAGTGGTTTAATACTGTCTCTTAATACTGGGTCTGAGAAACAGACAACAATAAGAATCTACAAATAGAACTCTAGTTCAGAGGCCAAGGACTGTTTTCTGTCTGCTCACTCTTACTTTTTTGTCCCTTTATCATCAGAATATTTTTTCCTCTAAGGACCTTTTCAAAAAACAATATATCTCTTTTCTAGTTATGATATTGAGAAAAAGAGAGTCATAGTCCAGCCTGTTGAATGGTTTTATGTGTCTTGTTTAGGAACCCTTAATATTTTGAGTGAAAACCTTACTTGATGGAATAATCTGGTTAAAATTCTAAAATGTTATGGCAATTGTAGTTTTATTATTCTTTGAAAACACTTTATGTGCCTATTCTGTGTGTCATCTACCATCATAAGATCCTGAGATGAAGAAGTCACCCACGGTTCCAGCCCTCTCAGATCATAAAATAGGAGAGACAGACCCAAAGACAAATCATCATAAAATAGTGTTATAAACCACTATTAACATAGATATGAAATAAGTGCCCTGAGGATCCTAAAGAGTAAGCTAATAATTACCTAACAATTATGGAAATTTTTACATTTTTATTTAAAAATAATCCTTCAAATTATATTACACATTTCATTTTTCTCCTCCCACAAATCATATTTTTCTCATTTATTATTTGATCTTGATTGACTATAGTGAATTTTGTTGCATTCATTTGCTGGTGGGATCATTAAAAAAGTCTCCTAAATCAAGTGATATAAACAACACAATTCTGGAGGCTGGTAATTCAAGATCAGGTTGTTCATAAGGTTGCAATCTCTCAAAGATCTGTTCCAAGCCTCTCCTAGTTTCTGGTCACTTCTTGGATTATAGAAGCAAAACTCCAGTATTCACATAGAGTTTTCCCTGTATACATGTCTGTGCCCAAATATTCCTATTTTAAATACCACCAGTCATATTGAATTTTGACCCACTCTACTCCAGTGTGACCTCAGCTTAACTCTTTACATCTGCTGTGACTCCCTATTTCCAAATAAGGCCACGTTTTTGGATTAGGACTTCAGCATATAAATTTGGGGGCAGTACAATTCAACCAGAACATTGACCTAAAACGTTTAATTTTGTAAAAGGACTGAGTTCTCTCAAAGGATAGAATACTCTGAATATGAATTTAGGTGCAAATATTAACAGATGTTTACAGAGCCAGGTGTATTTAACTCTAAGCGCTTGGGACATATTGACAATGAGGTCTGTAAGTGATCTGGCAATCTGAATGATCCATGTAAGAGAATTAAATGACAATAAGGTGTTCTGAGATCAAGTTCAGGGAAAATTTCCCTAGTAACAGCCAAACATGTGCTGGATTTACTATTTTTTCACAAAGTTGCTTTAACATTTTGCTGAAAGATTTGTATGTTTTTTAGTTATACTAGGAATTTGATGGTTCTTCCCCAGTTTCATGCAAAAGATGATCTGTGGTAATACAAAACCGTTCAGTTAGATTTATTCAATCTGGAAGGAGTAAGAATAAGTTCACCACACTCAGTTGGGTTTGTCTGACACTAGAAGTTATATTGAAATGGTTAGAAAAGTTAGAGAGACACATTTTTTTGTTTATAAAGAGAGGGCAAACTATAGTTACTACACAAAACTGTTGGTAGATTATCACAGAGTGATTGGCATATGTTAATAAGAAACCTATGTTTCCTTGTGATTGATTTATCATATCGAAATATAGGACATAAGCTTTGCATTATAACAAAGGCATGCTATAAAGAGCATGGAACAGTAGTGAAAGTTAGGGAGTATGAGGTTGGTAGGTGGGAAGACTTTGTTATTCTGGTTATTTTGACATGAGTGGTTCATTCAAAATATAGCATAACTATTAATGAGATTTGTACATTGTTAAAAGCTATCATGAAATTTGTCTTGTTAAATAAGTTTTTTAGACTTTTTTTTTTTTTTTTTTTACATACAAGTACCCTATGTAGGCACCTCGAGAGGTTGGCGTAGCTTCTATCACTGCTAATTCAGTGGTCTGAGAGTAAAGATGATAAACTAAAAATTAAACGGTAGCAGTGGCATAATCAGTTTGATATTTTCATGGAGAACATTACATCAAACATTTGGATACTCAAATTTTTGAAAGGATAGTTAACAAGCAACAACAACAAAAACAATGAGATTAGCTGGGAAGTTTCCAAAGGAAAAAGGTAGGAAATAAAAATCCACAAAAACAGCATAGAGCCTGACTGAGATACATTTCAGACTCATGAATACTGAGGAAAGTAAAATAAGATGTTGGAGCTTGGGAAGGAGGAAAGGAAATTATTAGACTATGATACTGATCTTTAGGGTTAAAATAAAAAATAAAAATATGTTAAAAATAGAAAAAAATCTCAATAAAACAATTCCCATGAAATAAGTTGCATCGAAATGCAAAATCCACTAGAGATTGGCTTGCTGTATTAGACTATGCAGGAATGAAGCAATCTGGAGATTACAAAGAATGCAGAGGAACTAAAGGGATGCTTTGTGCCTGGTCTTTTCTTCAGGATGATGAAGAATTATCTACCCTGGAGTTACTCTGTACAGAGAAAGGTGAGGAACTGTCAGAGAAATCAAAACAAAGACCTGATTGAAAAAATATGAGAAATTAAGTGGTCATAAATCACTAAGTTCAAATAGGCTTCATCTAAAACTTCTGAAGGAGTTAAAGAACAATGTAGCTAAGCTACCACCAAAAATGTATCAACACCTTCCATCAAAGAGCAGGGTGATGAATGCCCATCCATCCTTAAGAATAGTCCAATGTTACTTGTAAAGTTAGGTTATAATAAAAAACACAGTCTTGTCTAGAATTATTCATGCCTTAGAAAATGAGTGCATTTTTCCCCTTGGGAAAAAGAAATGTGTACTTTCTCATTTAGTTTATTGTCTCTGGAGGATATTTTTCCACGTGTAGGGTTTTTTTCCTGTTTTGTGTGGTTGTGTTGTATTTTATTTCTGAATATGATTCTCCACAAGTTTGCTACCCTGAATGTTATTCAACACTGCTTATTAGATACACACCAATGGGTTACCAAGGAGAAGATTGTAATCCAGCCTGAAATAACTCATGGCAGTGTTTGTTGGTTGTCAGCTTGGTCTGGTCGATAAGCAATAACTTTATTGTTACAGCATGTGGTGGAGCTTTGGAGACTAAAAGCACCATGCTGAGAATAGCACAATAAAACCTGCTTAGTAAACTTGATTTCCCAGAGTAATGCATGCATCTCTTTTGCTTGAGAATATTTTCACCTTTTAGTTGGTTTTTTGTTCTTAAGTTAGGGCAATTCCATAATTTTCAAACTAACACAAATTAATAAATGGTTTAAGAACTCATTAGAGTTTCTGTTGATGAATTCAGTGCTGCCTGTTAAAAACAGGCCAGTGATAGCTCAGGAGACTCAGGAGACTGCAACCCTCTAATTCCTAGCAGGTGGGCACAGTCCAGGACTTCCCATCTTGCATTGCAGGTGAACCTCAAAGGTGAACTCTCCAGGGAAAGAAAGAAAAATCATTGGCAATGTTTATTTTATAGCGAATCTTTTTACATGAAGACTTCTAACTCTACTGAATTGTTTTTAGTTAAGAGTGTGAGATGTGGGGTATAACTGGTATTTTTAGTCTCGTGAACAATTATTTCATTTTTAACTTCCAGAAGCTTCAAAGTCATTACCATAACTAAAGAATAAACTCATTTGAAATACTGGTGAGATTGAATTTATTTCTTAATGGGTTTTCCTAAAGGGTTTGATATTTGAAAGCTTAAGGATGAGAAGGGATAGGATTCAAAGCACTCTTCTTTTACTGCACCATTCTTGGCATTTCCAGTGTGATGATTCCAAATATTCATAGGCACTACTTCCTCAACCCAACTGTTTCATCCAAGTCATCAAAAATCAGCATTGCTCCCCTTTTTCTCGCCCTCCACCCTCTCCTCCTCCTTTACTGTTTAACTGAATGGAACAATTACCTCAGGGCAATTATGGTCATTCTTTTTTCCCTTCTGAATCATGTTTGTCTTTCTAAATCATGGCACATTTAAAAAGATACACATCTGCTATCTGTCCTTGGGTGGGAGGCAAGGATCAACATTGTAAGAGCAAAAGGCTGCATGAAATGGTGAGAAGGAAAAATGTTTCAGAGGATCGTTAAGACATTTGAAGAGGGGACTGGCTCTTGATCTTTTTAGATAAACATCCACTTTGAAATCTAACAAAAATCTATAGACTCATTCATCAGAAAAGGGTAGATGTAAACATTTAGCTATGCAGTTTCAGTTATTCATAAACCTACCAACAGTCATCTCCAGATTAAGGTCTTTGACTAGCTAATACATTGACTGCAATAAACTACTATCACTTTTAAAATGTGGCAAACAATAGGCACTTTAGACTCCTCAACATACAGTGATATGTAGTTTACTTTTAAATATGCTGATTACTTTTCCATCAAGTGGAAATAGAAGAGTCTCTTTATGCATGAGATATAGTGGAACTATTACTAGATTGATAATTAGGAGAGCTAAATCTATCTCTAATTATAACTTTAATTAACTTATTATACATTATAGTTTTCTTAATTCTCGGAGCAATAGTTTCTTTTTTAATACATTGAAGAGATTGGGTTACTTTTTCTCTAAGGTCCTGCACAACCTGAAAATTATGTGACTTCCTATATTTTGCAGGGAAAAAGTTCCTGCTTTCATTGACTGATGACTTTATAATAAAGAAGTCTTATATCAGTGAATAAATATGCAAATTGGGGCTGGGGCTTTAGCTCAGTGGCATAGTGCTTGCCTCACATGTGTGAGTCACTGGGTTCAATCCTCAACACCACATAAAAACAAACAAAGATATGTTGTCCATCTACAACTATAAAAAAGTTTTTTAAAAAATACACAAGTGGTGGTTATGTGAAATTAGCTATCTGGTTCTTTAAAAAGCAATTGAAAACCATTATTTAATTATATATTCACAAATTTTAGGTCTGTTTATATGTGCTATTTGATTTTGTCTTTTTTCCATTTTTATTTCATAATTACTAATATGTATATATATCTTATTTTCCTATAGTTTTAAAATATATTACCTTTTAAATGCTTAGTGACAACTGTAGAAAATATATCTTGGAAAGTCAGAATGAATTTATTAAATTTTATAATTTGATTTTTAGGACTTATAGGAAAAATATTTCTTTTCTAAATTTTTACCTTACTAGGGAGGCAGAATATGCTTGACAGGAAGAGCCAGACACATGATTTAAACTGCCTAGTTCAAATCCTGACTTGTCTCCTAACTTGATGCTTTTTGAGTTTCTCCCCTTTAAATTGAAACTAATAATAATAGTGCCCATTATAGAGGATATTGAGAGACTTAGATGAGATGCATACACCCTGGTAAAGTGTCATATGGCCAGAGGTGGTCTAGAAAGTTAACTGTTAATTCTAATTCAGTTTTGTTATTGCTTACTTAAAAATTATTTTTTAAAAGGATTGTGAGAATAAAACTATATCCATTACAATTGTTTGGCTCTGAGTAATAGAAAACCCTAATGTACAAGTGTATTTCTCTCTCCAGTAAAAGAAGTCTAGGGTACTGTGCCATGGGTGCGCTGTTCACTGGGTTCTGGGTCCTGGGCTCCTCTGGGTTTTCCTCTGCTATCTCCAGCTTTCAGTTTTCTCTGAACTGCTCAGGAAGACTCTACCAGGTCTAGCCATGTCCATATTCTTGCCACCTGGAAGGAGAAAGTTGTGGAGAAGAATATTTGGCTGTTCTTTAAAGACAGTACTTCTGCTTATATCCTATACTCCAGAACTTGATCACAAGTGTCATGTCAGATCTTTTGCCTAACTAATATTTGAAATTCCCTTTTCTGAGGCAAAAGAGAATGTATACTTAGGATCAATTAACAGTCCTGTGACACAAGGTAAATAAGTCATTTTTTTAATGGTCAAGTTTCACTAAACCCATTTAAAATAAAAGATGGTTTCTTCACAGCTTAGTAATATAAAAAAGAAGTCTTTTACTTTCCCAATACATTTTAATCCCTCTAATCTCTTAATTACTTTGTGAATTTTTTATATTATGTCTTTCTCATTATTCCCTTCATTTCTTAGGTATAATTGAAATAGTTCTTTTCTTTGGGAATCCTCCATCTTTTTAGATATTGTTCCTCCCTGTAATTCAATATATCCCATATCATACTTTACCCATAGCACTTATGACAAAATAATCATTAATTACATGCCTATATCCCTTATTAGAATATTCCCTGAGGGAAAGCACTACCTCTGACATGTTTTTGTAACCTCAGACTCTAGCACATTCCTGAAACATAGTGCATTCAATCACTAGTTGACAAAAAAAAAAAAAAAAAAAATAGTGTGTGAGGTAATTTATGTGGAGTAGAATATAGAACATGTCAGCAATTATTTAATGCATGTAAATTAGAAATCAACTACCAGATATGACACATATATTTATTTTAAACTATCTAGCCATATAACAGGTCTATGAATTATTGCTCTAATATAATGTAACAAAAAAAATAGATTAAAAATTCCCCCTTTTCCTCCTTCTCCCCATGCCCACATCAGGAAATAAGAAGATGAGAATCTTGAGCTATGATTTCAATTTCATATAAAGAATAATCCCAAAATTATGTATCCATGTTCTTGTAGCTGAGAGAGTGGACAATCAGCCTCTCATTATTCAGTTCCTTTCTCATTCCACACATGTCTGAAGGGTTCACTCTGAACTCATTGATAAAGGAAAGGAACTGACATTCTTCTGACCTTGCTGCCAAAGTGAAGTGTTGCCCCAGAAGGAGGAGACCTCATTGTGAGACAGTTAAGAAATATTCATTATGCATTTACTTATTTATTTATATTTTATAGTTATAAGAATTATAAACATGCAGTATTTCATAACATTTTTTCAGCATACAATACAATATCAAGTATAGGCACAGTACTACACAACACATCCCTGAAACTGATTCATCTTACATCTCTGAAACTTGATGCCCATTGAGTTATACCTTCCCATATCCTATTTCCTTTCCAGACCCTCACTACCATCATTGTGACTTTTGCTTCTTTAATTTGACTATTCTATATATTGATTATAAGTGGAATCACATAGTACAGTTTCTCTGTGACAAGCTTATTTTGCTTCCCTTAATGTTTGCAGAGAAACTTGTCATATATGGTTGGATTTTCTTCTTTTTTAAGGTTGAAAAATATTCCACTGTATGTATGTACATTTTATTTGTTTATTCATCTGTTGATGGATGTATAGCTTTTATTTGTATGTCTTGGCTCATGTGAATCATATTGCTGTGAACAGAGGCATACGTTTCTTTCAGATTTTAATTTCAGTTCTGTTACCCCAGAAGTGGGATTCCCTGAAAACATGATAATCCTCTTTTTATATTTTTGAGGAGCCTTTTTAGTGTTTTCCATAGTAGCTACACGAATTTACATTCCCACCAAAAGTTTACAGGGGTTCTATTTCTCTATATTCTTGTCAACATTTTTTAGCTTTAAAAAATTATTATTAGGTTTGTAAAGTCCATCCTCATAGGTGTGGAGTGATAACTCAGAGTGACATTAATTTGTATTCTGTCAATCATTAATTATCTTGAGCATCTTTTTAAATGCCTGCTAGTCATTCGTGTGATTTCCTTTATTCCAAGTTTTGTTGTTGTTGTTTTGTGAAGTTGTCAGGGTTTTCTGTATCTGAGATCTTATCATCTGATGACAAGGACGATTTGACTTTTTCCTCCCTTCTTCTGTCTTTTCCAGTTCATTTTCCTTGCCTAATTTTCCAGGCTCAAATTTTCAATACTGTGGCAAAAGTTGCAACAGTGGACATCCTTGTCTCGTTTTTTAAATTTACAAGGAAAGTTCTCAGTTTTTCACCATTAAGTTTGACATTAATTGTGGACTCTGAATATGTATCCTTGATTTTGTTGAGGCAATTTTCTTCTGTGCTTAGTTTATTGTGAGCTTTTATCATGAAAGTTTGGTAAATTTTGTCAACTTTTTTTGCATCTATTTAGATGTTTGTATGATTCAAATTTGTTATTTTCCTAATGTAGGCATCTTATTAATTAAAATTAATTAATTAATTAATTAATTAATTTTTTAAAACATCATTGATTCCCAGGGATAAATCTCACTTGTTCATTGTGTATGATCCTTTTAATGAGATGTTAGATTCAGTTTGCTAGTATTTTTTAAGGTTACATGGATAAAGACCTCATAAGATGAGTTTGGGAGTGTTCCCACCTCTTAATTATTTTAGGAAGAGTTTGAGAAGGGTTGGCCTTAAAGCTTTAAATGCTGTTAGAATTCATAGGTGAAATCATCTTATTTGAGACTTTTCTTTATTGATGAATTTTCACTAATGTCATAACATATAATTACCATTATTGTCACTTGAGAATAGTGTTCTACAGTTTAGTTTGGTCTAACTAGCCACTTCTGCTCTCTTGTGACTACCATTTGCATGGAATATCTTTTCCAACCCCTTTTTATGTCTGTCAATGTATGTCTTTAAATCTAAAGTGATTTTCTTGTAGATAACATATAGTTGGGTCTTATTTTTTAATACGTTCAGCCACTTAGAGAGCAGGGATGACTATACTTAAATAGAACATAACAGACTATATGTCAAAGAGTATCACAAGAAACAGTAAAGGATGTTATATAATGATATAAATAAAAACATACCAGGAAAATTTGATAATTACAAATACATATACACCCAACAGCAGGGTACCTAAATATATAAAGCAATCATTGACAGAACTGAAGGAAGACATAAACTATAATATAATTAATAATGAGTCTTCAGTATCCCACTTTATTATTGTTTTGTTTAAATAGTGTTTCCCTGTTGGTTCATTTACTTGACTCTGTCTTTCTTCACGTTTCTTTTTACAATCTCTTTTCCTTTACTGGAAACATATATATATATATATATATATATATATATATATTGTGTGATTACTGCTTACATAAAACATCTTATATCAGTCTATTTTAAGCTGACAATAAATTTCAACAGCCAAATACAATGGTTCACACATGTAATTCCAGCAACTATGAAGGCTGAGGCTGGAGGATTTCAAGTTCAAAGTCAGTCTCAGCAACTTAGTGAGGCCCTAAGCAACTTAGCAAAACCCTGTCTCAAAATAAAATATCAAAAGAGCTGAGAATGTAGCTCAGTGGCAAAGTACCTCTGGGTTAAATCCCCAGTGCCTAAAATAAAAAATAAACATAAATAAATGAATTTCAACTGTGTGCATTTATTTCTTCCTCCTTCACACATTCTACTATTTTTTGTCAAAAGTATTATCTATTTGTATTGTGTATCCATCAATATATTAATTAGTTATCACTATTTTATATTTTATATTTTTGTCTTTTATCTTTTATATTAGAATTAAAAGTGATTTATCACCACCAGTCTGTATTTGTCTGTACTTTTATCTTTACCAGTAAGGTTTATACTTTTCTAGCCATCATGCTGTGGTTTAGCATCCTTTCACTTCAACTTGAAGAATTTTCTTTAGCATTTCTTATAATGCACATATTGTGTTGACAAAATCTCTCAGTGTTTTTGTTTGTTTGTTTTGCTTTGCTTTTTTGGCTGGGAAAGCCTTTTTTTCTACTTCAGTTTTTGAAGGACAGTTTTGATTGGCAAAATATTCTTGGTCATTTATGTTTTCTGTCTGCCTGCCTTCCTTCATACTTTCTTTCCTTCCTTCTTCCTTTTTTATCTTTTCTTTTCTTCTAGACTTCAAATGTCACCTTTCTAACTTCTGGCCTTCAAGTTTTATAGCAAACTATCTGCTGACAGTCTAATAGAGGTTCTTTTGTACATGTATGCCTCTCTTCTCTTACTACTTTTAAAATTCTCTTTGACTTTTGATAATTTGACTCTAATATGTCTTGGTGTGCATGTCTATGGGTGACCCTTTGGACTTCCCACACCTACATGTCCATTTCCTTTCCTCAATTTTGGAAGTTTTCAGCCATCATTCCTTTGAGTAATTTTTGGGTCTTCTCTATCTGTATTCTTCTTCTAGAACTTCCATTAGCATATATTGATCCTCTTGATGATATCCCATATATCATTTATCTTTTTTCACTTATTGTAATTTATTTTTATTTTTGTTCCTCTGACTAGATAATAAATGAAACTCCTCAAGTTTATAATTCTCCTACTTACTCTAGTCTGTTGTTGAATCTCCTGCATTAAATTTAGTAAGTTATATTCTTCAGCTTCACAATTCAGTTTGGTTCCTTTTAAAACTTCTGTTTGCTGAAATTTTATTGTTGTGCACATATTTTTCTCCTGAGCTAATATGATGGCTATTTCAGATTTTCTTTCGCATAATTTACATATCTCTGTATTATTAATTTTGATTTCTAGGGCTTTACCTTGTTGTTTGTTTGACTCATATTTCCTTGTTTCTTTATTTCTTTGACTCATTGGATTAATGTCAACACATGCATAAGCCATTTTCTAGTCTTCACAAATTAACTTTGTATAGGGGAAAATCTTCACCAGTCAATCCAACCACATTATTTGTAATCCTCTCAAATCTTTGTGGGAGTCTATAAAACCATTTTTTCTTAGCAAATTCTCAGATATCTAGGGTATGCCAGGCCTGTCACTGCTCCAACCCAGGTGAGCAGAAGCTTGTGTCACAGAAGGCACCTGGAGAATTGGGATGCTGAAGAGGTTTTGGCTCAACTCTTTCCTTCCCCAGAGGGAAGCTGGAAGCTGCATATTATTCAACCCACTCACTCTGCACTGGGTAGGGGTGGGGAGCCCTATGGAGATTGTATTTATACTTGTTCAAACATTTCCTTCTTCTTTGTGGCTACCAGTATTCTAGACTATGCTGTGTCTTGTCAGTGCTCAGAGATAAGTAAGATAGAAGCCAGAACCTTGAGCAGCCCCTGGAAAATTTGAAACCTTAGATGTGTAGCCAACTCTTTCCTCCCCAGCGAGAAGCTGGGAGTTGTGGTTTTCACCCATTGCTCTGTGTAGAGTCAGGGGTATGAGCTATGGAGAGTGGCTAAATACTAGGTCAAACCACCTCTTGGTTTTCTGTAGCCCTTAAGGATCTAGTGTATGCTGGATGCTGTCAGTGTTCCTAGACAGGTGATACCAAAGTCTGTCCCTCAGGCAGTACTTGGGAAAATTGGAATGTTTTATGCACAGTCCAGCATTTGTACTTCTACAGAGAGATCCTGAGAACTAAGATGGTATTGGACCAGGGCTGGGGACTGCAGTGAAAGCGTGCATTACCTATGGTATACAAAAGAACTTAAATGTGTTGGTGACTTCACAGTTGGGTCACATTTACCAGAGATTGACTAGATTCATGACCTTGATCATCATATCTCAGAAAAATTACATACACACTATGGTTTATTAGCATTCATATCACACACACACACACACACACACACACTTTGTCAATTTACCTACTTATTTCCCTTCATTTGGAGTTCTTAGGATCGTATTGCAAAACTCTTACTTAAAACTATCGCTGGTTTCCAACTCTGGGTCAGCCATAAAAATCCTCAATTCTCTTAACTCTCTCTCCTAGATGTCAACACCCACTCTACAATGCTGCCTTTATAATTCATGCTAAACTACCAGAACCTTAGGAAAGACTCAACCCTAGAACTCCCCTGACTGACTTCATCTTCATTTCCTTCCTCAAGCTTATCTTTCCTCTCAACTCCATGAATCCTTCCTTTTGCAACCCCACATTAACCACATCCCTCATCCTCATATTTATACTTCAGCCTTAAATGCCTAAATCTTATTTTCCATCCTTTTGTATCCTAAGTGTGCCCCAGTGTTTCCCTTCCCTTGTTGGAAGTCACCTTATTTCAGATTGGATGATCAATTCTCCAGGATTCCCTACCTTTCTTATCCTCACACTTCTTCTGTCTACAACAAGAGGCCCAGATCTTCTCAGTGCCCTCCTATGGTACTTCTGTCTTCAGCAGGTATGATGGGTCTGATACTTGTATTTTGCGGTCTTATAACTGTTTTTGTCTCTCTCCAACTAGATTTCTCTAGAAAGCGAACCCTATTGTGCAGGAGGATCTTTGTTGATATTCATTCCCATTATTGCCCTTCTAAGATCTTTCCTGGTACCACAGAGAAAGAAAACTGAAGAACAAGGTTTCACATCCAGTCTGGACAGAAACTTATACAAAATCTGTAAGGTAAAGAGAAGACATTGTTCTCTGACCATAGATCCCATCTGGATTGTAGGAATCACCATGCAGCAATCAGGGGGGTTCTGAGAATCCCTCACTTCAAAAAATCCATCTATTGGTTCCTCCCTCTTTCTAACCTTTTCTACTCACAGATTTCTTGAAAGTAGTCTTCCTAACTTGCTCCTCCAGTATTGCTCTCATTGTATAAATTTGAATTTTTACTTTTGTGTTTCTTCCCCTCAAAGTACCTAAAAAATCTTGATGATTCATAACTTAAGTAAAACAATGGGTGTTAATTGATATATTAAAATAGCAAAGGATATATATGCATGTATATATATGTATCTGTGTGTGTATATATATATACATATATGTATATATGTATATATGGTTAGCACTTGGAAAGCAGCGTTTCAGAAATAAATAGGCAAAATTACCACTTGGGTTGGTGGATAATCTCAGTGTGGATTGGATTTTGAGTCCATTATAGTCATGGACTGACTGGAATCTTGATTAACCAGTTGATGACATTTGGAGTATTTCTCTAAACATTACTCCCTTCAGGGGCAGCAGGTAGCAAAAATAAATAAAAGCAGATTGAGAGATAGTGGCAGTTCTAGGACAAACGAGATTGTATTTTCCTTCTGAGGGGTGTAGCCATTCCCCACTATCTGCTAATTGTTTCCATGTGGAAATATAGAGCCTGGCCTTCTAAATTTTTCAACTTATTAAAAGAAACTAAGACTCTTCCTTTGTGGTAAAATCTTCAAAATTTAAATATTTACCAATTGACTCAAAAATTTTTAAATGTTATATTGGTTCACAAAACTCAGCTACAGGTTGTTTCTGTGCCACAGGATGACATTTTCTGACCTCAGGTTTAAACTGAATGATTCCAATGTGGGAAAATGTATCAGTGGAGGGAATAGAAAGGTTCTTAGTCAAAATGAACTACTATAAAGGGTTGAGATTATTGAGTGTTAGGTCATGATCTGAAGCAGAAATATGAAGAGTCATTTTTCTAAGTAGTTTGCACAAACTTGAGATCAAAGAAATTGGGATATAACTGCAAGAGAGAACATGTTCCTTTAGGCAGTTAGAAGAATGGACAATTTCATATACTACTGGAGGTCATGAAAAATATACTATCTAGGAAAAGTGATATTGGTCTTTTTTTTTTCTATTACAACATATTCAAGAAAATTGGACTGAATAGTCAAGACTCATTAAGTCTCAGAGGCAGGTACTCTATTGTGTATCTTGTTACTGTCTCCATTTTTCTGATTGTTTGATCAATTTTATAGGAAAAAAATAAATAAGTCCTAAGAAAGAAAGACATATTGGACCTATAAGACAGAATGACAGAGAAGATATAATTTAGATAATATGGTTTGGACAGTTCTCTCTATGGCTTTAACATTTGAATTGATACTTTAATCATTTAGAAAGGCATAACTGAGACAAAAATCTTCCAGTACAGAGGAGAAGATGGCAGACTAGGGGGAGGCTGCGTTCCTTGTTGCTCCATAACTCCGGTTTCAAGCAGAGGATATCTGTTTCTTGGTAAGGCAGTTTTTGCTGCTTATCAATCCCCTGCTGTTTACCCCATTTGTCTGCTGTGATCACCTGCAGTCTGCAAACATATCGACGCGTGTTTTGAGTGCAGATTGCTCACTGTCAGGCACCTATCATCCGCCATTTGCCTGCCTCTCGCCTGTCGGTCACCTGCCTTACACCTATCCATCACCCAATGCACGAGGTTCACCTCCCAATCCTCCGACAACAGTCAGCAAACTGATCGCCAACCACCGGTGGAGCACCAGCTGCCTGCTGTTGCCTGGAAGTTCACTGTTACAGTACCTGCAGGTTTGATTACACATGGCTGCTGCCATTTTGAGACAACAGCCAGGCCCCGTAGGACCCCTGGCTGGACTGACTGAGCCCGGTCTCCAGGATCCCTCAGCCCGACCCATCACTCCCTGCCTCTGGGGCCCTCACATTGACTGGCTGCTCCCTGCTGCCAGGACCCCCAGACCAACTGACTGTGCCCTATCACTGGGACCCCAGACTGACTGATTGCAACCAGCCTCCAGGATCCCACAACCATACCAAACACACCCAACCTCCAGGACCCCTGCCTGACCAACGCATCCCGCTTCCAGGACCTCCTGCTGACCACGGCCACACCCTGAGCTGCAGCTCCCCATTTGCCAACACATTTCGAAGCCAGAGCGGCCATCTTGGATAATCCTGGAAGCCGTAGCTCCGATCTTTAGGTGGGGCAAATCCCATCCTGAGACACCTGTGGAGACTTGAAACTCAATGTCAGGTACCTCTCATGCATCAGGCTACTGAAGACTGGGAGGTTTCATTACTATATGAATGTTATACTGTAGATTTTCTTTTTTTCTCCTTATTGAAAAAATTTAAGTTTTTATTTCTTTACTCTTCTTGCTCCCTTTTCCTTTTGTTTACCTGTTCCCTCAGAGTCTTTTTCTCCCTTTTTTGCATGCTAACATCCAATTTCTTTGATTACACTCTCACCCTTTCTATTATCTAGAACTTCTGTATATTCTTTTCTTATCCCATTAACAGCCACATTCTACATCCCTCTGCATCCTCTTTGTCCTCCATTAGAAACTACAGACCTTATTGCAAATCTGTTTGTTTTACTGAAGATAATATTTGAACTCATTCTGTTTATTATGACAATTTTGTTATTGTCCTCATAGGGGCTATTTGGTCTAGGATTGAAAAAAGTTGGTTCTTTGAAAAAGTAAACAAAATAGACAAACCCTTAGCCACACTAACAAAGAGGAGAGAGAAAACTCTAGGTCTGAATTGGGCACTGCTAATAAAGAAAGGGTTTTGGGAACCTATAGGGCCACTATAAGCCTATAGGGGGAAATCTGCAATACCCCATATCTGCACTGCTAGAGGGGAAGATACATGAACAACATGAAAAAAAAAAGGGAAGAAAATGACCCAAACAAATCTAGATTCTATATTAATAGAATCCAATGACAGTATGTTAGAAGAAATGTCAGAAAAGGACTTCAGATTATATATGATTAAGATGATTCATGAAGCACAGGATGAGATAAGAGAGCAAATGCAGGCAATGATTGATAATACCAATAAGCTTAAAGAGCAAGTGCAGGAAGCAAAAGATCATTTCAACAAAGAGATAGAGATTCTCAAAAAAAAAAAAAAAAAAAAAAAAAAAAAACCAAACGGAAATCCTTGAAATGAAGGAAACAATAAACCAAATAAAAAAAACTCAATGGAAAGCATCACCAAAAGACTAGACCACTTGGAAGACAGAACCTCAGACAATGAAGACAAAATATTTAATCTTGAAAATAAAGTTGCCTAAACAGAGAAGATGGTAAGAAATCATGAACAGAGTCTCCAAGAACTATGGGACATCATGAAAAGACCAAATTTAAGAATTATTGGGATTGAGGAAGGCACAGATATACAAACCAAAGGAATGAATAACCTATTCAATGAAGTAATATCAGAAAATTTCCCAAACCTTAAGAATGAAATGGAAAATCAAATATAAGAGGCTTACAGAACACTAAATGCACAAAATCACAACAGGTCCACACCAAGGCACATTATAATGAAAATGCCTAACACCAAAATAAAGATAGGATTTTGAAGGACGCGAGAGAAAAGCATCAGCAGTACACGGAACCGTCTCGAAAATAGACCACATGTTATGACACAAAGCAGCCCTTAATAAATGCAAAAAAATTGAGATACTGCTTTGTGTTCTATCAGATCATAATGGAATGAGAATATAAATCAATGACAAAATAAAAAACAGATATTACTCCAATACCTGGAGACTAAATAATATGCTATTGAATGAAACATGGATAACAAAAAACATCAGGGAGGAGATAAAAAAATTCTTAGAGGTCAATGAGAACAATGATACAACATATCAAAATCTCTGGGACACTATGAAAGTGATACTAAGAGGAAAATTCATTGCATGGAGCTCATTCCAGAAAAGAATGAAAAGTCAACAACTAAATGACCTAACATTACAGCTCAAAGCCCTAGCAAAAGAAGAACAGAATAACAGCAAAAGTAGTAGAATACAGTAAATAATTGAAATCAGAGCTGAAATCAATGAAATTGAAACAAAAGAAACAATTCAAAAAATTGACAAAACAAAAAGTTGGTTCTTTGAAAAAGTAAACAAAATAGACAAACCCTTAGCCACACTAACAAAGAGAAGGAGAGAGAAAACTCAAATTACTAAAATTCATGATGAAAAAGGAAATAACACAACAGACACCACTGAGATACAGAACAAAATGAGAAGCTACTTTGAAAATCTGTATTCCAACAAAATAGAAACTACCGAAACATTGACAAATTTCTAGAGATATATGCTCCTCCCAAACTGAACCAGGAGGACATATACAATTTAAACAGATCAATATCAAGCAATGAAATAGAAGAAGCCATTAAAAATCTACCATCCAAGAAAAGCCCAGGACCAGACGGATTCTCAGCCGAGTTCTACAAGACCTTCAAAGAAGAACTCATTCCAATACTTCTCAATGTATTCCAGGAAATAGAAAAGGAGGGTATCCTACCATTCTATCAAGATAATATCACCCTCATACCAAAACCAGGAAAAGATACATCAAGGAAAGAAAATTTTAGATCAATATCCTTGATGAATATAGATGCAAAGATCCTTAACAAAATATTGGCAAACCGTGTCCAAAAACATATTAAGAAAATCGTGCACCTCGATCAACTGGGGTTCATCCCTGGAAAGCAAGGATGGTTTAACATCTGTAAATCAATAAACATAATCCATCATGTCAATAGACTTAAGGATAAGAATCATATGGTTATTTCCATTGATGCAGAAAAAGCATTCGACAAAATACAACACCCCCTCATGCTCAAAACACTAGGAAAAATAGGGATAGTAGTAACATACCTGAACATTGTAAAGGCTACTTATGCTAAGCCCATGGCCAACATCATTCTTAATGGAGAAAAACTGAAACCATTCCCTTTAAAAACAGGAACAAGACAGGGATGTCCTCTTTCACCACTTCTATTCAACATTGTCCTCAAAACTCTAGCCAGAGCAATTAGACAGACTAAAGAAATTAAAGGGATACGAATAGGAAAAGAGGAACTGAAGCTGTCACTATTTGCTGATGATATGATTCTATATTTAGAGGATCCAAAAACCTCCTCCAGAAAACTTCTAGACCTCATCAATGAATTCAGCAAAATAGCAGGCTATAAAATCAACACTCATAATTCTAAAGCATTTTTATATGCAAGCGACAAAACAGCTGAAAGGGAAATGAGGAAAACAACTCCATTTGCAATAACCTCAAAAAAAATAAAATACTTGGGAATCAATCTAACCAAAGAGGTAAAAGATCTCTACAATGAAAACTACAAAACACTGAAGAAAGAAATTGAGGAAGCCCTTAGAAGTTGGAAAGATCTCCCATGTTCTTGGATAGGCAGAATTAATATTGTCAAAATGGCCACGCTACCAAAAGTGCTATACAGATTCAATGCAATTCCAATTAAAATCCCAATGATGTACCTTACAGAAATAGAGCAAGCAATCATGAAATTCATCTGGAAGAATAAGAAAACCAGAATAGCTAAAGCAATCCTTAGCAGGAACAGTGAAGCAGGGGGTATCGCAATACCAGAATTTCAACTATATTACAAAGCAATAGTAACAAAAACGACATGGTATTGGCACCAAAATAGACAGGTAGATCAATGGTACAGAATA
Organism: Sciurus carolinensis; assembly: GCF_902686445.1. Classification (NCBI taxonomy): domain Eukaryota; kingdom Metazoa; phylum Chordata; class Mammalia; order Rodentia; family Sciuridae; genus Sciurus; species Sciurus carolinensis. The sequence goes on from NC_062220.1 coordinate 56,924,406, forward strand.
GAGGACATGGACACAAACCCAAATAAATACAATTTTCTAATACTAGACAAAGGTGCCAAAAATATGCAATGGAGAAAAGATAGCCTCTTCAAGAAACGGTGCTGGGAAAACTGGAAATCCATATGCAACAGAATGAAATTAAGCCCCTATCTCTCACCCTGCACAAAAATCAACTCACAATGGATCAAGGACCTCGGAATCAGACCAGAGACCCTGCATCTTATGAAGAAAAAGTAGGTCCAAATCTTCAACTTGTTGGCTTAGGATCAGACTTCCTTAACAGGACTCCCATAGCATAAGAAATAAAAGCAAGAATCAATAACTGGGATAGATTCAAACTAAATAGCTCTCTCTCAGCAAAGGAAACTATCAGCAATGCGAAGAGAGAGCCTACAGAGTGGGAGAATATCTTTGCCACTCATACTTCAGATAGAGCGCTAATTTCCAGAATCTATAAAGAACTCAAAGCACTCTACACCAAGAATACAAATAACCCAATCAACAAATGGGCTAAGGATATGAACAGATGCTTCACAGAAGATCTATAAGCAATCAACAAACATATGAAAAAATGTTCACCATCTTTAATAATAAGAGAAATGCAAATCAAAACTACACTAAGATTCCATCTCACCCCAATTAGAATGGCGATTATCAAGAATACAAGCAGCAACAGGTGTTGACGAGGATGTGGGGAAAAAGGTACACTCATACATGGCTGGTGGGGTTGCAAATTAGTGCAGCCACTCTGGAAAGCAGTGTGGAGATTCCTTAGAAAACTTGGAATGGACCCACCCAGTTTATACCCAAAGGACTTAAAATCAGCATACTACACAGATGCAGCCACATCAATGTTCACAGCTGCTCAATTCACAATAGCCAGACTGTGGAACCAACCTAGATGTCCTTCAATTGATGAATGGATAAAGAAACTGTGGTATATATATATACAATGGAATATTACTCAGCCATAAAGAATGATAAAATTATGGCATTTGCAGGCAAATGGATGAAATTGGAGAATATCATGCTAAGTGAGATAAGCCAATCTCAAAAAACCAAAGGACGAATGATCTCACTGATAAGCGGATGATGACATGTAATGGGGTGTGGGAGGTGGGCAAGAATGGAGGAAGGAGGGACTGTATAGAGGGAAAAGAGGGGTGGGAGGGTTGGGGGGAAGGAAATAATAACAGAATGAATCAGACATCATTACCCTATGTAAATGTATGATTATGCAAATTGCATGCTGTTACTCCATGTACAAACAGAAACAACATGTATCCCATTTGTTTACAATAAAAATAAATTTTAAAAAAATCTTCCAGTAAACAGATATTAAAGGTCTGAGAAAGAAAATAGTTTGGACATTTCCTGAAATATAAAGCAAGCCAGTCTGGCCTGAGTAGAGTGAAAATTGAAATAGGGTTGAAATAAGATGGCTGTGGCAAAGAACATTCACTTTATTCAAGATAAGTAGGAAACCAAATGGTTTTAAGCAGTGAAATGTTGAAGTCAAATTTATATTTTATAATTTTATTTTGTTGTCAGAGAACTAGATTAAAAGGACAAGGACAAAAAGAGATGAGACACTAAATAAAAGGTCATTGCTGTTGTTCAAGCAAGAAATGATGGTGTAGACAGAGAAAATGGAACAATTTAAGAAAGAGTTGGAAGTAAAATCATCTGCATATAGACAGTTTGTTTGTGGTGCATATGGACAGTTTGTTTGTGGTGCTCAGCCTGCTGATATGGACTAGTACTGTTTAGAGAGGGACAAGTAAAAGGAAAAGTTTAGAGTGGGCTGTGGAAGAATGAAGAAAGTCAGGAATTTAGATGCCAAAGTGGAGGGGTATTTTTAAATGCCCAAACAGATGCAAAGTCAAGAAATTATCAACATATATTTATGATCTCACTATAATATATTATAATGTATATAATGTATTACTTACTTCATCTTTCAGTGCCTTTTAAAAATGGGAATGTTCATTTTCTTACTTTCTAAAACCCTCCTTTACTTTTCAAAATCATTCTCTTTATTTGAATGTTTTTTGTACTATTTTAATTTTGATTCTTCTTCAATTGTATTTTTAAATGCACTTATCAAAGTTCTAGAAGTCAAATGTATTATACATTATTGTGATCTTGATTCTTTGGGAGAATATTAATGGATTGTTACTTGTAATAATACACATCAAAATGGGGTTTTGAAATTTTTAGGTGCAATTAGATGGTGACCAAAGGGAAAAGTATCATGATGCTTTCAGATATTTAATCAACATAATTTTTGTAAGATGTATTGATTTTAAAAATCAATGATTGTCTCTTTTAAAGTTGTGACAAAAGGTCTGTGCCCTAAAAGTAGATAAAGCAGCAATAACTGTAAAATTAGCTACCTTCTTAAGAATTTACCATGTGTCAGACACTGCAAACACAATTTTTAACCTTTACAATAACCCATGTGCTGAGTTGTTATGGTTTGGATTTTATGTCCCCAAAGACCCATATATGCCAAAGCCTTGATGGCTGACCTGTGATGCTATTAGAGATGGAGGATCCTTTAGGAGATGGAGCCTTGAGGAGGAATTAGGTCTTCTGATGTGCCCTTGAAGGGACGATGAGATACAATCTTCTTTCTTTGCAGCTATAGTGAGATGAGCAGCCTCCTCTTCCTTGCACTCTCACCACGATGTACTACCTTACCACAGGCTCAAAACAAAATAGCAAGTGACCCTAGACTGAATCCTCTGAAACCATGACCCCAAATAAATCTTTCTGCCTTTTAAGTTAATTATTTCAGGTATTTTGTTGTATCGATGGAAATCTGATTAACACATAAGCATTGTTATTATTCTCTTTTAACAGGGAAATAGCAGCCAAAGAGAAAAAAGTGTGTACTTTGAAACTTAAAGAATAAATATTTGTATTAAAATGCAGTTATTTACTTGTAGGTCTATAGGCCAGTCTCAAATTTGAAGGAAGAATATCAATCTTCCAAAACTGGACTAGGAAGTGATTATTATTTGATTCAACATTATTACATAGAAAGTTTCATCTTACCTATATGAGTTATTAAATAGTGACTTTAGATTCATGGAATCCACAAAAGTCTACTTTAGGTATCATCATACCAAATGTACTATAATTATGTCTTTATTTCCCAAATCTTAATTGAAAAGGGTACTAGCCACATTAATATAGCCTAAATATGTTTCAGAAAACTTCCAAGGGGCAACATAAGATAAACTATTTAGTTTATGCATTTGTTTCAAAGTAAGGTAGGCTTTTAATTGGGTTTGAAATGAGAGGGGAAGATACTGCACAAGTCCTTGTTGGGGTGATTGCATAAGAATAAAAGCATGTATAGAATTAGTGAATAAATGTTAAATTTTCTGGAGTTGATGACTGAACTGTGAAGATGAAAGAGAATATTCGTATTCTTAGGAAGTACACAGTGAAATACTTAGGGGTAAAGAAAGGGATGTACACAACTTAACATTGGTACCACAATAGTAAACACATAGTCAAGACAGTTAATTATAAAACTAATGGGACAAATTAATTATGATAGCTGAATCTGAAGAAAAGGCAGAAGAGGTATTTTTAGTATTATTTTTATTCTTGCAGTTTTTGTGTATGTATAAAATTATTACCAAATAAAAATTCAGATAAAAAAAAGTAAGGTAGGTTTTTATTTGTAGAAGAGGGCTATCTTTGAAAATGGTATAAAATTATAACTCTATACTTTTTTAACTAAAATATTAAATCAAACTAAAAATATTATGTTTAATAGGCCAGTATACACCCTATCTATGGTTGATTGATATTATCTAGAGGAAAAAATGGTAATTCTAGTATGCATGACACACAAGCAAAACAAAAATTAAATTAGTACTTCGATGGATTACTAAATCTATTTCCATTAATTTTATTTCCACTTACCACAGTAAGAGTCTAAGATTCCATTTTCTTAGGATATTAAAACTTTTTATTTTAAAATTGAACCCATAAGTTACATCCAACTCATGAAAATCTCAGTACATAGCAGATAGCATTCAAAGAAGTTAACATCTTTATTTTTTTCTGTGTAAGATTCACTTCAGAATCTATGTAAGATACTTTTCAGCCAAATATAAACATTTATGTTACATGTTTTTAAATAATTTTAGGTTCTTTAGAGTCCTGAGTTTATCATGGTTTATGTCTTTTTCTAGTCTAAGCAATATTTTCAAACTAATATACTACGAATTGAGCTTATGTGTACCAATGTCCCCTGAACACAAACTATTCATCTTCTCTTATTGTTTGATGGCATTTATTGACCCATATTCCTGGCTAGTTTAAATGTGTTGTTATATCACTATCTGTAAAATACAACTACTATCCTAAGACTACATTGCTAGGAATAAAAGTAATTCATTTCCATATGCAAATAATAGTTTTAATCCTCCCCCACCAATAGCATCAGTTGAAACATATTAATGAATAATCCTTTGGATGCACTCTTAGTGGTATGAAGTTTCCACCATTCCTTATAGACTTTCAGTTTGTTTTACCTGTTAGAATCTTGAAAAATGTGGAATTTTTTTTCTCTTTGATTTTCTTTTGTTAGTTTTTGTATCTAAATAATATTTCCATTTTTATAAAAGGATCTAGAGACCACACAGAGTCAGCATGTTTTTCTGCATTGGTATTCCTTTTAATCTTTACCTTGTAGTTCATATCAAAGCTATAATTGTTTGCCAGCCAGCACAATCTAATGGCTCCCTCTGGTTGAAAGCTGTCAACAGCAATCTATCCAGCAGTGGGGGCATTGCCTGAAATGGGAAAGCATCACATATGATTGTATTCTTTGGTGAGCTACAAACAAGGTAAGATTTTACATTTTTAAGCACAAACTGTTACTAACCCCACATAACAAGAGAGAGGCACTAACATATCATTGAAAGATTCTATCATATTATGACTGGAGAATATCACTTCTTGGTTCATTACTTGTCCTATAGGAGAAAAGATAGCAATCTTATCCAGCCATTTATATTGGGTTTTTCTTCTCTTGACTTAGCAATGTGGCAATGTCTCTTTCTTAGATGTTAGATCATGATTTATTAGGTGTCCAAAAGTAAACCTCTACTCCACGATGTATAAAGAAAACAGGCTTCAAATAATCAGTCCAGATTTCCTGCTAAGTATAAAGACTGCTAAATTCATTAGGGAGTCCAAAAAGCAAAACACTTCAATATTTTTTTTTTAAATGTGGTAAAGTGCTATTTAGGAGATTCTGAAGTAGGTGATTTGTTTAACATTTGTTTTATCACAACAGTATTGTGTAATCCTACTGACACAGTCCAGTATAATGACTCTCAACATCAAACCAACTATTTAACCTCATGCTGAGTTTCCCATCCAGACTAATTAGAATTCTTGTCTCCTTAAAACATTTGCACTCTTGGCATTCCAGTGGTTTTTCCACTTGTGGCAGGGCCTTTTGGATATTTCTAAGTCAGTATATACTGCATGCTTCTAGCATTCCGTATTTCTTAGTTTTCTCTGCCCTCACACCTGAATGCCAGAATTATTGTAGTCATTCTCCAGAAACTGAGTTCATATTATCTCAGTTTAAAGGCATCCAGATTAAGCAAACTAAAACAAGAATATTCACCCAGCAGTATGCATACTTTCTAGAATCCTCTCTCAACCAACTTTACTATTCTTTATATACACATAAGTTATACTGGGTTTAGGGTATTACATAAAACGTGTGTGTAATCTTAGTTCATCTAAAAGAATGATTATTTAAGAATAGGTTTCAAGTAATTAGTTGAAAGGGAACATGGTCTTTTATTGGGTAGAAGAGGAATTCATTTTGTTCACATTTGATATGATCAACAACAGCAAGGTAAAATGTAACTGAAGGGAGTTACATTGCTCTGTATCTATACAAAGGTACACAATAATAAGGCTCTGAAAGTTCATGAAAGAAAAACTATGGCATGTGTCCTTACCAATTTCTTTCTAATGCAGAAACTCCTAGGTATCATTGGTAGGCATTCATAGCCCAACATCAATTTTAGGCAACACATTAATGGCTACTGTATCCTTTTGTAAAGATCTTTTTTAAAAATGCAGACACAATTCTGCTTCAGAGATAATTACAAGCAACTAATAACAAGTCCTATTGGAATCTGCCAGTGGTTTAATCACACTAATTCATCTAGTGGCTGACCTGAAAATAGGAGAAACCTTCTTCACCCTGAATTCAGACACAGAAGAATGGTTTTGGTAAAGTAAAAGCATGACAACATATTTGGTATTTGGTCTACTTTCCTGACACATAACTCCAAGGTTCAATGAGCTAGTAGTATGTTTTGTTCATTATAGCATCTTCAAGCATTTCTAAGATGTCTAGGGTTTGGCAAGCTCTGTAGTTACCTTGCCAAGCACATTTTCCATTAGTATTTACACCCATATGTATTTTCAAGGAAACATTCTGAGAGTTTCTGATTAAATAGAGCTATTAAATGTACAAATGACCCCTTGGAAACACTGATAAGTCTCTTAACTCAGAGTTTTGGATAAAATGAAAAATAAAAAAGATTTCACATTTTCCGATGAGCCCAAAATTACCAAAATTTGAATTGCATCTAAAATTTAAGTCAAAATATTATTAAATCTTCAAATTGAATTAAAAACCTTCTTACCCTGATTAACCTTCATGTAATTTTCTGCTTATTTCATCATTTCTGTCTAATTTACCATATTTCATCTAATATCATAACATTTTAAATTTTGGGCATGTGTATATAATTATACTATTGATGCTTTCCTGATCACCTTGAATTTTAAATAATATGTGTGAGTAGTATTAATAGCTGTTCACAGGCGGGTTTTCAAGATGGCGGACTAGAGGGCGGCTGCATTTCATGTTGCTCCAGGACGCAGGATTCAAAAGAGGAGATTGTGAGAGACTTGGGACCAACTCAAAGTCGCCGGGTGAGTCTCTCCCATTGGGGAGGCGCCCTGGATGGGGCGGTAGCCCCAGAACGCAGGGAACTTTGTGAAGTAGAGTTGCTCGGCGAGATGCCCCTCCCCCCCGCTGGAGCGGTAAACACGGACAACTGGGATCATCGTAGAGGAGGCGGCTCAGCACAGCGCTTGGACTCGGAGCAACCACTGGGGCTCCGGGTGGCTGCCTGAGGAGGAGCTGCGTGGCGAGCTGTTTGGACTCAGAACGAGCGCTCCTGAACACCAGGAGGTTGCCCAGAGGAAGAGGAGGAGCACGGCGGGTTGCTAGACCTAGGAGGGACTGCATCAGAGCCGCAGGCGGTTGCCGGAGGAGGAGCTGTGTGGCGAGCTGTTTGAACTCAGAACGGCTGCTCCAGAACACCGGTGGCCTGCCTGGAGGAGGAGCGCGGTGGGTCACTTGGTCTCAGAGCCACCACTCCTGAACACCCGGGGGGGCTACCCTGAGGAGGAGGAGGAGGAACAGGGCGGGTCACTTGGACTTGCAGTGACTGCCTAGGGCTACGGGCGGTTGGTGGGAGGAGGAGACGCGAAGTGAGTTGCTTGGACTCCTAGTGACTGCGTCGGAGGCTGGGCGGCTGTCCGGAGGAGGAGGTGTGTGGCGGGTCTCTGGGTCTCGGAGCTATTGTGCGGGGCTCCAGGTGGCAGCTCAGAGGAGGGGCCGCGTGGCCGGGCGATTGGGTGCAGAGCAGGGTCCCAGGAGCTGGGTGGCTTCTTGCTGGAAGAGCCGCACGGAGACACGCTTAGGGGCGGAGCAAAGTTTCCAGGGCTGCGGGCAGATTCTCTGAGGAGAGGCAGCCTAAGGAGACTCGCCTGCGAAGGGTGAGGCTCCCAGACCCAGGAGGTAGGTCCGGGCCCCTGGGAACATTGCAGAGGAAGACAGCCCAGCCCAGGCGGTAGTTGTAGATTGAGGGGAACCTCTAGGAGGGCAACTGACCAGCGAGACGTCCCCACCGAGTGAGTCTTCCCTGCTGGGGGAGGTTTTCCCCACAGGGACGGTAAAACCAGAGACACAGGCACAAACAGGCCTTGCCTCAGCCCGCAGTCTAGTTCCCCATTGGATGACCATTGGTCAACAAGTGGAGGCACCTCTGCCCGCTAGCAGGGAATATACGCCACCTGAGGGTCACCACCCCTAGAGAGGCAGCTTCTTCGTGGAGCTCCGCATTATCAACTTCCTCCAAGACTTCAGGCTACTGAAGGATAAGAGGGAATATACTAGCAATCTTCAGGGACATTATAAGTCAATAGAGGAAATCTGCAATATCTTAATGACCTGCTGATTCCTGAACAATATGAGAAAACAAGGGAAGAAAATGCCCCAAACAAATCTAGATGTTACATCAATAAAATCCAATGACAGCATGGCAGAAGAAATGACAGAAAGGGAGTTCAGAATGTACATGGAGGAAGGTAGGACTTTACAGAGGGAGGGGAGGGGTGGGAGGGGTGGGGGGGAAGGGAAAAATGGCAGAATGAATCAAACAACATTACCCTATGTAAATTTATGATTACACAAATGGTATGTCTTTACGCCATATACAGACAGAGAAACAACAGGTATCCCATTTGTTTACAATAAAAAAAAAATACAAAAAAAAAAAAATAGCTGTTCACAGAGAAGGCTGCAATTCAACTCATCACTAAACATGCCAAAAATTGAATGAATTGCTTATATATGTCCCCTTAACACTAATGTATAATAGGTAGTATATTGAATAAAACACATAAATATGTATAAGTATGTATATTATTATTGTATTTTAAGTAGTACCTTAAGGCACTGGTACTGCTTAAATGCCTATTGTATTAATGCTGAAGTCAATATTTATAAATGATCTATGTCATCTACCGGTTACTATAGTAATAAAGTTGTCAGGTTTCAATGAAGATTGTGACCCTTCAAATTTGATAATATTTTCAGGTAGAGAGCCAGCTATTTGGATTAAGCCAAGTTCTTCTAGGGAGCAAAAAATTCCAGGTGACTTCTTATAGAACTTTTTAAGGAAAAAGACCATACAGGGTTCCAGAAGATTCAGGAGAACAGTGATACAGATAATTTTGAAGTGGTAGCTACTGAATGGGTTCTTGGAGACTGTTCTGCATCTCTCCAATCAGCATTTCTTTCACTGTGAGAGCATTATGCCTGACAACTGTTGTAATCTATGGCACTAGTCTTCAACTTAGGGACATGTTCCCCTGGAGATTCTTTATGAAGGAGAAGCAGGCATAGACAGTTTTAGGAAAACCACTTTCCAGATCTCACTTTCATAAATAGTTTGCTGAAATTTATTTGCCTGAGAAAGCACTTGAGGTCAAGATGTGTCAATTTTCTTTACCCCTGCCTCCCCACCATCACTCTCTCCACTTATTCCCACACATCTTGAATCTTGCTCTGGTGTATTTGACTCCATGCACAAAAATTCCCAGTGCACCAAACGAAGAAGTAATGAAATAAACTGTTGCCTGAGAAGCCACATTTAACATCTAACAATTGCGTGAAAACAGATATTTGATAGGTCTTAGTAAAGTCTATTTTTGGACTTTTCCAAAGTTAAAGATGTGCATAAATTTGATGACTGGGTAACAAATGCTTTTTTAAGAAAGGTGGTTTCCAATGTTTGCTTTCAACAAAATAGAAAGAGGAACTAATTGAATTATCAGGTAATAAATCATTAAATGTAATTCTTAGTAAAAGATCACAATATAATTTTAGTGTATAACTCAGAAGGATTTTAGATAATTGAGTGGCATATCTATGTTATAATTCCTTTTAGTTCCAGGTATTTATTTGTTGGAAATATGAAAATTATTCCTTAGTGCTGATATTTGCAACAATGAAAGAAAGGAACCAAACTGAGGCTAAATACTGGATGATTAGAAACAAGTTATATTAATCCATATTTTCACATAATAATTATAGGGAAAATATGTAACTCATTAAAAGACTAATAAAATTCTTTAAAAATGTACTATAGTTTTACTGTGCACTAGTAATTCTAGTCCCCCTATGCAAACTATTTTTTAAACTCAGAGTTTACAATCATCAGTTTAAAGAACTACAGAGAGTTTTGTTGAATATGGTTCTATTCTTCTATTTCCTTTGCTTGCCTGAAATAAGGGAACAAGTAAAATGGAAAATTATATGCATGATACATGGTGCATTAATATATCTATGGATGATATAATAATTTGGGATGATTATTGTCAGATAGTTCAGACTGTTGCCTTAATAATGATATAAATAAATTCTTGCAAGTTAAAATACATAAAAACAAAATTAAAAATATTTTTAAAAAAAATTAAACATCTATAAGCCTAGATGCCTTAAAGTATTCTGTTTTGATCTTCTCTATATTCTTTTTTTAAATAGATAAATCTATTTTAAAAGCACTTACTGTTAAATTTTATTATAAAAATAATCAAGAGAAGGGGAACACATTCAAGGGAAGACTGTACAACAGAGAGATGATCTGTGTTGCCTAATGTAGCATCATTAGTAGTATTTCAGCCAGATACTATACAACTTCAGCTGTGATGTAATAGGAAGTGTCACATATTATGAAGTATATAACTTCACTCATGACTATTCTAGTAAAAAATTTTTCATTTAAATCTATAAAGATTTTACATTTAATTTCTAGTTGACTGAAAATGTAGCCAAAAAATAAAATAATAATAAGCAAAACACATCAAGAAGAAGCCAGCAGACAGAATCACAAGAAAGGGCATTAATTTTGACAACTGTTTGATTCATTTCAACAAGTCAGAATAATTAAATTTTTCATCTTGCAATAGAAATTCCAGAAATAGCCCAAATTATTTACATAAATTTGGTATAGGACAAAAGTGGCATCTCAAATTAGTGAGGAAAATGTATTACTTTTTAATAAGTGAGATTGTATAATGAGATAGCCGTGAAGAAAAAAACAAATTTGGATTCAGTCCTTATATCTTATACCAGGAAAAATAACAAATAGGTTAGAAATCTAAATTTTAAAAAATCAAACAAGTGCTAGAACAAAATATAGTTGAATTTCACTATACATCTACCATGGAGAAAAATGTTCAAACTATGACTCTATTTAAAGAGAACATAATAGAAAATATTGATAAAAATCTATATAAATATGTTCTTTAAATGCAGAAGAAAAACCCATTGCAAAATGCACATGAAAACTGGAAAAATCTGTAGTTTGTACAACAGTTAAAGGGTAGTATGTGTAATATATTAATATCTTCTTAAAGTAAAGAACAGCCATTATGAAGAAAACAAGCAAAATCTATGAGCAGCTCAAAGAGACTAGTAATATAAATGTCTTACAAATGTAAAAAGATGTTCTGCTTTGCTCATAATTTTAAAAAGCTGCAAATTAAGACTACCCTGAGATTCAATTTCCCATGCATTAGATTGGCTAAAATTCAGAAGTTGGCAACATCCTCTGTGGGTAAGGATGCACAAAGCATTCATTTTTCTGATGATAGAAATGCAACATGTTAAAAGTTATTTTGGAGGGAAATTTAGTATGCTCTATCACTCCTGAGACTATGTTCCCAAAATACAAAGACAAAAAAATATGAAAAAGAGAATATGTACAAGATTGAATAGGATATTGGCAAATAAACAAATGTACATCAACATGCATTTGTTTGAATAATTATAGTAAGGTAATTTGAATGAATTGAATAAATACAGTAAGGTAACACAAATCTAGTTCTAAGTAATGCTAAAATAATAAGAGGAGTAGCTATATAAATTACTAAAAATTCTTTTCAATATAAGAAATTTGAGAAAAATTATTAAAATATTCTATTGTTTATGTAAAAGAGATTATATGCAACATCTTATGTATAAAGAGCAAAATGTTAAAATATAAAAAATATTATTTACTATTAATATATAATATATGCAGAGCATGTTAAAAGCTGAAAAATACATTCAAAACTCGAAAACATGGATCTCTACAGGAATGGGAAAAAAGGGGTGTAGGGGATTGGAGATAAAAGCTGGCGTTCTCTAAATATACTTTGTTTTGTAGACTTTAATCTATAATCCTGAAAATATTTTGCATAATTTTAAAATATTTTAATTAAAATGGGAAAAAATAGCAAGTCCTAAAACCTGAAAACAAATTAAACTATGTGTTGGGTTTTATGGTATAATCACACAGAGTGAAATTATTCCAAGTGCCTTGAAAACAAAATAATTTGTACACATCTATGTTTATATCATAAGAATAAAAATTATTTCAAAAATATGTATCATACTATTTCTAGTAGGTATTTTATTAGTTACTATATTAATACTGTTAGTCTGACACCATATATACCACATATACAAACACACATATAGGAAATTTGTGTGTGTGTACATTTGTATATATATTTACAAACACATATATATGTATATGTACATATATGTATATATATATTAGTACCTGTCTATATATGGATAGTTTATATATGATGTTATTATGTTAAGTTTTTTAAAAGAGCATTTGTTTCATAGACATATAATGACATTTTATGGATGAAATTATATTATGGTATTAAAACCTGAATTTACTTTAAATAATTGTTTGGTATAGGGGGAGGAAGCATAGGGAGGGGAAAAGAATTTACTTGAGTCAACAATTATTGAAGTTAGCTGATGAGTACATGGGGATCAATCCTATTGTATTTTAAAAATGTCAGAATTTTTTAGTGATAAAAAGTTTATTATTAATATTACTCTGATTTGTTTCATACCTATCATGCTTTCTCCCTTTCTCCATGGTCTTCTTCTGGAGTCTCTCCTTTAAATTATAAGATATGTTTATTATGGCTGATAACTTCTAATATGTCCATAAGCAAAAATCTGAAAAGAAATGTTTCACACCAGTCCTTTCACTGACTGACAACATATTAACTCTTTCTTATCCCATTTCTCACCTTGGTAAATAATAGCTCTTGGTTCTTTCAGTGCCAAGTTGTAACTTCAGCATACGTTATTGGAATTTCATTCTGCTTAAGGCTTCTGCATATCTGGAAAGCCATGAGGCTTAGGTATTATGATTAAGCTGAAGGTCATTTTGGCCATAAGTTTTTTTGTTTTTTTTTTTATAGAGACTTTGAGGGCCCAGGTTTACTACTTACTAAACGGTTCTAAAATGAAGTGTGTATCCTTTATAAGAATCACATCTTAGGGGGAAAGAAAAGTGAAACTTATAAAAATGATGCAAGTGATTTTAATAAAAAAGGCTGCAAAAAAGGGAAACTGCCCCCCCCCTTTTCACTCTGACCCCATCTGTTGTAAATGAATAAAAACACAAATTGGGTTTTATGCTGAAAACTTTAAAGTTAGTAGTCGTTTAAGGTTATAAGCAAATGAAAACCAGAAGGAGTCTTGGAAGTTGTGTGAACCTATGTGCTTCAAGATCATTTCTACCAGGTAATCACAGCGTGGAAAATGGTGAGAGAATGGAGCTGTAAGTTTAGAGGAAGTAGTCCTGTGTTCCCCTTGCTTGTCTGTACTTAGGAGTCTGTCTCCTAACATCTTCCTGGGCCTGGGCCCAGTGAAAATTGGAGGGTATTTAAAAATAATATAAAGATAAATGTACTTCATTTAATGACTCCCTCATTCTTTAGGGAAACTTTTCTGCTTTGTCCTGTGTTGTAATGTCCTTTCTTTTGTGAAATGATTAACAATATACAATATCGTTATCGATTTTCTTCTTAGTTTTAGCTTTTAACTTATCCAAAATACAAAAGTTAGTAACTCTCACTGTTCATAATTATTCTTAAAATTTGTTCTGACAAGTGAAATTGAAAAGTTCAGAGAACCACAGTTAGTCAGTTTACTCATATACCAGTATTTACCCAATATTACCCTTGGGTCTGGTCCCTCTAACCTACCTGGTTGAAATGAGTAGACTCAGCTGAGATCTAGAAGGCATGAAGGGCTGAGTAGCTTACTCTTCAAACACTCAAAAACAGAGAAGGAAACCCTTTTAAAGGTATCCCCTCCATCTAGAAAGGCTCCCTTTAAATCTCCACACTTTTAGGCATCCTACTCATTTAATATTTCTTTCCTTCTTTACATTTTCTGGGCTTCCTCCTTTAAGGATAAGATTCACCTGTCAGTACCACCAGAATATTTTCATTGGGAGTTTATGCACTTAAGAAAGAACATGGCTTTAAGTGAACATTTATCAATTCAAGTGTAAATGAGCTGAACTGAATTTATATTGCTTACTGCTCTTTTGGCTCTTAATCACAATTACCATATATTTTTCTTATGTCTCCTGTCATTTGAGAAAGAAGAATCTAGTCCAGAGCAGCAAATCTGGGATCTCTTTGTTTGCCTTATTTTCTGCCAACTTATGCAGGGCTTCTGGGTTCAAAGGGTGAGCTAGGTGTCAGCAAATTCTGACCTACTAGTTTTTCCTACTGATTTAGGACAATGAAACAAAATTGTGCTCATTTTGTATTATGAAAATTCATATAACATGATAGTTCTTATAGAACTCCTATCCAATATATTAATTTTAAAAACTTAGTAAAAGAAAATAGGAAAAGTATTATTATTTTAAGAACTGAATGGAGTACTAACTGAATGGATCACTTAATTTGTTAAAAAAAAAAGCAGCTCTCATATTTTCTTGGATTAGAGAAACTGAATGAAAATGGGTTATCAAAGGAAATTTTCTCTTAAGAAATATACAAGTGTCTGGGATATTGTGATTTAAAAGAAGGAACTCTGAAACCCCAGGAGAAGTGAAATGAATGAATTTTTTTCAGTTGTAAAAATTACCTTGATTTTTTATTAAAGGACAGTGCCCCATTATAAACTATCTGCTGCTCTGGGCTGCAGCACTATTCCTGTGCACTGGCTATCCTACCATTAATCCCCCAATCTTCAGTAGAAGGCTCACATTAAACAGCATAGTTGAAAAGAGACCATACTCCCTTTTGGGTTACATGAAAAGAAAGACAGGAATGGCCATAGGTGGAAAGATTTGAAGGAGATGGAAAGTTTGATGAGAAATAGTAAATACAAACTACAGATGACCAGACCCAAAGCTCAAGCCCCCCAACAAACCCAAGGAATGTTACCAGGAGCTGGGAACCTCTATATGTAAAATGGTGTTTCAATTTGTTACTTATGTCAAAAAGGAAAGGCAACTTTAAGAACCCCCGGCAGCTTGAAAGAATCTAGGTCACTGACATAGATGTGCCTGACATGAACTGCAAAAGAAATGAATGTCACAATTTATTTCAAAACTGCTTTCTTTTATTTTTGCTGATTGCTTTTGTCTTGCTTGTTTTAAAATCTCCTGTATGTTTTCCCTCCACCTCTAAACCACTAAATCTGTTTATCTTTTCTCATAAAATGCACAATTTATTCCAATAACAAAATTTAAAGAATTTAAATACCCACTGTACAATTATTGCAGTTTTCATTAGATGTAATAATACTTCTATATATTTTGTCATAATGTTTATGCCCTCACACCCCTGCCCCACCAAATTCATATATTGAACACCTAACTCCCAAGGTGATGGTATTTGAAGGTGGGCCTTTGGAGGTGAGTAGGTCAAAGGTTAGAGCTCTTAAGGATGGGATTAATCTCCTTCCTCTACATAAGACAACCAAAGGATCCATCTCTGAACCAGGAAATGGGCCCTCACCATACACCAGATCTTTTGGATCTTTGATTTTTCATTTCCCTCTTTCAGAACAGAGAGAAGTATGTTTCTCTTGCTTATAAACTATCTAGTTTATAAAGTATGTTTCTCTTGCTTATAAATTATCTAATATAATTTTGTTATATTATCTGGAACTGTCTAAGGCAAGTAATCAGGGTAATATTGCAGCATGACTTCCATGCCAGGAATGGAATAGTAATTTATGGTGAACAGAGTAAGGATCCAGTAACATCTGTTCAGTGCTTCTCAATATTCTTTAGATATCATGGCACATAGAAAACTGATTTGTTTGTTGTTTGCATTACCCACTGGGGTAAACAGGGAGGATTGACATGACACCTTTCTGAGACATCCAAAGCCTTACCCAAAAGCCCCTACAACTAAAAAATGAATATTTGTGCACTCAAATTCATTTCTAAAAAAGAGAAACAGTTTCATCAGATTCTCAATGTGGGCAAACCTAAGGATTTGATGACCCAGAGAACCCTCTTATCTTTGTGCAGTGTGGCCTTGAATACCTATGCTTTGCTGTTTAAAAAAAAAAAAAAAAAAAAAAAAGTGAAACTATCCTGACTCTATTCAAAGAGCAGCACCTGCTTTTTTTGTGCTCACCATAAACAAGGGAGTAAATCAAACTCTTCTAAGAATGACAAGACTGGAAGAAAATACAGCAGAGCAAAGCATTCAAAAGGGACTGAGTGGGAGGCTACTTTAGATCCACCATGAAGACAAACCTGTCCCAAAGTCAGCGGAGCCCTGTCTGATGCATGGAAGCCATTCATCTTTAAGGAATTACATTCTAGCTCAGGAGACAGTGGACTCTGGAAGTGAGATCAGCTCAGCATATTTGATGAACAGAAGGAAGGCTAATGTATCTGGTCAGAGTGTAAGAAATGAGTTAAGCTGGGTGCACATCATCTAATATCATAGTAAACTTTACCCCTAAATTACAGCATTTGGAATTGGTAAATTGACCTGATCTGATTTACATTTTCAAAGGGTCATTCTGTGTGGGAAGAGCATTGCAGAGGAGCAACAGTGGAATCAGGAGGATTGCTTGAAAGACAAGTATAGCAATCTTTCAGAATCAGAAACTTAAAAATGTTAGAGTCCCAGAGTAAGAAAAAAAAAAAAAAAGATCAAAGCAAAACAAAAGCACACACAAACTCTCCCCCACCACACACATACAAACTTAAGAAGCAAAAATAATTCATTATTTGGGTTAAGGGGAGGGAGATCAGTGCTTGGATCAATTCTGCCAATTTTGTCTTTGAACTTTTTTTATGATTTAAAGACTTGAACATCCTTTTTGGTGGATATGAAATATACAGTATGGTCACATGATCATCTGTTATTTTTGTAATCATTCTCTCTGAGGAGGAATTGTTTCTTTGCTCTGATCCATCTATCATATTGGTCATTATTTCCAGTTTATAGCTCAACTCTCAGAATATAAAATTCTTATTATAAGCAAGACCCATAGAATATATTTCTGGTTAAAATTTTCTAAGTAGATTGCTTTTTGTTAATATAAACATCTATCTTTAATTTATCATTTTTATCTGTAAACGATTTTGGAAAAAATATTTTTATATCCTTTAGCAAAAGGCAATACAACAATAATAACAGAAAAGAGAAAGGAAAAAACGTCTTGGGTTTCTTTTCAGATAATCTGAGTTGAACTCAGAATCTCTGTAGGTTTATTGTTCTGTCAATAAAGGGAATGTTGCCACAGCCAAAAATAACCTGTTAGGAAATATAAAGCAACTGATTTTCATAATCATTTTTCATTGTTTAGTGATCAGAATGTAGCATTGTAAGTATTTTATACCATCACATGCAGTATATTTTTTTCACAAAATTGTTTTTACTATGTTATTGTTATAAGATATTAGATGAAGGTTTTGGTTAATGTGCCACCTGTTTTCCAAATTTAATATATTAGAGAGTAGGTCCTACATATTAGAATGAATAATATTCCCCTGATACCAGATTCTAATCCTGTAACCTTCAAATATTTTCTTATTTGGAACAAAGGTATTTTCAGATAGTATTAAGTTAAGGGTATTGAGATAAGGAAATTATTCCCATATTTGGGTGGCCCCTAAATGCAATCACATGTATCCTTACAAGAGAGGCAAAGGGAAATTAGAAACACATACAGTAGAGAAGGCTAAGGAAGAAGAAGGCAAAGATTGGAGCATGTAGCCACAAGCCAAGGAATACTGACAGTCATCAGAAACTGGAAGAGGCAAGACATGGATTGTCCTGTGGAAGCTCTGGAGGGAGTATGTCCCTGCCAACACATTGTTTTTGGCCCAGTAATATAGCTTTCAGACTTTTGGCTTCTGGAACAGGGCAAGAATGAATATCTGTTATTTGGAGCTCCCCAGTTTGTGATGATTTGTTGCAGTAGCCACATGGAACTAATATAGGCCTTGAGTTGGTATTTTCATTCAGAACCTCTGAGTTTTCAGAAATGGGTTTCTGGTGTAAGTAAATTATGGGATGTGGATATTTCCCAGTTTCTTGGAGGAAAGTTTACGTTTTTAACATATATGCTTCTGTATGTCCTCTAATTCTATGACCTCCAACCACAACTGCTTACTTTGAACTCAAAATGAACCAACCGATCTTCCTGCTTGTCTTGTTGTGATCACTTACTTACATTTGTGAGCCAGTATTTTTTGTGACTCTTTCTGTTGCTGTTCCATTATCATTTGTTACCTAAACCTCCTTGGCAGGAGGTAGAGAATGTTGGATATTTAAGGTCAGAGCTCTAGGCTGGTTTTCACTAGAAAGTCACACCCCTGTAGAATCAGATAATACCTGAAGGGACAATTAAACAACACCCAGCACTTTATGGGAAGGATTCACGGTAATCTCTTTGGTAAACAGTCTCAAGCAGAATTGATTTATTGTGCTGCCATCACTGATTAAATATAGAATCTGGTACTGCCACTTTCTGCTATCACCACTCCTGGTCTGTTTGTTTCTGTTAATTATGCTGACTTATCCGATTATTGGAAGAGATCCAGGACTTTCCATATCTCAGAGTATGGGTCCCCATTGGGGGCCTACTGGATTCAGACAGAGTCCATCCCTCCTCACAACTCATACCTACGGTATTCCTGGATGTAATTAACCTCTTCTCCAAGAAAATTCCACTCCCATACATCATAGTTGCTCTTCTCCCATGGACCTAATAAGACAATCACCAAGAGTCCAGGGTTCTATAACAGATGCAGGAGTGCAGCAGAGCAGTATGCAAATGCATCTGATTTGGGGCTGGTTAGCATCTGATGCATTAACTATAGAAAGCTCTATAATCCCAGGAGCCCTTCTGAGCTTCTGCTCTATTAGGAAGTGGCAGAAGAAGCCAAGATTGATATTTGGTCAATAGAAGAATAAGAGCCAAATTTACGTTAGGTTGAATACTATGTGAACTATCATAAATAAGCCAAAGAAAGATAATTTTGTATTTGAGGAATATAAAATAAATGTTCAAAAATAGTTTCGAAGGAGAGACTATTTTTTTGCCAATAGAGTGAATGATTTCCTTAACTAAATGAGATCAAATACTTATTTATATATTTTAATGGGTAACATTATTAATATTATTTATCATATTACTTGGGCAAGTTTCATAATCGTTTTTACTTTCAGTTGCTTCCTCTTTAAAATAGGCCTTTACTCATAGGATCAGATAATGCACATGAAGTAGAACAGAATATAGAATGTGGCAAATAATGTTAGTTGCTGCTCCTATTAATTCTCCTCTTCTTCCTCCTCCTACTGTAACAAATATTATTTTATATTCCCATAGTGTTTAGTACTAGTCACATATACTTACATCATGGGATTAGTTTCAGAATGAAACCAAATTAAGTCAAATAAACAATGAAAGCATATTCATCTTATCAGAAATCAGGTGACAGCACTATTAAAAATGTTAACATTTCATTATACCATAAACAATCAATGAAATGACAAAATTCTTAGCAGGGAATTTAGTTTACCATGATGGACCTATTAAATTAGTGCTTTGAAAGAATCTGGGCTTCTAAATGCACCATCAGTAATATTATAAAGCCTGTTAAAAATCACACTTGATTTTCCTCTACCATAAACACTTAGAAAGAAGCTATCCTGTCCTCCCTTAGGCACAATAAATAATAGATGTCTGTAAAAAGAGTTATCTAAATTCCTAGAATACCAGGAAGGGAATGATTACTGAAGAAAGAAGAGGGGTGTTTTGTTGGGTTTTGACTTTTTTCCAATGTCTTTGATCTATGTCCTGGTACTGTCATTCAGGGCAGGAAAAAAATATACCAGGTGAGAAAAGAATTGTAAAAAATATTAAAGGAACTGATCCTTGTAATAGTTTTAATGAATAATTATGTAGTATCCAAGGTTATTCGTCATCTGGTTTGTAACCCTTTAGCAATAACCTAGTTTTGTTTCCCTTGCCTTATTGTTACATTGTATTCACTCTTGAACTTCTGTTCACAATACTGGCAAACTACTTTCTTTTCACACTTTTCATGCCACCCAGTGGACATTTTTTTTCTGAGTTTGAACATGGATATTTGCCATGTTTTGACTTTTAAGTATTTAGTCTCAACATTAATTATTTTAAAATTTCCTATGTTTTGTTTAAATATTCTGAGCCCCTTCAAGTATCTGAGTTGGACATGCAAATTCTTCATTGATTCTGTTATACTAGATATCAAATTTCAAATTTAACCTAAAATTGGAATAGAAATGAATGAAAACATAACTGTGATATAATTTCTTATACTGTTGTAGCTTTTAAGATTCCATATTAATTTGAATTTCCATTTTAGTAACTACTTTACTATCTAAAATGACTTGGACTTGCTTTCTTCTTTACCAGGTTCCCAGTCATAAGTAATATTAAGTGTGCACCATGACCAAATTTTACCCATTCAGCTCCTGGAGAGGACAGGTAACAATTGCTTATCAGGGAAGATTTTTCTTGTAGCCTACTCAATTAGGGGTTCTAATTTATCATACTGATATTGCTAGGTGCTTTACATTCATTATTTCTTTTTATTTTCAAAGTAATTCTCTTTCAATAAGTATGCTTATTTTAGGAGTGAGCAAATTCCCTGTGACTGCCAAAATCTAACTTCAGAGTCTGTGTTGGCTTCATTCTGGTGAGATATTCTATATTATGCAGTCAGGAATAAGAAACTGAAAATCAAATAAATAGATCATGTGTCAGAAGCCACCACCACAACAAAAAAGGAATATGTGAGTTCAGCACAATGCAAGATTGGAAATGACTATTAGTATCTATTGGGTAATAATGATCCAGAACGGACATTTGAAAAAAATTCTAAGAACTTCAGAGAGCATAAATTCATTCAAGTTCCAAACTTCTCACAGTACTGTGAGAAACAGTTTTATTTTCCACAAAATGTTCATTACCATTCATTACCCTGGACTTTTTTACGGTCCTTACATGGGGAATAATGCTATTGTTTTTATTTGATACAAACATACTTGTTTTTATGTTGCCTTCAGTATTCTCTACATAGGTCCTTGAGGAAAGAAAACCCTTATTTTGTATACTTTAGTACCTCACACCTTCACACAGTGCCTGTCAGCAACATCTCACTCTTCTCACTGTTTTTGTTTTGTTCTGTTCCTTTGTGGTGCTAGGGATCAAACCCAGGGCCTCCTGCATGCTAAGCAAACACTGTTGCTACGCCACATCCTCAACCTAGCACCTCAAATCTTTGAATAAAAGAGTCAATATGTAAAAACATGGCATATCAGTGTCTATCTTGATATATCGAAGATAGGTTTTTTGTGATTGTTGTTTTGAGGCTCAAGAGTGTGTGTGTGTGTGTGTGTGTGTGTGTGTGTGTGTGTGTGTTGATTATGTGTTTTTGGTGCTTGAGGGCCTTAAGTTTGCTGAGCACTTACTCTCCCACTGAGCTATCCCCTCAGTCCAAGAAATATCTTAAGGTAAAAATTTCTTAAAAATTTAGGACCATATCTGCAATTAGGTAATAGATTCAGTTAAAGTATTCTGTTTTCTTCTTTTCCTCTTTTGTTTGTTTCAGAGAAATGTGGTGAAAAGGACAAGTAAGTTTGTTGTTCCAAGCCTTGGCTAGACAGAAGACTCACCCTCAAACTAATTACATCAGAATTTCTAGGTGTAGGACCCAATCTCTTACTCACAGTTCCAGCATATTGAAAGTGTACACAAGACAGAGAGTCATTGGTTTACACTAATGCCATATTCTTTTTGTCTGGGTTAATAAGTGTGGATGTAGTGGGATTGCAAATGAGACAGAGTAAAGAGGATGTATTCTCTACTGACTGAGAAGTCTATAGCAGTTTAGGATGTTTTGTTCAAGTGGCAGTCAGGAAACCACTAAGCTAAAAATGTAGACTTCCATATTTGTTATGATATTAATTTACTTGCTTTTTCTTTCCTCTTTTCCCCATATTCAGAGACTCAGCTCCCACCTTCCCCAATGCAATTAGATATTAACCAGTTCAAAATGGAAATGGTCTAATGATGACTTAAGTTTGGAGCATGAAAGGTGAGTTACAAAAACAATAGCACATGCTTTATAAACAGACCACTGGAGAAAAAAGACCCTTATAGTGCAAAATACTATATAAGAGAAAGAATCATTGATTTTTTTGCTAAGTGAAAAGTTGTGCACTTTGTTATTTTGATGATATGTTACAATTACAACATTGCAATTTTAAAATATTTCTTAAGATCAAGGTTTTACTTTTCTCATTCTATTTTAATCAAATCTATATTGTGAAAATTATTTTATTTTTAATGAAGATTTGGAAAGATGTTTTGAAAGGATAGATTGCTTCACATTTCATGAATTTTATCCTACTGCTGAAATATCGACATTATAATTCCAAGAAAATGACATTTGTGATATTTGGCATATGCTCAGATAAACATTCAAATACTTTTTAAGAAAAAAATCTATCATATTTAGTCATTGATGTTTGAGTTAAGCTGACTCAGCAGCTGCTAGGTATATAAAATATATTCACTGAAAACTTTTTACTTTGTAGGTGGGCCAATGTTAATAGCCATGCCTCTTTAACACTTTATTTGTATAGATTATGGTAGCCAACATTTATATTAGGTATTTCTCAATATTCCTAATTTTGAGTCAAAATAAGGCACTTAGTAATGTGATTGGAAAATTAGAAATTTTCAATGACTAACCTGTCACCGACTTTTAACTTTAGTTAATTAAAAGGTAGGTTTTTTTTTGAAGGAATCAGACTTACATGCCTCTTGGTTATTTGACAACCAATTTTCCAAACTTGCTATACTAAGTGAAAAGACATTGGACTCATGACAATTGCAATATATTGAGGTTCATTAGCCACAGGTTCATAACAGAGTCAAATCTCAGGACAGAAAAAAGAGCAAGGAAGATTTTCTAAATTCCAAAAGATAGGAAACTTTAAAAATCTTTCTTCATTTTTTAAAGACTTGGAACAGGCATTTGTATAAAGGCAATTCTGGATTTTTAAAGTAGGTTACCTTTACTGCTAAATAGAATTTCATTTTGGTCTTGGATATTATACCACTTTTGATTATTTTTTCTTTTTGTTTGGAGTCGTTCATAAACTCATTCATTTACTAATTCATTTGATGTATACTTACGTGTCCTTACTATATCCAAGCAATTCTAAGTGCTGGAGATAGTGTTAATTTAAATATTAATCTACCTCTCTGATTCACAAAAGGAATAGGTTTCTTAATGTAAAATCACTTCAATCAAACAGTAGGAAAGGATTCCAGCACATCTTTTTCAAAATTAATTTTTCATAAATATATAAAATTGTACATGTTATATGCAACATGGTATTTTAAAGTATAAATACCTTGAGAAGTGTCTAAATGTAACTTACAAATGCATTGTTATAATTTTTTTGTGATGAGAACACTTAATATCTACTCTCTTTGCATTTTTTTAGGAAAGCATCTTAACTTGCAGTCACATGAAGAGAAAACTTCCAGACAGGTGTTAGATTGCTTGGATGGGTAACGACTGAGTGTGCAGTGGCAAATATAAAATAAACAGTAGTAGTCACATATCCAAGCAAGCATCATTTAAAGGTAGAAATATGACAGACCTGAGAAAGTGCATAAAGGTTAAGAGCAATATAATAGTATTTATCAGTTTATATCAAGGAGTCGAAATGTTTATACACAGTTGTGTGTGTATGTATATGCGTTTAAATTTGTATATTTTCCTTAGGGAAATCTGTAAACAGATTCAGTGGGTGAGCTTTCCTCAGTGACGTTTATGAGGGTATCCTTTGAATTTCCAAAGAATTTGATTTAAATAATTTGGTCAAATTGTAAGAAAGTTACAGCATCTGGTTTAAACTCATCTATCACGCACAGTAACATGAATAAATGGAGACATTCATCACTATGCACACAACAGAAATTGTGTTCTCCTATTGATATAATTAAATACTCATAGAAGCCTAAATGCATAATAGCTTCCAGACCCTTCGTTTAATGCCAAAAATCAATGGCTCCGCTTCCAATGAACTCGATAGGCATATGTTCCTAGTCAGAACCATTGTGAACCCTCTCCAGTTTCTAAACATTTATTGCTGGTACTGTAATAATAAACATCTTGCATTTATAAAATGTAATGTTGCCTAGAATTTTTCATTTTTCAAGAATGCAGCGCACACTATCTAATGGCTCTCATATGTCCAGTGTGCCCACGAACAATTTGTCTTCTGAGTGGAGTGTTAATCTGACACCTCAAGGACAGACCTGTTTTCAGAGGGACTTAAAGAAAAGCTAGAGACATTCACAGGCTTCAATAACTACTGAAAATCCTAGTGAACTGTGGCTGGGATTACTCAGAGTTCTGGATCACATTACTTGTTCATGCCATATTTTTCTTAAATAAGAGTTATTAAAGATGCTAGTACATTATTTTTTGACTCATTGCCAAAAATGTACATACCAAATACACATTTAATATATGTGCATATATATAAAATCAAACTAATGATGACATTTATGGTACAATTGTTTTGTTTTCTCCAAGTTCATCTGGACTCAGAGATGGGTGTGTGATATTAATGTACTTTCCATTTGTTTAACCCAGTTGCATGTGATAACACCACAGCAGTGATGAAGGAAGCAAATATATTCTTTGGCCATAAACACTATGGGGTAGACCAAAATCTCTCCTCTAAAAACAAATCCAAGATTTTGATCTCAGGTCAAAAGTAGCACATTAAAAATACTTTTTTAAAAAAAAAAATTATCTTCCTCTATTAAAAAAAAACAAAACTGGTTTTCTTAATAGTGTTATTCTGCTTAGAGCCTAACCAGCTCACTTTGCCAATGGAATAAAAGTCTGCTTCCTGTAAAAAAAATTTTTTTTAATTGATAAGGTGAGGAAAAAAATATTGAGTTAAAGCCTAGAAACACAACAAATAACATTCACACCTAAGTCCATGTTTGCTTTTCTAATTTGGCATGCTTTATTAATCTTAATAGTCCCAGGTGGCTTGAGTGGGACTTGAGTGTTCACACCAATACCTTGACCTAGAACAATATTTTATACAGGTGTGAGGATAAAATAAAATGAAAGTGATATCCATTGGCTCATGTTCAAATTTTGCTCATTTCTTTAAGTCATGTTTTATATTTAAGAATAAGTGGTTGCCCACCAAAATTGTCAATTCCTGGCCTTTATTATATGTTAATGCTTTCTCTGTTTCTTACCCCACAGAAATACTTAATAGTGAATACAAATACAATACTTTGACAAAATAAAAACTTCTCAGGTGGAAAAAGCAACCATGCTCCTCATATATGTTGATCACAATTGAAGTTTCCAATGCTAATAACCAGTGTTATTTCCTGACCACAAGTATGTAGACAGTGGTTCTGACACCTATGTGATGTATAGAAAGCCCACAAAATGTTTAAGTTAGAAACATTTTTAATGTGAATTTATACATTAACCACATTATTATTTTACCTGTATTGCAGCTACAAACATTTCCGTAGGCTAAAAGGATTCACTGAACTTCCAAAGTTTATTTGGTCAAGGTCTGATAGGGCCCACAACACACTGCACAACAGGAGGCTACAGTTATCTCTGGAGCTGAGCTTGCTAATGTTCTGTGACATCATCACAGCAACACAGAGAAGTAAAGAGGAGAATTGCTAAGGGTCCATTTCCATATTTCTAAAGGTCTTCTGAAACGTTTTCCTCCTAATCTCTGTTTGATTGGCATGACAAAATTTAAGGCAACTCTAAATACAGCTTCCTCTATTCAATAGGGAGACGATGATTAATGGAGCAAAACAGAAAGAAGTATTCTTTGGGCTAAATTTAGTTTTCAAAGTTTTCATATACATAGATAATCTTGGCAGTGAGTTTCCTAAGCAAACGAACAAACCCAGAATGCAGTGAAAGAGTCCATATGAGTAGATGTTGACTTTGAAGAAGTCAATTCTCTACATGACCTCTTCACTGATATTCTGAATTTCCTCATTGCTCTTTGCATGTCAAGAACTGCTTCCTGAAAGTCACGTTTATCTGCAGTCTTTCTACTGGTGTCATTCAGTCTTTCCATGAGTGATATATTAAAGGTTATAACTTATGAACCTGTAAAAATGTTTAGTTAATTCCACATCAACACCCAATAATTCAGAGTAATTTACATTTAACTACTAAGCATTTAGCTCCCTGCCGGAAAGACAACCAACAACAACAAAAAGAATTTGCAAAAAGAATGAAACTTGTATACAATTTCTTACAATTAAGCTTTGTAGCAGATGCTATCTCCAGTACTATATGTTTAATCATCATCGTTTTAAAATTAACAGGTTGTATATCTTTCATAAAAATCTTACATGTGTGTATTTTACAAAGTACAAAATTATGCTTCACATTTATTTTCATATTTTATTTGCTTGATACTACATGAACATTCTTCCATATAAATAAATACATACAGCATCATTAGTGACAATATCATTAGTGATGAAATAATACTTTACTGATTATTTAACCATTATTCACATTTAGGCTGTGGTCAAAGTTTTCCTTTCATAAACAATATTGTCATGAACACCTTTTATCTAATCCTTTGCATTTTGCTAACTTCACTCAGTTCTTTTATATTTGTTCTTAGGTGTGAAAAATCTGGGTCAAATAGAATTGTACATTTTGCCAATGTTGGAAATATTGTGCTCTGTTAATTGCCTACCAAGTTACGTGCATAGAAGCAGTGTGACTCATTTGGGGGTATTCATAGGAAAATGTAAGAAGAGTATTTAAAAATTCAATGTAATAAATTAAATAATCATATCAGAACATGATAATTACATATTGACTTAAGGCTATAATTACTTTTTATATATTAAAAGACATTCAAGTATTTCTGTTTAGAATTTCCCAGTCTTGGTCATACTTTGGTCACAAGTTTTCATAGTTTAAAAAGGATGAAATAATTTTGGAGAATTAATTAAATATAGTAGAGATGCAATCCTTTGAGAAGAGGTTGCCTGCCCTATTTTCAGCCATCAGTGTGAAAGTGTCAATGCAGTGCCTCTAATTTCTTGGAGTGAATTTCCACATATTAAATTTCACAAAGGGTGTAAAGGCTCTCCTAATTCTGTGTCCTTTTGAAAACAACAATGCTTCTTTTCCAAAGCTAATATACAACATGTAATTAACTCCTGGGATTTTAATAGGCAATATAAGGCAATATTTCAAACAGATATAAAGGAGTACTAGTTACATTAGACTACTTTGTAGAAAAGTAAATGAAAATAAAAACTAGTCAATATTTTCCTTTGTTCTTATTGTGAGTAAAAAATGTATATATTTTTCCTTTACTGGGTAAATTTAAGATAAAAATGTAACCATTCCAATCATGTTGATTAGTTATGTTGGGTAAACCTGAGGGCAATGTAAATTTCCCTGTAAATAATTTGCATAACATAAACCGTAAACACAGGACAATTGGAGCCAACCAGGTACTAGAATATTTTCATATAATTATAGAAATATTTACAAAACATAAATGGGGATGAAGCAATATGAATAGCATACTATTTAAAAAGGTAAAATATTATTCATCAATTTTTGGGAGCAGCAGGAAGAATAATGTACAAGAACATGATATTTTCTTGTCTGGTAACATAGGGATTGCTTTGCACCATTTACTATGTGAATAAGAATTATCTGAAATTTCACACAAACTTCCAAAGAAAGTGCCATACATTGCTGTGGAACTATTGGCTTTAATTGAGTGGCCTGAGAGAGAGATTCAATGATGGCCTATCTATGATTGTGCCTAGACTGGAATAGATTTCCATTAACTTTAGCCAGAATTGCTAGCATAACTTTGGATGCTGAAAAGTACTTCAGAAAGATGAATGTCCCTACCCCTGGATATTTTTTTCTAGTAAAGAGGGAGATGGATTACTGGAAAGAATTCTTGGCATCTGAATGTTTGGCAAACTGTCTAGTTGTTTCTTGTCTGCCTTTTAAAAAATTTCCTTGATTTGTCGTAAAGACATCACTATGCATGTACTACCACTCAACTCAATAGGATGCCAAAACTAACACTGATAATGACTCAGCAAAATAGCAGATTTGCCCTACACTCTATGCTTATGCAAGCCATGAATATTATTAATAATCTAATGCACTATGTGCTGACACAGGTAAAGAACAAAGAATTAGTTTTTGTTTATTTATAGTTACACAATATACTTGACATTATTTGATTATATGAACATGTTTCTAATTGTAGCTTTAAAACAAGTAAAAAATAAATGATTTAAGCCACTAATGAAATCAGAACATTGGGGAAAAATTCACATATTTAGTTTATTTTTCCAAAGGTGTTGATTTAATTAGTGGTTTAAACTCAGAAAAATAATAATGATAATCAATATGGATCCTCTTCTGTCTAGGTAATAATTACCAGTGGAAAAGTATTTTACAAAAAAATAAGATAAAATAATAATAGCATTTCATTTTTTTCACTACACTTTCAATGGTTGATGAAATCTCACTATTTCCAATTAAGCAGCTTAGTAGGATTATTTGCAAATACATTTTTATTTCACTATGTATTCATTCAAAGCCGGGGTTTGCCTGTTTATGGCATGTATGTTTAGAATGAAAGTGCTGACTAAGTAGAACTTATTTGATACCTATTCAATTTAGTTGTTACTGTTATATTCTCAAAGTAGCTGATTTTAGAAATATTGTAAGGAGAATATGAGAATTTACTAATTTATTGCATGTGTATAATCTTGTTCTAGATCACAATTTATTTTGTTTCAATGCTAAAATGAGTTATTATAAATTAATTTGAAATTAAAAATTTATGATCATTGAGAATCACAGTACTTATTTTATCTCTTTCTTTAAGGAGAACAATCTTGAATATCTATAAGCTACTCCCCAAATAATGAGTTTTTAAAAGAATTATTATATCTTCATTTTTAAGGTAAAATTAAAAATGGAAATCATGAATTTATACCTTAATGACTCAATTGAATGTGATTATCTTTTTCCATAGAATAACCTTATGGACAAAACTTTAAATATGAGAGGGAACAAAGTAGAAAAGACCAAAGTTCTCTATTCCATTCAACAGGCATCTGTTATGAACCTACCATATGCCTAGAATATACCAGGTGGAATGGGCTATTTATAAAGCATATATGATATGGTCCTGAAAAGTTTTATAGTTTGTGTGGGGAGACAAATACACACAAAACAAGTATAAAATAAAATTAAAAGTAATGACAGAAAATCAAGCCACCAAACCATATGTTTAAGATTCTCAGGTAAGAGATCAAAATAAAAATATAAAATCAGTTAGCATTTTTGAAGATTATAAACGAAATTAAAATTCTACATTCTTAATTACTTAATGGCTGAATTTATTAATTCTTACTTGCTCAATAAAAAAAATGCCAAAACATTTATAAGTCTTTGAAGTTTTTGCACAAAGATTTCAATGTATTGAATTACTTTTGTGTAGTTAAGATAGGCTAAACTGCAGTAATAACCAGGCCCCAAAATGTTTAATGACATAAACACAGCAGGGATTTATTTATTGTTCACATAATGATCCAAAATAGACATTCCAGGCTGCTTTCTTTCATGTGGTGATACAAGAAATTTGGAACTCTGCCTTTTCCTAGGACATTATCATCTGCCACCTCCAGTCAGCCAAAGGGGAAGTCAAAGGGAAGAAGCACATGTGGCCTTATTAGAAGTCCCATTTCTATGCCACTGGAAGAACTTAGTCATATAGCCACATGTACCTCGAGGGGGGCTGCAGCAGGGAGTCTAGTCCAGTAACTGGCTCTGGTTCTGTCCTATGAAAGAGGAAAATAGAACCTGGCCAAACGGCTTGTGGTACTTACTATAGCTTTCATTAAAATTCTGGTTTACTTGACTTTCAGTCTCTGAAATTATGGATATAGTGAAGTATATTTTATATATATTTTTCATTCTTTGTATAACACAGCCTATGTTTCTCTCTTCAAGATTATTTTGGTAAGTGAAGTAAGTGCTATGTGTCTAATAAAGAGAATAAAGAGGGTTGTAAATAATTCCATAAATTATTGTTATTTTTTATAAAACTTTCTCTGTTAGTGAGAACTATCTACAGGAATGCATATATATATGTGTGTGTGTGTGTGTGTGTACATATATATATATATATAATATTATTAATTCTCTTTCCAACTAGCACTTTGGTAATAAAATATCACCCAGTTTATAATATCAAAATGTCTTACATATTAGGTCTTTCTACTGATATATATTGAGGGAAAAAAGTGTCCATTTTTTCTGTGTTTGGATGTGCATGTATATATACACATATGCACATAAATTTCAAGTTTGAAGTTTATACATCGAATATTAAATTGAGTTTTATATACATATGTATGTAAAATCTACCTATCTACATATATACCTACATAATGTAAAACTCCAAACTTATATAAAAATTTTTACAAAATTATGTGGAAAATCTCATGTTGTATTAAAATATAACTGTAAAATAGCAAATTTGCATGCAGATTTTGTAAAGGGTATTTTGAGTGCTAATAAAGGGAGAGTGAATGTCAAGTGTTGTTGGCACCAAGGGGACTCTCCTCCCATAATCACATCTACTATAATTATTCTTTCTTCATGGTATGATGCCCTGTACTTTTTTCTACAATGCCCACCTATACTTAGCCCTTGTTTTTTACCTCATGTTACAAAACATCTTTGAATATTTGAAAAAGTTTTGAAGGAAAGCCTAAGAAAGTTAGTAAGGTGTGTGAGAAGTGTGCTTACGACGGCAGCAAAAATGCAACAAATAATGTGTTCACGATGAAAACCCTCAAATCTATCATGCACACCTGGCTCCTTAATCATCATCTTGTGTACCATCTTAACAAAGAGTGAAATAGATCAGCAAAAAGCCATAAGACACTTTGGTAATAAGATCTGTAGTAGGAAGAAATTCATGGATCCATGGTAGAGAATTTAGGAAAAACATGAAAAGTGGATGCTAAACCAAAGTGATCATGACATCCTCTCTGTACTCTGTTGATTTAGGAGAAACTAAACAAAAGGTTTGAGAGGCTGAAGGTGAAGGGTCAATTAATAAAGAATCAAGCCCTGAATTTTGCTGTATATTCAAGTCATACTCCATAACGTCGAGAAAACAGGAAAAGCTGTAACTTACAGGTGAACACTTTCCCATTTCAATTAAGAAAAAAAAAAAAAAGATGAGGGAGGCTATAATTTTAAGTGGTTGTTCAGTATAAAAAGCAAAAATGAAAACCATGTTTTGTACTGGAGTTGCAAACCCTTCTAGGCAGTACTCTTCCAATAAAAAAAAATCACCTTATATCAAAACCTCCAAAAGTTGACTTCTTGGGGGGGAAGGTGAAAGCTCAAACCCATCCTAATTATCACTTTATAAGACTCCATGCCCCCAGGAAATGTCAGAAGGAAATACCAGCTTTCTGGAGTTTCAGTATGAACATCAGTGATGAGAAGGTTTTTGTGGATTATGTGTAATTCTAATTGCCATGCTTTGTGAAGGAGACTGTAACCAAATTTTCACAAAGAAGGCTTTATGCAGTATTGACATTTCTGTACATTCATTTAGTGTTGTAACATATAGTGATAACATTTAAATGTCTTTTTTTCCTTTCAGACTGGACATTGCAGATGCAACCCATGGACTGGTAAGGCACTCTTTCCTCTATGGTTTATTAAACTCATTTGCCTAGGCAATCAATATGTGGTCTAGGGTTTCAATGCCAACTAGAGAGCTTTAGTGAAAGACCTTTAGAAAAAAATTTTACATAAAAAAATCTTTAGAGTTCATTGGCAGGACATACCAAACAGTTTCTCTACAAATGATGAACAGTATATAGAAGAAACAGATGCTGCAATTTGTGGCCAATTTCAAAAGCTTTGTAAAGATGGCCAAAGTCAAGGGGAAAATTGTTGCTCTTGCAGTGGTAACCAGCTTTGAAGAGGTCAAAGAAAACAGCCCTGAAGAATTTTTAGATTTCACTCAGACACAGCAATACTAGTCTGATGAAAAACTGAAAGAGTACTCAATCAAAACACCAGACACCACCAGCTTAACCAAGTCTGGTCTATGAAACAGTAAGCACTGTCCTTGAATGGGTAAGTAATCTTTCTTTTAAAATGGTCTCATGTCTCTTGTAACACCATTCAAAGAAGTCCAAACATGCCTACACACACACACACACACACACACACACACACACACATTCACACACACACACAACCAAAATAAGGAGTGTGAACAAATCTCCATTTTGCACTAATTTTAAGATCCTAAATTTTAAATTTTCTGAAAAATCTTTCAAGACCTTTTTTTCCAGTAATGTCAGCAGCAACTACAAAAAACTGGAATACTTAGTAACTTCCTCTGAATTTCATAGTTTACTTAAGATTGTCTTTCACCTGACTCATCCACACCAATGTCTTGCACACTGAATGACGATTATAGTTCTATGTCTCTTTCCCACCTTATTTCTGAACTTTTTTAAAGTTTCAAGTGTCTACCTCAGTTAGTTGAAGTTTCTTCCACGAAATTGCTCTTGAAGAAAGTTTCAGCAAACTTTGTTAGATAGTAAGATAGCTTAGACTTTGTGAGGCAAATGTTCTCTCTTGCTTATGTAGAATGAATACTGGAGTAGACGATATGTAAATGGATGAATGTGGTACTGTTACAATAAATCTGTACTTAGAAACCCAGGTAGCAAGATGGATTTTGCCAGGAAACTGTAGTTTGCCAGCTTCTATGGTAGATACTGTTCAAATATGGTCACCTTGAATTAAATTACTTCCCTTCCCATGTGTGCATGTTGCAACTGACACCAAGAGGTAGGATCTAATATCCTTCTCCTTGACTCTGAGACAGTTTTAGTAACTCACTTGTCACTATACAAATGCAGCAGAAATACTATTCTGAGATTCGTGAGGCTATATTATAAGAAGCTTTTCAACTTCTGCCTGTACCTCTTGGAATGCTTCTCTTGAATGTTTCATGTCTGCAGATAGCCACCATGCCGTGATAAGCACCATGCATTGGTGCTTCAGTAGATGACCTCGAAAGCCAGCATCAACAGCCAGTTGCGTGCACAAACAATCTTAGACTTCTAATCCAATTGCATTGTTAGCTAAGTGTCATGCCAGCTTCCTCTGGCTATAATAACATGAGAGACCCTGGAATTATCCACTGAGTCCAGTCAACCAAGAGGATGGTAAGTGATAATATTGTTTAAGCCACTTGTTAGGTAATAAGAGAAAACCAAAATAATCCCCTCAGTTTTTGTTGTTGTAGTTAATTCTATACTTTTGTGTAATTGTATTTTTTCTAAAAACATTTATCATATTGTGTCGGGGTCTTAAGCCCCCTTGCCCTTCTCGACCAGCGACAAGGGAAGGGGACACTCCCCAACAAGGTCAGACCGGGATAGGTAGGGTCGACTGACCTCCCACTCCCAGCCCTCCTGGCGGAGGACAATCAGACGCATCAGGGAGACCCATCACAGCAGGAACTTGTTTATTGAGGAAGTCACACAGCTTTTATGTAGGGTGGGGGCTAGGCGGGAACCAATCAGTTTAAAGGTCAGCAAGGCAGGGAGCTTCATGCAGGCAAGAGTCCCATTGGACTATATGGCAAGCACGAGCTGATCACGTTCACAGAACTGTTGTTAACCAATCCCTAATGGTGGTCCGGTTTATCGTCATTAACTATTAAAACCGCCTTTGAGGCCTTGATCCTGCTCACTCACCAGGAAGTAAGGAGTCAGCCTGAGTTAGTTCACATGTCATTAGTCTCAACAATATTGTATCTTGATATGTGGTATCATAAATGATAGTTTATAGTAAGAAATGCAAAGGGTATAGTATACTGCATTAACTGCTTTTTTAAAACAATGTTTGTCCTTCTTTCGTTAATCAGAAACAAATGTTATAAAACATATCACATCCCAACATGGTAGATTGTTACATATACATAGTAATTTTAGAAAATTGGGAGAAGAGTAAAGATTGATGGGCAATATATTATAATTGCTCCGATTGAAATAATAGATAATGGACTTCAGTAGTTATTTTCACGTACAATTTCTGATTCATTTTTAGAAATGAATTACTAACATTAGTGGGAGTGCCTCCATAATTTGTTTTAGACTATAACTGTTAGTGAGGTAAAGATTATTGAATTTGTCCTTAGTCAGTCTTACAGATGTGGCTTTGTATAAATATATTATTTGATCTATCTGGATAGTTGTGTGAATGACTTCTGGTAATCTTGTAATGAAATTATATCAAATTTATTTTAATTAAAATTTTTGTTACTATTAGATTGGACTGAGAAGCTAAATGGGTTATGAATAAAAATAGTCTTTCAGCTAATTTCCTTAGTCTTTTAATAAAAAGTGACAAGTCTGAGAAAAACAATTTTAGTTGGTTATTTATTTACCTCTTTCATGCTTAAAGGAAAACTAAGGGCTTTCTGGAAAATAAGGCACAAAGTCATCTAGAATTGTTTTCCTGTTTCTTCCTTTTGATTACATGGCACTGAAAATAAAGGAAAGAATAAAAAGTATTTTTATATAGTTTGTATTTTAATGGTAGCTAGACTGCTTGTCTGTTCCCAATTATTCAAGATATAAAAGTTAAAAACAAATATATGATGTTCTTATAGAAATAATTAATTCCCTGCTCTAGAAAAACATAAAATAAAACCCTGATATAGAGGCTAGCACAGCAAGTATAATTCCAATAGTGAACACACTTTTCCCCTGAGTATTTCTTTGACCCAAATATGAACAATTTTCTTTACTCCATTTGAGATTTCAGAAAAAAAAAAAATATGTCAGACTTAGCTTGTAAAATCAGCAGACACCTTTCCATGTTTGGGCCAAAAAACCCTGAAACAGATCCAGAGAAAGCAACAGTTCTGATGGGAGATTACAATATGTTTGGACATTCCATATTTCACTGTGTATAGGAAGCATCTGAGTTACAAAATAATGTGTACCTGTGTTTGAAAAAGTTCAAACACCTAACAGAAGAAGAGATGTTATGTGTATTTCGATGAACTCTAAGCAACGGAAAAATACATCAATGTAAAGACATAATGCTATCACTAAAAACTAAATGGACATTTACTTACCACCTTAGAGCTCTGACTTAAGCATAAAATAAAGTCACAAATTCTATATGTATGTATTTTAATAGACATATGTAAAACACAGAAAAAATTGTCACCTATGAACTGAAAAGCTTGGAAGTGTGTTGTTCTCAGATGCTATTATCACTGAACTTAGAGCAGTGTATTTTTCCAGCGTTACTGGATTGATGTCCCAAGGGCTGAATTAAAACAAGACTTGCACCATATGTAGACATACGAAATCTTGCTTGCTGGATACTGCCATAAAAAATATGCTATACTACATCCAAACCCTCTGCTTCTTTCCCTGATGCTCTCAAAAGTAGAACAAGTATGTTTTATAAAATAGATTTTCTTCCTAACTGGAAATACATACAGTAAAAATACATAGGACCTTGACAGAAGTTGAGATGAGATCTTGGATATCAGAAACAATAAAAATCCTGTTGTGTCTACAGTATTGATGGAATAGTTAATTGGGGAAAACCTTATAGACAACATAGAAAGTCTCTAATGCAGAAGCTGTCTCTCAAGGAACTTCTTTGAACAATATGTTTCTAGTTTAATCCCTACTGTATGCTTTCATTTGTTCTCACTATTTTTTATATGGAAAACAGATAACTCCTAAATTCTGAAATGACCGCGTCATAAATTTAAAAATAAACCTAGATGTATGTTCATAGCAAACATAAATTTAATTTAAAATGCAATTTGCTATCTGAATGTATCTTCATAAAATGAAAAAGAAAAAAAATGGTTTAGTTTGTTAGTTCAATTGATAATTAGTTTAATAGCCAGAATTGTCTACTTGGTGTATTGTAGAGGCTGAATGTGTTGTGAGGAGAAAATGAGATTTGCTTACAAATAATTTACATTATTTTTGTCTTATTAACAATTTCTCATATGTTTGTGAACAGGAGATAGAAGAAATTATAGAAAAAAAAAATCCTTCAGCCCTGCATATTATTGCCCTGAAACTTGTATCTGACTAGCAGAAAACATGCTCCATCTTATAGAAACAACATGATAAAACTGCACAGTTTCTTTGTTCCCAAGGCAGACTGTCTCATAGACTAATACTTGTTTTGAAGTCAACTGGTATTTGTGGTGGCTTTGAGACTCTAAATAGAAAATCTTTAATGTTACGAAAAAACTTTTTACCATTCCCATTGACTCTTTTCTCCCATAAGTACATGTATGAGGTGCAGAAGCACATGGATATGCTAGCAGAGATTATATAAATTTCATGAGTTCCTACATCCTAAGAGAATATTTCCAAAGAATCCCTGATATCATATCTCCTCCCCATTTTCATATTCAAAAGACTACTAAACTGACACTTTATTTGTTTAGACAGGTATACTTATTTTGAAAGGTCTTGCATTAAAAAAATACTTTCTTTAAGAAATACCTCAGATTAATTTAGCTTCATTTACAATATTCTTTTCATTTCAAATTATAAAAAATAAAATCTTAGTTACAATTTTGAGAATTATTGGCAACATTCATTAACTTTTTTTCCCTTTTATGTAAAAGGTATTGTCTGTTGAAGTACACTTTTGAAGACTTTCAACTGGTTTGTGTACACTTACATGTGGAAAACTATAGCAACAGAACAGTAAAATGTTACTGCAGATCACTTGAGATTTACCAAAAGCCTTTTATAATATTAGGTAACCTCCTGGAAATGTGATTCTATTCTACCTTCCCTGATTCCAAGATACATTGTAAAGATTCAAGTCCCTAGAGATCTGCATGCTGCCATAAACAAAAACCACAATTGTTTTTTGAAATGTATTCCATCATTCTTAAAGGAAGAAGGAAATTTTTTTAATGTATTCCTTATATATGTAATCCATGTAATAAAGTTCTGAATTACATTGAGAAGTACAATCTTAAAGTACTTCATGCAGTACAAATCTTTGTAGTTAAAATGAAAATCAAAGTAGTTACATTTTCATGTATAGATTATGTTTTTAGGGAAAATTACGCAAAATATTAATAGATTACTGTATATATTAAAAGCATGCAAGTTTGGAATTGGAGAAAACGCAATTTGATTCCTGTTATCCCACCTT
The DNA here is from genome assembly GCF_902686445.1 of Sciurus carolinensis. Taxonomy (NCBI): domain Eukaryota; kingdom Metazoa; phylum Chordata; class Mammalia; order Rodentia; family Sciuridae; genus Sciurus; species Sciurus carolinensis. Next base: position 56,961,968 of record NC_062220.1, read on the forward strand.
ATTTGGGAAAAATATGAAACTTAACTTTCTCATTTCTAAGGTAGAGATGATACATCTTTAGGTTGTGAATAGTTTCAACAATTATTTATTCAGTGCCTACTATGTGTTCAGGTATTCAGCTAGACTCAAAACCTGTTGACAAAGAAGATATTGTTGGCTGGATATGGTGGCATTCTCCTGTATTCCTAGTGACTCGAGAGGCTAAGGCAGGAGGTTCTTAAGTTTAAAGTCAGCCTCAGCCAACTAAGTGAGGCCATAAGCAACTTAATGAAACCCTGTCTCAAAATAAAAAAAAAAATTTAAAAGGCCGGGAGTGTGACTCAGTGGTTAAACACTCCTGGATTCAGTCGCTAGTACCAAAAAACAAAAACAAAAAACAAAAAACAAAAAAAACGATATTGTCAACAATTTCACCAGTCCACAAAGCACTGGCCTTCATGGTTCCAATGGATAGGGGAAATGATGCTAAATAAATTAACATAATAGTGAATATTTAATGTGGTATTTTAATAAATGCTCTTGAAAGAGAGAGAGAGAGAAGGTACCTGAGAGAAAAAAGTCAGAATGGCAGAGTAGAAGTACAGGTATCTCTTTAAGTACTGCTTTTGGCCAACATTTGATCTAGAGTGATAAGACTTAAAAGTAATTCAGAGCTTGTCACTCTGCTTGACACTTCCATGGCTCCTCATCTCGGTCAGAGTAGGGGCCAGTGATCAGCCCGACTTGGTGTTCAGTTGCCTGTCAGACCTCACGTCCTCCTACACTTGCCTTTACTCAGCAAGGGTCAGCTACATGGATTTCCTTGTCCTTTCCTCCCCAGGACCCTTGAACTTAACATCCCCTCAGCCCATTATACTTTCCCCAGATTTTCATTTGGCCCATTCCCCCATGTTCTTTACATCTTCAGTTAAACATTTTTCTAGAGGGGTCTATTTTTAAGTTGCAACCCAAGACCAAACCTCCCTGTCCTCTTCCTCCTTGCCCTCCTTAATTTTCCCCTAAAACTCTGACTGTGTAACAAAAGAAGAATTAACCTCTTAATTTATTGTCTGCCTGCCCACTGTATTGTAAACTTCCCAAGAAGAGGACTTGGTGTCTCACACTCTCTGCTATATTCTCATGGCCTAGGACAAGATCTGCTGCATAGTAAGTGATCAATAAATATTTGTTGATTGGTATAGCCAGGGGGTACCTACCTGAGGAAGTAAAATTTAAGCTGGAAAACTACTAGGAGTAATGAAAATGAGGGGAAATATCCAAAGATTAGGAAATTGTGAATAGGCAGTTCTTGAAATTAGTAAGAGTTCACTGTAGGGAGGAATTGAAAGAAGGCTCTAGGTGACTACAAATGTAGAGGAAAGGGGACAGGAAGGGGTCAGGACACACATAAAGTAAGCCTTTACTTAGGATTAAATTTATAATGACCCTTTTTTAAGAAAGCAAACAATTCACTTAAAATTTTGAGAAAAAGGAAAAGAAACATTAAATTCATATTTCACTATAGCCAATTCAAACAAGGAAAGGGAAAGGTTAAAAAAAAAAAAAAAAAAAAAAGAACAGGAGGGGAAAACAAAACCAGATAGATGAGAACAAAAAATTTACCGAAAGTGAAAACAGGATTACAGAATGATAACAGAGAGGGATGTAACAAACAAAATATTGAGAAAAAATTTATGGGGTGATTTAGTCAGCTTTTTAATCATTATGACCAGAAGACATGACAAGAACAATTTTAAGGAGGAAAAATTTATTTAGCACTCAAAGTTTCAGAGATCTCACACCACAGACAGCTAGCACCATAACTCAGGGCCTGAGGTGAGGTAGAACATCATGGCAAGAAAGTGTGATCAAGAAAAGCACCTCATGACATTGTACCAGGAAGCAGAGAGAGAGACTTCACTCACCAGGGACAAAATACTAAGCCACACCCCAATGACCCACCTCCTTCTGCCATACCCTACCTGTCTATTGTTACCACCCAGATAATCCCTATCAAGGGATTAATTCACTGATTGGTTGAGGCTGTCATAACCCAATTCTTGCATTGTCTCAGCATGAGCTTTTTGGTGATATCTAGTATCTCAACCATCATGTGGGGTGAGGAAAGTGACTGGAGGGGTGGTAGAAGGAGGATGAAATAGACCATTGTAACCCCAATTTTGAAGAATAGGTCTCTGAAATAAGGGTGGCCATGAAGGAAAAGCAGGTAACAGTAGAAAATGAAGGTAATTGAAGAAATAAAACCAAGAATGAAATCCAAATTTTATGTTCACATTGACTTAATCCCCTATTTTTATTTTATCTCTATAATTTAATTTTTAAAAAATTTTTAAAAAATTTGTTTTTATCTTGGTGATTTGGTAGCTTTCTCTGAACATTGCTTTCTGCAGCATTACTGTTACTGCTCTTCCCACCAGCTGCACCATCCCAACACCCTACTCTGACAACTGTCAGCTTTCAGGTTTCCCTAACTTTTAAACTCCATCTTTCTTTGACCCTACGACAGGCACCACCTACTCAACTCCTGCTCAGAAAACACCAATCTGGAATATTCCCCAATCCCTTGGCCCCTTGCCTTACTAAGTGGCAGCAGTTCCACCACTAAACCCATATTTCATAATTTTATTTACAAAACATCTCTGGATAGCACAGACATGCAATTTACTCTATCAGCCCATAGCCATCATCAGGATGAAATGCTGGCTGGAATAACAGGCATGTGCAGATGAATGTGGGTCATCCCTACATTCAGTAACACATCCTGGTTAATCTACTTGGGTGGCCACCTCTGTCCCTTAGAAATCCCATATCAGAATAACAACAGGGAGTTCCTACAGGAGGCATTGGGACCAGTACCAGCAGCAAAGCAGGAGGATACTGGAGCAAAGATTATTTGTCACACACTTGACTTTCATCTTACATAGGCATGTAATTGCATTTGTTGATTCCAAGACCAAGGCAGAAAAAGTCAACTGAAGCATCACTTTACATTTTATCTAAAGACAGATACACTAAATAGCTATACATAATCTCTGAGCTAAAGTTTCTCAATTACGTGTTGTTTTTTTAAACCTAGTCATTTGAAAAAGGAATTGCTTTTCATTTTCATTTTCTTTTACCTTTTTTCCCCTAAAGAAGGCCTGCCAATATTTTATACAACTACAGGAAAAGCTTCCTCATAATAAACCCAACTATTTCCTGATATAATTCAATATAGCTTTTTTGAGACATACAGTCAATTCTCATTATTCACACTAGATATGTTCTAGGAAATCCCTGTAAACACTGAATTAGCAAAAAAGAAACCATTGCTCCTAAGGAAAAATGCAAGGCTAGGTTCCTGTGAGAATCTGGTAACAAAGTTTTCATCAACCAATGAATGTATACTCTTGTTCTAAGTGTGCTTCTGTTGAAGGTAACTTATCAAATATTAAATATTGTTGATTGATTAGCATTGAACTCTGGACCAACTGCACTGTAACTTGTGTTTGCACAAAGCTTATCTGATTTATGTATTCTTCCCTTAAGACTCATCACAGCTATCTTGTGCTTAGGAACCCTAGACAGTACTTCAGTACTATTCTTGGAGTCCATTTTAAACAGTGAAATCCACAAAAAGTCTAAGAATGGGAATACTGTAGCACTAAATAGACCACAAAAAGGAAAATTATTATACAATATGAGAACTAAAACAAGAAAGCTGAGCATCATCTTGTTTAACTTCATCCGGGAACATGTGCATCTGGAGACTCAAATTTTCACTACTCTGTCTATAAATGACCATGAATGTGCTAGGAAAACTGATGTACAGGCTGTGAGTAGGCAAATTCCAAAATACAGAATCTAAAAATAATGATTGACTATAAATTGAATCATGTCACTTCCCTTTAAGAATCATACAATGTCTTCTGAGTGCATTGGAAGTAAAATACAACCTGTTTAGCACGTGGTGTCCAAGGTCCTGCATCAACTGACCTACTTACCTTTCTAACTTCTTATACCAGATGCCCATGTGTTAGTCAGCTTTCTGTCACTGTGACAAAATACCTGAGATAATCAACTCAAAAGGAGGAAAAGTTTATTGTGGTCCATGTTTCACAGGTTGAAAGTCCAGGGTCAGTTGATTCTGTTGGTTTTGAGCCTGTAGTGGGGCAGAACATCATTGTGGGGAATGTGTGGTGGAACAAACCTGCTTTCCTCATAGTGGTCAGGAAGGAGAGATAGATAGACAGAGAGAGAGAGAGAGAGAGAGAGAGAGAGAGAGAGAGAGAGAGAGAGAGAATGAGAATGAGAGAGAGAGAGAGAGAGAGAGAGAGAAAGAGAGAGAGAGACAGGAAGGAAGAAGGAAGAAGTCAGGGTCTAATATTTCTGTTAAATGGTGTACCCTTAGTAACCTAATTTCTTTCCATCAGGCACTACTTCTTAAAAAGGTCTGCCACCTCCCAGTAGGGTCATACACTGGCGAACAAGCCTTTAACACATGGTCTTTGGAAAACATTTGAAATCCAAACCATAATACCACATAACCCCCTATATGCAAATAAATTTGCTTTTTATATCTTAATAAGTCTCTTCTAGCCCTAACCTTTTCCTTACTTCTGAGCCATGAGCTCATATATTTAATTTCATATTGCAAATCTTGGTTTAGATTCCCTAAAATGCAATACAAACTTAACACAACCAAAAATTATGGTATTATCATAGCATTCCCTCTTAATTCTGCTCCTCAATCTTGTCCATTGCAGCAGATGTCACCACTGTCCATAAGATGCTCTGACCACTTCAGTCGTCACTCTGTCCCTACTTCATGCCAAGCTTCTTCCCACCTTTGAGACATGGTATGTGCTCTCTTTTCAGACTGGAACTCTTTCCATCAGGTGTGTTCAGAGCTGTCTCCTTCTTTACACTTAGGTCAAATGCCCCAGCTCACTGACCCCTTCTCTCTAACACCTTCTATCAAACCACATCACTATTTCTTTGTAAAAACCTCTAACTATCTGAAAATCTCTGCTTCATTTGTGTGCTTATGATTAAATTTTAAACTGCCTAATTCCATTGGAAATAAAACCCTGGATAACCGTGACTTTTCTCCTTTGCCATCTCATAATCTTTATTTAGAACAGGCCTTCTGAAATCTGCGGCCACCTGCCTTTTCCAGGTCACCACCTGCACAAGAGCTTGCTCCTTCTGCACCGTGGCCTGGCCAAACACAAATCATATTTCGAGTCTCATCTAAATGTCACTTCCTCAGTAAAACTCTTCCAAAGCACTCATTCTAAAGCAGTCTCCTTGCCCACCTTTCTGTATTTTCCCACATGATACTGGGTCTGTTTCTATTTATATCAAGTTTTTACTTGCCTAGTGCTCCTCTTATCCATTAGCACAGAGCTTGGCAAACCAACGTGGGAACTTTCCTGGGAACATGGCCCCACCTGTTTGTTTATGTATTGTCTAAGTCTGCTTTTGTGCTACAATAACAGAGTTGACACACTGCCACAGAGACCATATGGTTGTCAAAGCCTAAGATATTCACTATCTGGCCCTTTATAGAAAGTTTGCTGACCTCTGCCCTAGACCATAGCTCCATAAGGTCAGAGATTCTATTTCTTATTCACCTCCACCTACCAAATACCTTACACACAGTTGGTAGTTTAGTTATTATATCTTGAAGATATGTTGAATGATATAATGTTGGAAATATTGTGATAAGTAAATTTCTCATACTGAAAAATATACAAGTGTGTGTGTGTGTGTGTGTGTGTGTGTGTGCGCGCATGTGTGAGAGAGAGAGAAAAGAGAGAGAGCAAGCATAGGTGTTTTTGTTGTCACTGTTCCTCTCTAAACTGCTTGATCTTAATTCTTTGAATTAGACTTATGTCCCACTATTTTCTTTCATTATGTAGCATTAACAACAATACAGAGAATTTTATCCAGCTTGTATCAAATTGTGACTGAATTGCTAAATAGAAAAGTCTACAAGCATGTGGGGCCCCCAGCTTAAATCCACAGAAAGTTCTAGAATGTGATAGGATTACTTCTCCTGTGTCCTGCTCGCAGACAGGTAGCTTTCTCCACACTTTTTGTCATGGTATTGAAAGTAGAATATTTCAAATGCTCTTCCAAATCACATTTCCCCCTTAGCATAGATGGATTATTTGTCCTTTGAGTTTGGGTCTTTGTCTTTGTTGTATAGCTTGAATTTCACCTATTTGAACTTTGCTCAGTTCATTTCTCACTGCTTTTCCAATTTGCCAAGTTCATTTTGAATATTGAATCTATCTTTCATAAGTAGTCCTGTCCTTATTCTCTGCAGAAGATTGAATTAATCTACAAATTTGATGAGCCTATTCTCTATTTCATTTTCCAGGTCATTGAAGAAACACTTAAGCAGCTCTGCAACCAGAGGTGACCCTTTCAGAACATCGTGTGTTACATCTCCCCAGGCTGATGCTCATTCATCAGCAACCTTCTTGGGTCCAGACGGCCATTCAACCCACTGACTATTGTTGGCACAAAGTAACAGAACAGTAGAGAGTTCACTTAAAATTTTCGGGAAAAACATTTTTCTCCCACTTTACTAAAATAATGGAAAACAGCACATGATGCTGTTTAGAAATTAAATCTCCTTTGTATGTGGAAAGTAATATTTTTGGCTTGTACAGTCAACTTTGCAGCATAAGCTTTCATAAACATTGTGATTAGAACAATAGTCTGTCGTCCTTATTTTGTCACAGGACAGTCTGTATTTATTTTCAGGTCTCCTTGTATCTGTATTTTCTGTCCTCTGTGTTGAATAATTACCAAATCCTGCTCAGCATACTATTTTGGGGGGATTTTCTTTTGCTCTGTTGTTACAGTTAGAGCTTCAGTTCAAGCCATGGCTGCCTATCAATATCAAAGTGGCCAAACTACTGGAAATCATTGTTTACAAATGATGATATTCTTGCCCTAAACTCTCACGACTCTCCCACAGAAGTGTATTGTCAAATATGTTATTTCCTGACTCCCATTCTGAAGATCTACAAGTGACTTCCAACTGACCCTCAAAATAAAGCAAAGCTCCTAATGTGGTATTCAGGGCCTTCCTCTTGTTAACTTTACCTTTCTACTTTGCAGTCCTTAAAGCAGTTCATACTTAGCGTCCTAAAGCAAGCACGATAACTAAAGCTGTGTCTTCATATAAATAGCATCATTTAGGATAACATTTGCTGAAAACTTAGAATATACTTTTACTATCAGTATTGTTATTACTATTATTATGCCATGCTGTTAATCTTTACCAATAGTCACACTTCCTAGTATTTTGAAGCAGTCCCATGAAGAGTAGTCTTCTTGGTATTTGCAATTTGCTATGTACATAGTCTTCAATATTAAAATCATGTATTTATTTTTATTAGTGATGAGTTATGTATTTGTCTGTGACTTCTTATTGTCCTCTTTAAATTCTTCAGTACGTCACATGGATTCAAAACAGATTTTGAACATAATGTATAAAACTGGAACTTACTGACCTTAAAAAAAAAAAAAAAAAAGACTATTAACACTATTAATGACAGTAACACCAAAAGGAATACAAAGGGACATTTAAAACTATCAAATGTGCTTATAAACTAAAACGAAGGAGAATTTTAAAAACCCATTTGCTAATCATTTAACCACATTTTTCTTTTATGAATAGTATTGAAAATGTTTCAACTTAAATTCACCCCACAACATCTAGCAGAGTAATTTGTGTATAGTAGGCACTCAATAAAAAATTATTGCACAATTTTCTAGGTGACAGAGTGAGCATTCAAATGAACACATTTCTAATGCCGTTTTCTTATATTATAAATGTATGCAGGGGGGCTGGGTTTGTGGTTCAGCAGTTGAGCACTCCCTTAGCATGTGTGAAGCACTGGGTTTGATTCTCAGCACTCCATATAAGTAAATAAAAATAAAGGTCCATTAACAACTAAAAAGCTTACATATTAAAAAAGAATCTATTTCTAAAAAAATAATAAAATAAAAAAATGCATGCAGGGAACTGAGAGAAAAAGGAAAACAAATGCAATATTTACACAGCACCTATACTGTGCTTTGGAGCATAAGATTTTGAGAGTGTTTAAGAATAATTAATGAGGGAAAGTGAAAGAACACCTAAAAATTTATGGAGTGACTTCTAAATTCAAGGAACCATTTTGTTGAAAAATGTTATGTTTATTCATGAAGAGAAAAAGAGTACAAGATATAAATGACATTATGTGCTATAATATTTAGCTTATACTAAGTATTCAATAATGTTTTAAAGTCCTGAAGTTCATAAGAACTGGAATTCTGAAAGAATTTTTGCAAAAGAAAGTGAAGAAGTTTAACACACACATGCACACACATGCACACGCACACACACTCACAGTATCATACGTTAATGGGTAATCTAAGGTGTTAATTGATTCATTTTTTATGTAAACATTCTATTGTTAAAATAAGGATTTGAGGAAACAGTAAGTTTAGAAGAGTTAGATGAGTTTGATGAGTGTTTATTAATATGTGATTGGACAGAAGTATATACTGTAAATAAAGATTTTGTTCTTGATTATTGCTGTAGCAAAATCTGGATTTACTAAATACGTTGTTCTGCCTTGTACTTTCCCAACACATAAATAAAACAACACATGTAACATGCCACTGTGAAATGTTGAAGTATTGTAGAATGATTATTTGAACAATGAAAACCAGCTTTCACTCCTTTGATATTTCCTGCCTAAAGGATTTTTAGCATTTGCTTTAGTTTTTCATATTCCTTCAGTCCTCTTTAAAAAGCAATGTCTAAATATGTATGATCCAAATGTGCTGTAGTAAACTTTCACTAAATCATGGTGACAAGTTCTAAATCTTGGTGGTAGAAAAACAGTTTTTCTCATACAACCTTATGGAAGAATTCTGATGTATAGAAATAAAGTTAGCAATTTAACATGTATAAGGTGGAAAGTAAAGTTTTAGCAAACATTTTGACACTCAATGCTAGCAAAAAAGGCTAGTTCTATGCATCTGAATGCTTATAATTGCCAACATTAGCCCAGATTAGCTGGCAATTAATAACTTGTAAGGCTGTTACCTGTCTCTATTACTGTTGAGTTGTGTGACTTTTAGTAAATTAGTAACCTGTAGCCTTAGTTCCTTATCTATAAAACTAGATAAGAATTAGAATTAATTTGTATGCCTGTTGTGAAGGATAAAAAAAATAATACTTGTAAAATGATATATTAGTTTCCTAGGACTGCTAATAAATTAAAACAAAATTTATTCTCATAAGTCTAAAGACAAGAAGCCCAAAATTAAGGCATCAGCAGAATTTGTTTGTTGCTGAGCTTTTAGAGAAGAATCTGTACCATACCTTTCCATTTCTGATAGCTTCCAGAAACACCAGACCCTTTTTGACATGTAGATGCAATGGACCAATCCTTACCTCTGTTCTTCACATAGCATTTTCTTCTGTGTCTCTCTGTAGCTTTTTCTTTTCTTAAAATATTAACAGTCATTGTATCTAGGATTATCCCTAAATTCAGAATATTTTCACCTCACAATTCTTGACTTAGTTATCTTCATAGGCACTATTCCCATATAAATTCATGGATTTTTGGTTTGTCTAGTTTTCTTTCTTTCTTTCTCTTTCTCTCTTTCTTGATACTGGGGATTGAAAACAGGAACACTCTACCAATGAACTATATCTCCAGCCCCACCCAACTTTGTTTTAAAAATTTATTTTGAGATAGGGTCTCACTAAGTTAACCAGGCTGACCTTGAACTTGTGATCCTCCTACCTCATTCTCCCCAAGTCTTTGGGATTACAGGTGTGTGAAATGGTAACTAGCTTTAAATTCAGATTTTGAGGGTTTTGGTGAACATGAATTTTGGGGAGGACACTATTCAAACCTTTATAATTATTTAGCACACACCTTGACACATGGAAGTACTTTTGTTTGTAAGGGTGAAAATTAGAATTGGTTTAAATATTTGGACAATAAGTAAAATACAGATTGTAATTCACAATGAGGGAAGGACAGTCATTAATGATGTTAGGAAAATTGGATATCTATATCCACCAGAATTAACTCAAATCCTTACTTAACAACATGTGCAAAATCAACTCAAAATGGAATAAATTTAGACCTGAAACTGTGAGTCTACTGAAGAAAACATATGGGGAAAACTCTAGGATATTGGTCTGACAGTGTTATATGTATATGTTTTAATGACCCCAAAAGTACAGGCAACAAAAGCAAAAACAGACAAATGAATTGCATTAAAATAGAAAGCTTCTACACAGCAAAGTAAATAATTAACAAAGTGAAGAACCAATTCACAGAATGGGAGAAAATATTTGCAAACCATTTGTTTTAACTTTTTCACTGCTGTGACTAAAAGATCTGACCAGAACAATGTTAAAGGAGGAAAGGTTTATTTGAGGACTCATGGTTTCAAAGGTCTTAGTCTGTAGAAGACTGGCTCCATTCCTCAGGGTTCTCAAGTTGAGGCAGAACATCATGGTGGAAGAACATGGCAGAGGGAAACAGCTCCCATCATCAGGAAGCAGAGAGAGAGAGACTTCACTCTCCAGATACAAAATATATACCCCGGTAGCCACGCCCCAATTCCCACCTCCTCCAGCCATACCCTACCACTTCAATTAACCCCATTAGGGATTAATTCACTGATTAGGCAAGATTCTGACAACCCAATCAGTCCTCCTCTGAATCTTCCTACAGGGTCTAACATGTGAGTTTTTGGGGGACATCTCATATGCAAACCATAACAACCATAATCTGAAAAGGGATTAATATCCAAAATATTTAAGAAACTCAAACAATTTGATAGTAAGGAAAAAATAACCCAGTTAGAAACTGAATGAAGGACAGGAATAAATATTTCTCAGAAGACACATATGGCCAACAGGTATGTGAAAAAAATGCTCAACATCAATAATTATCAGAGAAATACAAATTAAAACCATAATGAGATGTCATTTCACATCTGTTGTAAAGACTATTATCAAGACTACAAAAGATAAAGAAAGTGCTTGCAAGGATGTAGAGAGAAGGGAACTCTTGCACCCTGTTGGTAGAAATGTGAATTATTAATTATGGGAAAAAATTATGGAAATTTCTTTAAAATTTCAAAATATTATTGCCATACGATTCTGCAATAATGGTACGGGGTATACATACAAAGAAAATAAAATCGGAAAATCAAAGAAATCCCTGCACCCCCATATTCACTGTAGCATTATTCATGGTAGTTAAAATAAAAGAAATCAGGGTTTGTGGCTCAATGGTAGAACACTTGCCTGGAACTCATGGAGGATTGGGTTTGATCCTCAGCACCACATGGAAATCAATGAACAGAATAAGGTATTATATACATCTACAACTAAAAAAAATTTTTTAAATAAAAATAAAAAAATATTAAATCAATCTATGTCCATCAATGGATGACTGAATAAAGAAAATGTGGTATATATATATACACAGTGGAATGCTATTCAACCTTAAAGAAGGAAATTCTGTCTTTGAATTATCATGAATGAACCCAGAGCTATTGTGTTAAGTGAAATAAGTCAGCCACAGAAAGTATAATCTCATTTGTATGTGGAATCTAAATAAGTTGAATTCTTTGAATTAAAGACTAGAACAGTGGTTACTTACCAGGGACTGGGGTTGGGTTAGGCAAGGAATAGGAAATTTTAGGAAGAATAGTCAGGAGATCCATTTGTACAACCTGTTTACTATAGTTAATAATATTGTGTCATCATCTTGAAGATTGCTAAATATTGATTTTAATTAAAGTGTCCTTACTACAAAAAAAAATCACATGTGAGGCAATGCATATGCTAATTAGCTTGATAAATGTTTTTCATGATGAATTCATATTTCAAAACATCATGTTGTACATGATACATATTCTTTTGTCAATTAAAAGAATAAACAAACACTTGTAAAAAAATTAGGATACATTAAATCTGTTTAGTGACTCAACATCAATCACATGATAAACTTTCTTACCATTATTAAAATAATGAACTCTCTTTGTATTACCATGAATAAATCATGAAAGTATACTGTCAAGTTTTAAAAAATAAACTTTGGAATGCAATGTATATAATTACTGCCAATTAATACTACCATATTTTAAATATATGAACATCAAATTGATAAAAAAGTATAGATTCGGGTGAGAGAGGATGGTCCTAGGGCTGGGGAGAAGCGAATACCAAGGATTCAAGGATTTCAGCAACTTCTGCCATAACTCTTAATATACTCTGATTTGTTAAATTTAATTTACAGTAGTATGAAGAAGAATAAAATACTTAGAAATAAGCAGTAGAAGAAGCAAAATATTTATAAACTAAAAACAACAAAAAGTTGCTAAAGATAGTAAATATACTAGGATGGAAAAAAATCCCATGTTTAGGGATTGGAAGATTTAATAATATTAAAATGTCAATATCACCCAAAGTGACCTATTAGAATCAACGCAATGTCCATCCAAATTCCAAGTATGCTTTTTGCAAACATAGAAAAATCTATCCTAAAATTCATATAAAATCTCAAAGAAACCTGGAAAGTCAAAATAATCTTGAAACAAACAAACAAAAAATCTGGGGAGTCTCACTCTGGGAAAGACATTCTTCTCAAGAAATGGTGTTGGAAAATTGCACATCCACATCCTAAAAATGAACTTGAACTCTTATCATAAACTATATATTAAAATAACCCCCAAAGGAGTCAAACACCCAAATGTATGAGCTAAAACTCTTAGGAGAAAACATGGGGGAGGCTTCATGATATTAGTTTTAGCAATGATTTCTTGGTCATGACAGCAAAAGCATAGGCAATAACAACAAAAACAAACATAAAATGTATGATATCAAACTTAAAAAGGTTTGGGCACAAAAGAACACAACACTGAAAAGATAGTACTCAGAATGGGAGAAAATAGTTGCAGATCTATTTAATACAAATGTTCAGCTCTCTACTATATTGCAAAAACATTTGAATGGAGCATTTTACTAGAATATCTTGGTGTTTTCAAAATTGTTTTCTTCAAAATAAGCAGTAGGTTATATAATCTTCTATAAAATTGATCAATTCAGTCAAATGAGTGTCATGCAATTTTTGACAAAATCTCTAAAATTTTAAAAAATTAATCAACATTTGGCTTAATGACAGGAAAAATAAAAATGTATATATATTTAAAATATGTATGATTAAGTATATAGTTTTATGATTTCTGCAGTGTTATTAAAATGATTCATGTCTAATTTGAGTTTGGAAGTTCATTGAATTGATTGACCAAGGTTTATTAATTAAATGTCCTTATCTTGTTCCTTGTTTGATATGTACATCTGCATCATTTCTTTTTCAGCCACATCATAGACATTATGTCTTAATTCTATCCCACAATTCATTCAAAATTTATGTCAATACTTCTGTGAATGCCAAGTTAAAATGTTTTCTTCTTCACAAACATTTCTACTTCTCACAAATATTATTATTCAATTCAATTAATAAGAAGTCTTTTAGCTTTCTGCCTAAAATACTCAGTCATCTTTTTCATTAACAACTGTTTATTTATACTTCAGGTAATAAAATGTCTGCATTTCTATCTTCCATCTAGCTACTGAAACAGTATTGTATAAGCAAAATGTCTCAGTGGATTCTTCTGAATTGGCCCTTCAACAATTGGAATGGATCTGTTTTTATCTTCCTCCATATTCTTTTGATTTTCACAGAAACAATGACCAGAATTTCATTAGGTTTGTTTGTTTGTTTTTTTCCTTGAAAGTGACATCCATTAGCCAGGTGGACAGAGCAGAAAGAAGGAAGATCATGACAGATCTCTGATAGTTTATGAAATGATACCATGCCAGACTTGGAATGCTGTTTCTATTTTCTAATGCTATTTTCTATTTGAGCAAGGAACAAGCATTGAATAAAGATTCACATTGGCTAATACACCTCTTATTCGTAGGGTCAATTTTGACTTAATCTCCTCCCTTATCTCTAATTGGTTACCAAGTTTTGTGGTTTCTAGCTTTGAAATTTCTTCTGAATGTAAAATTTCGTTTTGGTTTTCTTATGCCATTATCATTAACTAAATACATTGGGTCATCTTACAAAATAAATTTGGCAAGTTTTCTGTATTTTTGATAAATATTGTGTAAAATATGAGTCTATATAAAGATTTGAAAAATTTTTGACATCTGTATTAGGATATATTCATGATGTTATAAATCGGAGATATGGAGGATATTAATTACCCAACTTCAATTTTATATTCATTTCACTTTATTAAGTTTCAGTTTAATGATCTCATCACACTTAAACTTCACAAGTAGGCATAGGGATTCAATTTATTGTTGAGGTTCAGGGAAGTTAAATTACTATTAAGGGGTGGAATCAGGAATTAGGTCAAAGACTGTTTTTAAATCCTAGTCTTTCCAAAGAACCACAAGCACATGGCATGAACATGGGGCCAGAAATGAGACTTTGAGGTACACTAAAATGTATCAGTCTGCAGGGGTAGTTCTGCTCTGAGGGAAAAGAGATGATCACATGAGAAATGTAGGTCAGTTCCTGAGTTATTGCAGCAGACTCAAAGGCAGTCTTGCCTTTTTCTAATCCCTTACAATTAATCTTTCCCAAACTTATTTATCTTGCCAGGCACTTAACAGAAAATATAACAGTGTCTTTGTTCTACACAACTTAACCCCTCCAAACTTTCTTCATGATTCTCCAATTCAAACCTTCTCTTTGACAAAGACTGTTTTTGTCATCATTTCCGAATCACACAATGTCCTTGCCTACCTCTGAATTCATGTAACCCATACTGAACTCTCATTTTTTGACTTCTTATTAAATTTACTGTCTGTATCATTCTTTCTGACTATGAACTCTCATTTAATTTATTGTGCGCATTTATTTTCATTCCAAGTAGTTTATAAATGTTGAGGTCAGATACTAGGTCATGCCATGAAATGTAGATCAGTGATAGTTTTTAAGAAATGTTTTCTATTTGTTGAGTTGAATTAAAAACTATCTGACAAATCTTGAAAGATGATAAAAATACTATTTTTTTCACTCAAAAATTTTAATGCTTTTGATGGGCCATAAGTACACTCCAATTAATCTGTAGGTTTTCTAAATTGGCCTAGATAAATTGGAAATATTGACAGAATATTTTTTTAGATCCCTTTCATTTAATTTGAGTTTACCCAACCACAATATTTACCTACCATTGTGCTAATGTGAACTTACCTTTTCTTAAGAATAACTGACCTTGACTTGGTTCCTCAGGGGAGTTTATGGTTTTAAGGCCCTCGACCTACCTGGAGACTTTTTGATCACATCTGTGTCACTTTTGACACCCCAAACTATTCCACTCTCTAAGGAAATTCTGCAATACGACTTGTCCTTTGATTAATATATTGTAGCAGAAAAATTTCCAGTGATCACCAGCTAATATCCTACACCAATCTGGAGGATAAAAAATAAATAAGTATTCGAGGCTGTACATTTATTCTCCTCTTAGATCACAAGTATTTTTACCACAATAAAAGTTTGGAAAAGATTGTTCTTTACTTTGGCCAGAAGGGTATTTTTTAGGAGGAAATATAAAATCTAATGGAGGGAGAAATATTTTGGAAAAGTTGGGAATATTTTTGTATCATAGAATTCTATAAATTATACCTGGTCTCATAAAAGATTTGCCCACAAGTATTCACTGAATTCTAGATTATTTGCAACCATTTGGCCACTCTGAATATATTTTTTTTCAGATCTGCTCATAGAAATATTATCTCCACTACAATTCTACCCAATCCTTTACCATTGCTAGTTTATCCATACTATCTATGCAATAATAAAGCCAATTTGATATTAATGGGTTTGGACATTAAATTTTATGTTTAACGCCCATTGAATGATAAATTTTAGAGTGGTAAATCAATAGTAACAAAAAATAACCCTTCTGTCTCATTTTTGTAAGGCTGGTGGAATCATCAAAAACAAAATTTTCTGCTCTGTCTTCATCTTCTGTATCATTGCATCCACATAAACACTGGAAAGAAGATGTGTCTATGCAAAGGAGATGATGAACCCCACACTTTAACTAACTCTATGTGCTTTATATCCTTAAGGTAATGATACACAATGTTGAAATCAAAGAGTATAAAAGAGAAGAATGTGCAATGTTTGTTGAAGAAATTCATATATATAAAATAAATTTATATTTAAGAACTAAAGTGCTGTTTTCAGAACTACCAACTTGTCCTTATGGTTCAGCATAATGTTCTTTCATTTTCTTAAACTCAAAAAATAAGCAGTTTGGGACTCCAGTTATTTACTATGAGGGCTTCAAATTCTTGATCAAGGTGAGACATTTGTTTAACAAAGAATCGGGTCTTAAATCATATAGGTAAAAATAAGTTGAATTTTGCTTTCAAGGGCATAATATCTTAAATGTTTGCATTAAACAAAAATATTTGTACATTTTAACAAATGCTAACTCACATTTGAAGTTTATTAAAGTCATCATATTAATAAAATTTTCATAGTCACTACCACCAATACCATAGTCATCATCAATAAAAATAGAGGGAAAATTGAATATGAATGGAATAAGAATTAACACAACAGAAGTGGGTAGAAATCAGGGGTGAGGAGCCAAGTAAACATTTGTTGGGGAAAGTCAACCAAAAGTAAAACCAGCCAGCATTGGATCATTACTTCATAAATTAGGTAACATTTGTTAAAAAGAACTCTCTTGAGTAAAGGTTTGTAAGATTGGTCATGAATAAAACTAGAAATAAATCAAAATACAATCTGTATGCTTCTCCAAATCTTATCCAAACTTTGATGTAAAAGTTAGACTGGAAAGTCCCCAGGATATTGTTTCTTGGGTTATTTCCAGTATGTTCCATTTTCAGCCAGGATAGAAAAAAATTCTATGAAAATCTTCATGGTATTTTATGTGAAACTATGAAAATGCAGAAGCTTTGTTTGCTTTTCCAGTGAAAAATTTTAAAATTTGAAAATGCTGACATTTGGTAGAAACCAATACCAGACTCATTAACGACAAATTTTAACCTAATTTACTTATAACTAAAACAAATTGAATTAATTGGTCTCCTATACGGCATTTCTACAGGCAGTTTTGTATTCTTCTAGTAGTGTTTTTTCTCGATCTTGAATATCAGTATGTACCTGTAATATCTTTGGGATATAAAAATTCACACATGCTCACACATACATGCATACACACATACACACACACACACACACACACACACAAAATGGTCTCTAAAATAACCTGACACTTCTTTAAAGCCCCTGTTCTCATCTCATAGCTTTACTCAAACTGTGTTTGTAAACCATTTACGGTTTCTTCAAATTGCGATGGCCCCTTGGATTACATTGAAATCCCACCGTTTTTCCTTGGGTTCTGTTATTTCCATTCTTTGTTGCTATCTTTTACTTGATACTCTATCCCCATTTCATTACACCTTATCTTTCTACCTACCACCTTTGAACACTTTCCTTAAAATTATTCTTGCATTTTGAAATGTATTTTTTTAGATGTAATGACAAAGAGGACAGCTAATTAATTGTTTAATATGACTTATTATAAATGTCTAAATTCAAAGGACTAAAAACTTGTATGCTAGCATAATTTGCCAAACTACAAGACTGCAATTATTCATGAACCAGACTTTTATTTCATTTATCTTTGGCAAAAGTGTTTATTAAATGTTACTCTGATCACTCAAAATAAATTTTTCTTTGAAATATAATTTTACTGCGGAGTAAAATATGCTTCTACAGAAAGAAATAATGACTCTATTCACAGGGAAACATAAAAAGGAGAATAAGAAATCATAAATCAAACAGAATTTTGAACAACTTTAGAAACATGGAAAACATGGAAAAAATCTTAATTTCCCATCCTATTCTTCTTTTTACTGATTTTCTACAAATCAATTAGAGCTAGTAAAGGAACATTTGCTCAAAGGATCTTAATTATAAGAAAATGTTCCAATAAATTATTTTAAATGTACGCATTCTTAGGCAACTCTTAACTTCAGGGGTCCTATCTCTTCTATCAGTGAGTGGACTGAATTGTCTTTCAATGACTTGTTTGAACACACAAAGCTGGAGTATCTAATTCTAATTTATAACTGCCCAGAGAAATGGTAGTTTACTTCATATTTTTCAGTAAAGAATTTGTGATAATCATTTTACTTGTACAGGATAAAAATTACTCTGCATAGAGTGTCTGACCTCAGGAAGAGTGAGGATTCTACAGACAGATTGAATTGAAGCCTGCTTCCAACCCATAACAAATGTGTGACCTTGGGTGGAAGAACCTCTCACCGGGACTCTCCCTCATGTGTTTAAGGAAAAAAAAAAAAAAAAAAAGAGGTGAAAAGGTGATAATAGTAGTATTGACCTCACAGTGTCCTTGTAGGAATCAAAGGAGATGATGTCCTCAAAGCTCTTTGCATGGTTTCTGGCACAGAGCAACAGTTCAATTATCATCATCATCATTATCATTAATACTAGTAGTTGCTCACTGCTGAACATCGGAGGATAGTTCTCAACAACATAGGGAAATAGACCAAACAGTTCTGACTTCGAAATTAAACTATATTCATTCTGATTATTTATGCAATTTTATTGTCAGAATGAATAGTGACATAGAAAGCCCTAAAATTTCCTTGGATTAAGTTACCTGAGCTATTAGGAGAATGCAGAAATACCTAACGAGAAGGACGTTTTTTCAAACAATTGACTTCAACCACAGTAAAAAAAAAAAGCCTGATTGCAGGATGTCAATCTGCCCGACAGTGTAAATCTCCTTAAAGCAATTTAATTCAGATTAAAAAGATAACCTTGGCTTATGGAGCAGAATGAGGGATCTGTTTCAAATCCATCACATTAACACTATCAATAACCCACTATGACCCATGATTGAGTAGTTTTAATTAAGTTTAGTTAGGGTATTGGGGAAGAGTGTGCCATTTAATCTTTCATTAAGAGTTAGATTGGATATTACAAATATCTCTATAACTTTTGTAGTTGGAACATCTTTCTTTTTATTGAATTTATTATTTTCCTTCATACAGAGCATACCATTTGGGGAGCTCTGGTTCCCAGGAGCTTTAATGCTACCCCACTTCCAGCACTATAAAACAGAGGCCTGCTGTTTTAATCACGCCTCTCTCTCTCTCAATGTTGTTTGCGCCCTGGTACAACCCATCTGCCTTGAATCTAGTGCTCCGCTGGGGCTACACACATCTGCCAGCCAGACTACCTTCGTACACAATTACTCAATCCACCGTAAGGCTCTTTAATAGGAAACAAGTGTGACAACGGCAAGCCTCTTTTTTTTTTTTTTTTTTTTTTCTCCTCCTCCCTCCTAAACCACAGAGTCAAATAGCTCTAATAGAGATGAAGCTTGATAGATCCGCCCAGGTGTAGGTGAAATGGTAGAGCCTCAGGGGTAATAGATGCTGTGCTCTCCTGCTGAAGTTTAGCACTTTGTCCTGCCGGGCTTACTAGCAGCAGTGTGATGGGCTGCTCCTTGTACAGTTGCAAAGTCAACATGCTTCTTGCCGCTCACGTTTATGCCTAATCCGGAGGGCAACCTGGAGCTAGGTAGGAACCACAGAACAGCCCTTTAACTTCAGCGCGTGGACAAAGGACAGCAAATGCAGTAAGTAGAATATTTACCTTCTCTTCTTTTACTTGGGAATTAATTAAGGGTGTTTACTCTCAGGGAATCCTCTAAAGACTGCAAAAGTGAACCAGCAAAAAGCCTGTGTTCATAACCCTGTGGATTTCCTCCAGTTTCGTTTTGCACAGTGCCCTGGCACTGTCACTGCAGCTTAAATACTCCACGAGTGACTCCTCATTCAGAAGGTCTTGAAACTGAAATGTGGTGCTAATAATAATGCTAATTCGAGCCTGGAGCCTGGCATATTAACTGCTATTTCTGGGTGAAATATCCTTTATTACTGTCAAGAATGATGGTGACAAGTGCTTTGTCACAGTTCTGAGAATAGAAAAAAAAATCTTTACAAAGCTCAAACCCTTTTTGAAAATGGATTTCAGCTTTTATGCATGACTATATTGTTACATCACTGTTGATAGATTAATGTGAGGAATTTTCTTATAATTTTGGCTTAACCAATTCATTCTACAGCTTTGACTTTTGCCAAAGAAGTGATCCTGAAAACTCTAAAGGCAGCATTAGATTGTAGCAGCAATGACAATGATAATGCATTTTTAAAACAAACAAAACAAAACAAAACAAAAGGTCATTTGTCTAATAGCCTAGGAAGAGCTATTAAAACCAGATGTGGGAAATCTCAACTTTGACTTTTTGGTCTTTCATGCTTGGTTTAAAGCAGCCTTCACATTGCGTTTACTTTGCATTTACAACTTTGGATTCACCATTAAACTATGTTTGAACTTGAAGTTCAGATTTGATCTAAGTAGAGCTGTGTTCCTGGAGCCCTCAACTCTGAATTTTACTTGGCTGTGGGGAATCTTTTTACTACTACACCATATATCTTGAATTGTGTTAACAAGCTAACTGTGGTGGACTTTCAGGTGGAATGTCAGGCAGTGTAGAAGAATGTGTTTGCTGTTCAAATGTATGATGCTCCGTGTATGAAATAAACACATAGAACACATGACCTCACAAAGACTCCAGTTATGATACTTAAATTAATACTTTAGAAAGAGGATGCAATAAAACTTACTACATCATTATATCTGTAATCTCTTGCATTGATTTTTAAAATGTAGGTATTATATATTTGAAAAATGAGTCTGAGTGGCGTTGTCATCTCAAAAGACAATGCACATGTATAGAGTATAGAGACAGGCAAACTTAGACAAAACACTATTGCATTGTTAAAGTAATTCCCCATTGGCCAATGTTTTGTTTTTGTTTTCTAACTATTATAGATGGACATCATTGAAAATGATGATTTAAAATCCATGACGGTAGAATCCTGATGACTCCTTTGTGTATATTCAGAAATGATTTAGCCTGGATAAAGTTGCTGCTATGAGAGGTTTAATTAATTACTGCCAGTTAAATATATTTCTTTAAGAATTGCATTTGACGTTACTGATGGTGGAGTAAATGCAGTTTAAAAGTCATTCTTCATAAAATACTTTAACCGACGATTGTTGGCATTGAATAGCGGTCAATGTCTACCCCCTACAGGGAGAGATTCTAATTTCACTATGCTTTCCTCAGTACATGAATACCACAGGGTACAGTTCACACATATGAATGCTGTAACCGTGTCAATGACTCCAACAAGTGCCCCTTAATGGAAAGGTCAGTCCGGTGATTAATAGGAAGCCAGTTTCAAAGGCTGGACCTCACTTCAGCACTGCATTTAAATTTCTTTCTTCTTGATTTATTCATCTGCCTTTCAAAGTCTAATAAAAATCAAGCAGTCCATACTGAATATTTCTAATACATTGTGATCATTTTCATACAATAGCAACAACATTAACTAGTATATGAAGTTGAGTAAAGAAAAATAACGTGAAAAAAATCAGTCAAATCAATAATTAAAGGCATGGAATGATAAATGGAAATTTCACTTTTTATCTAAATAGTCTATATAACCCTTTCTCAAGTTTCAGTTAATTTAATAAACCTTTAGGGGCACTGTGAGGGTAAACGTGGTATGACAGAGGAAAGGTTTGGTGTTTCATCTAAGTTTATTATGATTAAGTGCTGGCTATATGCTAGCAATATACACAGGTAACTCATGAAGATGATTTTTCACTAATGGCAGAATTCTTTGAAGAAATAGCATGGTAGAGATGAACAAAATAATTAAAAGCCTTTTGAAAAGCTCAAGAAACTATAATGGAGTTTTTGTTATAATCTGTGTTTATAATAAAGGTGTAATTTTGTTACATTCTTTCCAATCAGGACTCATGCTGGGAGAACTTAAGGCTAAGTTCACCTTAAATTTTTTGATGATTTTTTATTGGTATTATATTTTGCAAATAAGTATATGCTAAAATTAAGGCAATTCATAAGTTAGATGGTCCTTAAATAAGATCTTTAATATTTTCATTTTTGTGTGTGTCCATGATCCAGGGCTTTATCCACCCATGTTTTCAAATAAGATTGCAATATGAGTAATCAAGGAATACAAACAACATAATATACTGTATTTGTTACACATGAAAATTTCATATGCCAAGAGGAAATTTTTTTTAGAAATCATAGGTTATATCAATTTATCCTAAGAAATATTCTCTTTCAAATAAATTGAAACCCTAAATCAACAGAAAATGTAGTAAGTCCATGTTCACTTATGATAAAGGAATAATATTACATGTTAGGATAGAAAGTCCAGTTTTGAATGTTAACAGATCACAAGTGGAGCTTCCAATGAGAGGACAATATAATCAACTCTGCATAATGGGCACAATGCCTCCTCTATGTCCTCACACCTTACCAATGCCCACAGCTGTGACATCAGGTGCTCTTCTATTTGATGCATCATTTTTGCTCTGCATTGGAAGCTGACTACTTCCAGAAAGAATTCTAATGAAAAACACTGGTTGGGTACCTACAAAATAACAGGGAACACTACCCTCAGTGCTTTATATCCATGATGTACTTAGATCCTGTAGTCCAATAAAGTATGCATAGTTTCTACTCCCATTGATAAAATAAAAATATAAAGTGGTTAAGGGGCTTGCCCCCTGTTGCACAGCTCTGCTCATAAGTGGTGTTACTTAGGTTCAGATTAACTTTGCCTGAAGGCAGATACTTCATCTGACCATGAGGTCTGCACTGGCTCTTGTCTAACAGATGACTTAATTCTCAGTACAAAGCCGATTTTATCTCTGGCCACTTTATCAAGACGAGGTAAATTCTAAAAAGGATTCATAAATGAAAATGATGGAATGCCCACTAGAACAAAGCTTAAGTAGTTGAATGACAGGCAGCAGTGAGTCGGATCTTACTTCCAGTTACATCATCCTGAAGCACCTGTAGACCCTACTATTTTCTAGAAGTCTCCAAAAGTTAAAAAAGGAGTTGCAGTTAAATCTCAGAAATGGGAAGAAGAGCTAGTCCATCTGTTCTCCCTCAATTGCTAAGTTTCCATTCCTGTTAGTACCAGGTCTGACAAGAATTGCTCTCTCCAGGGTTATTTCCATCTAGACTAAACTTCTGCTAAGAGAACTGACTAATTAGAACAACCTCTCAATGAGAGTTATCTAATCACCTTCCCACCTACAAGGGAGGGAAGTAAGCCCTCAGACACCCTCAAGGATTTTCAGGCTTCAATAGGAACACCTGGATATTTTTTTTTCTAAGATAGAATGCTAATTAAAATTTTCCTTTATCTGTGGAAATATGTATATTTATATATATTTGATCTGGAAAAAATCTTCACAAGATTTCATTTGAAATACAGAATTTCCTAGGACCTGCATCTGTGGTATGTCTATCTGCTCAAACACTTTATCCTCAAGTCAGACATTTATTAAAATGGTGGAGATTCTTTGTGGAGAGATTGAAAACAAAATATTTATGACAAAAAATCCCTTGTATTTCATAATATAACTTTAATATAATGGGTCTGTGTATTCTTTTTCAAATAAAAACAAAATATTCACTTTCAAGAGATTTTAATCTTATTTTTAATAGTTTGTATTACCAACAATTTTAAACCAAGGTATCATTTACTTTTATAAATGTAAGAAGGTTTATATAAGGCAAATGAAATGAACATGAGAAAATTACTTCAAAATTTAAGCAACATTAACCTATTTTCTCAAAAAAGTAAGTAGAAATAAATGTTCCTTTAATTCTCATATTTCCTTTGGTTTTGGTGAAAGGTATTTGATGAAGATATTTAAATGTGATTGGCATTTATAAAACCATAGGCTAGTCTTATGAAAAAAAGAAGATAGGAAAACAAGTGATTTGTAAGAAACTAATCTCAAGGTCTTGGAAGAATGAATCTATGGTGACAGGATCTGAAAGCTCTAAATACCTTGAGGATTGATGATTACTTAAAAAACAGTGGTCAAAGACTTCCTCTATCACTATCGTTAGTCAAAAAGATCAACAGGCTAACTCCATGAAGTTAATCTTTTCCTCATAAATCCTTTTTGAATTATCCAGTAACGACCGCATGTTTATTTGTGTGTCTCTCTTTCCTTCTCTCCCCTGCCCCACCTCTGTCTTTTCCCCTAACCTCACATTCCAAACCTTCCACAGAGCACCTGTCTAGGAGAAATACTTACACTGGTCACTTGCGGCTGGTGCTCCTAAGAAATAATTGGGAACCTTTCAGACTTAGACACTGTGGTGGACAGTTCCACTCAGATCTGGGGAGGCAGTATCTCTGCTCACTTCTGTGTCTTCCTGCATTCCAGATTCCCAGTCAGCAGTCATAACAATCAACTCAGCTCTTGGTCTTTTCTTCATATGGAGGCCTCTTAGTCCTAGTTCCCCTGGACAAGTCAACTCCTGGTCTTTTCTGCAACCAAATTCAAAAGTGTTGGTTTCTATTAATGCCTAATATTAAATATTTATCTTCATCCTAGCCCCATTGAAATATGCACCCTATTTTGAAGCATTGCTATGAATCTTTAATTTTATTATGAAGTACACATTATTATT
Source organism: Sciurus carolinensis (assembly GCF_902686445.1). Lineage (NCBI taxonomy): Eukaryota > Metazoa > Chordata > Mammalia > Rodentia > Sciuridae > Sciurus > Sciurus carolinensis. The sequence continues at coordinate 56,986,688 of NC_062220.1, forward strand.
GTTCTATGTTCATAGTTTCTAGGTGTGTATAAAACAGAACTCAAAGAGCTTCTAATTAGCAGTTATCCTCACTTTTGTTTTATTCCTTAGTATTATACATTTCAAATTTGGATGAAAGGGATAAGAAAGGGATGATTTGTGTTCTGTTTCTGTTACAAATTTGAGAATTTACAAAATAAAATTTAAATAAATAACTCTTTCTTGGATCAAAGAATCACTTCCCAAAACATTTCCCTACTTGTAAACTTGAGGCAGAACTCATATTTGATTAATACTGTTTCTTGATGAGTCTCTTCCCTGCCCCCATTTTGAACAATTTAAGAAAGGAAACAAAGTTAACAGAAGATATAAATCTTTACAATCTGAAAGTGACTCTACAATCCTAAACCCTTGAATTAGGCTTGGTTTAAAACCAGTCATATCCAACATTGTTTTGACACATGGTTAAGACAATGAAAATTATTACTTCTGGCAAGAACTTCTTAAAATTCATATAAAATATTGACTTATATTGTCATTCTTGTTCTCAAGTATCACATAAAATAGACTGTAGAGTAAAACATTGATCTTTTTCACTTATGAAATAATGATAGAAGTATGTTTATCACAACTTTATTTTTTAACCAAATATTTAACTTACCCAACATGAAAATGTGGGTGATAGGAATTTATGTGCAAACAGTTCCATTTCCTTTAGGGCATAAATACAAATCTATGTAGATGAAAATAGAGAAGAAGTATTAATTCTGTAACTACTGTATGTTTGCAGGCTCACGTTAGCTTAAACATATTGATAAGCAAAAGTAAAGTTGTCACTTCCATTTTATTGATGAGCAATTTGTTTTATTTTCTTGACAATGAATAATATTAAATCTGTAAAAATCATTTGAGTGATTAATCTAATATTGAAAGCAACAGATGTGTTCAAACATCAAGATGTCCACATACTACACAGATTGTGGTAGAAACTATTTTTATTATAGTTCTGGTTCCTTAGGTTAACTTAAAAGTGTTGGTGTTGCCATACACTTTGATTCTAGAAAAATCAGGTAATGCCATTTCTTTTGGAATGCTTCTTTTTTTGGAACTTTTGTGTGAATGCAGAGGCTAAAAATGGTTTTATCAGTGGGAAATGATAAATTTTTATATCAAATCTTTTATTCACATCATATACTGAAAGTATATCCATTAACTTCCATGTTTTAATAATGTAATAAATACTTCTTCTGAATGTGTGTATGAAAGTGAATAAATAACTATGTGCATGTATTTATAAAATTCTTTATTTGGCAAGATTATATTTTCACAGTAAAGACTGTCACATAAAGAAGAATTTTTAAAATTTTGCTTGATGAACTTTTAATTTAATTTAATTTTTTAAACAATCACATCACAAGGTTTTGTTGCACCAAGAAGAAAAATCTATGCATTTTAAACATTGCTTCCTGGTTTACTTTAACCTATTAGAGTTTACATTATGTAATATGTAACTATGTAACTTTAAACAATGACTCTGACTACCAGGAGCATTACACAGAGATCTTCTATGTTAATTACAAAGTGTTTAGAACCACAATAGTATTAACTTTTCAAAACTGTTTTAGAAATTATGAAGTTCAATTTTTTTTATTAGTATGGCTTGGATAGTGTATTTCTTCAAAGTCTTTTGAACTCTCCTAAACAGACTCACAAAGCTACTGGCCACATTTGTTGTGCTTACTACAAGGGTGATGGTACCGGGAAGAAGCACAGACTACCAGCGGGAGAGTATCAGGGTTTCTACTTTAGGCCTTCTTTACAGCAGTCCAATAACTCAATGCAAGCAGACAAGGTCAAAATGAGGCAGGTGTGGAAGCACCCTAGTTTTAAAGCTTCCTTCCCTGTAGATATAGATTATCTTTTCCAACAACAGAGATATAGCTCCTAGGATTCTTGAAAGGGGACTTTTCAGTGCAAATAGGCATCATATTCAGGGAAACTCAGGCTTACTATCAGGTTTATAGCTTTCCAAGTCCTGATTCATTGTAGCAGTCAAGTCATTTCTACCATAGGTAAATTTTCCAAGAATACAGTTGACATTCTGATTTTTACTGATTTTCAGGAGGAGTAAGTCTAGACAGTTAACGAAAGATCAAATTTTCACAAAGAAGGGGAAAATATATTGTTAGCTCTTTATCCACAGGGGGATAACATGGAGTTTAAGATTAATTTTAAGAACTAGCATGGCCTTATTCTTTTCTGTCTACAAATACAGACTGTGCTTTAGTTTATGGTTATACTTATTGCACATAAACCTGCCATCATTTATAGTTTTATTTTTGTATAAGGATATTTTAAGCTTTTCTTCCCCTTCTACAAACACTTAAAACTACGTGCACCTATACACCAACATGACAAAGGGCTGAAAAAGGTCTAGTTTTGTTAATTAAAAATTTCAAGATTTTTTTGTCTTGTTTTATGATACTGGACTATGACAGGTTGATACTGCATCTACAAGACTAAAACTTAGAATTTTTTATGTAACTTCTGAAAATAACTGAGGCTTCACGTAGGATAAGCCTGGATTTACTTCCAAAACTCAGGATACTTGTTCTTGAGCACTACCTTTGAAATGGGAAGAGGCAGTAAAAGGAATCAGATGTAGTCTCCTGGTTGTGATCATATGTGGCCTCTCCTGAGATCAGCATGACTTAGGAGAAGGAAATGAAGTAGCAGGAACTCAGGCTTTTTTGGAGGGAAGCAATGTTGTGGGCAGATGATACCTGGTGAGTTCCTACAATTACAATCATCACTATTTATAAATACTGGCTATTTATAAAGGAGTTGTTGCTGATGTTAATTATTAGATTTTAAAAACACCAATTAAAATTTGAAATAACAGAATTTAAACAAATGCATACTAATCTGTTGATTCAAATTCAATCTATTAACTTACTATTTAGAAATAGATATTAGTTATATAATTGCACAATGGGTATGCATTTATGTATGTATATTATTTTATAATGAATAGAGAATAAACCAAGAATTCAGAGATTTGCAGTAAAGTCCAAATAAGTAGCAAGAGCTTGGACAGGTAACTGATAGTACTTGAACACTTGTAACTAATAATATTAATAGTACTACCTTTATATTTTCATCTATAAAGTAAGTTTGAAATGGACAGTATAAAAAATTTCTCCTGTGTCTAGTTTTTAAAAAATTGCACTATATAATAATTTCATCTATAATTAAAACAACATTGATCAACAATAGGACATAAAACATAATTTAAAAACAAACATAAGGTAGAAGATATTTTACTCTCATAAGGATGTGTATTAATTTTTAAACAAACTTTTTTTTGCATGTATTTCAATGACTTAAAGTCAGTCATGACAGAATTAATAAACTGCTCTTGAGAATAATTAAATATCCTCAAGTTACTTGAATATCAAAAAATTAGGGCATTGATTCAGTTAATTTTGCTGGCTTCTGTTAAATGCTTATTATGGATTAAGAATTAAAATGCATTTCTTGCACTTTAAATAGATAATAATTGCCTTTTTTATATTAAAGGCAATTTTTTATTCTGTCAAACTATAGACACCATAATAAAATGGAGACACTGCAATGTAATTAGCTGAAAAGAGTGAACTTAATTTATCTTGAATTATGTGGAATAGGGAAAAACATATAAAACCATATTAAGCATTACTTAAAGAAATAGAGAAGTATATTACAATTATCTCATATTCCTTTTTAAAATCAGAACTATAAATCTTTGGAATTTTTTTCAGAGATTTATGAAGTTTCTGTTAGATCTTTTTTCTGTTATAAACTGCATTTCTTATTTAATGGATATTAAATAAGAAATATTGGATAATGGATATTGGGTTTCAATATCAACTGTGGCTGACTCTTCATTTGGATGAATAATATACTTTAAGCATTTTTAGTTTTATTTATTTCAGTAGGATATCACAAAGTTACTCTAAGAGTTTGAAATATTATTTAGTTTTAATTAGGTTTGATCCCAATCTGTGCAGCACATTAATAAAAATTGAGACAGATACAGAAGCAGTGAAGCTAAGTGACTATTTGAAAGACTGATGGATCCCAAGAGATTTAGATTTGCCCTAGTATCTCTTCCTTGGTCAAATTCACCCTTAGGTGGTTCTTCTCTACTTAGAAGTATGGAGAGCCAGGTAATATCAAGAACAGAACTCATCCTTAGCAAATTTGAGGGTCATGAACTGTTCTTTGACACCCTCCTCACACCTTTCCTGATTCAATGGTAAACTCTCTTCCTCTCTTTTCTCAACAGTTGAGTCACCCCCATTGTCACAGGCTTCTTGCTGACTTCTCATTTTCCCAGTAAGAAACTTTTGCTAACAGTAGGGTTTTCTGTTCACAAAGTCCCATGCACCTGAATAGTTTGTATTCTTTGCATTGTCACCCTTGCTCTCATTAATTCCTAAACCAAAGCAATCTATTGGGGTAATGCTCACTACCAGGTCTGAAAGGAAACTCATTAAAGATAGATGCAACAAGTTAAAAGATGCATCTTTTTAATGGATGCAGTCCTAACCCTTTAAGGATGTTTTTACATTTTAGTAAGAGACTCTTCTGATTGAAAAAGAAGATTCTCTAATTACATAGTTCGGTTGCAAAAAAAAAAAAAACCCAAAATCTAGAAGAGGTAAGTTGCAGGCCAAACACTGAATGCTCTTTGCTGGCACCTCCAGTTTGGGATCCTGCCCAAGGCCAGGCCTGATCCTAAGCTGTCCCTTGCTTGACCCAGTACTTTCGCTGTTAGAAGAATAGGATCACTGCTAACTTGGGATGCCAATTCACCTTTCCCTAGTTTATGCACAAGTTCTGAACGTTTTGAAACTCAGCAGTAGAAGAACCTTATAGAATAAAAAATATTTGTTAAGAGATACTTTAAATTTTGCTTTTCATGATTATGTGTTACCTGTCAATTTTTTACCTTCTCTTCCATTCTGCCTGTTCCTCTTCAGTCCTTTACTTCCATGTTCTCCAACCCTAGCATGCTTTCCTTCTGAAATCAGTTGGAAATTCAGGGAGAGTGAAGAAAGTAAGAGAAAAACAAAGAGCCCTGGCTGAATTTTGCTCATGGAAGGAAAGTGAGACTGTTCCATGTATGAGGCACTCTTCCCAATGGCTTCTGCAGAGATGAACATCAATCTTGTTTTAGTAAACTCCATCCATGTAATTAATCATGTGGTCATTTGGGGGGTCAATGATACAGTTTGCCTTGGCTAACTGCCAGATATTCCAGGCCCCCACACCCACTACACCATTCTGGTTTGCCTAGTGTAAGAAAAGTCTACATTGGATTCAAATGAATGGACTAATTTAGTTTTGATTTGGCTATTTGGGTTGATGTCATCATTACTTTAAATTAATCTTGAGATTTTGTGTGTGAAAAGAGCTAATGCATATTCCTATCAAGCTTCTTGTTTATTAGTATTATTGTTAAATTACACAAGTCATTTTAGCACAGAGCAATATGTTTGTCAAAGGTTGTCATTGATATATGTTCACATTGCTTGGGATTGTATATTTAAAAAAAATAGAATGAAATATAGCTCTTTGAAAACCATTAATTTTAAGGTTTATTTTAAATATCCTTTCCCATTCTATGAAATCTTGAGCTAGATGGTATCTGGATTATGTAATGTGTCTTACCTGTGTGATGTATTTGATAGCATTCTGTATTGAGATATTTTCTCATCTTGGTCCATTTCCAGCTAGATGCTAAGTTTTTTGAACACAGAGGCCTTGGCTTCTACTTTGTTGTTTGCAATACAGCCATGACAAAGTAGGTGTTCAATAAATATTCTTGGTGGAAAACTGACAATTCTACCCTATAAATGCAGATCCAAGGGTCTTTACCTTTGGTCTGTATCCTCCATTTGCTGTTTAATTGGCTATTAGCTGAAACTGATAGACATAAGGACTTTTTTTTTTTTTTTTTTTTTTAGGAGAATTGGCAGCTATGTAAATACAACACTTAACCTTAAGCACTCAGCCATTAACCTTAATCACTGTCCATTAACCTTAAAGCACCCCAGGTTTCTCCTCTTACAGTCCCCCAAAACAGACCCCACTCAGTGCATTCTTTGGCATGAAAAAGAATCTTAGTAGAATGTTTTTATTGTTCTGTGAGTGGCTGTAAAAAAGGTATTTGGAAAGCAAACACTTGACTCCATTACTTTCTGTAGATGCTAATTAATTTTCCAGGTGTCCATAGAGGTATATGAAACTGGAATATTATTTTGATGAGCATGTTAGGATTTATTTGATAAGAGAAAGGCTAGATAATGCTGTTTTAGATTGCTATCTTATGTAAGGTTGATAATCGCAACAGTGTAATGTTACTTTCTATATAACCTTGAAAATTTGTGAAAAATAAAGAAACGTCCTACAGTTATTGCCAAAATAAATTTAATTTCAGGTACCTTAAACAACCAGTTATTTCAAAATAGACAGTACTTGAAATATTTTAGATCTAATTTTAAATTATAATAAATGATAAATAAAATTATTTTTAAACAAAACTTTTATTTTTTTCTTGCAAGTATTCTTGCCAGTAGATATAACCAATTTTCTTAATATAAAAATAGCTCACTTTATCACAATCCTTTGTAGTCTACAAAATCTATATATGTGTCTCACAAAAACTATATAAAATAATAATTATATGGTATTAATAATAAAATGTCATGTTAATTAACACATTCAAATGTATCGTGTATTTATTTTATATCATGGTTTTGTTTCACCAAGATCTACATGTTTATTTACCTATCAATTTAGAAAAATAACATTACAAATTTGCAAAAAGCTTTGTGTGTAACATTATATGCAATTATATTTTATAACCTTAATCCTTGGGGTGAAAATAGTAAGTCCATGAAGTTTCTATTGTATTTTGAACATAATAGATCCTAGGGTGAGGTTGGGAGGGCGCCTGGGGTGGGGAAGAGAGAAAGAACACCTTGCTACACATTCAGGAAAGCAACTTGATACTAATGGACTGATTATTTTTAGATTTGCCAAAGTGCTCAGTTTCACTCTGAGTCCCAGAGGGAACTGACACTAGAAGGTGTGAGCAACTGAGGGCCAGGGAGGGTCTCTCTTACTGCTGATTTCAAGGTATATTTTAACAAATGTGAAATCTCACTTGGAAAAACAGATCAGTGTAACATGATGACTTCAACTCTAGAAAGATGTTACTTCAACACAGGGCTGCTTAGCTGTTCACTTGGAATTTTCTGGTTACCTAACTGAGGAGGAAGGTTTATAATGAAGGTGACTTGGCAAAAGAGAGTCCAGGCAAAATACGCTCCTCAAAGGTGAATCAAATGTCAGTATTGACCAGGTGTTTTGAGAATAAATCAATAAATCAATAACTCCTATAGAAATTGCTGTCCATGTGTTTATTTTGCTCTCTAAACATTTTTAACATTTGGACTTTCAATGCCCTGAAGATCCTTTTGCAGATATGCAGATTCTACCATCACATTAAGTCACCGTTTCACTTTTTATTAAGTAGGTTCTATGCTCCTACACCTCTCTGCATATGGAAAAATAGCCAAGAGATGTCACTGTGCATTCTTTTCACACAAAGTGATGAAAAATACATGCAAATGAAGCTTGAAATCTGAGAAACTTTGAGGAAGTAAATTTCTGTCTTTGCAGGGTGTCTTTACCACATGCTTTGATTTGGTTAAGTGCCATTGCTTCAGGAAATGTACTGCCTCAACAATATTTCAGGTTCAGGTCATTTCTGTTGTTGAGACAGTGATGTAAACATACTAAGGGTGTATCTTTGAGTTATTATTTTCTTTTTACAAATTCATGGCAGGTACTCTTCTGTAATACTTATTACTTGCATAGGAACAACTAGGAATGAGTTTCCTTTAGTACAAGTAGTTAAGAATTGTAATAGAGTTTCTGTACTGGAAAACTGATGAAATGTTATCCTTTTTTCCTTCAGAACTTGGATAGAAACAACAGTAATTATAGTCATGTCTCTAAGTTACAGGAAATATTCAGCATACTAAAAGCACAATTAAGAGGCAAGTAAAGTATATTGATATTGTGCAAATTAGTGTTCATTGCTTTGAGTTCTCAACTGCAGTTTAAAATTTGAACTAAATAAAATGTGTGTCCTTCTTCTATCCCTATGTTTCTTCTACTTCTATTCTACCACGTTTTGAGTATTTATCAATTTGATTTATTGCACTTAAGGATCAGTCCTTATATTGATATAGAAATTTATATTCATTTATTATTCATATATTTTACTTGAGCACCTGAATGCCTAGCTTATATTAGGCATCTGTGTTATTTATTAAAGAATTTTAAAAGTTATTTCAATTAAGCATTGCCAGTCTTACTTAATAAAACTAACTTCAAGTTTTAGAACTGTACAGCATTATTTTGTATATCTTAACATGGTTATTGGCTCTACATTTGGACAACTAAGATGTATTGAAAATATTCTTACACTAACTTTCTTCACTTTATCCCTGGGTCCAAAAGAAATAAAAACTTTGGGAAATTTTATATAGTCTTTCCAGAAAATCTGACTTTAATTTTATGTTTACCAACATGCATTTTAATTTAGATTCATATGAAAACTAGAGATACAGCCTACCAGAAGAGAAAAGAGCTCATCAAATTAATGTTAAAAACATTTGAGCAAGGACTCCAAAAGTTGAGACTATCCTATAGGGAGAAGTGGGGTTGAAGGTTTTTTTTGCTTTGACCCAGCTATTTCCATATGGAAGCAGAAACAAGAGTCACTCCTGATTAAACCCAAATACCCCTGCATCTCTTCTATCATCAAAGTAGCTGCTCAGTTCTAATAACAAAAATTATCAAGCCATAGAAAACAAAAAGAAAATAAGGATACATCCCACTTTTCAAACTAAACCACCAGGTTATGTGTTATGTGAAGTTTTTTGTTTTTGTTTTGTTTTCTTTTATTAAAGACTGCTTTTGAAATTCATTTTGGTCTTAATTTTATGTGTAAAATAGGTCTGAGTCTCTCTCTCAACCCAATAAAGTCTGCTTTAACATCTGTATGACTGCTTTTGTCACTTGAGATTTTCTCAAATGCTAAGTAGAAAAGAATTTAAGGAAATGATATGTTTCCTATGAGGTTTTTAAACCTTAAAATAGCAAGCCAACAAACTGCCACCACTCCAAAACCAATGACAAGAAACAGCATAACCACTCATCACGTTCACACACGGTCACACCAAATGGACAAACAAACATATAAACAGAAAGAAAAAACAAATCAACTACAGAAGCAGATTCTGTCTCTAACAACTCACAAATGCAAGGAAATTTTAGGTTGACTGCTTATAGTTTAAAAACAAAGAAAAGGAAAAAAAAACAAGAAAGAAAAAATAACACACACACACACACACACACACACACACACACATACACATACACACACACATACACACACAATCTCACCAGGGACTGAGGGGCTGTACCCCCAACCCCAACCTCAGCCCTCCTGAGACTCAGCACTCCTGAGGGAAAGGGGGGCCAAGAACTCTGGCGCCTGAAGCACATCTGAGGCCTTTGTAAGAAAAATGATGTCACCAATGTCTCACTTTTTTCCCTTATTCTTCCTGCTTCATTCTCTTTTTTTCCTACCTGTAATGATTGATTTTTTTTCCCCTCTACTAGAGTTTCTCTTCACTTGATTTAACCTCCAAATTTGTCAAATTTGTCTGATCCCCTAAGACAGAGGGGCAATTCTAACCCAATATAAACATTCATTCCCCAGGGTCTTTTGTACCTGCTCTCCATTTTTACCGTGGACAGGGTTTCCTTGCTCCCAGGGTAGAAGCAGGGGTGTGGGATCATCACATGCATTTGCTATCTCTAGGGACCTACTGAAGAATACTGGCTATTAATTAACATTTTACGATGTGCCTCACACTCTTCAGAGGGAACACACCATATAAATGCCAAACAGTAATAATTCAGCTCTCTGCTCTCCTTTGGGTTCTGGATCCACCAGATCTCAACCTCCTGAGGGGGAAAAAAGAACCATCTTTCTTATTATACCTACCTAGAGGATAAAATGTCAAGTGTAAAAGCTGCTTCAAGGAGGAATGGTTATACTCATTTCAGAAGGATTTCAAGTGTTTTTCTGAAAGAAAAGAAAAAGAAAAAGAGCATTCTTTGACAGAGCTATCTGAGGAGGAAAACTGCCTTCCAGAACCCTACAATCCTAGCAGGGAAGTAGAGATTCTCACCGATGCTTCCTGTAAGCCTCTCACCATCCAGGAAGCTATGGGCCACACTGAGAAGCCCAAACTTCAAGGAACTTATCCCAAAGACTGTCTTCACCACACAGGAAGGTCCATCCTAGGTGAAGTTTCTAAGTAATTAAGTAAGGTCACTTTGATATACACAGAGTTTGCATCTTTCCATTCATTTTTCGACTTAATAGGAAGACTGTTTCCTCTTCTGGAAGTAAGGAAAGTTCAGTATTCATTCTTTCATTTTTTCTAGTCATACCCTTTTGTAATATTGTATTATACTCAGAGAAATCAGAAAGAAACTGTCTTTTCCAAGGCCGAGAGATAAGGAAAGTGAAAGAGTTGGGATTCTTCCACATCCTAGCAGATGAGGCTGAGGACCATTGCTGCCACAAAGGTCGCACACAGTCATGCAAGGTTTTGAATTGATTCAGACCCAGACCTCCAGCTGATCCTCCCCTGCGTGCATCTCGGGTATGCAGTACATCCCGCAACGAAGGTATGAAAAATAAAGAGTTAGAACAGAATGCTATTGGTAATGTTTGCCTTTTAAATTTTTTTCTTCACTTGAAGTTTTACTCTTAGAACCAATATTTAATGTAATTTCCATAGTTTGGGAGTTCTTAGTTTCTTTACAGTCCAATATTTATACCCAAACATTCCCATAAAAATTAACACTTCAGTATATTTGACTAATAACATGGAATTTTAATATTTCCCAATTCCTTTGTTTCTCTAGATGACTTCATTCATTTTAAAATTATAATTATAACAAAATAATGAAGTGGCTAAACACAGATTCATAGCATAATCTTCAAAGGGAGTGAAAAGAAGGAAATTAATACTTGAATTTCCACCTAAGTTTTCTCTTTCTTTCTCTCTCTCTCTCTTCCCCTCCCTCTCTCTCTCTCTCTCTCTCTCACACACACACACACACACACACACATTTTTCATTAAATCAATTTTTCATTAAATACCTCTTTTTTTAAAAAAAATCAAATACCTCAATTTTTTTCATAAAACACCTCTATGAAGAAAGTATATATGATAGCTCAAATAAGTAAATTATACAGGTTCACATTCAGAGCTAGTGACAGATCTAGGATTAGATGCAGAATTGTTTAATTCCAAAGTCCAGGTTTATAGCACCATGTACAATGCCCTTTCTATCCCTGTAATCACTATCCCTACTACTCTAAACTGATAACAGTATTAAGAGCTGTTGTTAGTTTTATCATCTGCCACTTTGGAGAGGTATTTCCTGAATGTCAATATTTCATTAGGTTTGAAATTTATCTTTCTCCACCATAACATACTGACATGAATTTTTTTTTTTTTTTATATAGCTTTGGCTTAGTAGACTTACGTTCCTCTGAATTAACAAGATGGAGTGGGTCATGTTAAAAGTTCAAGTGTAGAAACTGATTGCTGATGGAGTTCATCTCTTGTATCATCTTTTGCGTCATGAAAGTTTGTTTTGAACAGAAAATTTTTACTTAACTAACATTTAAAGGTATTAGGAAATCTGACAACTATTGTACATTGAATCTGATATAGATAGGGGAACAAGTTTAATTGAAAAAGGCAGGCAAGTATGATGAGAAAGGAAGACAAGTCCCATATAGATTGAAAAATGGAACCAGCCTTGACTGCTTCATGAACAATAAAAATGCAAAACACTAATTTTGTGAATAATTAAAATGTGTTTAATATCTATATCTTTATCTCAGCTCCTCCTTGTCCTAAGTCTATATCTTATGAAGGTCCAAAGCCCTTCTCAAAATTTCTGTGTATTCCTGAGGCCTATGTTGGACTGCAAAATAGGGTAATACAGCTCATGTTTTTTTTTTTTTTTTTTATTGTAGTTCTTGACTCCAGGCTAGCCATTTCTCAATTCATGAACAGTTTTACCAGTTTTATCTTTTTTAATTATATGGGCATATAATCACACATGCTCATCGGCACACTCTTTTTCTGTTGTGGCCATATATATTAATATTTTATTATACATTGGGCACTCAATTTGAGGTTAAGTAATCCCCAGAGCTACTTACTACTGTTCATTGAGTTAGTCTCTTAAAACTCTATTAAATTAAATTTAGTTTGCAATTAATAATGATCATGGGCATTAACCTAAGTTATTAAGGGGAAAAACTCTGAGAGTCAGGTGATTTGGAGGTCCACTAATCCTAGTGTGCTCTTCACAATTATAAGCAGCAATTTTTATTGGAACAAGGGATCTAAAAAAAGATTTCCCAAATCAGCCTTATGTATAAAAGCATGTTTCCCTAGAAACCAGAAGGGGGAAAAAAAGTGTGCATAGAAATATGGATGGTTTTGCTGTCTCTTCTTAGCTGGGGGAGTTGGGGACTTTGTTGCAATCTAGCAATTGCGGGTGTAGATTTCATAACGCTTCCATTCCCTCTTTCTCTCGTGAGGATATAAAACCATTGGGATAGGTTGCTAACACAATTCCTATTTTTATCCTTCAAAAGACAGGAATTATTGTCCTAAAACTCTCAGCTTTACTCTTTTTAAACATCACTATAAGGTCTTTTTATTCTTCCTGCATAGATTTTTTCATTTGTGAAATGGAAAAATGAGATACATTATGTTAAGCAAGACTTCCAAACTTTTACTCAAAATCTTGCACTGAAAAAAGATACCTAAATATCATCCTTTAGGGATTTCCTTGCATCTTTTTAAAGCTTTATGTGCCTCTTTAATAAGGGAAAAATAAATGTGATGAGTCAGAAAAACTGTTAGCCTTTTAAAGTGATACTGTGTCAAGCAGTCACTGAATGCTAAAAAAGAAATACCACTGGGGAAAAAACATAAATAGTTTAATATCAGTTTGCCTGCAAGTCCACTCATAAGCATTAATATGTGACCCTGGGCAGAAAAGACACATCACAAAAGATAGTGTGAAATGATTTAATTCCTGTGTCATTCTGACTTGAGAAAACAGTTTCTCTTTTGTGTATTGCTGGTTGTGAACCTCAAGAGTTTTTGCTGGAATACACAATTAAAACACGTTAATTCCCCATTTCAATCTTGTTACGTGCTCATTGGAAGGCCAATTAAAATAGGCCTGCCTTTTTTCTTTTCCTTTGTCTATCCTCAGTTTTCCCATCTTTACTGGTTGCAAGCCATAGAGAATCATAATCTATTTTTCCCTCTGACCCAAATAATTTTATATGTAAAATCCAATTATGAAAAGTGCAGTCTATAAGGAAAAAGAATTAAAATCTTAACCAATTGAATGGGTGAACAGGGAGCAGGCTGGAATGGGCCTACTTTTATTCCTGTGATGCTCTTTGTGGAGCTTTTGCTAAGAAATATTGCTAAATAAGAAATGTTAAAAAAAAAAAAAAAGATAATTGGGGAAGCGTTCTAGAATTTGTGTGTATGAACTTTGTTATGTTCTATGAGTAAATGTTAGCTATTGTCCTTCTGTGAGCCTTATATTTTTAATATCAACTGGTAGCCTTCTCAAATTCATCAAAAGCTTCATTCTTAAGTCACTTTGTTACAGCAACCTAAGACCCACCTACCAAGACCAGTCTGTACCTCCCATCTTCTCACCTCCCTAAAGTTTACTTATATATCTTCGTTTCCTATCTTTACTTTTCAGAGTTAAGGGTCAAACCAGGGCCTCACTCATGCTAGGCAAACACTCTACCACTGAGCCATACTCCTGTCGTTTCTTAAGAATGTTTGACAAATGTTACTGTTTCCCCTGTTCACAGGATCATATGTATCTCCAGAAATACTCTGTCATGAAGCCTAGTTTTAATCTAGAATAAAATATATTTGTGATTAAGTACATAAATTTGTCCAAATTAATGAAAAATAAAAACAAGCTTTGATAAGGACATTGTGTACATGGAAAACACACTTAATTTTGACCTTGAAACTTTTATACCTAATTTTGACCTTGAAACTTCTGATAATAGAAACAAAAGAGGATTTATGAACTCTTCATGAATTTTAAATATACTGAAATCTCAAGCACTTAATGAATCTCCTATTTTTTATCTTTCCCAGTATTGGTTAGATTATCTAAGAGTGAATTTAGTAATTGGTAAAAATTTATTCACTCTACTGAGAAGCCATGAAAACTCTTCCACTTTATTTTTTGATTGGAATATTCAATATGATTTTGTTCCATTTTATCCTTTTTATTTCAGAAGTAATTTAAAAAGAAAACTACTGGCACAGTTAGTTATTATCTAGATTGTATTTTTCTTGTTTATATTCTTCATAAATAAAACCAACTATCAGCATGGTTGGAAAATAAAATTAATTACTGTGATTATATGTAAGAACTCCTTAGCTCTTGATAATAACAACAAATTTATCACTAAGACATCTCATTTTATATAAGTAATTGAACCATTTATTAAAAGGAATCAATTTTAAGTGAGAAATAATGGAAAGTGATCCGAGTTACAGTCATAATTATTAGAATGCTTTCACTTTTTTTTCAAAAGCACTTTTCACATATGGACATGTGGACGATGATTTAGGTTAACAAAAAATTCTTAATGATTATCAGTGACCATGTAAAAGCACAAAAAATTTCCTTATGTTTTAAGACACAAAAGGAGGAAGTAACACAACCTGCACTTTATTATTTTGTATCAGTGCAAAGCTCTTTCTAAACTTTAAGTCCAACTGAAAGCAGCTGCTGGAAAAATATCATTACACTATACCTTAAGCTACAAAAACCAATTTAATGGTGACATTTTATTTTGTTCAGATGGTCTGCTCTTTTCTTCTGTTTAAATCAGTAAAGCCTATGGAAACCGTATCTGGATGAAATCACTGGAAGGTGAAGGCCCATGACTAAGAACATTCTTTACAGATTATACAGGGTTACAATCAAATGGGATAGCAGCACTAACAAGAGGAAGGTCTCCAAAAGACAGCAAGCAATCATTTAGCATTCATATGCATAATAAGCACAGGTTCCCTTTCTTAGAAAAGGGTAAAATGTATATTATTCAAAAATATCAAACCAGAAAACATAGATATTACTTTAAGAACATATGTTGTATGCTTCTCAGTTCAGATATTTTTGTTTTTAGATAAAATAAAAACTTCTCTATCCTAATCAAGCCAAAATTTTTCTTAAATTTCTTGCTATTTCATTTAGTTTCCTGAAATAAAGTGAAAAAAATAAGAAAATCCCCTATGCTTTTATTACCTATTAGTATGATCATAAGCTACAGTTGAAAATGAAATTTGATACTAATATTTACCTGTTTCAAAAATAAGACTGTTTTACTGCAGAGAAGCAATTAAAGACAAAACTCTTGATATGAATCCAATACTCATAAATCATTATTAAAAATAATGATTCAATTATCTTAGAATTCAATTGCTTAAACAAGCCTTTGCTGAGCACAAAGATAAATAATCTCTCTGCCTCTCACCAATTTTTAAAAAATCCTTCTTCTTAACTGATAGTAGCATGTATTTGTTCATTCCCTCATTCATTATTTATATTTTATCTCTAAAAAGGACTTACAGTAAAGTTTTAGATAACAGAAAACCACTGACTTAGCTGATAAAAACAATGAGTGATTTAAGTTAACTTGGTTGCTATGATGTAAGTATTAAAGTAAGATCTAAACTGCATGGCATCTAAGCATCTAGCAAAGTGCCTTTGTAATGACCTTAAATGCAGTAAACTAAACACCTGCTGTGGATTGTAGTTATAACCTTTACATAAATAAGACAGTCTTACCACTTAGGAATGACTCCCAGGTGGTCCTGGCACAGCCTGGTCACATCTGCTAGATCTTAGGAAGATGGGGGTGAGGGCTCTGCATGCTGGCATTGTGCCACATGATCTTACCTCAAAGCTTTGCACAAGTAAGGGATTTTTTAAATCTCCCAAGATGTGATGGAAAAGAGAGCTCGGGTGCCTCAAAAAGTAAACTTTTTCTCTCCGGGCCTTAATTGTCCTGATTCTTAAATAAGTTTGTTAGAGTAGATAATTTCCCACTAGTGAGCCTCATTTCAGACTTAGCAAGCATTTGATCTCTTCAGTGGTAGCATACAGGGAGTCTATCATTCACTCATTCAACAAACATTTTCTCAAGGTTTTGATGAATATAGTCTCTTTCTGCCTTGTTCTCAGAGTTTTATCAAGACAGAAAGGTAAATAGATAATTAGAAAAGAAATTTTAAAAAACTCTACTACTATGTAGTGGCATATTGTAGGAAATATGTCACTCTTTGGTAGGGTCAAGCAAGCAGCTGTCTGAAGAATTCACTAGGTATTTCCATAAAGACAGAAAGGCAGGGGATATTCCTGGTAGAGGAAATGCCCTGAGTGGAGGCAGAAGGTCAGGGAAGGATGGTAGGTGAAAAGAGTTCTTTGAAGGTCAGTAATGTTGGGATGCACTGAAATGGGAAAGTAGCTTTCACGTATAATCAGAAGAATGAGAAATTCTACTCCATTATATATGACATATCAAAGTACATTCTACTATCATCTATAATTAATTAATACAAATAAAAATTCAGTGAAAAAAAAGCAAATAGAGGCCAGAACATGAAAAGAATTACACTGAAGTTTATGTACTTCAGTGCTTGGGGTAATGGCCTCAGAGTCCAATGCCTGAAATTGATTTCTTTTTTTCTTTTTTTCTTTCTTTCTTTCTTTCTTTCTTTTTTTTTTTTTTTTTTTTTTTGCAATATAAGTATAATTTTTTATTGTGGTAAAATGGATATAACACCAAATTAGTGTACTGACATTTAGTACTTTCACAATATTGTGTGACCAACACCAATACCTAGTTCCAAAACATGTTCCTCACCCCAAAAGAAAACCCTGTACCCATCACATAGTTGGTTCCATTCTCAAAACCATGGTTGGAATTGTACCTATAACTGAAATTGATTTCTAATGTAGTCATTTATGAGATCTGCAGCTCAGAAAAATTAACTCCTCTAAATCTGTTTCCACATGTGTCTAAAGCTGATTAGATTTCACCTTTAAAGCATTGGGCAAAAGAGTAAATTGGATAACGCATACTGATGTTGAAACTTCAGCTAGACACCAAAATCTAAAATAAATAAATTAATCAATTAAAAATCCCAATGAAGTTCTAAATTAAAGTACCAAACTACCACATGCAGACTTCTGAGTGATATTTCCAAATACTGACAATCCTTACCCATTTTAAAAGTTTACAGACTAAAAGTAAACTAAGAGGAAGAGGGTTTATGAAGAGCTTTATTTGAAAAAAAAAATTGCCAATCTGTAGGCACTATTCTTATAGGTAAAGTGGTACTACCTCTGTCACCTCAAACCCAGAAAGGGGAACTGCAGATGAGTGGGTCCTGGCTGGGGACCTCTGAATTCCTCACAAAAGAATTTCCATAAAAACAATCAGCTTCTCCCATCTTCCAGGGCCAAGGTACCATCTGGCTCTTTACCCTGAGGTTTGCCTAAGCAGGCAGGTGGAAGAAGTTCTGAGTTCTGATGTTAAATTCATCTTGGACGGAGATTTATATTCTAATAATAAATTCAGACACTGTTTTGTGGCTTTAGTAATTATAGAACTGTCTTTTACTTAGAGAAAGAACAGAGAATTCATGGGCCTGCCAGAGTTTTCTTCCATGGCAGAGAAACATAACCTTAATAAAAATGTTTTTCAGAAAGGTTGGGAAACAAAAATGAAGTTGTATTTTGGTTAGGTCACAAGGTCACAAACTTGTTCTACATAACAACTGCACATTAAGACATTAAGAGTGATTGGCATATAACAAATGATTAATATTTGAGGTGTTAGTGGCTCTGAAGTATGAACTAGATAAATAGGGAAGGCATTAGAAGGAAAGAGAAATGATTAGCTTAATATAGCAGAAGATGGTTTTAAACTGAGGTTTGGGCAAATGTTTGTGGAAGGAATTAGAGGCAGGAAGTCACTGCAGAAGTTATTTAATATCTTCCAAGAAGAGGCTGTTGCTTAAATGAAACAGTAGCCAAAGTGGATGGAGTAGATTTTGTGCATATCTAGGAGGTAGGATATTGGACCCAAGGCCACATAATGAACATGGGATGACTTTTTGGTTTTAAAGCTTGGGCAATGAAAAATAAACAGTGAAGAATTAAGGATTTTATTTGCAGTGTTTTTTATTTTGTTTCTTTCTGAGAATTCCAGATAAATACAAGCAATTGAAAATAGTCATCCATGAGGGCAAGGCTATATTAGAAATAAATTGAAAATTTTCTTTATGTGGTAATGGTTTGCATGAGAACACCTATGAATAAAATTTATGTGAAGGAGCGAAGAAAGTCAATGATAGAGCTATATAATATACTTGGAAGTGACCTCAGAGATTATTTACAAATGGTTTTCAATATTTTTAACTTCATTAGAGGTATATGTCTAACATAAAACAAACAAAAAACTCTTTAGGAATTAAGAGGGGGAACTTGTCTGTACAATCAATATTATTTTTTTGAATATTCTCCAGTACCTGAAGAACACTTGGGATTCCCAGGAACAATTTGAAAACTGCTGATCTTTTTAATCTTTCCATTTCATACACAAAGAACTGATAATAAGAAAATCAAGGTCAGTTGCTTGAAGTTTCACACAATCCTCATTTGCATGTACGTGTCACTGTAGACAAAGACTTGAATTCAGCTTTGTGTCCTGACACAGGCATTGTAACCTCCCGCAGGGGACATTTTCAACCTTTTTTTATTTTTTGTTTTTTGTTTTTTACTGAAAACTAGGGACAATGATGCTTTATTGTCAGGGTTGTAAAATTAAGAGCTCAATAAGTAAAACTGGTATTTGGATTAATTTCTACCTCAAATCAAAAGGAATTTGATTTGCATTTTTTTGTTAGAGTTTAAAGATTAGACATACTAAGAATGTGGATAGCTGATTGGAAAATTATATTAAGGGAGGTAAAAGTTTCTAGATAACTAGCTATGTCCAGGACCTCCCATTAATTAGTTCATTAATAATCCATCATTCTTCATTATCACTAAGTTCTTATTGTATTTTGGGTACTGATCTTAACCCCTGGAAGAATAATGGTGGTACGTATAATCTGCAGAGGAAGTAAATATTTAATTATATATATATATCATTAATACATAATTAATACATATATCTTAATGTTAATTTTTTTTTTTTTTTTTTTTTTTTAGTGTGGAAGGAAGGGAAGGGAAAAGAAGGGAAGGGAAAGGGGCCTTTATACAGGTTCAGTGTGAGTTGACTTTCAGGTGTTGAATGAGTGTTTAACAAGCAAAGGAAAAGTCATTTCAAACAGAAAAAGGTTGACTAAAATCTCAGCAATTCTAACATTGAACATGCAATGAGAAAGTTCAGAAAGTACAGTTTTATAAAATGTTTGTCAATGAAGTATAGACTTTTAAGGTCAAATATTTAAAAAATTAACGTGGTTATACCATTTGCTATAAGGAGGTCACTGGTAATATTTTCAAGAATTAGCACATTGAGAGATGGAGGCAGAACCCAGATCCAGACTATTAAGGAATGAATGGAGTTAAAACCTGAAAAACATTTCAGCTACTATTTCAGGAAGGTTTGGTGGTTATCAACAAGAGAAATATTGAGAGAAAACTTGTAGACATTAGAGTTCTGAAGGAAAAAATTGGTTGATAGAGTAAATCTCTGTTTATGAAAGAAGAGAAAGGAGTAGTATAGAGAAGACATTTGAAAACATAAAGAGACAAGGTCAATTGCCCAGGAGGAGGAGTTGGAGACTGTCTCTGGGAAAAGATGGGAATTTCAATATAGATAAATTTAAAGATACATTTGCTGGACCTCTTCTGTCCTTTTTCCTGTGAGTCCAACCTGATCACTATTAAAACATGAACTCTCCTACTAGAGTAGCATAGGCATCCACACATGGTTCTTGGTTGCTTCCTTAGACACAGCCTCTATTATTACCAAACTACTCAAAATAAAGGTTTGAGGAACATGACTAATTAAGAATGCTGGACTGTGAGGAAGCAAAATGTGACTTAAAGGAAACCAGCCAGACAAAAGCACAGACCATAGCTATTCTGATTTCAAAATAAGTATCTTTAATGATCTTCTGAAACTAGGGTCAGTATCAGTGATCATGGAAAATTAGTTCCTCACATTCCTTTAAGGATACTTTGGCTTCTTTACATAAAATTCCTTGGGAAGTTTCCAGAAGTCACAGTTGCTATATGTAAACTTTTGTCATTTCTTGTTGCTTGATTAATATGCACCCCCTGAATTATATGCTGCACTATAGAATATTATAGCAGTGGTCTCTTGAAAATGTAATATAAGCTGAAAAGCATGCCATACATCTTTTGTTAATTCCTCAGAATTCTCCAGTATTAAGGCATATTTTGTGAGACAAACATCTTTCAATATATAACATGTTAATTCTTAACGTCACATGGGAAATGCTTTATATAGTATAAAGTACTAGTTATACATATTTACAGACAGAGGAAATAATTAAGACAAATTGGATAGCACCAACAATATTTAGAAGGAAAAAAAAAAAGGAAACTTAAAAGATTATCATCAAAATAAATTGTCCAAAAGACTGAATAGCACAGCATTTAAAGACAAATGAATCTTCTTTTAAGTCTACAAATTCTAAATGGGAACATTGGTCTTTGTGGTCAAGATGGAAAACATAAATGTGAAGAACTGAATAACCTGCCACTAAATAAGAAATGAGAATCAAACAAACACAGAATAGATCACAAACATCTTATGTAAACGTGAAATAAATTCACTTTCTCCATGTGGTTTAGTTTCTTTCATTTGAAATGACTCCATCCCAGTATTATCATAATTAGTTGAATAGTAAGAGATAATGTATTTTAGAGCGAATTTCATCCTTCTCTGAAAGGCACAGTTCATTTTGGTCGCAAAAGATCTGTATACAATTTATAGAAAGGTATGACTGCCAGATATCTCCATTATTTGTTCATGGGCTATACTTAATCGTAACGCATAAAATAGTTTCTCTTTAGGCACAAGTATCCTAAATTATGCATCCAAAGTTTGTCTTATTTAAAAGAAGTGAAGACAGCTGTTAAAAAATTTCCAAGTAGTTCTGGATCAGAAATACATATTCATAATAGAAAATTACCTACAAAAAAATGTGCTGTTTGCAAGGGGCAACATTTTAATTTTGAGACAGTTAAAACTGTCTTCATATTGTGGTAATGTATCACTCCTGGTAGGATTCAGCAGGATATTCAGTGGAGATCCTTAACATTTTGCTTTGTTTGAATGTTTAAACATATTGAATGTAAGAACAAATTTAAGGATGTAAATGACTGAGACATAAGGCAGCTGCAGACTGCTCACTAAGAACATTTATCAACATATTTAATCTGCAATTCATTTCACTCCCATCTATAGAGCATCGTGTCTATTACATGGTATTTAGAATGAAGTATACTTGAAGCACATAACACTTTCTTAAATAAGCAAAATGGCATATATCCTATGAATTTTAAGTTTCTATTTGAGATGCTGAAATACTTTTAAAGAAATAAAAGTGTTTTAAAAGATTGGAATAAATAAGCCTGCTTTTCAACTGCATGTCTTGGGGATTTCTCTTGTTTTGAAATGTAATTACAGCAATCTGTGGGTGTGAGTACAGGCATTTCAATGAAGCTATGTGACTTGATTTTGTACTTTGATATTCTTGGGTGCCAGTTGCAAGGAGTCAGAAAATAACACCTGAATCCACGGGGCTTAAAACCTGCTTCCTACATGCATTTCCTTTTTGAGCCTCATCTCCTTATTCTTGAATGGAGAAAAATAATCCTTGTCTATCCACAGAGTTTTGTGTGTCTTATACTAGTTAGTGTTTAATTAAGCTTTGAGCAAACAGTGTGAAAGCATATGAAAGCATATTATAATTCAAATGCTGGTTTCCAAGTTATGGCCATTCAGCAGGCTGGGAACAGTGCAAAAACTTTAATACTCTCCATTGTAAATAATTGTTTACCTCAATTTTATTGAATGACAAGTTTTGAGGAAATAAAATGAGTTCATCTTTTTTTCTTTGTGACTGGAAGATAGAAAAGCAGATGCTTATTAGCCTGCAAGATGCATAAAACTCTTCCAAAATGTTTATTACTATTTTTATCCCTCCTCATCTTTTTAGAACTGAGAATTGATTAGTAAATTACAGTTCCCAATGCTTTATTATATTTTTGGAAAATCCCCCAAACCATAATGTCTGAAACAAGGAAGAGCATCATACTATTAGTTCCTGAATATGCAAAAAAAAAAAAAAAAAAAAAAAACAAAGCCAAACAATTTTGCTGTCATTGTTTTTTTATTTACTTTTTTATCAGAATTAGAAAGTCCAGCTGAAGGATGTGTATGGGATTATAACGATTTCTTTAAATTGATTTTAAAATTCTAAATCAAGTTTTTTTTTAACATTTTGAAATTTAGAATCAATAATAAACAGCATTGTGGAATTGAGCTGAAGAAACTAATGGATTTTCATGATGCCTTTGAAAATTTATAAGAAAAAATAATTTGGAGAAAATTTAATCTTCTTAAGTTTGTTAAAGTTGTCTGAAGAAATTACAAAATCCCTATTGAATGCAAAGAATGCTTTCCAGGATATCAAAAAAACCTTCAGGAGATTCATGATCATGACCCTGTATCTCTTTTTCTGTTCCTCTGTTAGTATTGATTTTCCTCACACCATTGATTGAGTCATATTCAATTTCCTTCATCTCTGTTAGTGCTGATAATACTTATTATTCAGTGGCTACAAAGTTTACTGAAGTATTGTTTATTAGTTTGTTTGAAAAATTGAGTATTTTAGAGAGAATTTTAAATAGTTACAACTCATCATTAGCATTTTTGTTTTATTTTAAACAATGCACAAAGTGTATTTGTCAGCATTCTTTGGAGAATTCCCTCTGTATCAACAGATCTGGTGTGAATCCTTCTTGCTCTTAATATTTCAGTAGCTACACTCTCTTTTTCAATCATTTGGACAAGCATTTAGAAATATGAGTATGTGTTTTTAACTGCAACTCATTTATCATCTGACATGACTTTTTGCTCTAATACCCAAACAATTTCTGCAACATGAAAATGGGTCACATGTTGGAAATGTAATGGGTCCTTAGAGAATTTTTATAGAGAGTAAGAACAAAATTATACATATGTAAAATAAAAAAGCAGGTGCTGGATGAGACATGATATTAGTGCTATAGACTTGGAAGAATTGTAGTAAATGTGGGGAGATGTGATTTCCAAGGAAGATGGGGCAGAGAAGGGGGAGGATTCCCATAACAAAACTGAAAGCCTCAAGGAGGCTCTTTCCTCAAAGAAAGGGAGGGCAAAAAACTAGGATTCTAAGCTTCCAGGTGTGCAAAGTATGTTGGAAAATGAATGATTTTTTAAGAATACCTTGGAAAATGCAATACAAATTAAAAAGCAAAACATATTTTCCATTTACTTGTTCCTACAGTTTATATAGCAATAATAGTTGAAATAAACCTTTTTTCTTGTGAACTAATGGCATTGATACATCAACAATAGAGTTATTTTTAAATATGAATTTCTTCTCTTAAAGAGGGGCACAAATAAAAGGTGATACACAGGCTAAATGAGCAGTTATAATGTATTCCTTTTACCAAAGACCATAGGAAACTGGCTTCCTTGCTATAAACGTGAGGCACTGTTTTCTTTGATCACAAACTCAAGATCTTCCTGTGCATGTGATACTTCTATGATGGATACTCAGAAGTTAATTACCTCAACCTAAAGTTACAATATATCAGTTGATAAAATAAGAACATTTGAGATTATTTTCAAATCTAGCAAAAATTTTTCATCCAAAGGATACATTTTTTGGTTTTATTTGTTAAAGGTTTATTTCTTGGTTCCAATATTCAATCCAAAATTATATATTTAAATTACTTGGAACTTTGCAAAATAGGACAAACACTTGTTTTTCACAGTTAATAAAAAGGAAAAGTCAAATTTTCCTTCCGTAAATATCAAATGTTTCACACCTTAGTCCATTAGATAGTATGAGCAACTTCCATTGAATTTTCTTTGCATTCAGTCTTGATTATTCATGCTAGAACAACTGAAATTTTGAAACTGTCATGCATATCTACAAAACAATGGAATACATTTGTATGTATGAGTGAGTATACTTTGTACTTGAGAATAGTGGACTCAGAAGCAGCTAGAAAATTGCCACTTTTCTAGTGATTCTTCACCCTTCCTGAGACTTCATTCCACACTAGCAATGTCATTATCAGAGTCTTTTCATGGTCAAGTGTGCCAGTGGTGAATCTGAGATTAGGAGCTATTTATCTTTGCTATCAAATTACATACCTATCTACATCTATATCTACATCAACAACTATAGAGGGAGATAGGTAAGACCCCAAAAGCAGTATGCTTGCTATTTGAAGACCTGAACAGGAATGCCCTGGCTTTATAAGTTATTATGTCATTAACAAATCAGTTGGGATCCATTAGCCTCAGTTTTGTTTCTTTTCTTTTCCTTCCCTTTCTATTCTCATAAAGATTAAGAAAATTGCCCAAGGATTAAAGGAATCTTTGAAACATTCTATAAATGGAGATTTATTTGTATGTTTGTTCATGTCCCCAGGCTTGAAATGGGATTACAGGTATTAAATATAAATAAAGCCAAGTATACATGATTATTTGTATAGATTTAATGAACAAAAAACCTCAGCCATTTTTTTTAAAAAAATATTTTTTCAGTTCTGAAGATTGAACCCAGGGGTACTTTATCACTAAGCTATTTCCTTAAGCTTTTGTAAAACAGTCTCCCTAAATTGCAGAGGCTGACTTTGAACTTGTGATCCTCTTGTCTCAGCCTCCTGATTTACTGAATTTACAGGTGTGCACCACCACGGCCGGCAGCCCTTTGCTTCTTAATTGAGCAATTTACTCAAAGAGGTTATGTTCTAAATGTTTTGCTATAGGATATATAACTGTGCAGTTAATTAAATCAATATATTAATACTTATGAAATACCAAATACTGGAAAAATTTACATCTTTCTCTTTGGATAATGTTAGACTGGGTTTTGCATGGTAGAATTCTTATCATTTGGCATCTGCCCCCTTCAAAGTTAAAGTTAATAGACAAGAGTGTCTTTTTACTTATTTACACAGAGTGCATAATATACGAATGCTAGAAAAATATGATGAATGATTTTTGTATTAATTTAGAACCTCCAAACTACTACAAACTATATTTTTCCTTTGGTATTCAAATTGGAGTAATAGATTCTATCATATGAAAACCTTATATAATCTCCCAGTCCCCAGACTGACCTGATTTAAAAATCTATGACATCCTAGTCTCTAACTTATTTTTATAGACATATCTTTATAAGCACAGAGGATTAGAGAAAAGAAAGGAGGCTATTTTCGGCTTTTTAAATACCCCTGCACACAGGAGAACTTAACAAGTTGTGAAGTGCATGAAATAATTTAAGAATATCGTCTCAAACATCCATTACATTTAGGCATCTTATTCACAAGTGTTAAATCTACTTTAAGGACTGAATTGTCAAGGATCACATAAATTGGGCTGCTGCCAAATTTCCACTTCAGTTTATGCTGTGTAGACAGAATACGTATCCATATGACCTGCATGAATCAGCCATTCAGCTGTCTCATGAGCTATTTCAGCAATTGCCTATTGCCAACTAGGTAAGTAGGAATATTCATTAGCATAAAATTTAGGATCTTTTTTGGGTTATGGCACTGGTTAAATCTCTTCCTAACTCTTTCCCCTCCTACATACAAAAAAGGAACAAATATTTTCTTCTTGAAATTTAGAAAACCACAACTTATAGTTTCTTAGTTTATAACTTACAAATTTAAGAAAATTTTTATAAATTAGTTGCAAACGTGAAGAAATTTACAACTTTCCTAATTTTACACAAATGTATTGATAAGAAGCTTCAGACCAAGATTATTCACAAATAAATCTGAAAGACTATCCCTTTTGAGAGAGGAAAAATCTTCAAATGAAGAACAAAATTTGCTAACTGATGATGTCACTAACTCAGATAACCACAACAAAATTAATATGTAATATGTGACAATAGCTTATGCTTCTTAAGTTATTGTAAAGAGATAAAATATTTTGATTAGCTGAACATATATTGAATGAACATTTAGAATTATTAAATTATCACACAGTCTTTTAAATTTTTTGGTCTGTAAAGAATAAAAAAAGCAAAGCCAACATTATACTCTTGTTTATAAAGAACACATTGGAAGTGTATAGCTTATACATGTTCATGTAAAATTATATTTATTTTTATCTTGAATTGCCTGTTTAAATTTTTAAATGTTCAGAAAGTTTTCATCCCAATCCCTGAACTTCATAAATAATTACAAATGAGAATTTTCATATTTCTGTCATGATTTCATTTAAAAACTTCCAAATTTCAGTCAATTCAAACTGTTGAATGTAAGTCGTTCCTATTGCATAATACTGTATACTAAATTTTAAATAAATATTTAATGTGGTTAAATGAGAAGTATTTGTGTACAGATACCAGTCTCCTTGTCAGTTTTGTCTTATTTTCAGTGTATTTTAGTATTATAAATTTAAAGGTTATGTTAATTCTTGAGGATTATACATGAAATAATTATACTTATTATATCTTTTAATGGAATTCTATAAATTTAATTTTAGTGCACTTTAAAGTCTTAAAGTGAAAATGCTTTTTTATATGGTTGAATATGCATTGCCTGAATTTTGATCTTGCCACCAGATGGCAGGAAAAATCAGAGTCAAATAGTTTTCGATGAGCAACATGAACAAGATTTTTAGGGTTTTTTTTTTTTTTTTTTTGTAGAGTGTGTGTGTGTGTGTGTGTGTGTGTGTGTGTGTATTGATGTACATGTGTGTTTTAGTCATTTTTGTATTTTTCTATTGTTGATTTTTTTTCACAAATTGAAGACATTAACAACATAGTATGAATATGTACTAATACCTCACTGTAAACATTTTCTATTTTTCATTATAATCATGCTATGAACATTGTTTATTATATTCATGTTATCACTGATATCATGAGTATGAAAATCATAATTAAAATTATTATTTTAGTAACATTTAGATTTCTATAATAATGGGTACTACAGTCCCTAGACTTTCCAGGTTGAACAATGGGTTTCTGAGCTCATTAATATATGTCTCTGTATATCAATTATATATCAGTTGTATTCACTTATGAATACAATAATTTAATTCATAAATTATGAATACAATAATTTATTTAATGATGTATCAATTGTATTGATTGATAATATCAGTGAATTGTATTATCTATGAAAATTTAACAGAAATGATAGAAAAAGGAAGCTAATCAGTTACTTTAAAATTAGTTCTTTTTGATCAAGGTCAGGCGGACACTTGTCTGTAGCTGATATATGTCTTATTACTTAACAGAATAAACACTTTAACATCTTAGTGCAGTATCACTTGACACCATCTGTAAATAAAAAGCAACTTAATTACAAAACTGAATGAAGGTAGATAAGAAAATATTTGCCAAATGGCAGAATGATCCAATTGTTATTTTATATTTTTTCATGTATGTTTTCTGGCTTTCCTTTTTTTCAGGAAAAGTTCAGTCCATTAACACTTTGAATTTATAGATTTAAATAAGCATATTAATAAAGGTAGACAAGGAATAATTTTAAAAGTATAAAATTGAGTCAAATAATTTAAAAAATTAAAATTTAATGTGCTTTAATTAAATAATTGAATCAAGTACACTATGGAAATATTTTTCATTGCTGTAGTAATAATAAAAATTGCTTCAATCCATTTCCTTCGGGTTTTTTTTGACACAGCAGTTTTCTTAATTTTGCTCTGAAGTATCATTGTTGTATCAGGTCAGGCAGGTATTACTTTCTCCCTTTACTGAAAGAAAAAGAGTAATTAAAATTAAATCACCTAATTAGATCAGATTTAATTCATTGATGTGATCTTTCCATACCAACTTTCACTGGCACACTAGCAAACAATTCTAGACATTTTTTCCCCAGGAGATTACAGACTATTCCATAGTGAAATAATGTAAATAGTGCAAAATTATTTAGTATGACCCTGTGGTCTGTAGGTAAAGACATGGAGTGTATCCTTCAGGTAACTGTATTATAGGTCATTTCCTAACTACACACAAAAATGTAACATTCATTGTGTGAATTAGGATGAGGTCTGTCATTCAACTGAAACTAAATTTCATCAACCATGATTTCCTCTGGCACTAGTCTCAGAGCTCTTTGCTTGTTCTCATTGCTTAATTTGCATTGTAGTCGGCAGTCAATATGTATAAGAGTACAACTATTTTTCTCTCCCCATATTCCCTTTTTTTTAAAACTAATCATAAGACAAAAAATCAGTGAGTTTTGGATTAAGTTAACAGAAAAAAAATTTAAGCCATTCACTGGTAAAATAACCTGTTGAAAATCTATAATATGTTCCCATGCAATCTTCCAATGTTGAAAAGAAGGGGAAAAACCTGACAGTTTACAAAGATTTACTTCCGAAAAAAAAGGTCCTTGTTTGCTTGCACAAATGGTCACACAGAGTGACAAGTGACCCAGTACACCAAGTTCAGACAAGTTGCAAAAGAAAAAGAAAAATGACACTTCTGGTCAATGACAGATGAACCTTGTATCCATCATTGTGCTACAAGGAAAACAGCTAGGTAAACTGTTGCTGCTGTCTGCAAGTCTTTCATCAGTAGCACCCCATGGAGCTGTGCCTATGGCAAAATACAGAGTTGTCCTATGAATGCCTTCCTACCTAGTCTGGCTTTTAAAGTTGTTAAAAACTAATTCTTAATAAATAGGAATATAACATGTTTCATGCTGAAACTCAATAAAAAAAAATTTATCACTAGTTTTGGAAGGAAGCAAAAGAATGGGATGGAAATCATCATATAACTTGCCTGGGTTATGAGAATATAAGATTTATATTATTAATTGTGTCACTACATATTTCCTTCATAAATGTTCCCAAGAATAACATACCAACACTGTGAAAAGCCCCCATCATACTCACAAAGTATGTCTTACCTATTCATTTAGCTGAAAATGTTCACTTCTCCAACTACAGGTTGAGATCACCACTATGGTGCCCGAGACCTTACTGTCCTTAAAGCAAGCCTTATGACATATTCACTCATCCCAAGTAATATCCAAGTGGGGTTGTGTTAGAAACTTAATTATTTTAGATACTGGTTAATTTAAATCTTTCCTTAAAATAATTATCTTGAGTCTGTTTGGAATGTGATTATTCTATTTTGCTAAGTATTGAAGTTTTATGTTTTAAAAAGTAAATAAACAAAAGTGGAAACTTCATTTCATTCTTTTCATCCAGATTCATGTCAGGTTAGTAGAAAAGCAAATGTAAAGGCAGGCTTAAATAAGCATACAAATAAAGATAGAAAAGGAATAATCTTAACAAATAAATATTTGAAAATGGCAAATTAAAGAAATACTACTGAATTCGTTTATGAATTAAGACTAGGGAGAGAACAGAGAATGCAAATTTAACCCTGGTAATTTTATCTTTATTTGAAGAAAATATAATGACACATAGAATTAAAAAAAAGTTGACTTTCAACTTCTTCATCAAACTATCTTAGAAGAAGAAAAGTTAGAGGGAAAAATGCACATTATAAAATTGACCCAGGCATCATGGCACATGCCTATGCCTATGATCCCAGTAACTCAGGAGGATAAGATAGAAGGACCCCAAGTTCAAGGCCTCCCTAAGCTGCTCCGTGAGACCCTGTTTCAAAATAAAAAACAAAACCCAAAACAGGACTGTGGATGTAGCTCAGTGGTAAAGCACCCTTCAATCTTCAATACCAAAAAAAAAAAAAAAAATTTGAAACTATGTTCCTATTTGCAATAAAATGTTCTGTGAAATATGAACTCAGCATAAAAATGGGTCATTGATGATTTTCTGACAGGAGTTTTGCCAAGGCAAATTTTCTGTGATAAATATTCAGTAACCTTTCAAACCACATCACTTTATAAAGAAGTGCTAGATATCACGAATTGTAGACACCATAAATAGGGGAACTTAGCTCCTTCTGCATCAACTATTCATTCCACTACAAGGCAACTGAGTCTGTTGTCATGCTCATGCTCTATAAAAACGACTAATATCACCAGTAAAAGTAATCTGAATCTCAGGTTAACCATTTAGTTTTGCTTATTCAACAATATTTTAGGGCTATGACCATCTGTAATCAATTTAGGAGTTATTTGTGATATCTGAGCAAAATTTGTTCCAGAATAATTCCAAATTGACAACAGGGGCTTTTTCTATGACTTTGATTATCCATGGAAATGACTTCACATTTCACCCAAAGCAGTGGGGGGAAGTTTTTACATAGAAATAGGGAAAAGTGCATGTACTTTATTTTTCATCCCACCATTTTTGCTTCTGAGGATTTATGTTAAGTACAGACCCTAATAACTAAGCAAAAATATATGTACCAGGTAAAAATACTGAAAGTTTTTAGAAGATGCCCAGTTCTATCACTTCTCTTGGACACTTCTCTTGAGTACTGGAAGTCCTACCCAGAACAATTAGTACAGAAAAAGAAATAAAAGGCTTGGAAATTGAGAAAAAGGTAAAATTATCTCTGTTTCCAGGTGATGTGATCTTATTCGTAGAAACCTAAGGAGGCCACAAAAATATTGTTAGAATTGATAAATTTAGTAAAGTTGCAGGATACAATCAATGAACAAACTTCAGATGTGTTTCTACACAATAACAATGAACCATCAAAAAATTAAGAAGACCACCCAATTTATAGAGAATTAAAAAGAAAAAGTCTCAGGAATTAATTAAAGAAATGAAAGTTTTGTGCAATGAATACTACAAAATATTTCTGAATGGAATTAAAGAACACATAAATAAATGAAAAGATGTTTTGTGTTTGTAGATTGGAACACTTAATGTTAATACATCAGTACTACTGAAAGTGATCTACAGATTCAATGCAATCTCTAAAAATTCCAATATTTTTACAGAAAATATAAAAATTATGTGGAATCACAAAGACTCTCAAATAGCTAAAATAATCTTGAATATAAAGAACAAAGCTAAAGGTATTATCACACTTTCTGATTCCAAAATAAATTATAAAACTACAGTAATTAAAACAGTATGATATCAGCATACAGACAGACATAGATGAATGGGACAGAATAAAGAACTCATTAATAAGTCTGTGATGTGTGGTCCACTGATCTTCAGCAGCTATACCAAGAATACACAACTAGGGAAAGGTTGGTCTCTTCAACAAATGATGCTGGAGTCACTGGATATCTACAAGTGGTCCTTTTGCTTATTCAAAACAGATTTAAAATTTAACTCCAAATGGATTAAATACTTAAACGTAAGACTTATAATACTCTAAAACTCAGAAGAAAATGTAGGTAAGAGTTTTATTACATTGATGTAGACAATGATTTCTTGGTTATGATACCTAAAGCACAGACAACAAAAACAAAAATTAGACACAACAATTTTTATATTAAACTAAAAGTTTCTTCACAGCAAAGGAAGTAGCAAAAGGAAAATGCAACCTTCAGAATGGGAGAAAATATTTACACACCATATCTCTGTTAAAGTGTTAACATCCAAAATATATAAGGAATTTTACATTATGTTTGGGCAGGATTTGTGTTGCTATGACCAAAAGAAATGACAAGAACAACATAAAGGATGAAAAGTTCATTTTGGTTCACAGTTTCAGAGGGTCAGCCCATTGTGGGTTGAGTCCACAGTTTTGGGAAGATCATCATGATAGAAGAATGTGGCAGAGGAAAACAGTTCAAAATGTGGCAATCAGGAAGCAAAGAAAAAGAGAGAACCCTGCTCAACAAGGAGAAAACATAAACCCCAAAGGTTCATCCTTCAGTGATCTACTTCTTCCAGTCACATCTTACCTGCCTATGGTAATCACCCAGTTAATCCACATCAGTGGATTAACGAGAGGATTATGTTGCACCTCTCATAATCTAATCATTTCACTTCTGAAAATTCTTGCATTGTGTCATACATGAGCTTTCGGGGGATACCTCATATCTAAACCATAACAACTCATTAGTAGAACTACTAACCAAATTTAAAATATTGGCAAAATCTTGAATTTCCCCAAAGAAGACATACAAATGGTCAACAAGTATATGAAAATATGCTCAACATCACTAATCATCAGGAAAGTGCAAGTCAAAAGTACCAGGAGTTATCACTCATGCCTAGGTCTAGACTAGTGAGGCAGAACACTCTCATAGTAAATCGGGCAAAGCAAAATTGCTACTGATGGATAGGCAGGAAGGATAAACAAAGAGATATAGTACAAGGTGAGCCAGTACCCCAATGCTTAGGAAAACTGTCAGAGGTTTGTCCCATATCATACCACAGCCGAGGGTTCCTTTAAACAAATCATTCTGGTTTTTATAATCTGGGTATACTTAGTTTGCTGAGGTCAAGAATTATAGAACGTGAGGACACAATCTGGTTTATTACAGACATTCCTATCTTATCTCAGGATGTTGCTTTTTTTGTAAGCAGTTTGCCCCAAAATTGCAAGCAAGAGGGAGAAAACTAGGTTATTCAAGGCTATCTGGGAGCCTGTCCTCCTGAAGATATCTGTTATCAGGTAGGAAAAGAACAAAAAAGCTGGCAAGGAGGTAGAGAAATTTGAACTCTTCAACACTGATGTTGGGAATATAAAATCTTGCAGCTGCTGTGGAATACAGCATGTCATGTTCTCAAAAAAAATCAATGTAGAACTATAATATGATGGAATAATCATATTTTTGGGTATTTATCCAAAAGAATTATACTCAGGATCTCAAAGAGCATTTGCACTCTCACATTCATTGCACCATTATTCATAAGATGAATCTTAGCCAAGATATACAAAAGTTCATGAATGGATAATATATTTATTTATACATATATATGTATATGTGTTTGTATATATATGTAAATGTATAAATATGCATATGTATTTATGTACATAAATGAACTACTTTTCTGTTTTCAAAATGAAGAATTTCCACCATTTCAACAAAACAAATGAACTTTTGAGGACATTAGGCTAAGGAAAGTAACCCAGCCACAGAAGAACAAATATTGAATGGTTCTATTTATCTGAAGGAATTGAAAATAGTCAAACTTGCAAAAACATAGAGCAGGATGTTAGTTTTGAGGTCCTATGAGGAGGTGAAATGCCAAGTTGCTATTTAATATAACAGTTTGTGTAAGATAGATTTTTTTTTTCTTCATTGTGTGAAAAGTGACTAGTATGGTCATGTAGGAATAGAGTTTTCTCTGTGAAAAGGGTTTATAATGAACTAGTATACTTTAATTAAATAGAACTATTCCATTTTTCCGTTTCTTCTATTGTCAGTTTTGGTAAGTTATGCTTTACAAGAAATTCTCCTATTTCATCTAAATTGTACATGTATCAGCATGACAATGTTCACTGTATAGTCTTGTTATCTTTTTTATGTGTTTGTCATCTATAATGATGTCCCTCTTTCAGTCCTGTTGTTTACAATTTGTATTTTTACTCCCTTTTTCTTGATTAGTCTAGATAGAAAATTTTATTAATGCTAGACTGGATTTTTACATCAGAGCTTATTGTATTCACTTCATTGATTTTTCTTTCTTATCATTATTATTTTCTTACTGCTACTTAATTTAGATATTATAGACCCTTTTTTATAGCTTCCTAAGATGATAGTTTAGATGTATGATTTCATGCTTTTATTTTTATCTATGAATTTCATCCAAATCCCCACTTTAGCTACATTTCCCACATCAGGATATATTCCCATCTTAATTCTCTGGAATAAGAATTTGTTAAGTGCTTGGCAGGGTGGTTCTGAATCAGGTCTTTCATGCAATTGCAGTTAGATGGTAGCTGAAGCTAGAACACTGGAGTACAAGGCAGGCACCCCCCCCTCTCAGTAGTCTCAGAGCCTTTTCCTGTGTACTCTCCAAATGAGATTTTTTAGAATTTCATATAAAATAGACCTGAAGACTGTCAATCAGCTTACATGGTGACTCAGAATTCTGAAGGCACATATCCCAAGAATACCAGGAAGAAATTATATCACTCTTAGAGACTTAGCCTTCAGCATCACATAATGCTACTTCAGCTTTATTACAGCCTGCCAAGATTCAAGGAGAGTTAGAAGTTGCTAAATTGCATTGTATGAAGAGAAAATCAGATGGGAGATATTATAGTAGCTCTTTGAATTATACAATCTGCCATATCACCTTTGATCTATAGTTGTACATTTCTTCTTTTCACCCAATTTATTTTTATTATAGTAAAATACATGAAAGAAAAGTTATTTCTTAACCATTTTTAAGTAGTCAGTTCAGTGGTACAAAGCACGTTCATATCACGATATAACAGGCACCATTTCCAGAACTCTTCATTTTACAAAACTGAAAATATACTGGATCAACAATACCTCCCCATTCCCACCTTCCTTCTGCTCATGAAGACCACCATTCTTGTTTCTATTTTTGTATTCTACTGTTCTAAATACTTCATATAGGTAGAATCATTCAGTATTTGTATTTCCTTACTACATTTAGAAAAATGTCCTTGTTTATTTATGCTGTTGCCTATGGCAGGATTTACTTTTTAAGAGTTAAAAAGATAATAAAGTTTTACAGAGTTAACATCACACTCGCTGGTGAAAGACTGAAAATGTCCCTCTAAGATTAGGGACAATGCTTTCACTGCTTCTATTTAACATATTTTTGGAAATTCTAGTTAGAGTGATTAGACAAGAAAAATAAGTAAAAGTTATCTTAATTGAAATAAAATAATCTCTGCTTACTCATGATATGATTTATATGATTTTATATGTATAGAACTACTAGAGATTAAACTAGTAAGTGATTTTAGCAAAATCAGAGGATATAAAGTTAGCACATAAAAATTAGTCACGTTTCTGTATGCTAATAATGAAGAATGTGAAAAAGAAATTTAAAACACAATTAGTTTTGCAATTGCATAAAAAAAAAGTAAGAACTAATTTAACCAAGGAGGCGAAGGAGTTGTATAAGGAAAACTGCAAAATATTTCTAAAAGAAATTAAAGAAGACAGTAGTAAATGGAAAGAATATTCCACTTTTTGTATATGTTATATTTTGCTTATCCATTCCTTTGTCAAAAGACACTTTGTTTTTTTCCATATCTATCCCCCTGTGGAGACTGCTGCTATGAGCACATGTATACAAATATCTCTTTGAAATCTACTTTCAATTATTTTGACTATAGAAATAGATAAATAAAATTTTGAGTATAGGGACCCAGATGTGCAGAACACTCCTACAGTAAATCAGGCAAAATAGAATGGTAATTCTATTTTTATCTTTTTTATTTGTTCTTTTTAGTTATACATGACAGTAGAATGTATTATTATTTGTGTGTGTGTGTGTATGTGTGTGTGTGTGTGTGTGTGTGGTGCTGGGGATTGAACCCAGGGCCTTGTGCATGCGAGG
The DNA here is from genome assembly GCF_902686445.1 of Sciurus carolinensis. Classification (NCBI taxonomy): domain Eukaryota; kingdom Metazoa; phylum Chordata; class Mammalia; order Rodentia; family Sciuridae; genus Sciurus; species Sciurus carolinensis. The sequence continues at coordinate 57,022,605 of NC_062220.1, forward strand.
CAAGCACTCTACCAAATGATCTATATCTCCAGTCCCTATTTTTAATTTTTGAAGAACCATTCTACTATATTTTCTAATGTGACTATACCATTTTAGATTCCTACCCAGAACACAAGAGATTCAGTTTTTGCACATCCTATAAGCACTTACTGTTATTATCATATATGGGGTCTTGTTACGTTACCTAGACTGGCCTCAAACTCCTGGGATCAAGTGATCCTCCCACCTCAGTCACCATATTAACTGGGACTACCAATGTGCACCATCACACCCACTTAAACTTCACAATTTTCTGGTAAAAAAAATTTTTTTTGAGGATAGGCATGTGGTAATCTCTCATTGTAGTTTTGATTTGCATTTCCCTAATGATTAGTAATGTTGAGCTTCGTTTCATGTGCTTATTGGCCATTTGTATATTTTCTTTGGAGAAATGCCTAATCAAGTCTTTGACCATGATGGATCAGGTCAGTTGCTCCTTTGTTATTGAGTTTTATGAGTTCTCAATATATTTTTCTTAGATTATTAATTCCTTATCAGTTATCTGATTTACAATTATTTCTTTATTCTGTAATTACCTTTTACTCTGCTGATAGTGTCTTTGGTGCCCAATTAGCAATTTATTTTCAAAAAGTTCAATATAATACATTTTTTCTTTGATTGCCCATGTTTTTGGCATCATATCTGATAAATCATTGCCAAATCCAATACCATTGTTCTTTTTGCCTTATGTTTTCTCTAAGAGTTTTAGAGTTTTGAGCTTTACATTTGGTCACAGCTCTGTTTTGAGTTTGTTTTTATATATGATATTGGTAAAGGTCAAACTTTATTTTTTTTTTCCATGTAGCTATTTAGTTTACCCAGAAAGTTTTAAGTTTTGTCTTTCTTCCTTTCAACAATCATGGCACTCTGTTGAAAAACATTTAAATGTAGAGTTGAGAGTTTATTTCTGAACTCTGTTCCACTGTTTTATATACCTTTCTTTATGACAGAACCATGTCATTTATTAATTGTAGCCTTGTCCTAAAATTTGAAATTGGGAAACGTTTGTCCTCCAGCACCATTCTATTTTTTCAGGATTGTTTTGGTCATTCAGAGTTCACATGAATTATAAGACAGATTTTTCTATTTCTGCAAAAAACTGACTGGGATTTTGACAGAAATTGCTTTAAATCTGTAGAGCACTTTGCATAGTACTCACATATTAGCAATATGAAGTCCTCCAATCATGAACACAGTAAGCCTTTGCATTAATATATGCTTTCTTTAATTCCTTTTAGAAATATTTTTGTAGTTTCTTTATATAAATCTTTCACCTCCTTGGCAAAATTAATTCTTAATTTTTTTCTTTTTGATGCAATTGCAAATTGAATTGTTTTCTTAATCTTTTCAGATTCTTCATTGTTGAATATAGAAATGGGACTAATTTTTGTACATTGACTTTATATCTTACTGTATTTTGCTGAAATTATTTATTAGTTCTAGCAATTTTGTGAAATTTATAGAGCTTTCTATATGTAAAATCATAATCTGTGAACAGAGATTATTTTACCCTTCTTTTTCCATTTAGATGTTTTGTATTTATTTTGTTTACTTACTTTATCTAACTAGATCTTCCAGTAATATGTTACACAGAAATAGTGAAAGTGATTGTCTTTGCCTTATTTCTGATCTTAGTGAAAAATCTTTTAATCTTTCACTAGTGAAGATGCTGTTCACTGTGGATTTTGTTATGTTGAAGTAATTTTCTTCTATTCCCAATTAGTTGAGCATATTTTGTATCCTGATAGGTTATTGAACTTGGTCAAATGCATTTTCTTCATCAATTGGGATTCCAATTTCTTTTGTTTTTGTTTTCCTTTATTCTGTCAATGCGATATATTACATCAAATGATGTTTTTTCCATGTTGAACTATCTTTGAATTCCTTGGATAAATCCTAGTTGGTCGTAGCACATAATCCTCTTAATATGTTGCTGAATATTATATTATTGAGGTTTTTCATCTATATTCACAAGGAATATTGATATTTAGTTTTCTTTCCGTATGGTGTCTTTATGACTTTAGTATTAGGATAGCACTGACTTCATGGAATGAATTAGGTAATATTCCTCTTCTATTTTTCACAAAAAGTTTTTATTTAAAAAATTTTTTTTTATTTTTACAGACTGCATTTTGATTCATTGTACACAAATGGGGTACATCTTTTCATTTCTGTGGTTGTGCACAATGTAGATTCATACCATTTGTGTAATCATACATATACATAGGGTAATTATGTCTGTCTTATTCCACCATTTTTCAAACCCCACCTTCCTCTCATTTCCCTCTATGTAATCTGAAGTTCCTCCATTATTCTCTCACCCCCACCCCCCCACCCCCCATTATATATTGTGAAATATTGGTGTTAGTTCTTTAAATATTTGTTAGAAATTACCAATGAAGTCATCAGATTCGGGTCTATTCTTTGTCAATAGATTTTTGAATACTTATTTAATCTACTTGTCTTTGTATTTGTAATCTATTTGTAATCTTTGTAATCTATTTGTATTTCTTCATGCTTTAATATTGATAGATTTTGTGTTTCTAAAAATGTTTTCATTTCATCTAGGTTATCCAGTTTGTTGGTATACAATTTCTTATATACCAATTGGTGTACAATTTCTTATTCTCTCCTCTAATTATTATTTCTGAAATCATTAATAATGTCTCCACTTCCTTTTCTGATTTTAGTATTTTGAGTCTTCTCTTTTCTCATAGTCTACATAGCTAAGTTTATTAATTTTGTTCATCTTTTTCAAAGGAACTAATATTTGGTTTCATTGATTTACTCTGCTATTTTTCTATTCTCCCTATTTTTCAAAATTTATAATCTTTTGTTTCCTTCCTTCTGCTATCTTTGGGTTTAGTTCCTGCCTCACCATCCAGTTCCTTATAATGTACAGTTAGGTTGTTGATTTGAGATATTTCTTGCATTTTAATGTAAGCATGTAGAGTTATAAATTTCCTCTTTACTACTGCTTTTCCTATGTCCCATGAGTTTTAGTATGCAGTGTTTCTATTTTTATTCTTCTGGAAGTATTTTCTAATTTCCTTGTGATTTCTCCTATGACTATGGGTTATTTAAGAATATGTTATTTAATTTCCATAAATTCTGAATTTACCTGTTTTCCTTCTATTATTGATTTCTAACTTCAACCCATTGTGGTCAGGGAAGAAATTTTGTAAATATCTTTCTAAATCTATAGAGACTTAATTAGGCTATCCTTATGTTCTATCTTGAAAATGTCCAATGTGAACTGTGGCTGTTAGGTAGACTGTTCTGTGCATGTCTGAGTATATCTAATTTGTTTACTATGTTTTTCAAGTTCTCTTTTTTCTTACTTATCTTCTGTATGGTTGTGGTATCCTTTATGAGAGTGGGGTACTAAATTTCTCAACGGTGATTACAGCATTGTCTATCCCTTCATTTCTGTCAACTTTTGGTTCATATATTTAATGTTCTGTTATTGGACATGTAAGTGCTAACCACTATATATCCTTATTGTATTGAAATATTAACATATAATATTTTCTTTGTCTCTTATAAACTTTTTTGTCTTTAAGTGCATTTGGTCTAATATTAGCATAGCTATCCCTGCTCTCTTTTGGTTACTATTTTCAAGAAATATCTTTTTATATTCTTTCATTTTTGACCCATTTGTGTCTTTAGATCTAAAATGAGTCTTTTGTAGAAAATAGATATTTGGAGATTAAAATATTCATTCTGCCATCTCTGTGCTTTGATTAGTTTGATCCATTTATATTTAAAGTAATTGTACTAATAAGGAACTTTTTAAAATTTACTATTTGTTCTGTTATATGCCTTAAAACTATTTTTCTACCTCATTTCTTGCTTTGCTGTCTTATTTCTTGTTGGCTACTTTTTTTTTTTTTGTGAGACATTTAATGACACTCTCATTTCTTTTTGTGTATATTCTTTAGTTAATTTTTATGTTGTTACCATTGAGATTATCTTTAACATTCTAAAATTACAGCATTCTCATTTGAAATTATGCCAGCTTAATTTCTATCAGTCTGTGCTTACTTAAGAATTCTGCTTCATTCCTTTCAATTGTTGATGCCAAAATTGCATCGTTTTATATGTATATAAATATATATATAGTGTTCAAAACATAAACTAATAATTTCTAATGTACTGTTCTCTTAAATCATATAGAACACAAAATGTATATTAATAAACAAAATTTATAATGAGACTAGCTTTTAGACAATAATTGGGATTTTATAAATTCTATATCTCTTAAAATGAGTAGAAAATTAAAAGTCAAGTTATATATGATTGTTATAATAATAGCTTTTATGATTGCTGAGGTATTTATCTTCACATGCTTTTGAGTTATCTGTGTCCTTTCATTTCAACCTATATAACTCCCTTCAGCATTTTTTGCAGAGCAAGTCTAGTGATAACAAACTCTCTCAGCTTTTGTTTACCTGGATATTTCTTACTGGTTCCCTCAGTTTTTGTTTTGTTTTATTGCTTTAAGCATATTTACTATATAGGCCCATTACCTTCTGGTGTCCTAAGTTTTCAAAGAAATCTATATATGATGTTACTAAGAATTCCTTATCTGACCAGTCACTTCTTTCTTGTTAATCCTAAATTTCTTTTTATATTTGGTTTTCAACATTTTTATTATAATATGTCTTCATCTAATTCACTTTGAGTTAATTTCACTTGGAATTAATTGAATTTCTTGGGTGTTTATATTCATGTCTTTCATCAGATTTGGAAATTTCACACCATTATTTCTTCAGAATACTTTCTGCTACTTTCTCTTTTCTCTTTCTGGAGTTCCACAATGTGTTTGTGGCTGAATGTCCTTTAAGGTGTCCTGCAAATCTTTTAGAATCTATTTATATTTCTTCATTTATTCTCTAGAGCCAAAATTTTCTATTTATTCATTTATTTATATTAATTTTATTTCATATATTTTGATGGTCTATTGTTGGATGTGTAAATATCTTTAATACCTTAATCTAGGTAATTAAAAGTTTGTCTTATATTAAGATTCATTGATTCTTCATTTTGCCTGTTCATATCTGAATTTGAAGCCCTCTAGTGAATTTTTCATTCCAGTTATTATCCTTTTTGACTACAGGATTTCTTTTGATTTCACTTTTGGTTTTCTCTTTATTGATATTCCTATTTTGTGTATATATAATTTGTTTTACTTTATTCATGTCTTCCTTAGCCATCTTGAATGTCCTTAAGACAAATATTTAAAAGTCTTTGTCTAGTATATTTATCAAAAGATCTTTTTCTATGTCAATTTCTGTTGATTTTTTTCCCCTTAAATGGACCATGCTCTCTGGTGTTTTGTATGTTTTGTTGAAAACTGGACATTTGAATCTAATCATGCAATACCTCTGGAAAACAAATTCTGTACAGGTGCAGAGAGCCCTAGGATGGTGGCTGGCCTTGAGCCAAGAGGTGGCACATAATTAGTGTTAACACGGCATGATATACTTTTGCCTGATTAGTTAATGTCTCCTCTGCGCTAGTGGTCAACAGATGTTCCTCATTCTTTCTTGATTGGTACTGTAGCGTATGCTCCAACCATGCTACTTAATCCTAAGCTGATTGACTGTCTTAGGTATATAAGACACGCACCTATAGGAAGCACTTCTGATAAGCAGCACCTCTGATAGATCACAGGACGGAGAACTGAGCAAGCACCTCTAGATTGCAGAACACAGGATTAGGCAGACAACTCTAGGTCACAGATTGCAAAGTGAAGATCCCAGAGCACGGAACTAACACACCTCTAGATCGCGGGTCTCAGGTTGTAGGACGCAGGCTGCATGCCGCTTGCCACACGCTGCACCCCCAAGAAGCGACCTACTTTAAGAAGCAGTAGACCTTTGATAAGCATAGACCTCTGAAAGAGTAGCACCTCTAAAATTAAGCAAAGTCTTTCTTCCTCTAAGCAAAGTCTCTCTCCCTCTAAGCAAAGTCTTTCTTCCTCTCAAAGCCTCTCTTCCTCTAAAACTAAAAGTAAGCAAAGCCTCTCTTCCTCTATAAATTAGTAGAACAAGCAAATAAGCAAGGAAGTAGCCCGGATAAAGGTAATAGAAGTAGTCAGTTCCAGTCCACCTCCAATAAATTACCGCGAGATTGTTGCTGTGGGCGGCAACATACAGGGATTACTGATTTCTTTAAGTAGCTAAGTAATCTCCATACTGAGTACTGACCTCAGATACAAACTTAAGTTCATCTCAAACTTTTTCTGATCCTTTGCCTTTCTTGTGCATGCAGTGAGAGTCATTTCCCCCTGTATGTGTAGTTGCTTTTTAATGCTCAAGTCTTCAATGTCTTTCTGTTTAAATGGAAAGAAGGGAAAATGAAGGGTTGAGACACCAGCCCATTAAATATTCAGGAAGTATCATCAGTCAGAGGTGGGTGGGGGATTGCAACAATTTCTGTGCCTTTGTGATCAGAAGGAATAATCAGGAATCAGAACAGAATGATGATATCTGGAAGCCAGTGTCTTTTGGACATACTCTGGTTCCCAAAAGTTGTTCAAACTTCTCCAGAAATAAGTGTGCAAGTGCTTGATATGGTGATGAGGGAAGGGGATCCTACTGTGATAAGAGCTCAAAATGACCAAAATTGACCACAGTTTACCATTAAACTTACCCAGAAAGATTTTATGATCTTAGAGCATTGTTAACATTGTCAGAAATCTTCATATGCACCACACCTTGAATAGACTTCAGTAGACTCCAGAGTTCCCCAAATAATTGCAGCAGACACATCCTGCCATTTTAATTGTTGTCTAGGCAAGAAGACAGATTCTTGCTGCTTCATATTCTGCCATTTCCCCAGAATCTTCCACCTGTGTATTGCTTTTTAACAACATAATTCTTACCTGTTGCCCTTCTTTTCTCCACATTTGCTTACTTTTGTATCCCTTTTCCAAATATGGTGTTTAGTATGTACAGGGTGGGTGCTTATAAATATGCAAATATATGAATGAAATTCATTGGCTCTATTTCATGTCATGTATTTACTAATTACATTATTCTAATCTCAAAATATTTATTTTAAATTTTTCATTAATTGAAGGTAGATATATTATTGATTCAATAATCCAATATGAATTCCATTTGCCTTGTTGTATTTTATGATCATAGAGCAGTGTTAACATTGTCAGAAATCTTCACACACACCATCATCTTGCCCAGTTTCTTTTGTATTTACAGACTTAATTCCCTTTCCACTCTCTCACAGTGAGTAATTCCACAAGCAAGCTTTTTATAGCCTTAATCTAAATCTTCTTGGTGGGTGGCTAACCTTTGAAAGTCACTGTTTGAAAAGTCTCATCAGAAATATCTATTTTCATGGCTCTGTCTTAATATCAAACATAATCCAGAAATTTTCATAGTAGACATATTTGATCTGTCAAAATAAAATAGTCAGAACTGCTGCCTAGCTTATGCCCAGTAGAAACACTGTAAATAAAACCAGTATTGCAGTCAGTAATCTAAAATAACAAAATAGTTTCACTTTTTGAAATATAACCTAGAGCTAAGACAGTAAGGTAAAAGTAAGGTAAAATTTGCCCATGTAGGTACATGGAATTTTACTTGTTCTAAGTCTTTGATGTCCCCTAGTACTCTCTATGTCCTAACACAGTGAATTGTTCCTGGGTTCAGAAGAAAAAGGGAAAAATAGAGTGGGAGTTTATACGTATATTTTTTTTCTCTAAATTTTGACATATGTTCTAGTGTTGCGAACAGGAAGAAGAAAGACCATTTACCATTGTTTTATTTCCAGTTCTTTAAATCACAACAGCCCAAGATGTGCAGATGGTTAGTGCTCATTATTCTAAGTCCATAAGAGGTCCAACAGAGAAGTCATTGAATATAGAAACCCAACATTCAGGCAATAAGGAATAAGGTTCTGCCTTCTTATTAAAAAAACAAGGATTTTTCTTACCATTTTGTTTCCAGTTCTGCCTTCCTGGTGTTCACATTGTCATTGGTGGTCTTTCAATTTTGTCACCTGTTGAGGTCCCTCTAACACTGGAGGAGTTCCTGAAGGAAATCCTTCTCCTTTAGTATCTTTTGTATCATTGAGATACATAAATATTCTCAGATTGTAGTCTTATTACATATTCAAAAAAGTGAACAGTAACACAGAAGAACTTGGGGACTGGGAGTATAGCTCAGTGATGGAACATTTGCCTAGCATGTGCAAGGCCCTGGGATTGATCTCCAGAATGACACACCAGGCATTTATCAAAATATTTTCTTACAATATGTAGACTATGAAACTTCAAGGACTGTGAAACATCAAAGTGTTGGTTACTGATCTCTCAAACTCCTATTTGTATGTGATGGATGCCATCTTATCACTACAGAAGCAGGCCTCAAGATATCCAGTTGTCTTTCTTTTTTTTTAATGCATAAAGTTATGATTGCCCACCGCCCGTGGGGACAATCACAACGCGTACGCTCTTCTTGATCACAGGAACCAAAAAGGCTTTATTCCACAAGTCTCAGACTTATATTGAGAACATCAGCCTATCAGAGAGTAGATTACCAGGAAAGTCAGCCTATCAAGGAACAGTCTCCAGGCAGATACCAGGATCGCCTCATGTACAACAGTCAACCAGAGTTACTTCCTAAAACTTGTTTATGAGTGCAACTATGTCTGGCAAGCTGCCGGGCGCCATCTTAGAGATCAGGCCACGGTGCGGCTCTGGGGCCCTCAGAGCCCGCCCCTGACATCTCCCCCTTATTCTTTAAATAAAGAAAAGATGACTTGGGACCATGCCTGTCTTAGTTTGTCCATGGCAAATTACATCCTTACCCGTTATTGGAATTCTGACCTCCAGGCGTCAGAACACTGTCTTAGGTTGGTATGCATTTCCATGGATCTTACCCGTCTTTGACTACTGGTCCAGCATGCTTAGCCATACTTGGGGGGATGTGCCTGTCTCAATGGCTGTCAAAGTCTGTAATATAGCCCGTCGATGACGTCGGGCATCTTGGCGAGCTCTGATTTGGCTACGTATAACATAGGCTATCCCTAAGCAGATAATAATCAGAACAGCTACTGTTGCAGCCCACTGTTTTGTCAATCCCAGGGCTTTAGATAACAAAGAGAACATCTTGGATACCGATGCAACTTGAACCCTGGTGGCATTGACTCTGAGTATTTCAGCTCATAGCTGACTGTTTAAATTATCAAACGTAGGTGACCAATTACCAGTAAGGTAGACAGAGAGATTTTTAGATAACATAACCACAGAGTTAAGGTTATTATAAGCAATAGGGGTGACACACACTGCTCTTAAAGGATAAACACATCCCAGTCCCAAAAGTTCTTGCAAGATATCCACTTGTTCTTGTAGTAAGTCCACTCTTTGATTTACAAGGAGTATGCCTGCCTTAAAATGGTTGTTTCTTGAGTCTGTAAGGCTGTAGCTGTATTTTCGGCCAAGTGATTGTTGTTGCTGTCTGTATGGTTGTGTCAATGCTGCTGCTGCGGTTGCCGCTGCAGAGACTGCTACCGTGGCGACCACGGCCGCTGTGATGCCAAAATCTCTCCTGTTTCTTGATAGTAACACTGGCAATTCCGCATCTGTAACAGAGACTGGGACTGGTAGGAAGGTAGGAACACACATTAAGACTGCCAGCAGGAACCTAGAAGCATTCCAACATTGAGAGAGATAATATAAATCTGAAGTACAATTGAGAGAAGCAGTTGTTTCGTTAATTAGCAGAAACGTAAAAGGGGGGAAACACACAAACTGGGGTGGGTGAAAAGGTACATAGTTGAACTGTTCCTCCTAAGAGACTAAAAAGAGGTTGTAAGTTAGTTCAAGGGGGGAAAGGCTACGAGCATCATGGTCATCAGGAGTATGTTCAGCATCTTCATTTTGTTGGTCTGAGTTACTTGTTGGTAGCATTGGCACTGGTCGAGTTAGTTGCTCAGGAACCCAGATAGGCGATGTTTTATCCTGTGGAAACACACAAACCGAGCCGCGGCTCCAGTAAAGCACCAGGTCCGGGCCGTTCCATTGTCCTGTAAGAACATCCTTCCATTTTACCATCACTCTATCATGTTGTTTATGATTGCCATGTCTCTCAGCGGCAGATCGACCCTCATTATCCAGAGTTAAAAAATTCAAAATAAAGAGGCAAAGAGAAAGTTTATCTTTAGGGGATCTGAAGGTCTCCCCTATTCCCCCTTTTTGTTTATTTACAGACTTTCTTAGCACTTATTTAGACCCTCATGTATTTTATCACATAAGCACTTTCTTACCCAGAAACATTTTGTTTTTCACTAAATATATTTCCATATCTAGAACCTTTTATTTATTTATTTTTTTCCTATCTGTTGACCTTTTTGTTCACATTCTGAAACAACTTTTATGAAATTTCTTAATTTAGATAAATTACTCTATTTTAACAAGATTAAATATTTTGTTATTTATAGTACTCTAATTGAAACACAGTTGAAACTTTTAGACCCTTTGTGTATAGAATTGTACCTGTTAGGACATAACTCTTAGTAACCTTGCTTTTAGTTTAGTGATGACACAAAACAATTTTCTGTACAAACACATTTGAGTAATCCCATGCATGTCAATTCTAATTCACTTATTTTCTTAAAAAAAAAAACCAAGATATTAGACAAGTGTCCTGAACAGTATTTGCCAGCTTTTTCTTGTTGGAGGAAAGTCCTAGAAAAATTGATGTTAGACATTTTAAAAACATCAACATTATATTAGTTTGACCACCTAGAGACTTGCAAGTTATTTTCAAGACATTTTACTTCTATTAGTTTACCCAATTTAAATCAAACCTTTTTAAATCACGTGAATTAAAAATATTTGGATCCATTTTTAAATTTTAATTTTAGGAGTGCTCAGTTTTGATACAGACAAAACGACATCAGACAGCACGACATACACATAACACAAAATCAAAGGCCTTGAAACTTTATAGGTGAATCTCCATTGCAATGTAACAGATGTTCAAAAACTCTAGTTGAATAAAAAAAAAAAAAAAAACAGAACTGATCAAAAAAGTCATGAGCTCAAAAATATATGTAGAATTCAAAAAAAACAAGAGTCCTGGAAAAATGAAGCACCCGTTAAGTACTTTAGTAAAGCACCATAAAATTTACTTTTGCTGGAGTTCAGGTAAGACTTTTTGCTCTTTTTTTTTTTCTTTTTTTCTTTTTTTTTTTTTGGGTTTGAGACTGGTCTCCTACTGAGCCTTCAGGCTTTCTCTATTTACATTTCAATGTAAGCCTTGACTGAGATTTGGATCTGAAAGGGGATAAGATGTTCCAGCAGAAACTTGATGCCTAGGGCATTTTAACCCTTAATCCTAGTTAGTAATCAATTCAGATTTGGTCTCAGAAAATTGTGAAACAATTATCTCCCAATATTTGTGGGGACTGGGGCTACTATATCATACTCCTTACTAGGACATGCCACTGATGTTTGGGCTGGTTTGTTTACTATGTGGCAAGTTTCTGGAAGGAGATGCAACAGGGAGGAGCCGGCAGTTCTTTAGTTGACGGCTCTTTGGGGAGAAACTTGGAGCCCCCTTTGGGAGGTCCTAGAGAGAAGCAGGCCTTAAGGCCGGATAACGTAGGGCAGACTCCTAATGGGGGACCTTCCCCTAAACTGATTTCCCTCTTCCTAACAAGTTGTTCCTCACACCCAGTTTCATTTTCCTTGTCTGTCTCTGATCTTATTGACGCCCTTTCTGATGCTTTAGACCTTTCCTCTTTTATTTCCTCCAAAACCTCTTCCCCTTATTTTATGGCCTCTCTGCATTTGGTTCGGGCTGTTTTAGTTTCAAAAGGAATTCCATTGGCCCGGAGCAAATCCTTTAAGGGACCTTCCATGCGCATTCGTGACATTTCAGTGCCCATATTTCTCTATTAAACTAACAGAATGCAAAGCACTTTAACTAGCAAAACAAAAGCGAAAGCACTTACAAACACTCAATCTCCATCGCTTATCCCACGAACTTTAACTCGTCGCTTATCCTGCGAAATTTAACTTGTCGCTTTTCCCGCGAACTTTAACCTGGCCAGACTGTACTTTACTTTCCCTGTATTTACCTGATCAGTTCCTTCTTTATAACTCAAGTTCCCGGGTTTCGGCACCACTTATGATCGCCCACCGCCCGCGGGGACAATCACAACGCGTACGCTCTTCTTGATCACAGGAACCAAAAAGGCTTTATTCCACAAGTCTCAGACTTATATTGAGAACATCAGCCTATCAGAGAGTAGACTACCAGGAAAGTCAGCCTATCGAGGAACAGTCTCCAGGCAGATACCAGGATCGCCTCATATACAACAACCAACCAGAGTTACTTCCTAAAACTTGTTTATGAGTGCAGCTATGTCTGGCAAGCTGCCGGGCACCATCTTAGAGATCAGGCCATGGTGCGGCTCTGGGGCCCTCAGAGCCCGCCCCTGACATAAAGTGTTATTACCGTTTATAATGTAGCATCAACTGTGGACTTCCTTACCAGTTTATCATCTGATTTCTCAAAGCCCTTTCCCATTAGGACTATGAAATACTCATCTAATGAAAACTATTTCTTGTGGGACTGTTCCTCTCTTTAGCCTCATTCATTCATTCATTCATTCCATCTTTTAAGGAGAAATGGGGAAGAGAATAAAAACAAACCAGTTCTTAGACAATTCAAAGTTATGTTATCTTGAGTTATAATTGTCTGCTTAATGTTATTTTACAACTTTCTCTTCCAAGAATCATCTCCCAATTTGAAGAATGACAAGGCCAAGAGACATTTAGAAAAACATTTCTAGGCTGACCTGAATTTAAATCATCCTCCAAATATTACCTTCTCTCCCGTTGCATTGTAACCAATCTGAAGGTATGCAAAAATTAATCAATTGCTTTTGATATGTGACTATGAAATATCAACTCTAGTGCCTCCAATAAACAATAAAAAGTTATTTTGATAGCATCAGGGTAATTAAAATCATTTGTAAAGACAGCATTAATTGAGACTTACTTGCATGTATGACTAATCCATTATAAACAAAAGCCAGCCTTAAAAACATGATTCCAGAAAAAGTGTAGTTATTCTAAGAACAGATAAGAAAGTACAAGGACTTTACGGGCTATGCTATACCAAACACATGTAAAGCAAAATTGATTTTATACTGTATGTCTATACAAGTAAATAAATAAAATCCTATTTCATTTCTTGTATGTATGATTAGGTTTCTTACACAAATAACAAAATGCTTCACTATTGAATGAACTCCTCAGAAAAAGACTGAAAAGAATTGATAATCAACTCCAAAGTTTTATGCTTATTCTTTTCTACTTCTATCAATTTCCTGACATATTTAACCTAAGTAGGAAAATCTTTTCAGTAAATTGAGCACAGTAGTCTTCAAGTGTCTTGAAGAACACTGACAAATTACATATATCCCATGTTGCTTTTGGTTACCCATCTCTTCATTGCTTCAAATCCCCATATAAGTTTCTTCTTTTTTTCGAGCTGCCTGAGCATGTTCAGCCTCCGTTTTGGCTTTTACAAACTTGTGACAGGTGATTGCTTTGGCTATTTTTGCACCAAGCTCTCAAATAGCAGGCTGGTTGCTTAGTTCTTCAGCCTTCTCAACATCCCACTCCTCCACAGCCTGGTCTATCCACGTTTCAAGACCAGACTCGTCAACCCTTTTCTTTTTAACAAGGGGTTCAAATCTATCATTGGCTCCAAAGTACTGAGTAAGCTCTTTCGATTGGGTTTCGTTTAAAGTCTGTTCACTATGAGATTCTTTTTCATTCTTCAATTTATCTTTTCTCTTTTTCCTTCTAAATTTTGAAGTTGAGGTTTTCTGTTCAGAAAATTTTTTATGCAATTCCTGAAATTTATTCCACAAATTTAAGGAAATTCCAGAAGGACATTCTTTATGTGCATCTGCATTGGCCTCTGTTTATGTTTTTGGTCCATCTGCTGGGAAACTTGAGAATTCTGTGTTCCATCCTTCTTATCCTGTAAGTCAATGTTGGGGTCTTTAGTCCCCATGCTCTTCTCGACCAGTGACAAGGGAAGAGAGCACTCCCCAACAAGGCCAGACCAGGAAAGGTAGGGCCGACTGACTACCCGCACGCAGCCCTCCCAGTAGAGGACAATCAGACATGTCAGGGAGACCAGTCACAGCAGGAACTCATTTATTGAGGAAGTCACACAGCTTTTATGTAGGGTGAAAGCTAGGCGGGAACCAATGAGCTTAAAGGTCAGCAAGGCACAGGGAGTTCACGCAGGCGAGAGTCCCATAGGACTATATGGAAAGCACGAGATGATCACATTCGCGGAACTGTTGTTAACCAATCCCTGACAGTGGCCGATATATCATCAATAACTTTTGAAACCACCTTTGAGGCCTTGATCTTGCTCACCTGCCAGGAAGTAAGGAGCCAGCCTGAGTTAGTTAACGTGTCATTAGTTCCAACGTATCCCCATTTTTTGTTTTATATTAAAGGTGTGTCTGTCTTAGGTTGCCCCTGGGAGGGTCTTACCCGTCATGGAACATCACCCTAGCAGTTTGGGGTCCGCCTTACTCGAAGGTGTGCCTGTCTTAGGTTGTCCTCCTCTGAGGATCTTATCCGTCATTGGTACCACCTTAGCACTTCAGGCAGGCCCCTCAGGAGGAGCAGGGCTTAAGGGAGAAACACTTAGACCCCAGTGTCCTGATACGAGTGATCCATGATTCTATAGGGCTCCCAATCATCATTATGAAGGGCAGTATAATGCTGTCAGACCACCATGAGCTGCACAGACTTAACCTGGCTTTTCAGGAAATGGATAAGCTTATTGATTATGCAAGGACCAAAGGTGAACACAAGGATAATGGTGATTAGCGGTCTCTAAGTGGGAGGAGGTAGGGGAGCCACCCATGTAACCCAGTCCAGAGGAAATTAGAGTGGAGCTCGCTCCTATGACGTCAGATCTTCTTGTAGGTTTTTGATTTTATCTTGTACAATGTCAGAGCAGTTGGCGTAGAAACAGCACTCTTCACCAAGGAACAGGCAAAGCTCTCCTTCCTTCGCTGTTAGCAGATCCAAACCATGCGATTTTGCAGGAGGACAACAGCAGCCAAGGAATCAAGTTGAGCCTGTAGATCTCAGATGGTACTGGCAACATATTGTATATCATCAATTATCTGTTAAGAAAGTTTTTTATAGAGTGTGAGAGACGTGCTTATGCCTGAAATTCATGTCCCTACTCCTGTGGTCACTCCTATTCCTAGTAGGAGGGGTAGTGTTTATTGCCCTTTTTGCTTGTGGATTGGAGTGCTCCCCAGATGGTATGGGTAGGGCCTGATTATTTGGGAGGATTGTGACCTCTGGGAATAAGAGGGCAAGAGCACATATTACTGTCCAGTTACCAGGGAGCACATTGGATGCTGGTCCTCCACAATAAAAGACCTACCATTTGGGGCGCATAGGGGTGTATTTGCAGCAGCATTTTTCCTGCATATATTAGGGTTCAAAGACCCCATGTCCTTAGTTTGATTAGAGGTTGAGCTAGGAAGAAAACAGGTCACATTGGGAGAGCCAAAGGAGGGGTATGTATATTTCACCCTAGGGGGGCAGTATAGGGCAACTGGAGAAGGTTATGGTTTCATTAGAGGTTAGCAGAAGACCCGTGACCCTAAGGGGTCCATTGCGAAAGCAAAGCCAGCAGTCTTTTGCAAGAGGGGGGTTAGTGAGATTCAAAAGCTGAAACATAGCCTGCAAGATGGCCTGAGTTTCGGGATCAAGGTTGAGCTCTCCCCTCAGCTCCGGTAAGGTTAACGGGTGATAAACAGGGAACCTAGGGCTTGATTCTGTTAGCTTTTGTATAGTCCTTTCAATTTGTTTATCTTGTGCCCAATCTTGTTCCCTGCCTCCATCACTTTGCCCTGGGGGAGGCAGGAGGGACCAGCACATGTCCTTAAGCTGTTCCACAGGGCATGAAAGTCCAATGCCACTTTGAGACCCTTTGGACTGGCTGGTCCACAGAATCTGCCCCCCATTGTTTTTACATTGAGAGGTGTCTCCATAGCAGTAGGCCAGCATGGAATTATAGGTCGTCGTACATGCCTTAGGACAGGGGCAGGGGCCGTAAAGTTTTGTTAGGTAGGGGGCGCAGATTTTTTCCAGCAGGTACTATCCCCTATTTTGACCCCACAGCCAGAAGTAGCAACCACTATGGCCACCCACTTACCGTGGGGGGCCCACTGAGACGGTGAGCAAGATAGTCTTGAGGTATAACACACCTGGTTGCAAGGTGAGAAACAATGGCACAATTTTGACATGGATTTCTAAAGGAGTAGAAGCAGGAAACTCTTAGGGGGCTCCCTTGAATAATCATAAAGACTGTGAATTGGAGTAGGGATCTCATAGTGAATTAGGGGCTCTCAGTGTGATTAGAATATTTGTAGTAAACATCCAAAAATATGATGCCTAGGATGAATGTCAGAAGAGAGATGATGAGAAGTCCAGTAACCATGAGGCAGAGAGTATTGTTCTGGTTGATGGTCATCAAGGGGGTAATAGGATTTTTATCTAACTTGATATATGAGGAGACCAATGTGGATAGTAGGTTTACCACATATAAGCTATCTGAGAAAAGATTCATGGGTTTTTGTACTTGAGTTAGGGTCATAGCAATTGCACATAACTCCTTAAATTGTGCTGACCCAATAACTGGTTCAAAATGGGTAATCACTTCCTCTTTCACTAATCTGGGAGAGGCGGGTAAATTACAACAGCAGATCCCTTTTTTCCTCCATCTGTGAAAACATTTACAGCTTTAGGGAAGGACTTTAGTGGAAAAAAGTATAGGGGATACCCATTTCAGTTTTGAAAATGAGGACACCAATTTGGTTGACCCATAATGGCAGTCAACCTTCCCTAAGAAGCCCTCCAATGCACAGGATACTCTACTGTTATTCCTTTGAACCTATTCAAAATATGACAGGCATTAGGGCATTGTCAAAACATCAGGCTCTTTTCCATAGTGTCTAAGGGCAGCCAATTGGTCAAGGTGAGCGTAGACCCTAGGAACCCCTCCTATGACTGCGGGTATCCATTGAAGGGGCTCTCCCCACTGAGTTAGGGCTGCGGTGGACAGCTGAGAACCGGGGAGAATCCAGAGGCTAAGGGGGTCTTCAGGCTGGTGTCGAATCAACTGGGTAGAGTTTGGACTTTATCATTAGATATATGTAGTCCTCCTTTCTCCAAAAGGCCTTGGAGTTCCTTGTATGCAGAGCTTAGTTGTAAGGTATCAGTGGCTCCTATAATAATATCATCCATATAAATATACAAGGTAATTTGTGGCCTTTTTTGTAGGGGTTGAAGGAGCTCAGAAACAAAATGTTGACAAAAGTCAGGGCTATTAGACATGCCTTGGGGTAGAACCACCCATTCATAACATTCATCTGGCCCTTGGTAATTGGTAGAGGGCACTGAGAAAGCAAACTTCTCACAATCGTCTGGGTGGAGTGGTATTGAGAAGAAACAATCTTTGATATCAATAACAAGAAGCAAGAGATCATTTGGGATAGAGTGGATCCAGGGAAGACCCTTTAAAGGGGTTCCCAGTGGAACCATATGACTATTAATTTTCCTGAGATCCTGAAGCATTTTCCATTTTCCTGATGCTTTTTGGATGACAAAAACTGGACTATTCCAGGGGCTTAGAGATGGTCTGATATGATCTATGGTCAGTTGTTCTTGTACAATATCTCTTAAATGTTGGAGCTTATTTTGGGGTAATGGCCACTGTTCCACCCATACTGGGGAGCCTGGGAGTCATTGGATGGCTGGCATCTTTGGAACAGTGGCCTTTAGGATTGGGGGTGTGACCTTTGAGCTGAACCCGTAGAGCGTCCGGGCAGAGCCTCAGAATGCATCCAACCACTGGGGCAATCCCTCTTGAAGTGGCCTGGTTGCCCGCAGCCATAGCATACTCCTTTGCCCTTAGTTGCAACTGGTGACAAGACTGCAGTGAGATCCTCAGTAAGTGAGGCAGTTTGGGCCTGTAGGGCTGCAACCAAGGATTGAGACTGATGTACTTATGTGCCAATATCTTTGGTAGCCACAATCCACCTTCCCATGGTGCGATCTTTTATCCCTGCACAGGCCAATTTGTGATTGGTAGTCATTCCTTCCCAAATTAACATTTTAACAAATTGATCTCTTAGGGGCCTCGGAGGAAATTTTCTCTGAAGGCTTCTTTCTACCCTTTCAATGAAGGTTGCTAGATCCTCAGTTGCCTTCTGGGTAATCCCTGCGATGGGGGGTTCTGAGGGGCCCTCCTGTAGCTTTTTCCATGCAGCTAACCCTAGGGCTCTTACTTGTTCTTGATATGGGACCAGGATGACAGCCTGTAAGAGGCCAGTAGAGAATTGGTCACTGAACCCCGAGAGCATCCCATAAGTAACCGGGATGGGAGGGTTAGTGGCCTGGTTCCGTTCAGCCTGAGCATGACATTCTTCATTATAAAAGGCACACCACTTTAGATATAAAGGACCAGGAAGGACAGCTTTAGTTAGGTTCTTCCAATCCTGAGTGGTGCACTGCTGGTGGGCGAGGCCCTGGAGGATGGTTTCAGCCCAAGGGGAATTGGGCCCATCCTCTGAAACAGCTTTCTTTAGTTCCTTTGCATCTTGTGCCTCCCATGGGTACCATATAGCAGGCCAGTTACCCCCTGGGTTAGCATTTACCGGGAAGGTCATACAGGGAGGGGGAGGTTAGAGTCAGTGAGTTCTCTCCCACTATCATAAAATGGCCGCCGGGAAGATTTCCCACCATCCGGACAAGATGGCGGCAATGAGCCTCCCCAGGGTGGAAGTGGGCCCTCGCTATGTGTAGAGGCTGGCTCAAGGGCAGTAGTAACTGTTCCCCAGGTGACGATAGGCAATAAGGAGGAGGGCGAGGGCTTTCATTGGAGTCTGATGTGGCCCCAGAATCAGATGCAGCCATGGGCATGTTAGAAGCACCAAAAATGATATCAAAGGGGTTGAAGGGCTCTCCTTTAAGATCCTCAACCTTGGGAGGAGCAGACGGAGATGGATTGGGCTCCTCATTAAAGGTCTCCCAACGTTGTTTACTGTGTGGCAAGCTTCCGGAAGGAGATGCAATGGGAGGAGCTGGCGGTTCTTTAGGTGGCCGCTCTTTAGGGGGAAACTTGGAGCCCCCTTTGGGAGGTCCTGGAGAGAAGCAGGTCTTAAGAGCAGATAATATAAGGTAGACTCCCAATGGGGGACCCTCCACTAAATTGATTTCCCTCTTCCTAACAAGTTGTTCTACACGATCCCATGTGGACCAGTCAAAAAGATTAGCGGCAGGAAGCCAAGGGGCCACCCGAGTAAAGGTGTCCCAGGCTTTTTCCACCTGTGTATCAGACAACTCAAGGCCCCTACTTTTTAGCATAAGCTTAAGAGCGTTGAGTGCAGGGTCATCATATGTGGTGTGCGTTTGCCCCATCCTTTCAGGGATGCCCTTACCTTGGAACTCACTTAGCCCGATCTGCCGGTACTTTCGGTTTCTTAGCTGCTCCTTCGCTTTGGCTGCGGCTTCTTTGAATCAGCCTCAAGGTGCCTCACGTTGAGCACCAAATGTTGGACTCTTTAGCTCTCTTGCTCTTCTCGACCAGCAACAAGGGAAAGGATCACTCCCCAATAAAACCAGACTGGGAAAGGTAGGGCCGACTGATCACCTGCACCCAGCCCTCCGGGTGGAGGACAATCAGACGTGTCAGGGAGACCAGTCACAGCAGGAACTTGTTTATTGAGGAAGTCACATAGCTTTTATGTAGGGTGGGGGCTAGGCGGGAACCAATCAGCTTAAAGGTCAGCAAGGCACAGGGGGTTCACGCAGGCGAGAGTCCCATAGGACTATATGGCAAGCACGAGATGATCACATTCGCGGAACTGTTGTCAACCAGTCCTTGACAGTGGTCTGATATATTGTCATTAACTTTTGAAACCACCTTTGAGGCCTTGATCTTGCTCACCTGCCAGGAAGTAAGGAGTCAGCCTGAGTTAGTTAACGTGTCATTAGTCCCAACAAGTCAAGTTTAGACTTCTCCAGTGTGGCTTTGTCTTCAGAATTTGATTCAATATCAGTTTTATTTAGGCCAGGAGCCAGCAGTCCACACCACATCTTTTCTTCAGTCAGGAGGTGGCTGCCCGGCATCCATCTTAAGATCCCTCCAACATTGCGCCTCTAGTCATCTTTCTTATTCAGGCCAGGGGGTACATATTCTTGCCACTCAGTTTTTGTTTGAAAGTCATGGTATTCCAATGGTTGTCTGGAAATCTCTGTTGATTCGCTTAATAAAGCAGTTCACACATTAAGTTAAACCCAAAATCATGCGTAGAGAAAAGTCATTTGGTCCATATAGCTTCATTGACCAGTGAAATTTTAACTATATGATAACCAGATTTACCATTGTACATATAGTGTATTTATAGACTTAGTTGTCTGTGGATTTCATTTTAGCACATTATTTTGATACCTTACAGTTTTTGGAAAGTTATTTGAATGTAGTGAGCCTAACATACAATGTCAAAGGACCATGTTCTTCTGCTATTTTTATTTTGAAATACACACCTCTAAACACATACACACCCATAATATCATTTTGAACACGCTTGTGTTAGTGTTTTCTCATTACTACCAAAATATCTGACGAGAATAGCTTAGAGGTGGAATAATGTATATTGGCTAATGGTTTCAGAGGTTCAGTACATAGTTGCCTGTCTTCACTCTTCTGGGCCCAAGATGAGGCAGAACATTATGTTGGAAAGGCAGTGGGAAGAGTCACAGAGAAGTTGAACCCTTTCAGGGCACACTACCTGTGTCCTACCTCCTCCAGACCCTGTCCCCCACCTGCCTACAGTTACCACTCTATTAATCCATTCAAATTAGGATGGGCCGATTAGGTTACAACTCTTATAATCTAGTCGTTTCACCTCTGAATATTCCTGTATTAACAGGAATTTTGGGGGAACACTTCATATCCAAACCAAGATAACACTGCAAATTTCTTGAGTGTTGTATGTGTTTCTTAATATTTTGATCTTCCTATTTAATATCTCTAGGACACAGACAGTTGACACATATTTGTTGGCTACTGGGAGAATTGCACTAACTTCCTTTAGATTAACAAAGCTTACACTTCAGTCTGTAGCCTTTAGAAATTCTTTCATCCATCATTCATCAATTAAACCATCAAATTTCATTTTCTGATATAAAATAAAGCATTTTTAAAGCTTTCTAAAAAAATTAACAGAACTTAGTAGAAGAGCAATTAATGCCATATTAGCCAGGGAAACAAGACTGGACTGCAAAACTATTAAGAGCAATTATTTCTCAAGATTATATAAGCACTCTCATTGTGGAAAATAAATTTACATTTAAATAAATTAACATGTAACATGATAAATTTACATGTTATTGTCTTTTGATGTTCTATTGGCTTTTTTTCTGTCAATTGAACTACTACAAATTTCAAAGTATTTTCTTATAGGCATTCCCAGTTAGAAATTTCCATCTCTTTGGAATATTCTATTTTTGTGTATCATAATATAATAGCCAGTTATTAAAAATCTTTCTTAAATGGTTTTCTTTAAATTTCAAATGCTTTTAAATTGCAATATCCTGTACTATAAATGGGAAATTATATCCAATTTTATGAGTTTATTACAAAAGGACTGGTAACAATACCAGTTTAAATAAATGATGTACATCAGACTGTTAAGAAACATTCAAAGGAGAATGACCAAAGCAGGGAATAACTTTCAATACTAGGAATAAAAACTAAGAACTGGCTCAAATGGAACCAAATCCCACCTACTATTTCTGACTAATTTAGATTATCTTATTATTCCTTTTGTATTATAATTGGTCTTCCAAGAAAGATTAACCACTAGCACTTATTTCCTTTGATTTACTATTTATCATCTTAGTTTGACCTCTTTGGGAATCACTTCAAACATCCAGAAAGCCTATTGTAAAAATCCCTTGTGATCTTTTGTTCAGAGGGATCATCTATAGAATTTTAAGGAGCTGAAAAGCCATTATAGATGATAGTCATTGGGATTCTATTCCTGTCATGGAATTGAATCACTGAAAATTAACATTAAATGGCAGCTTTAAAATATGTGGGACAGATGAATGAAAGGACTTTTGGATAAATAAGCAACATTTTTCTGAATCAGTAATTTTTTTCAAAGATTCCACATGTACACAAAAGTTAATATTTATACCCTCAAAGAACATAAGTAACCTTATGAAGGAAAATGTGGCTTGAACTTAATCTCAATAAATTATAAATACATTTATTTTTTGCTATATTTGCATTAAGAAAAGCATTCTGAAAGCAATTTATATTCAAATCAACATGATTTTATTATTTCTTATGCTAAAATAATATAAACATAAACCAACTGAAAGTATCAAATAAGCCTAAATATTATGAAAATTTATAACAAACTAATTTGAACTCATATTTTAGAAGTCAAAAACAATTTTAGAAATCAATCTTAAAAAGTTTTAGCATTTTTCAAAGAATAAACTGAAGTACCTAGCATACTAAAATGTCATGCATATTGCAGAGGACTAGAAAATAATTTTATTGTTAGAATATTATAAATAATAAACAGAAAAATTAGACTAATGAAGCAGGAGAGACAAAATAATTTACATTAGGGATACTACTCTCAGAAACAGAATATTGATTAACTTTGTCTCCATTCTAATTTTCTTTCTGCAACACATACCTTGTCACTTCTTCATTGAAGTATTCAATGGCTCCCATCATTGCTAGGCTTTGTCTAAGTACTTTTACATGGTGTCTAGGGATATAGCACCTGTTTTCTCTCCACTATAATTCACTAACATATATGGAGTTGCTTTTCTAATCCAGCATTACAATAATGAAATCACTCTGCCACACTGATACCATCTGCTGATGGTATTTTTATGTTAATAATCCATAGTCTTCCTCTGCATATGTGAAAAATTTCTGGTCACCATTTGGTACTCAACTGCAACTATATACCCTCTTATATAACATGCCCTAAATTTTCTGGAAACAACTTTTGCCTTTGTGTTCATAAATAGTTCTATTCATTTACTTATCATAATGTATTGTTATTTGTCTACATGTGTTCCTCTTCTACTCAACTGTAAGTTCTTTAAAGACAGGTTGTTCTTACAGCTTTTAATCTTTATACTGTAAATATCAATGAATACTTTTTACATTAATTGAATCTTACCACACTCCCTTTGGTTACTAATTATTGAAACTGGCTTCATCCATTATTCTGTAATGCTTAAATTCTTAATAAAATATCTAATAAGTCCAATCTTGTCATCAGTTTTAGGTAGCTTTGCTATAAATACATGATTTCTACTTATCCCTGTACTTTGGATTATATTTTACTTCCTTTTCATTGTAGCCTAAGGAAATACCAATGAAATGCTTTTTTCATTGAGAATAGTTCATATATAGTGAATTCTAAAATTTTAGAAATTTTCAGAAAATTTGTTCAATTCTAAGCTTGAAAAAGCATGACTTCCTGCTTCAAAGAACAAAGGTTTTAAAAGGCTATCAGATGCAAGTCTCCTTGAACATCAAATAGTACTCATGAACTATCATTTGATGAATTAGGTGTTGATCAATCAACCGTGAAAACTAAATTGCCCTTCAAATGTTCATGTACAGAAAAGGAAAGTTTAAATGCACTAAGTTTTCTTCCACACACAAACTTTAAATGAAAGTTTAAAAAAACCCTAATATGTTTTTTAATTAGAGCTGCCCTATGTGTAAAATATTTAGGGCAGCCAGATTATTAGGAGAAATTAATTCTCTAAATAACTGCATAGTAGCTATTAATGTTAAACTCCATTATATCAACTGACACTTGGGAAAATGATACTGTGGTAGGACATTTTGTATATCTCAGCCCATGAATTTCTTAAAATTATTATATAGTTGATACTATAAAGGAAGATATATGATAAATTTCTGTACTCTTTGATTTTGCTGTGAATCTAAATTGCTGTAAAAGATTAAATCTGAGAACTATTATAAAGTTAAGTTGGTCTTTATTTTGCCAAAACTACTGACTTAAACACAATAAAAAGCAATGTTAAGCTCTTTCCCAGGTGCCTATCATTGGAAACCTAATTTTTTAATAAGCCATCAAATATAGGTTCATATTAGTTACATATAGAAAATTTAGAATTATTAGTTACTTCTCGTATTGAAATGACATTAATAATCTAAGTAACTGCTAAAATTGATCATTTGTATTTTCCTTATAACAATTAGATCTTATAATAATTTTTATTATTGCCCATTCTGTGATATTTTACCTATTTTTATTCTTTAATTATCATGTATATTTACCAAAAAACATAAACTCTTATTGTAGGAGTTTCATTGTTGTTATGCAAAACATATCCCTGCTTAAACTGTGTGTTATTTAGCAAAATAGTTTGGATAACATATACATTAAAATTTCTGTTGATCATTTTGTCTTATCTAAATTCTATTACATTTCAGTTATTCTAATAGTTAAAGGCTATTGAAATATGCATATTTCCTTTTTATTATGTTGTATCATAATTACAGTGCCCAGGAAGAATGAAACTTAAAAAAATGAAAAGCAACTGAAAGAAAAGATGGGTTGTATGTAATGAAATTAAAAGAATTATAACAGGTACAGTTTCTAAAATTAGTTTTACGTTAGTTCCATTTATATTGACAACATGATGATCCTACACTCCTCAACATTTTGAGTGAGGTAATAGGTATAAAGATTAATGTGTGGGGGCTGAGGTTGTGGCTTAGTGGTAGAATCCTTGCCTTGCACATGTGAAGCACCGGGTTTGATCCTCAGCACCACATAAAATATAAATGAATAAAGTTATTTTTAAGAAAGATTAATGTGTGCACTTTCACACTCTGTCTCCATTACTTGCAAGTAAAGTTGTGATAGCTCCTAGGAAAATATCATGTTGGTATTTTTATGCTGGCTAGTATATGCTTACTGATATTTTGTCAACAATATGATCAGAAGGAAAAAACGGTCCATGTCACTTCCCTGACTCACTTTTTCTCCTCTCACCAGCATTATCAATGGTAAAGTAAACTAAGATGATGCAAATATTCTCATCTTTTTTCTCCTTTACATGTCTTCTTTTGGATGCCTTACCTGATCAGATATCCATGGTTGGAGGATAATGTCCTATGCCCTTTTCTATGCCCCACCAAAATGCTTAGGTTCTGTCTTTCTGTTTTGAGGAATAGGGACTCAAATGGGTAGGAGAGAAAAAAGTTGAATAATATGTAGTCAAATACACTATTTAAAAACTTTAATTCTCTTTCTTCCTCAGTAAATTCTGTCTTTAACTAATTCAAATTTTACCAATTAATCATGTTATATAATACATAGTATAGCTTTTTCTCTTGTTAATCAGCTATATTAATTTTCAACTTTTACCTGTAAAATAGCTTAAAATTTCAAATGATTCAGTAATCTCTTATTCACACAGTTGTTACAAAAACAAAATTGAATTTATAAAACTTTAAAATGTTCTATTAATTTAATTTTGCAGTAACAATAACTGTGAGAAATACAGTAGAAAAACACAGAAATGATTTTTAGACCCAGAAAGATACAGGTAGTATGTAAAATGTTAATTATTATAACATTTTTTGATGGAGGGACTAATAGGGATTCCCATCCAGTAACTGAAAATATGCTTATTAATCTCAAGTTCTTACCAGAATTATCTTCAAATTGCCTAAAACTACTGTCTTTCTCTTCTGAACTCCTTATTGTTTTCTTTTGTGGGAGAACATGAACCTGATTGTGAGTGCTTCCTCTTTTATACCTTACCTTTGAACTTCACAATGAGTACCATCTTGTTTTGAACCCCTAAACTTCAGAGAAAATGAAAAATAGTTTTTTATAGAGAGTTGTGATTCCTTTGAAACAAAGGTGGGAAATCTTACTCTGGTCCTTTCTCCCTCAAATTAAGCAATTTATATTCTATTATGTAAAAAAATTTTAATATTAGCTGAATTATTTTTGAGAGTCATGTCATATTTACTAAATTGTTTAAAGTTGCAGTATCTAATTAGTAAAGTTTTTTTACTGATAAATTATACACAATTTTGGTGAAATGGACTAAATGGAGAATTGCATTAGCAATCTGAAAAATAAGGCTGCAAATTTTATACAAATGAAATTTGCAGATAATTACACATAGGAAAGTGTTTTGGATACAAGTGATAGTATGGAAATAATACCATAAAATCCCTGAAATTAATGTTTAAGTGAATTTTAAAACTATATGAAAATTATAGTTTGCTTTTTTACAACTAAGTAGAATCACTATAATGTGTTAAGGAGTAAAATATCCGTGATTAGTGGTCATTAAGTTTGAAATTAATGTAAACATGAAATTTGATGTAAACATGAAAGAAATAATTTCATCAGTAATATAAAACATTGTATTTGTTCTTTTGATCATGTTTCAGTAACCATATAATTCATCTTTGCATATTTTTCTATTTTTCCCATATTTATAATAAGTATTAAGAAGTTCCCAGAGCTGTGACAAGATAAGACAAATATATAATTCATTTAAGAGAAGTAATAATATGACCTCCAAACATAACAAGTTGATAGAATATTTTGCTTGATTATCTAAATCCATACAGATTTCTATAACAAAGCAGTTATTTATTGAACCAAATGCTGTAATTAAAGTACTTTAAATTGCACAGTTACATTTTGCTCTGGAGAATATAATAGTCTCATTATTGAAGTTTATTAATCCAATATAAATTAACTAGTTGTTGCTTTTTTTATATTAATTATTCAGCCACATTGGACAAATAGAATTTACTCTCATGTGTCATTGTACTCTCTGAAGTTGCCATGAGCAGTTGTGTCTAACTGTAATTATTTAGAATAGCATAAGGTGTAAGAGGATGATATTTTCTTCCTTATCTTACCAACTCAGTGATGAGACTGTGATGATTTTCAGGAGAATCCTATATTTTTAGAGGAGATATATGTACCAGCATTATTTTTAAAATGATATTTTAAAAAAACAAAATGTTTGTTATTTTGGAATTTGTAGACTCTGAATAAGTGGATATGGATCTGCCAACAATAGGAAATAGCAATACACTGCTGTATACTTTTTGCATAAGTATTTTCTTGTGTAATTCTCATCAGACATAGATAATCTGTGGTGTAGCAGCACAAATGACCAGTTTGATTGGTATTATCATTTCCCAATCATAGTGAATGGAACATCTAGTACATCATTCAAAGCATCTGAAAAGGTGATATATTTCAATTCTACTTATGGGTGGATAGTTCATTTACAAAATGTGGTTTAACTATGTTAGATATTCATTAGATCAAAATAATACAAAGTTTTAATAATCAAGTCTTTATTTTAAGCTATTGGGATCCTTAGTGATAGCCATTATTTGATTTAAAAATGATAATGTAGGCTACAATCAACTTATAAATATCAGTCTTATTTTGGAAGGTGATTTGAGAGTCAAGGCAGGTGAGTGTAATTGATCACAGAATTTACCCAGGTTCTATTCAATTGCCTCTAGGAAACATACATAAATGAGATAGCTTTTATTGCAATAACTGAAAAATTTTACATCCCAGAATCCCATTAACATGGGATTTAGATTTCCTTACTAGCTGGCATAACTTTCATTCTAAGAGTGTTATGGTTTAGATATGTAGTGTCCTCCAAAATATTATGTGTAGGACAATGGAAGGTTTAGAGTGAAATGATTGGGTAATGAGAGCCTTAATCCAATCAGTGAATTAATCCCCTGATAGTTGATAGCAGTTGGTAGGTAGGGCATGCTGGATGTCTCATTGGGAATGTGCCTTTGGGGTATATATTTTGTCTCTTTCTCTGCTTCCTTGTGTGATGTCCTGAGCTGCTTTCCTCTGCCATGATAATCTGCCTCACCTCTGGTCTCAAAGAATGGAGTCAGTCATCTATGGACTAAGACCATAGATGAGCCCCAAATAAACTTTTCCTCCCCTAATTGTTCTCCTCTGGTCTATCAGTGCAGCAGTGAAAAAAACTGTCTAAAACAAAAGCATTAACTTTTTATTATGCATTTCCCAACATTTCTCCCCTGATTACTCTCCTCATTTGTAACTATGGTATTGTTGATTAGTCAACATTTTGCTTTATTATGTTAAAAGTACTTCATAATGGAGAACAGCATATGTACCAACAATGAAACCATCATAATCCAGAATAGTTTAAGGAGGAATTTGAAAGTATAAAATTAACCCTAATTTAAAAAGTGAAGTATTTATTTTGAAAAGGTAAGGATTATTACTAAAAGTTATAAAGTTCTTTAAGTATCAAAAGTTATTACAATGAATATGATGTCAATTTTTTCTCTAATAGTGAAGAAGGGAAAGTTAAAGCTTATTAGCAAATAATTAATACAGATTTGTAAGAATCCTATAGTTAATGAGTTAATATTGGGAAAGAAGAAGAGTGGCCTTAGAAATATATTCTTGTTAATTGTAAAACGAATTGCTTTATCTAAATGCAGAAGGGCAGACTGAGAGAATACTGAAGATCCCCTTAATCTTACAACTTCATAACTAGTACAGTGTTAAACTCATTCTACTAAATTCCTAGGTGAAATGAAACTATGCAATATTGGCTGCAATTCATTGACCACATCAATTAACAAATATTTAATGAGGGTCAACCAGGGATCTGATATTTTTCTAGGAACTAGATATACATAAATGAGCAAGTGGTAAAATGTTTGCCTTCCTAGACCTTATATTTACTTGAGAAAACAAATAAAATGAGCAAATGAAAACAGAGATATAGCTACAGATACAGATATTTGTTATGACAAAAAATAAATAAAGGCATGGGGAGAAAATAAAGTATAAAGTGTCTATGAAGATATCTAATTCTGTAGGTCTCAGGTAGGCTGAGACCTCTTTGGTGAAGTGGTATACAAAAGGTATGGAGCACCAAGGTTACGCATACATGTTTAGGGTAAAGAATAGCAAATATAAAGCCTTCAAGGCAGAAATGTGCTAGGTGATTTCAAGAAATAGCAAGAAAACCAATGTGGTTACAAAGGAAGAAAGATAGGAAATAAAGCCAGGAAGATACAGAGATAATTCAAAACTTATTAATATTCACCTAGTGAAAAATTCACATTCAGTTCTAATACTTATAAATTTTTCCACAGTTTTTCCATAGTATTCTCATAGCACCAAGAGTACAAAAATGTATTTTCTTTTACATTGTACTTAGTAAGTAGAAATATTTATTTTATGTATTTGTCTAAGTTGTAATAAATTAAAATGTTATAATTAAACTATGACCTACCAAAAGACAAGTTTTATACTTTAGTCAGCAACATGATTCCAGAATATATTATAATATTAATTACTAGAAGGTCAAAATACTTAATTGTTCGATGAATGAATGAATGCATTAAAATACTCTATTACAATGAGCAGTAGCATAACATGGTTAAAAATACTGACTGAATGGTTAAGCTGCCTGAATTAGAACTGTTTCTGTAGTTACCATGGGGATTACAACTAACATCCTAAATTTATAATCATCTAGTTTTTAGTATATCGAGTAGTTTCCATAGTGTACAAAGATTTTATTTCTAAACAACTTTTCTTCCTTGATGTTGTTCTAGTCATAAATTATAATTCTTTGTATTGTGTTCCCAATAACATAGATTTTTATAATTATTTTAATGTATTTGTCTTTTAAATCGTGAATAAAATAAAAGTCAGAGTTACCCAAAATGCAATAATACTATTTTTTTATTTACTTATGTAGTTTACCTCTATTGGAGGACATTATTTCCTTGTATTTCTTCCAGTTGTTGTCTCATGCCCTTATGGCTCAACCTGAGAGACTCCCTTTGACATTCCTTCTGGGCAGGTAGGTTGATACTCTCACAGCTTTTATGGGGAAATGCATTAGTTTCTTCTTAAATTTTGAAAGATGGTTTCGCTGGACATAAAATTCTTATTGACATTTAAAAAATATTATCCCACCAAACATGGCCTCCATGATTTTTAAAAAAGCACTTAAAGGTCCCTCATACATGATGAGTTGCTTCTCTCCTGCTGCTTTCAAAATTCTCTCTTTTTTTTTTTGGCTTTCAAGAGTTTGATTAGAATATGTCTCAGTATGGGTTTCTTTTGAGGTTATATTACCTGGAATTTGTTGAACAGAAGGTGTAGATTCATGTTTTTCATAACTCTGGCCATCAATCTTCATATACTATTTCTATTTCAAAGGTTACTTAGTTCACTTTTCTTTAGTGTTTATAGTCTGCTCCTCAAACTGAATAATTTCAATTGACCTATTATGGCTCACTGATTCTTCTACTTACTCAAGACTTCTTTAGAAGCCTCTAATGAATATTCCTTTTGGCTATTATAGTTTTTAGTTCTAGAATTTCTATTTTTTTTCCACCTTTTAATTTCTCTATCCTTTCAAATATCACCATTTCTAGAATACATATTTCCCTGATTTTCTTTAGTTCTTTGTCCATCTTTCCATTAGAACTTTTTGAACATTTAAGACAGTTTATTTGAAGTATTTGTAGTAAATCTAATGTGTAAGATTCCGCAGGTAAATTTTTTTTGTTCAATCATTTTTCTTATAAATGAAATACATTTTACTTTTCCTTTGTATGACTTCATCCAAAGCTAAATATTTTAATAATATTCTATGAAAACTCTGAAAAGCAAAATTTTCTCTTTTTCCAGAACTTGCTATTTTTGGTTGAGGAAGATTCAATTATCTATTTGTTCAGTGATTTTTTCCAAACTGTTTTGCAAACATTGCATTTGGTGTCATATATGGTCATTGAAGTTTC
Organism: Sciurus carolinensis; assembly: GCF_902686445.1. Taxonomy (NCBI): domain Eukaryota; kingdom Metazoa; phylum Chordata; class Mammalia; order Rodentia; family Sciuridae; genus Sciurus; species Sciurus carolinensis. The sequence continues at coordinate 57,053,633 of NC_062220.1, forward strand.
AGTGCCTTGAGCTGTGTTCATCTACTATTTTGACTTCTAAAGGCAATAAACAAAAAATATCTCTCCCAGTGTTTGAAGATTGCTTCTTTGCTTGATTTTTTGTTTTGATTTTTTTTAATGTTGTTTACAACTCTGCTTTAGCCTTCTCTTTCTGCTTATAGTGCTCAAATTTGCTGTTGAACACAAAGGGGAATCTTACAGTTCAGGTACTTTTCTCATAGAGATCAAGCAGATGTAAAAGTTTATGATATTCTCAAGTCTTTATTGATCCTGTCCTCTATTGTGGACAGGGGTGTGGCTTTGTGAATCCTACAGTCTACAAGAGCACTTCTGAGTGCTATACATTACTTTCCCATAGAACTCTCTCTCCAGCTTCTCCTCCTAGGCTTTAGGCGGTTTATTTTATATCTTAACTGTGTTCTTTTGTCTCATGCAGCTTTAGATTTGTATTTGCCTTACAATATTTTGAGCTGTACTCAATTGTTGCTCCACCCTTAGAAAGTTCTGCTTTTTCTGAGAGTTCTGTTCCTTGGCAGTCATTAAACCTCCCCGTGCTTGTTTCTTCAAGTATATAATAGAGATAATAAAACATAGGGCATTATCATTTAAGCTATATTAAATTATGCAGCTAAAATGAAAATTTTCAAATCTTGGTTGCTTAAAACTATTTTTACGTTCTTGCCACATTTGTGGAATATTGTAAGAGAGCATACCAACTTATACTAGTAATTTGAAGATCCAGACTATAGGTAGACATCTGTCTCTTCAAACATTAGAGAAAAAAATCTTATACTGGCTATTCAGAATTCAGGTGAAACACATCATTTCCACTACACTGACCAAAGAATGCCTCATGGCCATACCTCAATTCACTCCATAGAGAAACTAAATAATACTATATAACATGAATGAAAAAAAATGTATGAAAAACTCTAATCACTATCATAGTACCTGCTAGGGTAGACATGAAGAATAAATGATTACTATTAGTTAAATCTTAGATAAGTGCTTGGCACACAGTAGTTGCTATGTACATATTGTTAAATACAAACACTTAGTGTTCAACCATAATTATGAACCATCCTGTCTGAAATATAAATCTGTGAAGAGACTGCTATCCACCCATTCACTCTAAATCCACTTAAAATAATAGTAGGATTCTTAAACATAATTTCAATTAGGTTGCTATTCTTCACATTTAAGTTGATACCTAGAAATAATTGACTATTAAGAGTGATAACTAGTTAAATAATTGAAAAAATGCCATTTTAAAAATTGACAATCTATTATTATAAGATAAATTTAAATACAAGTAATAAATATATTCTCCATGTAATTAAATTAAATCCTTAAAAAATTAAAAACTTTGAACAGAAAATTTCAAAATAAGAATCAAAATAAAACAAAATTTTGAAATAGAAACATAAATTAGTTATAGGTATTTTGATTTCTATAATTCACTTGTACCAATTTATTGTTTCAGAAGCCTTAAAGTAAATGCCCCTGTCTTATATCATGTAAATAAAGATCCTACACAACATTATTAATTCAGAAATCTAAAGGAATATTTCATCACCTTACCACTTTTGGACCAAATAACATTGTAACACCCTGTATTTATTAAAAGATTACATTTTGTAGTGGACTTGTAAGGAGCACAGAATATCAGAGAGTTTTGAACTATTTATTTGTAACAAAGTAGAGCATTGTTAGATCATGTTATGGGTAAAGTAATCTCTATTCATCATTGGAATGAACGGGAATTCTCTGAACTGGAATTAAATATCTATTCATAATGCAGCCAAATGAAACAGAAGTTTAGCATAAAGCCTAAATCTCAAAATACTATGGCTGGATACAGTAATCAAGCAAATTAAGGTTTTTTATTTAAAAGGATTTTTTCTTTAAAATTGCAAGTACCATGGGATCCTTGATGAGCAAGCCAGGAATTAAATTTTATTCCTCATTGGAACAGAATCAGTTTTTCTAATTAGCCTGCTATATTGGAGCTGTGACTCCATATGGATTAAAAATAAAAGAATAGCCTCTGTGTCATCTTTTTCTTTGTGTTTTACTCCAAAGCCTTTTCTCCAAATATTGTTTTAAATTATACCTTTCTAACTTGAAAGAAAGGAAGAAAACTTGAGAGCATTTAAAATGGGTTTTGAATCTTAATTTTCTATAACTTTTCCAACTAAAAGTTTCAAACTAAAAGTTGATAGTCTGAGATAGCTATCATCTTTACTCACTAAAATCTGTATTAATTCCATAGCTTCACATTTGAGAAATTTTCAAACTCCAGACCTTTGCATGTCCTCGCTAAATGTACTTGAACATACTGCCTTTAAGAGATGTTGATCAGAAAGCAATAATGAGTACCAATAAATTGAAGTTCTGAAGACCCAGTCAATAACAAAAGATGTTGAATGTTTTAGTAAGTCAATAAAAGCAATTTATAAGTGTATAATTTCTGAGAACTTTTGAATTAGAACCACATTGTTCTTTAAACAAATTTTTAAAATCTAGTCAGTTAGATGAACACTACTTGGTTTAATTACTAATAAAATAAAACAAAACAGCATTTATTAGTAGTAAACATTAAATATGTACTTGATAATTTGGGCACTCTACTCCTACAAATGAAAAAGTAAGCATAGACAGTATGATTAAATTACCTAAGGGTACAAGGTGTGTAAGTAGCAAATTTGAATGTGAAAGCTACTAAAAATAACCTCTCACTTCATAAGCTATACTTGAAGTTCTGGACATTTTCCTGACTAGAAAACCAGGACACATATTGGAGCAAACTGATATAACATTAAAATTTAAATACGACAAAACGAGGGTTGGAGTTGTGGCTCAGCGGTAGTGTGCTCGCCTAGCATGCATGAAGCCCTGGGTTTGATCCTCAGCACCACATAAAAATTTAAAAATTATATAAAGGTATTGTGTCCACCTAAAACTAAAACATATATACATATATAAATAAATAAATAAGAAAAAGTGGCCAAACATGCCAAATATTTCATTATTTATGTCCTCAAACAATTATATTGAATAATTTCAATCCTACATAGAAACTAGAGGATTAGAGAAATTAATAACTATTAACAATCTATTACCTAGATTCATTGGGTATTAATAGTATTGCCACACTTGCTATCCACCTTCCTAATATATCTTTAATTCATTACAAAGCACGTTGCAAACATGGTGAAAATAATCCCTAAATATTCCTAAATATTTCAGCAAGTATTTTCTAAAAGCGAGGATAGCCTTCTCCAAAAATGGCAATTCTGTTACCATACTCAAAACTTTGACTTTGATACAATAATGTAAAATTTAAAAATTTTCATATTTGTTAATAGACAAAAGAGACAACTTAGTAGGAGGAAAAGTTTATATGAGTTCACGGTTTCAGAGGTTTCGGTTTATGGTTGATTTTGTTGTTGTGGGGCCTGTGGAGAAGAAGACCATCACGGCAGAGAGCAAGTGGTGGGGAAGCTTCTCAAGTCAGGGAAGCTGGGAAGTAAAAAGAGATAAAGAGGAGGAGCAGGATTGCAATACGACCTTGAAGGAGACACCTACAATGATCTAACCTCCTTCCACTAGGCTCTACCTCTGAAAGCTTCCACTACTTCCTCAAAGCACCACAGTCTAGCAACCAAGCCTTTAGCATATGGGTCTTTGGGAGACATGAAAGATCCAAACCATAACTGATGCAAATGATTTCTGTTTGTTTCAAAAGATAAGCCCAAATACAATAATTAATTGCCCTAGTTCCTATCTAATCTAGCAATATTATCCCAATATTTTTAAAATTAATTTACCTGTAGAAACCTAAGTCTTAATATAATATTTGGATTGACTTGAATAGCTTACTGGTTGCCTTATTAATTGATGAGATAAATGAAAGTTTTTGATGTTTTTATTTTATATTTGTGTATTGATTTTCAATTCTTTGAAAATTAAGCTTTAACACTAATTTTATCAAAGACGTAGTCTTTATTCAAATTTCCCCAAGTCTCAAGAATAGTCTTTTTACCTCTTTGCTTATTTGCTTTATTATTTCAACTTTAAATCCAATCAAACATCCTGTACAGTAATTGTTATACATGTCTCTTTTGTTTCCTTTAATGTGAAAATGGACACCTTCCATTTCACCCCTTTTTATTTTTATGATATTGACTTTTTTCCTTTTGTTTTAAAAAAAAGAATAAAACTTAATTGTCTGATAAAATCTTGTACTATCTGGATGTACCTGAGTGTTTAGTCATGATTAAAATAATGTTAAACAACTTTGACAATACTACTATTGATGATATTGTACACTGATAGTCTAACAGAGTCACAAAATGACAATTTGTCTCGATTTTAAAGATACTAGTAAGATGATTTCTGCAGGATTCATCTATTGTAAAATCACATTTTATTGTGTGTACTTATCAAGGTATCTGTTGGGTGTTACTTTGAAAGTATGTAAAGATTCTACTTCCTAAGATTTTAGGCATTTAATGAGGATTCCTACTTGAGCTAATTATTACATTGATCTTTGTAAAACTGAGTATTTAAAATGTCAATGCATATGGACAATAGAAATGGTTAAGGGAGTTTAGGATTGGGATCAAGAGATGCATTGCTTCTATGTATTTGATTAGAATTTTCTTGATTAGAAAACTATAAGGTATTTTCTTGATTAGAAAACTGGCTTTAAAAACATAAAACAAGTAAACAGATACCCAAGTTAACTTACTTAAAAAAATTTTTTTTAGTTGTAGACAAACACAATACCTTTGTTTTATTTATTTATTTTCAAGTGGTGCTGAGGCTCAAACCCAATGCCTCACACATGCTAGGCAAATGCTCTACCACTGAGCCACAACCCCAGCCAAAATTAACTTACTTTTTAAACTGCTGTTAAATATATTACTCAAGCTCAACAGAAGTTAAGCTATAAGTATATTTATAAGTTTCAATAAAGTATCAGTATCAGGAACTTACAGTGGAGTGGCATGTATCACCTTGAGTCCAAGTTTTCCTATATGTTAAATTAGGAATAACAATACCTACTTTATAGATTCAGAGAAGCAAATGATGCATAGAGCTGCTTTGAGGATCAACAGAGATACCACATGTAAAATATGGGTATTATTTCCTGGCATGTAACAATGATTTCAAAATATCTGTGTTTTTATGGTGGGTTTTTTTTTTTTTTTGATATTTTTTTTTATGCATTGCATTGTCCTACCAATCATGTGAATATTTTCTTTTCATCCTTTAAAAAAAATTTGTTCTAATTAGTTATATATGACAGCGGAATGCTTTTCAACTCATTGTGCACAAATGGAGCACAACTTCTCTTTTCTCTGGCTGTGCAGGATGCACTGTTTGTTCAATCCTACATATACATAGGGTAATAATGTCCATCTCATTTCACCACCCTTCCCACCCCCACACTCCCTCCCCTCCCCTCACTCCCCTCTGTCCAATCCAAAGTTCCTCCATTTTTCTCTACACACCCCTTCCCCCACCTGTTATGGATCAGTATCTGCATATTGGAGAAAATATTAGGCCTTTGGTTTTTTGGATTTGGCTTATTTCAGTTAGCACGATACTTTCCAGCTCCATCCACTTACCTGAAAAGGCCAAAATCTCATTCTTTAAAGCTGAATAATATTCTATAATATTAGAGAATTATTGTATATATAGTTGTATATATATTGTTGTATATATATTGTTGTGTATATTGTAATATAGTTGTATATATATATATATATATATATATATATATATATATATACACCATATTTTCTTTATCCATTCATCTGTTGAAGGGCATCTAGGTTGGTTCCATAGTTTAGCTATTGTGAGTTGAGCTGCTGTAAACATTGATGTGACTGTGTCACTGTAGTGTGCTGTTTTTAAGTCCTTTGAGTGTAAACTGAGGAGTGGGATAAGTGGGTCAAATGGCAGTTTCATTCTAAGTTTTCTAAGGAATATCCATACTGCTTTCCATATAGTTGCACCAATTTGCATTCTTACCAGTAATATTTGAGTGTCCCTTTTTCCCCATATCCTTGCCAACACTTATTGTTGCTTGTATTCTTGATAATTGTCATTCTTATTGCAGTGAGATGAAATCTTAGAATAGTTTTGATTTGCATTTCTCTAATTGCTAGAGGTGTTGAACATTTTTTTGTATATTTGTTGATCAATTGCATATCTTCCTCTGTGAAGTGTCTGTTCAGTTCCTTAGCCCATTTATTGATTGGGTTATTTGTTTTTTTAGTTTTAATTTTTTTGAGTTCTTTATATATCCTAGAGATTAACACTTTATCTGAGGTGCATGCGGTAAAGATTTTCTCCCAATGTGTAGACTCTCTCTTCACATTATTGATTGTTTCTTTTGCTGAGAAGAAACTTTTTAGTTTGAATCCATCCAATTTATTGATTATTGATTTAACTTCTTGTGCTTTAGGGGTCTTGTTAAGGCAGTCAGATCCTAGGCGGTCATGGTGAGGATTTGAGCCTACTTTTTCTTCTAGTAGGTGCAGGGTCTGTGTTCTAATGCCTAAGTCTATGATCCACTGTGAGTTGAGTTTTGTGCAGGGTGAGAGATAAAGGATTCATTTCATTTTGTTATATGTGCTTTTCATTTTTCCCAGCACCATTTGTTGAATAGGCTAGCTTTTCTCCAGTGAATGTTTTTGGAACCTTTGTCTAGTTTGAGATAACTGTATTTATGTGGGTTTGTCTCTGTGTCTTCTATTCTGTTTATGTGTCTGTTTTGGTGCCAATACCATGCTGTTTTTATTACTACAACTCTGTAGTGTAGTTTGAGGTCTGGTATTGTAATGCCTCCTGCTTCAGTTCTCTTGCTAAGGATTTGCTATTCTGGGTCTCTTATTTTTCCAAATGAATTTTATGATTACTTTTTCTATTTCATGAAGAATTCATTGGGATTTTAATAGGAATTGCATTAAATTTGTATAATACTTTTGGTAGTATGGTCATTTTGACAATATTAATTCTACCTATCCAGGAACATTAGAGGTCTTTCCATCTTCTAAGGTCTTCGTCTTTCACCTCTTCTGTTAGATTGATTCCTTTTTTTTTTTTTTTTTTTTTTTGAGGCTACTATGAATAGGGTAGTTTTCTCAATTTCTCTTTCAGTGGATTCATTACTGATATATAGGTATGTGTTTGATTTATGGGTTTTGATTTTATATCTTGCTACTCTGCTGAATTCATTTATTAGTTCTAGAAGTTCTTGGTGAAATTTTTTGGACCTTTTAATATAAAATCATGTCATTGGCAAATAGTGATAGTTTCAGTTCTGTTTTACCTATTTGTATATCTTTATTTTCTTTCTTCTAATTTCTCTGGTTAGAGTTTTAAGGACAATGTTGAATAGAAGTAGTGAAAGAGGGCACCCTTGTCTTGTTCTAGTTTTTAGAGGAAATTTGTTTTTTTTTTTTTTCTTTGCTTAGAATTATATTGACCTTGGGTTTAGCATATAAGGCTTTTATGATGTTGAAGTATGTTCCTACTATCTCTAATTTTTCTAGTGTTTTGAACATGAGGGGATGCTATATGTTGTCATATGTTTCTGCATCTATTGAGATGACCACATGATTCTTGTTTTTAAGTCTATTGATATGATGAATTATGTTTATTGATTTCTGTATCTTGAACCAACCCTGCATCCCTGGGATGAACCCCACTTGATTGTGGTACACTATCTTTTAAATATGTTTTGTATGACAGTTGCTAGAATTTTATTGAGAATTTTTCATCAGGGTTATTGGTCTGAAGTTTTCTTTCCTTGATGTGTCTTTGGTTTTGTTATCAGGGTGAGATTAGTCTCAGAATGAATTTGGAAGGGTTCTCTCCTTTTCTATTTCATGGAATAATTTGAGGAGTATTGATGTTAATTTTTCTTTGAATGTCTTGTAGAACTTGGGTGAAAATCCTCCTGGTCCTGGGCTTTTCTTAATTGGCAGATTTTTGATGGCATTCTCTATTTTTCTGTTTAAATCATGTATGACCTCCTAACTCAGTTTAGGTAAGTCATATTCTCTACAAATTTGTCGATGTCGTCAATATTTTCTATTTTAGTAGAGGATAAATTTTCAAATAGTCTCTAATTATTCTGTATTTCAGTTTTGTCCATTGTGATATTTCCTTTTTCATCACATATTTTAGTTAATTGGGTTTTCTCTTTTTTCATCTTCATTAGTGTGGTTACGGGTTTACTAATTTTATTGATTTTTTCAAAGAACCACCTTTTCATTTTGTCAATTTTTTCAATTGTTTCTTTGGTTTGAAATTCATAGATTTCAACTGTGATTTTGATTTTAATTATTTCCTGACTTCTACTGTTTTTGGTGTTGATTTTTTTCTTCTTGTTCTAGGACTTTGAGATATTATTTGTTGATTTTTATTCTTTTAATGAATGAACTCAATGCAATGAATTTTCCTCTTAGCACTGCCTTCATAGCATCCCAGAGATTTTGATATGTTGTATCAGTGTTCTCATTTACCTCTAATAATTTTTTATTTCCTCCCTGATTTCTTCTACTCTCTACTCATAATTCAATAGCATATTATTTAGTCTCCAGGTGTTGGAGTAGCTTCCATTTTTTAATTTTATCATTGATGTCTAATTTCATTTCATTCTGATCTGATAGAATGAAGGGTAGTATCTATATTTTTCTATATTTGCTAATAGTTGCTTTGTGGTATAATATATGGTCTATTTTAGAGAATGACCTATGTGCTGCTGAGAATAAGGTGTATTTCTGGTTGATAAATGAATATTCCATATGTGTTTGTTAAGTCTAAATTCTGATTGTATCATTTAGTTCTGTAGTTTCTTTTTTAAGTTTTTGTTTGGAAGATCTAGTCAGTGGTGAGAATGGGTGTGTTAAAGTTACCCTGTATTATGGTGTTGTGGTCTATTTGATTCTTGAAATTGAGAAGGGTTTGTTTGATGTACATAGGTGCTCCATTGTTTGGGGCATAAATATTGGTGATTTTTATGTCTTATTGATGTTTGATTCCCTTAAGCAGTGTGAAATGACCTTCTTTATCCATTCTGACTAACTTTGACTTGAAGTCCACTTCATCCAATATGAGGATAGAAACCTGTATTTGTTTATGTAGTCCATGTGAGTGATATGTTTTTTCCCATCCTTTCACCTTCAGTCTGTGGATGTCTTTGCCTATGAGATGATTCTCTTAAAGACAACCATATTGTTGGGTATTGCTTTTTAATTCAATCTGCCAGTCTACATCTTCTGATTGATGAGTTTAGGCCACTAAATTCAGGGTTATTATTGAGATATGATTGTATTCCCAGTCATTTGGATTCATTTTTGGTTTTTAACTTGACTTGATTTCTCCTTTGATTGACTTTTCCTTTAGTGTAGCTTCTCCTTTTGCTGATTTTCATTATTTTTTTTCATTTCCCTCCTCAAGGGATATTTTGCTGAGAGTGTTCTGTAATGCAGGTTTTTTAGTCGTAAAGTCTTTTAGCTTTTGTTTATCATGGGAGGTTTTTATTTCGTCATCAAATCTGAAGCTTAGTTTTGCTGGATATAAGATTCTTGGTTGTCATCCATTTTCTTTCAGAGCTTGGTATATGTTGTTCCAGGATCTCCTAGCTTTGAGGATCTGGGTTGAGAAATCTGCTGATTGATTTCCTCTATGTGTAATCTGATACTTTTCTCTTGCAGTCTTTAAAATTGTATCCTTATTCTGTATAATAGACATTTTCATTATAATATGCCTTGGCGTGGCGGCGTGGGTCTGTTGTAATTTTGTATATTTGGGGTCCTGTAAACCTCTTGTATTTGATTTTCTATTTCATTCTTTGGGTTTGGGAAATTTTCATTTCATTGAAAATATCGTGCATTCCTTTGGTTTGTATCTCTGCACCTTTATTATACTGATAAATCTTAAATTTGGTCTTTTCATGTTATTCCAGAATTTCTTGGAAATTCTGTTCATGGTTTCTTACCATCTTCACTGTGGTGGGCTTTATTTTCAAGAATATATGTTTTATCTTCATTGCCTGAGGTTCTGTCTTCCACGTGATCTAGTTTGTTGGTGATGATATTGAATTTTTAATTTGGTTTAGTGTTTCCTTCATTTCAAGGATTTCTGGTTTTTTTTTTTTTTTCAGAATTTGTTTGATGTTTTTATCTCTTTATTAAATTAATCTTTTGCTATTTGTATTTGTTCTCTTACATCATCCTTTACTTTGATGATCAGTTGAACATGTACATTCTGAACTCCTTCTCTGACATCTTCTGTGTTGTCAATGGATTCTATTATTGCAGCATGTTGGTTTGTTCGGGGCACTTTATTCTCATGTTTTCTCATGTTGTTTGTGTGTCTTCCCATCTAGATCTATGGATCCCAGGCATTATAGTTTCTACCCTATAGACTTATGCCCTTGCAGATTTCCAATACTTTGCCCAAGGGGGAGATCAATATTAACAGTACCCAATGCAAACAATATGCAACCTTAAACCAAATAGTTCCTATTAAAACGTTTATAGTTTTGTCACAAGAAACAGAAACGATGTGTTCAATTATTGTTTACAATGCAAATAATAGATTTGCCAAAGGTCTACAATTTCTAATAGTAGACAAAAAGAGAACAGGGGTGGTGTAGGATATGATATTTATGAGGTGTGGGGAGAAAAATGGAAGTATTAAATCATAGGAAGAGTGAAAGAGAAATAGTGGAAGTTGGCATGGTCTCATTCTTTTTCTAACTGACTAATATGAAACAAAGGAATAGATGAAACAAAATCTAGGCTACTTTCAAATATTGCCCCTTCATATATGAAATTTCAACTGAGGCACTTGTTTTCTACCGCATGTTCCATTTCCTACCTTAACCCCCGGTTCATTGTTCTAAATGGGACTATATAAAATCTTTAGAAAATGTGACTTTCATTCCTAAAAGACTTAAGTGGTTAAAGAGAGTTTGGCAAAAGTGACATTGACCACACATTCTACACTGTCTTAAGGTGAACTACTACAAATGGTAATTTCTTAAATGGAAGTCAGGAGTAGAAAAAAATGTTTTACAGAGTAATAATACCAGGATGATATATGGAAAAAATAATAAAATTACAACCACTAAAATATTTCATGTGTTTGTAAAAGGTGTATTTTCTTCCAAGAGTAAGAAACCTATTTTAATTGACTTTTCTATTTGTCTTAAAATAGTGTTGGAAAATCAGAAATGGAAGTTTTCTTTATGTACTGGACATGGAAATGTGGTTACATATACATGCACATGTGTGTGTGACAGTGTGTGTACATGTGTATTGGAAGAAAACTGTACAACAGATTTATGTAAGACTGTGGTTTCAAATTTAAATAAACTTTGGAAATTCGAATCATTCCTATCTAGAGCACTATAGCTAGGGAAAGTATCATTGCCTAAAATTCCTCAACTATATGTTTACTTTTGTTTAAATGTTGAATTAAAATGGAAGAAGTCATGGAAATAGTTTAGGAACTTTAACAATCCCTCATTGACACATACAAAGACTTGCTTTGAAAACAACCCATCCAGTATAATCTTTGCACCACTTAGAGCACAACTACAAAGATTGTTCATTGGGAAAGGATAAAGGGAATGTGGTGATGTTTCTTTGTAAATGATCTAGCTCTTGTTTTACTTGCTATTTACTTTGAACTATTTCTATATCAAAGTCATGTCTAGTAATGAAAGAGCTTTTGGGGGATTTCTGAGTGACAGGTAGCATTACTAATAAATTGCCTCAGAATGTAAAAATGTGACCCTGCAGGTAGTTCAACCACATTGTTTGCAAACTGTGACTAATATCAAATTCCAGCTATTTTTTTAAGCACTCACCATGGAACAATACAGTTCCACTTTTTTAGTGCTTCAATGCTAATCGTGTAGGTCACAATTAGAGATTCAGCTGGAGATGAATGGAGAAGAGTGCACTGTGCAATTGACTGTAACCAATCTGACCTTGCTTGATCCTCACTTCTTAAAAACCTGTGGCCTCCTGTAGTCACTGGTGCAATTGAGTCTGTGGCTAGCATTGCCTCCCACCAACCTTTACATCAGAGGCTTTTTCAGACCTTACTTTGCTTTGTGGCCTTATCAAGGCATTCATTCTGGGCTGTTACAAATAGCATCAGTGAGTTCAAAGTTTGCCCAGCACAGTAGAAAAATCACTTTGGTTATCTTAGGAAAGAAGGCAAGATCTGTTGTAGAACTCTGTAGAAATCAGGTATTTAAAATAAATGGATAGATGAATTAGTTAGGAGAGATCACAAAAGAAAGGAATAACAAGGAGAGAAATACAAGGTCTCTATTTTATAGAATCTATTATGTTACAAGGATACAATTTCACAAGTTTTATTTAATCCATCAAGAGCAAGTTTACACATGGACCATGACCTCTTGTTGAAAGGAGAAAACAAACAAGAATCTAAAATACTATTTCTAAAATACCATCCAGCTGTTTCATGTTGACATGAGAAAAAAAATATCAGAAAATTCTCAATGTCTATAAGGGTAAACTTATAAGTTTTCAATGAAATTTGTATGTATCTTTTGAATTTAGGAAGTTTAATAGATTTGAGATAACTTTACTTTATCACAATTGCTTTGTTTTAATTGTAAAATATAAGAATATATCATCATATCTAAATGTCTATATTTTAAGAAATGAATTAAGTTATATTAGTAGTCTTTATTTTTCAAATATGTTTAATATAAAAAACTGATTTGGTTGACATTTGGAAACACAGTAATGGAAGTAACAGAACATGGATCAATAATACATAGTAAGGAGGAAGTAAAATAGACTCAGCATTCTGACATCCCTAAGAGATAAATTATTCTGACAATAAAATGTCTTATTATATCCCACTCAAGTTTATGCTCCAATGACTGTGTTTTCTACTTTATCCCTTGAACATAGTTGTTAAAATAGAAATTCATAATCAAAATCATTTTGCAGCATTGTGAAAAAGTACCAAATAGACTATAACAAACTTTTTTCTATTCCAGAAATTGAATATCTCAGGTTGAGAGGAGAATGCTGTTGTCGCTCTGTTGATGTTTCTGAGAAATGTTTAGCTCTCCTCCTCTATCTCCTAAACACACACCCACACAGAGGCACACAAACACACACCATGGAAACATTTGTGAGTACACTGACCTACCACAAGGTTATATTACTCTATTTTAAACCTTCAGATTTGGGGTCAATGAAAAGTTATACCCCCTCAAGAAAAACTGGGAGAAGTTCTCTCTCATGGTTGCTACTGTGTCAGTATAAAGCTAGCTTCACAGGTGCAGACATCCTGGGAAAATAGTCAAATGTCTTTTAAGAGGCCAAGTGTGGAGAAACACAAATACTTTTGAATGCTCTAAAGGCTCAGGGTTAACTACTCCCCCAAGCAATTCAATGTTTCCGTGTTAATTCAGTTTGTAGAAACATATAATTAGAATCTCTAATACCTGCATTTTTCCTTTTTTTATGAGAAAAACATGTGGTGGTGCACAGAACAATGAATACACTGGGAAGGGAAACTTGGTGGGGTGACTTTACATTCCCTGCTGAAAGGCCACAACTACTACATTTCCAATAGGAGACAAAGAAAAATAACACTTTATTTCCTTATTGGAAGGCAGTACCTCTCTTTCAAATGAAAATAGGTGCTTTCATGTAGCATAAGTAATTTTGTTCTTTACAATTGTTGAACTAAGTAGCCTGGGGAGTGTGCAATTCTGGGCTGGGAATTAAACCCAGGTTGCTTGCTTAATAGTATAATATATAGCCATGTGGTCATGGGGCTGACATTAGAAGAATGCCTTTTATCTTGAAAATTATAGAAGTACACTCTGATGAACAACCACAATCACTTCTTGTAAATGAAAAACTATGTTGTGTATGTTTTTATATGTGTCAGTTATATGCATGCATATTAATGTACAAAAGGCATAAAGTGTCATGTGACTTTGTTTTCTTTAATAGCAAACAATTGGTCATATAATACAAGAAGATAAAATTAGTATACTTTACTTGATTCTTCTATAGCCATAAAATATTTAATAGTCTTGTACTTTTCATATAACTTTGGCTTTATCAGTGGAAAAACTGCCTTTAAAATCAATTATGATATAATTAATACTCCATATATGATTCATATAATAATTTTTTCCAAACAGAAAAAAATCAGAACTTTTGGGAAAAGATTAAGCAAAATTTACATTTACATTCCTTTTAGTGAAATTAGTACTCCTGGACTTTTTACCTCACAGAAGATGAACCTTGAATGCTACAGTACAATGCTGGAAAATGAAAGGTTTGCATAATTTACACAGGTTTTTTCTAAATTAATTTGTTTCCAGACTATTGATTTCTACTAATCATGTGCTTTAACTTAGTTTTTCTGGCCCACCTTAGTTGGTGCTTCCAAGTTTGTGAGTGAGAAAACTTATTTGTTTTATTTGTCTGATTGTCTGATTTGGGAATTATTAAATCAAACACAAATAAATTAGGTGTTTTTTTTCTTAATTCAAGAGGAATTAAAATAGTAGGTATCTTCTTTCCATGGATGAGTAATTGAGTTTCAGGGAAGAGAATAATCTTGAAGCATCAAATCCTAGGTGAATATTAAGTTAAATGTTAATAATGTCAAAGGTTTTTTACTCTCAAGTTTTGATCTGGGCAGTTGTAAGATGTCAAGAAAGTAACACAATAGTTTTGATGTAATAAATACCAGTGAGGTTTTGTATAGTGTGGTAGGCCTCGTATGACAGATTTTAGAGGGACACTGACCAAACAGAAGATGGACTACTATGTAACTGTGATTTTAAAGACATTAGTGAAGAACTGAAAAAGTTTGAAATGTGTGATATCTCTGAATCAAGAGAAAAACATTTTCTAAAAAGTTGTCAAAAGTGTCAATGTCATAGGCATTAGTAGTCAGGGTAAAGAGGTGAGAAGAAAGTACCAGATTCATTTATGTTAAGTAAAGCAGCATAAAGATGTTTCTATAGGTTCTGGGAAATTGTATGCACACAGTAAATGAGGTCTATTATTACTCTGAATTATGAAGATTGGGGTGAATGTCAATTTCAGAATTTTAAAAGACCTATTTGATAGGAAAGGGAATAAGTAGCAGGATTATAGATGTTTGAAAATCAGGAGAAAAGAACTAAAAAAGGAACACTGGTTGAAGTATCTTTTGATTGATTAGTTTGTTTAATTTCACTCTTTAAAATCAGAGTTCCCTGGTCTTTAGAAAAAGCAAATCAAATAAAGCATAAATCATATAGCACAATACCTGGCATGGAAGAGTATAAAATAATATTTTTGTTCACTATGTGCCATGCCGAGTTTTATAAACTTTGTATGATTTATCTTATTTAATTATCAAAAAAAAAAAAAAAACCCATGGCATAATGCCCCTTTCCAAGGTACGGCATTCATTCTAATATGTCAATTCACATATAAGGAAACTAAACTCCATAGCAGTTTGGACTTTTCCAAAGTACTTGCGTAGAGAGTTTGTCTGAATCCTCTCTACCATGCCACATTAAATGTTAGAAACTACCTCTGCCTATGCATATAAAAAATTCTAAAGGGAAGAAATTCATGGATATTACTGTTGGCAAAGTTTCCAAAGTATTTTCAGAGAAATACTCAGCATTTTAAAGGAAAAGATATTCTCAGTACATGTTTACTCAGCATTTGACTGATCCTTTCCATATATTTACCTTTGTCTACACATAACAATTTTAAGTAGAATATGACACATAAGTAACAAACACAATGAAAAAGATTATTAGCATTTTATATTATAAGTACATAGAAATAGTTTTGTAAACTTTGGAATTTCTCATCTGTTGTTTTCATATGCTTTTAAAAACTTTCATTACAAACCTGAAATGTAAATGTTCAAAATTTTGAAAAATCTCAAACCATAATTTATCACATTTTCAAATCTTCTTTGCAAGAAAATTATATATATTATACATATTACATGTTGTATTTTCATTTATACAACTGTTTAGAATAGGACAAAAGACATAGACCTTTGTTAACTAATGTTGTACAATGATAACAATGGCATCATCAGAATTATGTGTGCCATACGCTAATTGTTTATTATCTACTAATTATCTTCCAAGAATTTATGCAAAGTTGATGAGGTAAATATTGTCTTGGATAAGAAAACTGAGTATTACATTGTGGGTCCTAGATAAGATTTTTAAGTCAAGAAAGTAAAATAAGGATTAATAGATGAAAAGACCAAATTTAAGATTTATCAGGATAGTTGAAGGTGTGGAGATACAAACCAAAGTAATGCACAATCTTTTCATTGAAATAATATTAGAAATTTCCCAAACTTAAATAATGAAATGGAAAATCAAGTACAAGAGGCCTACAGGACCCCAAATGTACAAAATTACAACAGACCCACACCAGGGCACATTATAATGAAAATGCCTATTATACAAAATAAGGATAGAATTTTAAAGACTACAAGAGAAAAGTATCAGATAATGTTTAGGGGGAAACTAGTTTGGATCTCAGTAGAATTCTCAACCCAGACCCTCATAGCCAGGAGGTCCTGAAACAACATATACCAAGCTCTAAAAGAAAATGGAACCAAGAATCTTATATCCAGCAAAATTAAGTTTCAGATTTGAAGATGAAATAAAAGACTTCCATAATAAACAAAGGTTAAAAGAATTTACAACTAAAAAGACTTCACTATAGACCATTCTCAACAAAATATACCATGAAGATGAAATGAAAAAAGAAAAAAGTGAAAACCAGCAAAGGGAGAACTACACTGAAGGACTAATCAATCAAAGGAGAAACTAATTCAAATTAAAAATTAGAATTAAACTCACATGACTGGGAATACAAATCTTATCTCAATAATAACCTTGAACATTAATGATCTAAACTTATCAATCAAAAGACAAAGACTGGAAGATTGGATTAAAAAAGAAGACTCAAAAATATGCTGTTTCCAAGAGACCTCATAGGCAAAGACATCCACAGACGGAAGGTGAAAGGATGGGAAAAAATATATCACTCACATGGATTGTGTCAACAAGCAGGGGTTTCTATTCTCTTATCAGATGAAGTGTACTTTAAACCAAAGTTGGTTAGAAGGGATAAAGAAGGCCATTTTACACTGCTTAAGGGCCTTATACATCAGGAAGACTACAGTCATAAATATGTATGCCCCAAACAATAGAGCATCGAAGTACATCTAACAAACCTTCTCAATTTTAAGAATCAAATAGACCACAACACAATAAAACTGGGTAACTTTAACATGCCTCTGTCACCACTGGATAGATTCTCCAAACAAAAACTAAATAATGAAGTTACTAGTTCATCCCAGAGATTCTGATATTTTAAGCTTTTATTATCACTTACTTCAAAGCACTTTTTATTTACTTTTTTTGTGCTTTCTTCCTTGACCTCTGAGATTTTGTAAGTGTGCCATTTAATTATGAAATGTTGACATGTGAGGATGGGGTTCTATAGATCTTAAGGTGATTAATTTCTAATGTAATAAATCATGCAGGAAACAGTCTGCATAATTTCAAATTTTAAAAAAGTAATGGAAATACTTTTTATATTGATTTTATTGGTTACATACATGTCAAAACTAGTCAAATTGCATACTTCAAATATGTGCATTTTATTGTACTTCAATTTTACCTCAGTAAAACTATGGGGAAAAAGATTAATACAGATAGAAAAGAAAAAAAAAACTATCTTTCTCTTCATTTCTCTTTATATATCCAACTGTCAATTAGAAGTTGTTTTTCAGCTACAAATATTTTGATCCTTGCAAGTTAGTTTAATGAGAATCAGTTGGTTGCAAATTGTTTCATTTGTTTGAAACATTTTATTTCACCTTTGTTCTTGAATGATAGTAGTTCTGGGTATGGAATTAAAACTGTAGAGTAATTTATTTTATTTTCAACATATTGAATATATAGCGCCTCTGACTCTGCTTTTTTTTTTTTTTTTTTTTTTTTTTTTTTTTTTGGTACCAGGGATTGAACCCAGGGACTCTTAACCACTGAGTCACATCCCTAGCTCTTTTATATACTTTTTTAGAGACAGGGTCTTGCTGAGTTGCTCAGGGTCTCACTAAAATTGCTGAAGCTGGGTTTGAACTCTCTATCCTCCTACCTAAGCCTCCTGAGTCACTGGGATTACAGGTGTGTGCCACCTCGCTTGGTTGTGGTTTCTGCTTTTGATGCTGAGATATCAACCTTTTGTTATGCTATTACTCGATTTTTCTTGCCACTTCTTTGTCCCTGAGGTTTCATTACACTTTCTACTACTAAAACACTATAATACTCTCCTAGTACTATTATGTAGTACTATAATATATTTTGCTCAGCATTTGTTTTCATTTACCATTGTAGTGAGTTCTTGATCTTTATTCAGGACAAAAAGCTGATCATCTTTCATTTATTCTGTAAAATCATATTCATAATTTCATAATTCATAATTACTTACCAAAATTCATGATTATATTCAATTTTATTTTCAAATATTACCTTTAATTATGCTGCAAATCTTTTTATTTTGGAATTTCATTAGACTTATTTCAGCCTTCTTCAATGCACCTTCTGTGTCACAGAAACAGTATGGTATTTGATATTGTAACTCTGTAAATTGTCTCATGAATGTTATCATTAGTTTGTCTTTTAATCTTAATTTCACTTCACTTCACTGAGTTTTTCACTTCAGTTACTTTTTTACATTTATAAAACTTCCATTAGATTCTTTTTAAAGTCTTCACAGACATTTTACATATTTGATCCTCACTCAAATTTTCAATTTTACTTCCTGAAATATTTAAGGCATGCTTACTCAAATTATTTTATTTTGTATACAATATAGGATGTCTCTGCAAGTATATTTCTGCTAGTTTTTGCTATGGTACTTTTTCCTTAATATTATTTTTATTTGTATCTGTGCATGAGCATTTTGAATTTGGAGTTAAAATTTTGAAGTGTAGATTTTTCACATATCTATTAGTTGTGTGGGGACCCATCTAAGTCATATAAAGTTGAGGATAAAATGCACATGAGGACCATATTATGGTTATAAATTCTCAAAGGACAATTGTTCCTGTTCACACGATACCAGTGACATAAAGAAGCTTATTTACTATCCTGTATGCTATGGTTTTATTGCAGGTGTAATCCTTTGGGAATTCAGGTTTATAGGGCAATCTCCTATCATATCCCAAGGCTTTCTCTCACATCTTCTATACCCTCAAATAGCCATCAAAATGGAAAATTTAAATCCCTTGGGTTTGATCCCTCAACAGAGGGTAAAAACTGACTGTTGAGCACACCTAATTCCTAGGGTCTCACTTTAACTATTTTTAGCCTCTATGGATTCTTTAATTTATTCACTTCAGAAGGGCATTTGAAAACTTATTTGTTAAATGTTATGTAACCATATCAATACTGTCATTGAAAGGCCCATTTGTAGTTTTGTCTAATTGCTGACAATGAAAATTTTGTTCATACTGTTCATAAAACTCCAATTACATATGCCTCCTTATGTTCTAATACATGAACATTGCTTTTTTATATTTAAAGATCCAAAGTTTAGGTTTTAAAAAGTTCATTTGTTGTTTCAATCAGCCATCAACTATGACTCTAATACTGATACTGTGTGTTTTGTCAGAACTGATGCAAAAGGCAAATGTATTTTTAAATATAGCTCATTTATGAAATCAGCCTCTGTCATACTATAGAAAATTGGTCTCCAATGAATTGCATCTTACAGGTAGCACCTTAATTTTATCTTAACTATTCTTTGAATGTGCAAAATGCTGTGACCTATTGACTGACATGAAAATATTTTTTGATGTGACAATCTCTAAATTCCTGATTTTTCCAAATCATCTGGTCTAATCATGTGGGATAAAGTTGAATTAACAGTCTATCAGCATTAGCAATTAAAAACACCATAACTGTCAAGTAATAAAATTCCTGACCAACAGTAGTTGCACATATGATGTCATTTATTATTTATTTAAAAATATATCTAGAGAGAGACTATTTCATGAATGACCCAGCAATTAAAGAATAGTACTAGGATACTTATTGACTATTAGTATAATATTTGTCCTAATCCTTTCTGCATCTTGGGACAATTTGTTCCATAGCTCTAGAAATCTCTTTTGCAAGGCAGAAAAAAAAAAAAAAAATGGGAAAGGAGTGACATTAGCCACTTTGTGCTTATTTCTTTGTGCTTATTTCTTCTTGACAAATTATCTTTTGAACAAGACCCTGTTGAAATTCTTCTTGGGTTACTTTGGCTAGCACTGGGCTACATGACTATTTCTGGTTTAAGAGAGAGAAGAGAGATGAGATCTGGGAATAGACAAAGGAGAAGGAAGTTGGGACTGAACTGTGGGAAACAAACGAATGGTATCTATACTAGCTCTGCCAACAGGTATTCAACAGCCATACTCGTTTTACATAGAAGATACCACCTCTTCTACAAAGGAGAACTCCAAGGGCTCATCCATGTTTCCTATATGACTCCTTCCTAACATATTTAGATAATGTGCATTATGCCCTGACAGGTTAGCTGTGCTCTAGAAATACAGAGTTAAGACAGAAAATACTTGCCTTTAATACACACAATATACACTTGTAGAAAAGAAATGCTAGAAGAAAACTTTTAGTGTAACTTAATTGTTCATTTTCAAAGATACTGACAGCACATATCTTACCTACCAGATGGTAATGAGAGGAAATCTTGGTCTTGAAGTAAGTTTCCAGAGAGCCAGTCTTTCTATTCTTGCTTCTAACTATACATCTTTACTTCTGTCACTGAGAGAGGAACTTCTTCTTCTTTTCCTTCCCATAAACACTTAGATATAGATAGCACCCAAATTTTACCTTAACTTTAGTGGGGCAGGTGCTTCTTCTGAAAGATTCACCAGTTTAGCGTACTTCTTCCCATAGCTGCAAGATTGGAGGTGCAGGAATTTCCACAGGTATTTTCTAGCCAAGATGTGTATTTTGTTGCTATTATTTTCCTCTCAGGTTTTAGTACTCTGGAGTTTATTTGCTTTTGGTCAATTTCATACTCCTGTATCTATAGCCAAAATAAGTTGCTTAGACCTAGTCTCCTACTGTGCCTTTGCTGTTTGTCCTGATGAAAGGTTTTGAGGAAGGTCTGAGGTCCCAGTTTGCCTCCCAATAAGGCTGATGCAGCCTTGCTTGCTCTTGGAGCTTCAAATTGGCAGACACATTGTAAATGTTTTCATTGTTTTTGAAACTTGGGGAAATTAGATGTGTAGAAGTATAGCTAGTAAAGTGAAACAAGGAAAGAGAAGAAATATAATTTAATTAGGTCTCTGATTGGAGATGAACAAAACAAAGCAAACCGCAGTTGACTTTTCTAACCTAGCCAAGTTCCAAATTAAGAAGATGGACTCTCAGTTAGCCAGGATTGTAAGCCACAGGCAGAGCCATATTTTCTTTTCTCTTTGTTTTCTACCTAGCTTTTTTGAGTCTAACTTCATTAATCTCTCTTAAGTGTTTCCTCCCAGGAAGCCTCAAATGTAACTAAACTCAGGCCAACATGCTGACTTTTAACTCTTCATTCACCAGCATCAAATCTCTATTAGCACATTGTTTACATCTCAAAGTACTCTCACCAAATCTTAACAGGGATCTCCAAAAGGCAGGAATAATTGTTCCTTCCCTTCATCCTGTTGTCAAGCAGTACTACATTTAGAAGTGCTTGTATCAACCCAAATCTGTTGCTCCGTTCAGAATACACAGTGGCATTTACAGAGGACATGGGGATCTGATGACTTGATGTCTCTGCATTGGAATGTCAAGTTAAATGTGATTAAGTGATCTTAATCACTACATATACTGAGTCAAGTAAATAGTAACCCTTCAAAAAGAAAACAGACAGGAAACAACAGAAAAGTTAGTATTCTCACAAATTAAATTTACAAACAGGACTATTATATATTTCTCTTAACAAACGAGTTAATATTATAAAATCGTTGGAATTGTTCCAAGCAATTGTTTTCCAGCTGTTTTAATGATAATAATTCTTAAGTTCCGCCAGTTTTGTTTTCATTTAGCCCAATATATTAAAAAGTACCAATAAAAAATATCTTGTACTGCCAGAGGCACAAGAGGATTCCTACCACGACGGCAATGGCTTTGGAAAGTACTTTAAAATTCTCAATAGAGCATTCAAGATCACTGGTGGTTATGCTTGTCTTATGAATATAAACTATCTCAGAAACATAATCCTTTTTATTTTTCATTTATTTACTTTTTAATTTATGCAGAGGATAGTTGTGACTGTATGTAAAAATAATCATGACAAACTGAACTTAAAAAGTCAAAATATAGAAATAAGGTTGACAGAAAATTTAAGAAATTAGTTGTAGTTTTCTTTAAATCTCAGTTTGCATAGGCAAAGTCCAATTATATAAGTTTTGAGTGCCACTGAATGTATTTTGAATATTTTGCAGGGTATATATTCTCTCTCTCTCTCTCTCTCTCAATTTTAAAAGTTTTTACATACTTACATTTCAGGTTCTGTTTAAAGCATAAACATTCCTTCATCCTGATCATGTATAAGTTAAGATTATTCTTAACATGGTTATTCTTATATGCAGCAAGAAAGTAGGGGAAATTCATTTTCATTAACTAAACAATGTGTAATGCATGAAGAGTATGCATAACCTTACGCTATACATAGGAGGGGGTCTCCAATCATCATTCAGCATGTATGTATAGGATCTTTGTACAGTTTTATTAAATTTGACATATTAATGTTGCCAAAGCTTCAGAGATTTATGAATTTTTTCCCTACCAGCCTGGGCTAGACTACTCAGAAGCCAGGTGTGTACCATTGAGTTACACAATTACATACTTGAAAATCAAAAGGGGGAAATGACACCATAAAAGCTACATAGACGAGAAAGCCAAATGCACTCTCAGGGTGCATCATTACATACTTCAGACTCACAAAATAGGCTTCCTTCCTGTAAACACTGGGTAGAAAAATCAGAGAGTATATAACATAGACACTTGGGGAGAGGTACAGGGAGGGAGATTAGATTCACTCTAACAATTTTCTACAAGAGTGGAACAACTCCAATATATCTGGAAGGTCAAAGTCAAAATAAACTTTGGGTGTATTTTATCTAATCAGGAAAACGCCTTCAATGTATTTTCCTTTGATTGATTTTGTGTCAGACAAGCATAGAGAGAAGTTCTCTTTGCAGAACTCCACCACCAATATTTTAAATCTTGACTGCAGAGAAGAAATGGGGCCCTTACTTTTACGTCTTCCCCCTCATAATGTCTCCTTTTTGTAATTTGTTCCTTTGTAATTATAAAGGGCAGATTTCACTTCGATGCTCCAAATTGCTATGTGTTATCGTTACAGTAAGGAAGCATCCCAATTAGCTTTCACACTTTCATTTTCCTAATCATACTAATGAAGCTTGTTTCTGCCTGGCCCTTGGGAACAGGTAAGGAAAATGAAAGTTTTCCTAGAATCATACAACACTTCAGGGGAAGTGCTCCTGCATTTATTATCAGAAACTAAAGGCTCCTCAGATATTTTAACTCCTCTAATATCCTACAAGCTACTAGAAACTTATTTATGTTTCTGTTATTTATATTTTCATTCCTAGGACCTGTATAGTTTCATAATGACAGAAAATATTGGATACATGAAAGTGAAGTCAGTTTTCTTTTGTATTCCATATTTTTTTATATAAAGTTGAATAAAGGATTACTTCAAATTCTGATGATAGTAATAGCCTAGTTGTCTGGAAATACAGGAAGTGTATAAAATTAAGATATTGCAAATTAAAAGCAATTCCAGAGTCATTCAATAATGGTTTTCAGTAAAGTGAAAAGAATTCTCATGCAGTCCCTGAGCTAAAGCAAATGTGCTTTAAAACAGTACGGATTCAAGAGGAATTATCCCATAATACCTTTAGTCTTCAAAAAGCATACAAAAATTTCCATTCCTCTTGAAAGAGAAGTATAGAAGCAATGAGTTTATGGTTACTTAACTACCAACTTCCTTGAAAACATCTAAATCCAGGACAGCTTAAGAACCAGGTAAATATTTTGGGAAAGCTTTTTAAGCTCAGATTTCTTACTTGAGCTAAAATTCCACCTGCCAACTAACAAACTTTTCCATAGACACTGAGGTCCAAATGTTTTGAGATCAGGAAAAGTCTGTTCATAGTTTCTCCCTTTTTTCTTTTCTTTCTTGTCCCCCCCCCGCCCCCCCAGAGTACATGTATTTCTCTATCACAAACATTCTTTGTTTTTACTGTGATATTGTAGCCTCACAAATGAAGTGAGTTCTGTCTTGAATCTGTATTTAGCATAATTCCTTTAAATAGGTTATTACCTTTGTGCACAGGTGGTAAACTTATCTTCCAGGGTTTTTATATACCAGCCTGGAATGGGAAGCCCTGAAGAGTAACATCTAATGGTATCATTAAAATGATTGTAAACATGCCTTTTGTGGCAGATGTGAGCTTTCTTTCTGTTGATATATATTCAAATTGTTTGGTAAGATCAAACAAATGTAGAGTTTTAAAATGTCAAACATGTCCACATTCTTAACAGTTTCTGTTTTTAAAGAACTCTGTTTCTTTAGAAGTCAGGACAGCTATAAAAGAGCCAGACTACAGATCAGATTCAAAGTTGAAACTCATTTTGTCTGATTAGAGCAGAATTCTCTATATCTGTATCATTTATCAAATGTTTCCAATAAAAATAGATCAAGCAAGAAATAACAGAACAGGTTTTAAAATAAAATGTTGGAAAACCATGTTATCTATTAATTAACCAAAATCACTGTTACATTTTATTCAAATGAAATTAAGTATTATGGGCCATCAAATTTATTCCACCTGTCTTCTAACCTTGTCCCCTCTCCATCATCATCTCTCTTTCCCTTATTTAATAGTTCACTTGTAATGGGGGTCATACCATGTATTGTAATTTTCAGACCATTTAAAATTAATTCTGGTTAATCAGTTAAATTTGAAGTTTTTCAAGCAAAATTTGTTTTTATTTTTTTTCAATGGCAAAAGAAGGAGAATATTATGACAAAATTCTATTAATATGTGTTCTTAATAGAAAATTGTGACTTTACTATAGACATGATTTGTATGGAAGTAGAAAATGTGTTTCAAAATTAAAGTTAATATACATCAAATACTTGATGGATATCTGGTATTTTGTTTAAAATATTCTATTTAAACTCTCTGGGTCCCAAATCACATCTCTAATAAGCCAGGATTGACTGCACTCTTAACTATTCAGATATGTTCTCTATTGTTTTTTTCCATTTGAGATTTCATTATTCATAATGTTCTACTTTAAAATAGATAAATACTTTTATAGTATTATTTATATAAAGATTAAGGGAAATGGTGTATGGGGTGTAATCCTCTTTCATCACAGAGTAAAACTCACAGAATATTCTATTGTTACACCTACATTCCTGGATTCCATTGCAATTAGTTTGAAACTTATCCACTATTTTAAAGTGAGGAAAAACATATCATGTGTTCCTTTTCTGGCTAAAAATGGAGAAAATCTTTGACCTTTCTTTAACCTCCCTCTTTTCCTATTGTAGTGACTAGGTGAACCTCTGTTGAAGACCATGGTTTTAATCAGTTTTTTACCGCTGTGACCAAAAAACCTGAAGAGAACAATTAGAAGAGGTTTTGGATTTATTTTGGGTCTCACAGTCTCAGAGTTTTCATTCCATGGACAGTAGACTCCATTGCTCTGGACTAGAGTTGAGGCAGAATATAATGGCAGAAGAGTATAGTGGAGGAAGGTAGCTCATGATATGCACCAGGGAGCAGAGACAGAGAGAACTTGCTCCATTCTCCAGGAACAAAATAAATATCCCAAAGGCAGCCCCCAATGACCCAACTCTTCCAGCCACCCCTACCTGCCTATAGCTACTGCTGTTAAACTATTCAAGTGGATTAATATACCGATTAGGTTAATGCTCTCATAACCCAATTGGTTCACCTCTAAAATGTCTTTCATTGTCTCACACATGAGTTTTTGGGGGACACTTAATAACTAAGCCATAGCTACCACAAACCTCAAAGTGTCAAGGTACCAGAGGGATCTCCAGAGAGTGGTCCACGCACTCTCTGGAGAGAAGTGAACTCAACTCAGGAAGAGTAGAATTCTTGGTTTACATAAAGGGAATGAATTCCAGCATGTGCCAGCCAGATGCCTGAAGAGGGGTGTATTTAAGAAAGTAGATACACATTCAGGGGAGAATGCCTGCTTTTCAAGAGAGAGATGTCTTTGAGGGTAAAGCAAGCAAAAAATACACATTCAAGAGAAAATGTGGGCCATTTCCAGAATGAGAAATGTATATGTCGGGTTGGGGGTGGGTGATGGTTCCTGGATCTTATTTTAAAGGAAATTTGTCAAGGGGTGAGTATGGGAAGGTATATAGAATTGATAGTAATCTAATGATCTAAAGACAGTTTCTGGTGGTCATTTAATCTCTGGATCCTTAGGCTGATATGGTCTTCATTATCTGACCAGTGGATAGCATCGGAAAGTTCACCAAATTATAGGTTTTCTAATATAATATCTCTTTTTACTTGATCTATTTTTGGAAGGTGTGTTAATTAACACTGCATAGGTAGATTTTCGGATTTTCTGGGAATTTGGGAGTGACAGGTCTAGAAAACCCAGCAGAACTTCTGAATTAAAACCTTATTTCTTTGTTCTTCCTTTAAGTTTCCCTTCTACTTATTTTTTATTTCCTCTAATGTTCCTCAAAATTAGGTGGACTATGATTTGCTGAGTTGATTCAGGGGGAACAGTGCTCTCAGAGTTATCCAAATATATCATGGATTTGGAATGAATCAGAAATAAGCCTTAATTACACTGAGCACTGAGTTGTGAGCAATTTTTGTTTCTCTCTATTGCAGCCTATCTTGGTCCATGTCGAATTTGGATCCAGACGTACCATGTTGTTTAGAAAACCTCATGTATTTGGCATTGGCTAAGTGAACCACTGATAGGTTAGTACAGAGAGAACTGATATTACAGGTTTTGAAAATATGGAGATTCACATCATGCAGTATAAAACCTTAAAATAATGTAACAGGTTATGCAACTAACAAATTTTTAATTCTGATTGGAAAGCAGAATGTTAATGTGTATGCTTTGTTATAAATATTTGGCAAGGTATCATATGAAAAATTGGCTTAGAATAGAACTTACTAGTTTGAAAGTAGAAGTAAAGAGGTACAGAGATCCCAATACTGAGACTTCCAGTGTTGGAACAAAATTGCTGCATGACCTAACAAACAATAAATGTGAAAAAATCTTTATAGATTAATATTTGGCAATATTTTCCCAATAGAGTAAATTGACTTAAAGCAAAGAATAGGTTAAGAATGTGGCTCTCAAGAATTTGATATAATGACTTAAAACAGAGATCACATTAAATGTGGCTCTCCTGGGAAATTCAAACAATTTCTTTGTAATCCGGTTACACTGAGATAATGACTGATGGAATGAAAGAGAAAAGTCAAAGAAGACAGAATGATCTGGGTATGTTCAATGTACCTGGGGGAAATTGGAATTGAAGTTTACTGGGTATTTGACACTTGTATTGGCCACAAAGCTATGAGTTTGGCACCCTCAAAAAAAAAGATTGTTGTAGACTTAAAGTGACTCTAAATTCCCTAAGATTCTGTGAGTGGTAAGCTAACTGGCAAAGGTCTTGGGATTCCAAGTAGAGGATAGTCCACACCACGCACCCACTTCTCATAGGTACAATAAATATAACGATAAAGAAAAAAAATTCTTAAAAATGGAAATGGGAGGCAAAGAGAACAATAGACTCTCACCTCTCAAAGGGAAGGATCTAAACTCCAAGGAGGAACATTCTTCAATCCTACTTGAGGACCTGCCAGATTGCCTGCTCATCAGAACCAACATGTCTACAGACTAGGGACTTTGGTGTTCTTCTCATTCTTCCCCTCTCCAAATGGTGTCCTGTTTCTGTTTACTTTTGAGGAATGTTTACATTATGCATGTGCAGTGTGTATGTGTGTGTGTGTGTGTGTGTGTGTGTATGTGTATGTGTGAGAGTGTGTGCATGTTGAGAAGCAGGTAGTATTTTCAGTTTATATGTCTCAATAAAGAGAAGTGACGTCTGTGTCAAATGCTGGCCAGAGTTCTGAATGAAACTGAAGCATGGGCTGGATTCATCTTTTATTTTAAGTTGTCTTAATTTAGATAGTAGTTGAGATTTTTTTTTTTTTTTTTTTTTTTTTTTGTGTGTGTCTGTAGATTAGTAGAAAGGAAGGATATTTGGTGACAAGAGATAGCACTCAAATAATATTTCCCCACTTCTCCATTACTTCTCTACATTTGATTGGATTTGATTTGGAAGACCAAAAACTACCCTGTCAAGAAAAGTGAGCAGACGTGATGTGTAGAACTTTTAGGTCAGGAAAGATTGGCTCATATTTGACTCTGTAATCTCTCTCTTTCCTTAACTTGGCAATGAAGGCTTGTGTTGAGATGATACAGTCTCGTAATGAAGCAGTCTGCATCACTGAGTTACTGCACAGAACATAATGGCCTGGGGATTTCATGGGGCTCTGCAGGGCACGGTGCATTTGGTTGAATGAGAAATAAACTTTTGTTGTGTTAGGTCTCTGAGATTTTGCTGTTGTCACCACATGACCTTGCCTTTCTTGACTCACACCATTGTTACCATCTTTAATGTAAATTATAGAAAATAATACTACTTTCTGTTTTTAGACTGAATAGCATGTTTGACTAGTATTCTTAACAAATATAAATTTGTTGAGTTTTATTTTTACATATTATTATGATTTCTCTTCTACTGTTTACATGGTACAATGCTAGAACTGTTCTTTTTCAGTCTTAAAGCTCTTTGATACATAGACCTAAAATAAAATTTAGCATGTTTAGTAAAGTCAAAATTATATGAAAACTACAGATGATTATTTTTAAATTTTCTAGTGTCATAGAAAAGTGATCCCTGCCCCAACATCTTCACAAAAATAAATGGAACAAGGAACCAATGAGTTATTTAAAGGACTCATTAACTTTCATATGACCCTATTTGTAATTGAGACAGTTGTGTCCTAGAAGTACCCTACAAGAAATGATTAATGAGGTTTCCAAATATCCTAAATTGACTGACAAGGAAGGGAGTAAACCTGAGCTTTAGCCAAACCTGCGAGGACCGGGAAAAAGAGGAGACATCTTAAATAATTAATGATGGTATCTAATACTAAACCTTTAAAAATGTAATTATTTTTCCTAAAGCTTAAAGAGCTGGACATACAAAGTCAGTAAGGAGGGAAATTTATGAAAAATTTCTCTTTAAGTTGTTCAAAGAGCAGATTTTGACACAAATATTTTCTTATGATGGTAGTGGACTTTCCACAAATACATTAAATAGTACAAAAGAATTAATTTATGAGATATTTTTCCACTTTTTATTCTATGAATTAGTTCAGATCCCTTCTATATCATCAAAGGTTAAATGACAATCTGTTCTTTTTGATCACAGTTTATGGCTCATTTGAATAAATTATAATTAGACCTCTTCTTCTGTTACCTAAGGACTAAAATTATCTGCATCAGTGATTAAATTCTCACTATTTCTAGTGTAAATTTGCTACAGTTATAACTTAGAAGTAAAAAGTTAAAAATGAATTTGAGAAAATGTTAACATTGCTGTATCCTGTAAATGATTTATTTTTCAAATTTACTGAACTTTAAAAAAATTACTGAACTGAAGAGAGTGGTGACAGGATGAGGGAGCAGTGACTGAGATTGGGGGTCTCTGTTGACCTCATGGCTATGGCATGCCCAGTGCCTGGGAATGTTTCTGTGCAAGGACACAGGATGCTTAGCTGCTGTGGCAATGCCCTGCATGAGGAGGCTCTGTGAAGAGTCCTATCAGCTCTGACCTTGATCTCAGGCACACGCCCCTCAGAAGGAAGGAATTCTTATGCTAGACAACCACAATGTTTCACCAGCTCTGCTTCTCCAGTTCCTGCCCACCTTAGAGTAACTTTAAACAATGGACTTTCTTGAGAGCTACACAGAGCTCCTAACATTACACTTTGCAACTGTGGATTGCAACTATGGAAAAGCTACACAGATGTCCTAGTTTCTGTAACTTTCCTGAATACAAAGAACAGTGGTTGCATAGTCTTTAACCTGATAATGAGACATATATAAATAAAGGTTGCTGGTGTAACTCTTTGGATCTGCATCTCCATCAGAGAGCAGAGCTCCACCTGATCCCAGCTTAATCTTCAAGATCTGTATCTATGAATCTTTATTTCCCAATCCCCCTTCATCCCTCGCCAGACCCAAGAGTTTGGTCATGTGGATCATGACACTGAACTTTGGATGTTTCTTTGTACTTAAACATAAGTTCTTAGACATGGGCAGATCATTTTGGGTTATCTAAGTAAATCCTGTCTATTCACTTGAGTTCCTGAAAGCAGAGTACATTTTCTAGCAGTGTTCAGAAAAAGATTGGCATGTGTAAAGGATTCAATTTCTTGGTTCTGGTCCTGAAATGTAAGCATCAGGTGAGGACCAGAGAGAGACCTTTGGGAACTGAAAAATCCAAGGGAATGGGTTCTCCCCCAGGGCCTCCACTGAAGAATTCAGTCCTGCTACTACCTTAATTTCTTACCTGTGGAATGGCAATATAATAAATTGGTGGTGTTGTTAACCAGTAACTCCTCATTAGTGTTTCACACAACAGTAATAGAAACCTAAAACTCATCCCAAATCCATTTTATTTTTCTGAATTTGTTGATGTTTTCTATCAAAATGGCCTTACCCTTTTATGCCTGTCTAAAGTGCTTTGTAAATTCAGAACTTGAGAAAACTCTGGTCTGCTCTGAAAAGTACTCTCAAAGTTTTCCCGTGGTCCATACCATACAAGGTAACTTGAAGGGCTATTCATGAAGAACTTGCCCAATTGCTGCCAAACTAGATTGTGAACATATCATGGGAGTGATTCACATTTATCCTTTTATGTCTTCCAGTGCACCTGGGACAATGTACATTTTTATAGTACTAAAATCCTCTGAACCAACCAAATAATAACCATTTAAATATTTTCATTCTAAGGAAACATCCCTTCATTTTCATTTGCTGTGTTATCTTTATGACATTTTGTCATAATGTAAATAATGGAAACATATTTCAGAAGATCAGCCTCATTTATTTGGGAACATATGTTGGACTAAATATTCTGATTGCACATAAAGCCTGCCATGGAATTTCTCAGTGCTATGTACAAGAAATAAGATTTTTGAAGTCTAATGTGCTAAACTCAGTTTCATTCCAAAACCATAACTTCCATTTACATTTTTAACATTTAAATCCAAATAGCCCCAAATTAGTTGCCAAACAAATCTAATTTATGTTTTTAGCAATTGTGTGTGAGTCATGCTGCCAATGTTTTTGCCTTCCTTCTAACAAATTGTCCCTAATTGGAAAATACCGTGAGCAGTAAAATATGAAGCAAAAGCCACCAGTACTTTGAAGTTTATTGGTTACAAAATTCGATGGGGTTTCCCATATTATTTTTGATGAGCATAGAGCTTAATTTTTTTCCCTTGCTTTAGTTTCATCACTTCATTCTTGTTTTGGAATAGCTGGTGATTTAGGGAATATTTTTCAAGATCAGACCACTTCCTCAAATCAAAGCTTTGTTCTTATAAATAGATACAATTATGTTCATATGTTTGGTAGATGAATCCAGTAGAGTGCATGATGAACAGAATCTCTCATGAGGAGTTTACTCAATTCTTTGAAATTTCACTCTTGAATTTAATCAATGGAAACAATTCATTCTGAAAAATATTTTTTCTTGATGACAACACATTTTTCCCATAAACATACACTTCATCTTGTATATATGTACTTAAGTACATTAGGCAAGTTTTGGCAATGTTAACAATAGAAATGTAAATTAACACCATTAGTTATAAACTAACTCTTAACTGTTAAAAAATTTATTTCCCATCAATTTATTAAAAGTTAGAACAAATGCTTGAAAATATGATCTTAGATTTTAATTTTCTATTCATCAGGACAAAAACAGTTGAACTATATGTTCACATGCAATCTTTTCCAATTTGCATCTGACTTTCTAAATGAGTGTACTATAAATCCTAAAAAGATATTTTAAAAAGATATTCTAAATTCATTGTATATTATAAACTTAGATTCTTTATAAACTGAAGAAACTTTAGATTGCTTTTGAATATTATTGAAATTAAATTGATTATAGCATGGCATTATGAATAACTCTCCCCAGAAATATTAGCAAGTGAGATTTTATTCCATATTGCCTATCATGATCTGCTCTCACCACTGCTTGAGATGGAAATTACCATCAGTGGAAACTTCTCAAGGAGAGGAACCCTCTTCTGGTTTTGGGAAGGTTTGGGGGAGATTTGGGAGGCTTAGGGGAAGGCTTTGGAATAAGTGATTAGATGAGGCCAATAAAATTTGCATGAATTATAGTCCTGAAGGAAGTACCGCCTATTGCTAGTAACATGGCTGTATTGAGATAAATGCTTTTTCGTCAGTGGTACCTGGAAGTGATTCAACACTAAAATCATGAGGCTCCTACAAACTGAACCAGACCATCTGGTGAGTCACAGTTGGAGTTTAATTAGTTCCCTATTTAAATCAATGATGGGAACATCTCTTTAGGGTCCTGAGACATCTTCATATGACAGAAAGTTCTGTCTCTGGGGATGAGTAGAAGAGACTAGCAAATAAAAGTTTAGACTTGCTGTCTATCAAAATATAAAGGTTCAGATCTCAGCATTGCCACCTATTAGGCAAACTCAGGCAAGTACTTCTTTTCTCAGAGGGTCCCCTATTCCTTATTCAAAAAACAAGGATAAGAATACCTACCACACTGGGTGTAGATTAATGAAGTAGTCCCCAAAAGCTCTCTGTGAAGTTCTGATGCTGAGCAAATTTTCAGTAAATGGAAAATGCTGTAAGACATGGTAACTAGTAAGATGAACATGATGGCATATTTAAACAATGTGGCTTGGTACTTACCACACATAATAACCTCAATGATGTTAATTTTCCCCTTAAAATGTCCCATGTAAAGAACTAGTTCATGTAGCAAACATTCGCATATCTCCCCAGGATAACAGACAAAAAGTCATAGTACATATAGTTCTGCCATTTGCAGATTCTGTGATGGAGTGGCTAATCCAGTCTATTGACCTCATAAGTATACTTTTCTTTCTGCTTCCTTACATATAACTGGCAGTATACTTTAAAAACAATCACTCCTACCATGTTTACCTAGTATCACCCATATGAAGTTGTCAGTTCATTAGGCCAATTATGTTATTGGAAGTTTGCTTTTAAAATTTTTGCAGATTAGCCTAACTCTTCTGTCTTAACATAATATCCTTAGATACATTTTCATTAGATTATTGTGATTTTTTTCTGACAGGACAATTCTAGAGGATTATTTTAGTATAATTATAAATGCAAACAAATATAAAAATGGTAAAATAAGTGAAATGCCTGTATACCACACACAGTTTTAGTAACTTAGTCACTGTCTAAGAGACGACTAGTCAAAAGTACGTTCACATAATTATAATGAGGTAAGAATTTAGGTAAACTTGTAGATAAATAATTTCTTGTTATTTGAAAAATTGTTGTACTCAATGTATATTAATCAGCTGGCATGCCATAACAAGCCATTGTAAATCTGGTGTCTTTAAAAACAACCCTCAGCTCAGACAGTTGGGTTCATCTGATGCAAGTTCATTCTAGCTTCTACAGGTTGACTGGGGTCACTGAACTGGTCTGGGGTGAGTT
Organism: Sciurus carolinensis; assembly: GCF_902686445.1. Lineage (NCBI taxonomy): Eukaryota > Metazoa > Chordata > Mammalia > Rodentia > Sciuridae > Sciurus > Sciurus carolinensis. Next base: position 57,087,654 of record NC_062220.1, read on the forward strand.
GGGAAGTTTGATCAGGGCTTCTGCATTACACATATCTATTATGACTTTTCGAGGACCAGATGGTTAGTCTAAGCATGTCCATCTTTTGGCGAAACTCAAGAAAACAAATGGCAACACAACATTCCTTGAGGCCTTGGCTTGGAGTGGGCACACTGTAACTTTTGCCTCATTCAGTTGTACCAAATTCATAGCCAAAGAGTGGGAAATATGATCCTCCTCCATTGTGGGAAGAACTAAAAAGATAAAGAACATGAAGATAAGCAGGGGGACAGAACTGGAGCCATAGATGTAGCCTGCCACCAAAGTAACTGCATTTCTATTTGAGGATATATTCTTTTTCTCCATTTAAGATATCAACTTATACTCTCAATTATTTGATCATGGGATTCAGTGAGACTTGATTTCCTGAGGGAGAGTGGGTTGTTGCAGACTTTTTGCTTTCTGGTAAGGTAATTTCTTCCTATGAAATGATATTGCTCATGTTCTTTAAGAGCCTCTCGTGTGTCTCTCTAGGTTCAGTTTTCAGTACTAAAACCTCTCAGAGAGTGACTCACTGAACTAGTCACCACTATATCCACCCACTCAACCTCATGCTGCAGCCACTGAATCTGAGCTGCTGTGTCACATTAGCACGAAAACTGTAGAATCTAGAATTCCTATTTAACTTGTGCCAAAAAACCAAGCCTTAACCTTATAGTATAAGGGGAACATTTGAGAATAATTGTCTGTAAGAAAAATAGCTTGTTTGCTGGGGAACCAGATACTAAGGTAACTATTACTCACTCACGGTGAGTTAAGCAGAAATCGGAGGAGGAACTCAACCCAAGAGGATGACTGAAGATAGAAAGCCGGAAACGTCTAAAGCAGCTGAGGGGGTGAACAGATTTTGTCTAGAAAGATAAGGCAGCTAAATAGAGAGTGAGATGACATGAGCCAAATTTGTACACACAAATAATGGAAATAATCTCCAAGAATCCAATTTGGGAAGAAGTGAGGGAGATAAGAGTGCTCTGAGTGGCTAGTGATGAGAGAACATTGGAGTTAGCAATGCATGAGAAAGAGACCACTGTTTCCAAGGTGCCATAGAAGAGCTCACAGGCTGTGGGATGGAATGATCTTTTTTTAAGCCAGTTTACTAAGAAAGTTCAGGTTTTGTAAAGGTCAGATATAAAAGAAGGTTTTTGTTTGCTTTGCTTTTCAGGATATTTTAAAGCATAATCCATGGGACAAGCTGTAAAGTAACAAGAAGAAGTATTCTTCAACAAGAGGCCCTTCGGCAGGTAAGGGGGAGAAAATACTCATCTCTGACGGCAGGTGACTCTTTGCTGAGTATTTGACATTAAGTAGGAATCTAAATAGTTCTAAGGAGATTATTAACACTTTTATATTGTTTAAGCCAAAGTCTTCAAAATAACAACTTAATAGCAAGGTGAAAAATCCAGTCAAGTATCCACCTTACTTTTTTCCAATTTCAAATTATAATTGTTTTCTGATTATATGGCATGTTTTAGTATAAATAATGAAATATCTATAATAGTTACATGGTTTCTTGTTTTATTCTTATACATATTAATTAATTAAAATTGATGCTGTAATCTTAACAATTAAGACCTAAATACTTGTTGAATTTCACGTGAAAATTCCAAATTTTGTGGTCAAGAATCACTTTTTAAAAAACAATCCAAGCTTTAGGGTAAAAGCTAAAGACAATGATCATTTCTGGATGTTAATAAGATATATCTTGATATTATGTGTTAAAAATATCACATTGTTGCCCCATTAATATGTACAATTAGTATATTTTAATCAAAAATAAAATAACATTTAAACATTTTAAAGATAACTTGTTCAAATTCTATTTGCCCTAAATATTTCATCTGTCTATGTCTCCCATATTCCATGGCATGAATAAAATTCTCTGGAACATGTTACACATTGCCCAACAATAGCATTAATATGCTGGCATGGGTGGTATACATGATTTCATAACAAGTTTCTGAATGGATAAAGGGAAGAAAATATTAGTGGAAATAGGTTCTACCAAGTACTGCTTCTGTGACCTGATACATAATATTTTAGATGTCTAAATAAAATGGTGTGTTATTTAATACCTTGAAATGGAAAATATCTACAGTGGAATAGGAGAATTGAGAAGATAAGGCAAAGTAGGATTAACACTTGGCTAAAAAATTCAACAGCATAAAAAAGTTTATTTTTTAAAAATAATTTAAGACACATTCTTTATCTTATACTAAAAATTATAGTTTATTTATTGTTTCCATAAACATTCCATATTTTATTTAGGAGATCTCTTAAAACATGTAAGTCTGGTAGAAATGTACTCATTAGAATATAAGGAGTTATGAAACATGCAAACTACCATGTGGAGACAAAGTTTGTGAAATGTTCACATGTATTGTTCATGTAAACCTTACACATTCCTAAACACACCTCTCATCTGGTCGTGTTTAAACTCAAAATTGGCAATGTCTTCCTTTGCCTAAAATAAGTTACTACTTCCTTAGCTTGCCATTCCTGGTTTTCAAAAATCAGACTACAAACTACTTGTCTAAGATTATCTTCTACTTAAGCCCCAAAGATTCAATGCTTCAATCAGACTAGCCTATTTATGACACCCACACTTCCGTGGGCAGTCTCCATCCTTACCTGTGTTCTTATAGCTACCTTTCCCACCTGGGATGACTTTCCAACTTGACCAAAGTTTAGGAGTCCTTTAAATATCAGGTCTAGCAGCATTTCCAAATCAACTCAGTGTGATAATATTATCAACATCTGAAGAAGTAATACAATGTTCTAGTTTGGATGAGAAATGTCCCCCAAGAGTTCCTGTATTAATGCAGGAATGTTAAGAGGTCATGTGGTTGGACTGTGTGTGGATTCCTAGTTTGAATGGACTTGACTATGTGATAACTGTAGGAGATGGGTCATGGGTGGAGGAGGTGGGTCACTGGGGGCATCTTCCCTGACCCTATCATGAGATGACCAGCTTTTCTCTACTATACCCTTCCCTCACAATGTGCTGCTTCACCTTGGGCCTAGAGCAACAGACTGGTCATCTACAGAGTTAAGACCTCTGAAACTGTGAATTGCAAATAAATTTTTCTTCCTCTAAGTTTTTTTTACCAGGTATTTTAGTCATAGTGTTGGAAAAGCTCAGTAAAATACTATATTACCCATTTACTTATTATAAAATTACCAATTTATTGAACAGTGTTAGAACTTATTATTTTCTGTTAGTGAAGACAGAATTAATGAACTAAAATAAGGAGATATAAAAGGGGCTAAGTTTGTAAATTACAAATTTCTATAAGTTATTCTCTAAGTTATATTCTTTTTCCACACATATTCCCCAATTGTGAATAATAAGACTGTCATGACTAATAAAATGCTATCTTTCTGTTTGAGGGAATGAAATATTATAATTTCTTACATTCGTAAGTGCTATATTCTCTGAATTGTAAGAACTCTAGAAAAAATATTTTGTGAAATACTAAATGCTGAGATTAATATGTAACTGTAGAGCATTTCCATACACATCCAAATCCTCATTTCTTGATACCTCCACCTCTCATTCTTCATGAAGTAGCCATCATCTCTTACCTACACTTGATTGTGTTTTCCTTTTGTCTCTATATTTAGTCCACCCATAGCAGCTGCAGGTTGATTTTATAATTTTAATGTGACAATTTAATTCCCTTTTCTTAAATACTCTGATGGTCAACTTTCATAGTGTGAAATAAAATATACACAAATCCTTTTTGTAAACCCAGTATTTTGACCCCAGATTACCACTGACCATTCTTCTTGCTAACTCTCCACCACAACTGCCTGCCTCTTTGTTGCTTCTTGAACATGACAGGAAACATTCTGCCACATGTCAGCTTTGCTCATGTCTCACCTTCCATCACACCTCACCATGTCCTTAGAGAAGTCTTCCCTGACCAGTCTACAGGAAATATATCCCCACCAACCAGTCTGTTCACTCTACATTATCATCACAATGCCAATTGGTACTTAGCATTATATTTGAAAGTTCTTTGGTCATTTGTTTAGTCTCGGTCGTCACTTAAAAAGAATGACAAATCTGTGAACGAAGCGTCTTTTCTGTTGTTGCTCACCATTTTATCTACAGCAATTAGATGACTACCTGGCACATACTAGATGCTCAATCCATACGCTTTGAATGAATGAGTGGACATTTTCATATACTAGATTAGAAACAAGTTCATGTTTCTAGTCTGCATAATTAAGGTGTTAAATAGGATATTTCTTTAAAAGACTGCCTAATCTAAGCATTGAAAGACAAGACTCTTCTTTCCTAGCTATGCAGCTTTTCAGTATTTCAGTTTCTCTTCATGAAATAATGATAAGTACTATTGTCTTCATTTTTGTCTCATGGGGTCATGAAACTGATGAACAAAGTACACTAAACACCAAAAGTCACTTTCAACAGCACATTATTCACTTCTGGAATGAATAAAAATAATTTTTCTACTTGGTTCCAAAGAAAGATAATAATGCACATTTGGTAAAAATCCCCTTAAAATAAGTCTATATAGAATACAGGATATTAAAATACATTTTTTCTAAAAAATGTTTCTAGCATACTAAACTAGTAAAATGTTTGGCTTTGAGTTGGTTTGTGTTTTTGCCTGGACTCCAAATACAGGTTTGTGTATTTCATATGTCCATCTCTGTATTATTACTTTCTATTGGAATTCAATTATGACAAAGTGGGATTACTGTTTTCAGTAAAAACAGTAATAATATTCTCAATGTGATAAATTAACTTTGTATTTCTAGTTTATTTCTGCAGTTTTAAAACTTGTTTAATATTTGAAAGACATATGTTAACTTTTAAAAAATAAAAGCTATTTTAAAAACCTATAAATAAAAAATATTTGAAAATGTTTGAAAGAAAATCTGTACTATTTGAAAAAAATCTATACTAAAGAGACATACATTAAAAATATAAAATCCTGTCACATATATGATACAGGAATATATGTGTTAGATACATACAAAGATATATACATATGTGTTTGTAGACTAAAACATCTATGTATACATACTTTTAAAAGAATATTTGTGTCAGAAATTATATAAATTGATCTTAATTTAGTTACTATATAGTTAGTATTATATATGTGTATATACTATTTAGTATTATATACATGTGTATACTGGATATATCCACATGTGTATGTAATGGATATATTTGTACATGTATGCTTATATACAGTGGTTATATAAAAACTTAGGTAGGATTAATATATGTTATTCATATATAATTCTATACATAAATATTTCATATAATTAACATAAATATGTGTTAATGATAATATTTTTAGAAACTATTTATTATTTAGCTAAGTTATTTTCAATGTTCCCATTCTATTTTGGTTTTTATTTATCTTACCTTGATTATATATGACCAGTATGTATGTATGTATTCTATATATACTCTCCATATACAACATATAGTACATAAAATTTAAAAAAATCTAATTAACTCAAACAATAGTTCTGACCTACTATTTTTAAGAGAGGAATAAAATAGCTATCTTGATTTTAAAGTGAACTTTATCCTTGTAACTCTCATTACAAAGATAAATTACATGCTTTTAATTGCAACTCACCTACAGATGATAATGATTTATATCCATAAGTGGTTTTGACATGCAGGTCACTTTCTGTTGGGTTGACACAGAAAAGAGATTGCATATCATGAAAAATTACTGGGTCCTGGTTAGAAGGTCACTGTTCTGGTGAATAAAATCCACATATACAGTGAATTAATTTGTATACCATTCTTACAGTTGTGAAGAAATATAGATATTTTGACTTTATAAACTACTTTTAAGAGTTTTGTGGGTTATAATATTTAAAGTAAGCTTAGATATTTTATGCCATGAGTTTAATTTTTCATAGTTCTTATAATATTACTTTATACTTCCTATGTATCCAAACCACAACTTCCTTGGGAGCATTAACTGTACCTTGGTTATGGTTTACTTTTGGTGCTTAGAATAGGGTATGTGTAAAATTACTAAGAATTTAATGAATGTATTGCCCAGAAAGCCCAACATTTTATAAATCTAAGATTTTATTTGTTATCCTTTTAAGAAACAAAATTGTAGATATGGATACTTTGACTATGACTCCTAAAGAATTAAGTACAATTTATTTAGCTTACTCTCTAAGATTTTTTCACACTTTGATTTCAGCCCTCATTTCCAACCTGACTGCTCTCTACCTGCATATGAATAGTTCACTCATTATTCCAAATGTGCCTTTTCCTCTCTTACTTACATACTTTTCTCCACTGCTCTTTTCTTACCCAGAATATTTCCTTTCCACAGGTCCTATGTATGTCATAGATTCTTACTAAGCCTTCAACTCATGACCAATCTTCTTCTCTGAAATAAATAGAACTAAATATAACTAGAATAGATCACTATGTCATCTGAGCATCTGTAGCAAATCTACCCTTCAAATCTCCAGAGAAATTTTAGACAGTTATTATTATGCTATTATTTGACAGTTATTTTTTAAACATTTATTTCAATTATTCACATACTTCAGCTCTTTAAATACCTTTTAGGATTCTTAAAACCTTAGACACAAATTATATAGAATAATTTAGAAGGTTCACAGGTATAGTGTAAGAATATTTCCTTTAAAGGCAATTTTATATAACCTGAAATGAACCAAGTAGTATTAATTGATATTCTTCTTTAAGACGGAAAATTAAAGAGAGAGAATATATTATGGAAACATATCCATAATTGATAGTTGCATCTAAAACATAGATTCATTTGTTACTAGAAAATCTCTCTTAATTCCACTTCATCCCAAGTTTCTAGAGGGATATTATTTATTACTTAAATCCTGTGAACCCATGGTCAAATGGGGAGAAATAGGAAAGATCATAGATATATTCGAAGATTCATAGATATATTTCACAGAGGCATTATCAACACCCTGAACAATTCACAAAATTCCCAGAACCTCAAATTGTTCAAAAACTAAACTTGGATTCTTAAGATTAAATGAGTTAAATGTAAATTATTAGAACTTTGAACTGTTTAGAACAAGTTCTCAAGTTTCTTGCCTACAAAGTCAAGTGAAAGCACATTGAAAAATTGTGCATAATTAAGTACCTATAGTTGAACTACCCTTTCTTATGGTTAGTTTGGGAATAGCAATTTACTTACTAGTATGACTGTTACCTTAAATTGCCTCAGAAAATGACAAGCGGATTTCTATTGCAGAGCCAGGCCTTCACTCAGTTGTTGTTCATGGATAAACTGAATGAATCTCTTGGGGGAGCCCAGAGTAGCCTTAGAAAGCTCACCTACTGAGGCTGAGAGTATGTGGTCCGCGTTTTTGTTTGTCACCAAGGTTAAGTGAGAACTGGACAGCAAGGATTCATTTTCCACTGTGGCAGTTTGCTCAGAAACATAATTGACTGTAACAGATTACAAAAGGAGGGAATTTATTGTATTTGCAAAAGAATATCGATCATGCCATTATTACTTACCATTTTAGATTATACTCTTGAACTATTTATTGCCTATAAAATTATTTTTTAGTGCTTTTAAGTTTCTACACTGGATTGTCAGCTTTATAATGAGATGATATATTTCTGTATTAGTTGAAAGTATATTCCATGGCCTACTTCACATCAGGGGGAGCTATTAGGTTCACAGTAGATTTTTACAGTTGAAACACTACCGTGTACTTCTTTGGCTCACTCATAAAATTAGATCACAGGGTACACTGAATTCAAAAATTAAGGGAGACCTATCTTCCTTATAACATATAAGGGAAAGAATCTCTGAGGTTTTACTTTTTTAAAAAAACAATTGTTTATCTGTCTATGATACTTCAATGCAAGCATTTCCAAGATCATGGGCAAGCTATTTTTTTTTTTTTCTGGTTGCAAAGTATAATATTCAAATCATTTACTTGAGCAGTGGTGTCTCTAATTTTTTTAGTTCAAATTTTTGTAACCATGTTTAATTACTCAAATGTAAATGAGAATGTTAATGTTATAATTTTCTTATCCAACATAAAATCTTTCAAATATGAGCCAAATTAGTGTTACTGATTACAGATGTGTTATCTATTCAACCTCTTAAAAAGTTACTAAACTCTTAGAGAAATATTTCATGATGTCTGCATAGTTTTCAGTGTTAGAATAGTGTTTGGATTTGGTTATAATCAAAACATGCTAAATATATAAATGTACTTAAGAATAAGGTCAAAGTGTTCTAAAGTTGTTGCAGAAAAATAAGGTGAGCCTATTTTAAAAAGTAATAAAATGAATTATGTATTACTCAGTTTTGTATTACTATGACAAAATATCTGAGAAAGACTAACTTTCTAAAGAAAAGTATATAGGTTATGTAGCCCAGTTTGGAAGTTGAAGGGCATGGTACTAGCATTTGCTCAATTCTAGTGGGGTCCTGTTGACTGAATCACATAATGGCAGATAGTGATGGGGGGAGGGGGAGAAACTGGGGGAGGAAGTAATAATATCCTAAGGTAAGAAACAGAAAACACTCAAGGGTCAGGTTTGGGCTTTTATAATAAATTGCCTCATGAAAATTCACTATGGGAGACAAGGATTTCCTTCCAAGGACAGCACCCCCAATGATACAAGGTCACTCACTGGGCCCCACACTTGAAGGTTCTCACCTTTTCAATACCACCAGACTGAGCACCAAGCCTCCACACATGGACATTTGGGGAACAAACCATATCAAAGTCAGAGAAAGTATTAAGGGATGACTAGAAGTCACCATATAAAAGTGTGATTGTTAAAACAATAAGCATGTCAATGGAATGAATAAAAGTAATAGGGTATGAGGTACAGTAAAATTCAGTTTGGGAAAGAAAAATCTGTATATATGTGAGGCACTGACTTAGGGAATAACTTTTGGAGTCCAAAGCATGTTTGAATCATGGAGTTAAGCTCTGTGACATTGAGAAAATTACTTAAATTCTTTCAGTATCTATTTCAAGTATAAAATGGAGCATGATGATAATAAATGCAGACAGTACAAACCAAATAGTGTCATACCTAGACTATTCTGAACTAGAGGGAAAGAGTATCTTTTCTGATTTCAAACTCTTGATGTATGTGGGGTTTCTTTCCTAACATGAGTGCTTGAGTAAATATAGGCTTTCTTAAGTATTTGTACTTGGTATGATGTCATTTGTTTTCCTGTGGAGCAAATTCCACCCAAACACTTCTCAGTTCTCCATGCAGAGTTGAATTGACTCTATCACTTTTGTTGTTACTTCTAATTATTATGATTTCTCATGTGCTTCTTATTCCCTTTATAGTGCTGTAACCACAAGGTAATTGTAGGACAGGGTTCGCTTTGCTGGGCTGCTGGGAGTAGGAGCTTTGATCAAGAGTTGTAACTCTATTTGGTCAAATGAATTCTGTGTTTTTTTGTTACCCTCATTCTTGTGGTTAAAAGAATGCAAACAATTCTACAGTTCTACTTTTTCGCTCTTATCCTCCCTTATCTTTCACTCCTCAATCTCTTTGTGTCCTCAGGGCTTGCCTGACCTATAGAGTTTAGTCTGAATTTACTAACTTCTTTTGGTTCCAAAAGTCACTCTTGATTCATTTTGTTTCCATTTTCTTTTCTTTTCTTTTTTTTTTTTTTTTTTAATTTTTCATACTGGGAATTAGACCCAGGGGCATTGGACCACTAAGCTATCTTTCCAGCCCTTTTAATTTATTATTTTTTTTAATATAAAATGGCTCTTGCAAAGTTACCTAGGTTGGCCTCAAACTTGGAATCTTAGCCTCCCCTGAGTCAATGGGCCCAAAGACTTGTGGCCATCCCTTTTTTAATATAATGAATTTTGCCTTGTTTCATAATTATTACTCAAAAATAGTAATAATAATAATAGCACAGTAATACAAATAGAATTTTTGTTGTTATTTGGAAAGAGTATAAATTCTTTGATTTTTTTTTTTATGTTCACACAACAAAATACATTTTGGGTAATAAAGTAATTATTTTGTTATACCATACAATAATATTTGTGCCTGAAATAATTAAGTATAAAACCTGAAATGATTATGACATTAAAAAATAAAGCTCTAATCCAAAAGGGTGATGAATTTCAAAGTTTGAACGACAAGTTATTGTGAAGAAAAATATAAATATCAGATAACATAAAACTTTGTTTACATTTGAAACAAATATTTATATGTTTATGTCTCTATACTTTTAAATCAATGTCTTACTACAAGGTAAGACAAAGAATTTTCAGGGAATATGATAAATTGTTGTATTAACATATAGGGCATTTGTTTTAAGATGTCCTTTGATTCTTAATTCTTGGGATTCCTAAAAGTTTTCATATGTATCTATCAGTTTTGCTCCAATAGAAATTAAACCAAGTATATTAAAATATTTGTTATTTTATTTAGAACCTATAATAAATCATTCATATGTTAACATTAATGCACATTAAAGTGGAAATATTCTTTCAAGGCAGGCATGGTGACTCATGCCTGTATTCCCAGCAATTTGGGAGGCTGAGTCAGGAGAATCATAGTTCAAGGCCAGCCTCTGCAATTTAGCAAGATTCTGACTCAAAATAAAATTAAAAAGGACTGGGGTTGTAAGACAGTGGTGAAATGCTGGTTCACTCTCCAGTATTGGAAAAAAGAAAAGAAAACAAAAATAAAAGAAAGAAGAAAATTCATTTTTAAAACAAAACAAGTAAGTGAGGAAATAGCATTATTTTGTATTTTGGAGCATGTCCTTAACATCTGGCTTAGTGGACGTGTTCTCAGACCTGGCTCTGCATTCAAGGTGTGGTGTCAGCACCCATCTTCAAGAGGCCTCTGGAAAGCTGCTTTGCACACTCACCAGAGAATGAGAGTGAAAGAGACAGACTGTTTCCTAATATTATTTTGAAGTAGTTTTGACCTTGTGCAGCCCTAGAAAAGTTTTTGAGGAAGCTGAGGCCTCCTAGATCACATTCTGAGGAACATATCCTAAACCATTCAGGGTCATACCAGTAGCTGAGATTGATACCAATGTCACCAGAACAGCACTGCTGTAGTGTATGTAAGAAGGAATGGAAGTGGGTGTGGAGTGACAGCCACAGTTTTCTCTAAACTATAAGGCTTATTGTTATGCATCCATTCATTTTAGGTTCATCACATATAATTAAATGGAATCATGTTTATGTTGTAAATTTGAATATAAAAAATACAAAATTAGATGGTTCATGTAGTCAAAATATTTACAGATACATTTTTAAATGACTGGGAATTTTATCTAAATAAAGTTGTTAAGGTTTTTTTTTGATTATTTGTTTTGTAAGGTCTGGAAGAAAATGTACCAAAGATTCATCAGTGATCGCCTTGGGATATGGATGTATAGTTGCGAATGTGTAATAATGAAAACAGTGACTCTCCAGTATCTCGGCCTATTATGGAATTCTAGGCCACTAAACTATTTTCTTCCAGAATTCCTATTTCTCTCACTTAATGAATCAATTCTTTGTTGGCTAGAATTAGGTCCAAAAAAGTTGTTTCCCAAATAATTCATTTCCTTTATCTTTGATGAATGGAATTTTCAATAACATGTGTCAGAAATTTGTCAGATGATGTGACTTTGCCGAAAGAGATTTTCAGCAGATGTCTATAGACTGACTCTTTGCTACTTTGTTTGGCTCCTGAGGCAGCTTGGTGATCTGTGTCAGAACACATCATCTATTTCCTTCCTCCAGCTGTTTGGTCAGTGGTCTACTTTGTAACAGTCCCATATTCTCCCCATCCATTAGAGCTGTAACCTGTTTTCATAGCAGGATTAGTGAATGAACACCATTCCATCAGGCACAGTGCAAGGCTCTGGACAGCCTACAGAGTTTTGCCCTCAAGTAACCCTGAGTCCAGTTCACATACTGCAGCTTCTGTGTGAAGGTTGTTTGAGTTGCAGTTGCATCTTTAATGTGTCATACTGTTAGGCATTCCTAACATCAAAATATAAACAAGTCAAAGTTAGTTGGTAGCAACATAAAATTATCAATAAAAATACACAGTCTCATGTTAACACCAAGAGTTAACAATTCTATTTTAAATATAAAATAGGATTCCATGTTCAGGGCCAGGTGAAACTATAAGGGTGTAAAGTTTTACAAGAAGACATACTGAAAGGTAACTTAGAAAATATGAGAAGGATCATCTTGTAGGGACATGTTTGTCCTTGGTGGCCATCAGTCATTGTTATGTGGCATCCTCATATAAATATTGAATCGCACTGATAATAAGAGAACAAGTCCTTAAAAATATCTAACAATTTTTTATTATCAAAGTCTGAAATAATGATATTGAATTAACATTGGTTGAATGTTTATTATGCGTTTGGCATTGAGAATTTTTCTTTCAATTCTTTCAGTACCACTGTGAGGAAGGTACTATTTTTATTGTCATTATTTGACATCTGAGTTTTAGAGAGATAAAATTACTTAAGATCATTTCTTTATTTAATCATGATAAGAATTTTACCTTAAGCGATCGATTTTAGGTATTTCATTCTTCTTTACTAAGTATACAATACAAAATTGTATGAACAACATTAAAAGCTATACTAAGTAGAATTAAAAAACAAACAAGGTTTTTTGGGTGTGGAAAAGCACTGGCTACCATGCACAAGGTCCCGGGTTCATTCTTAACACACACACACACACACACACACACACACACACACAAGCAAAAACAAGTAAAATTTGAGCTATTTTCAATAAATCATAAAACTATCATAGAAATGGGAGAAAACAGAATAGTGCCAAAATCCTCTTCAAATAAAGCAATGGTGATGAAGAACAGAACCTGCTCTTCTAAGTTAACTTCCCAGGCCTACCCATGAATACTTTGACTCTTGACAGTCTTTTGTGTTCACATGAATTGCCAGTAGGGAGTTTTTTTGGGATTCTCCTTGCTGATCAGTGCATTTCTCCAGAAGGTTTAACTTTCTTCTCCACATTGTGAGATTCATTGTTATGGGGCATTCATAGTAGAAGAGCTCTGCCTTGGTTCTTATTTTATATTATTCCTTCTCCTCACTGATGCCTATTTATTCATTTTTTTTTTTTTACCTATTTTAAAATTTGTTCTAATTATACATGACAGCAAAATGCTTTCTAACTCATTGTACACAAATGGAACATAACTTCACATTCCTCTGGCTGTACATGGTGCAGTCACACCTGTCGTGTAATCATACATGTACATAGGGTAATAATGTCCATCTCATTCCACCATTCTTCCCACCCTGAAACCCCTCCCCTTCCCTCACTCCCCTCTGCACAATACAAATTTCCTCCATTCTTCCCTACCCCACCCCATTATGGATCAGCATCCACTTATCGGGGAAAATATTTGGTCTTTGGTTTTTTGGGTTTGGTTTATTTAAGTTAACATGATAGTCTCCATTCATTTACTTGCAAATGCCATAGTATCATTATTCTTTAAGGCTGAGTAATATTCCATAAGTATACACATTTTCTTTATCCATTCATCTGTTGAAAGGCATCTAGGTTGGTTCCATAGTTTAGCTATTGTGAGTTGAACTACTATAAATATTGATGTGGTTGTGTCACTGTAGTACGCTGATTTTAAGTACTTTGGGTATAGACCGAGGAGTGGGATAGATGGATCAAATGGTGGTTCCATTCCAAGTTATCTGAGGAATCTTCATTCTGCTTTCCAGAGTGGTTGTACAGCATTCTCTGTGAACACAATGTTGCTTCATATTGAAAAGACCTAACTCCAATGTTCAGTTATTTACATTGATCTGCCTAAGTGCATAGCATCATAACTGTAGTAGTAGAATTTTTTGGACTGTATCATAGTTTTCCACTTTATTTTTATATTGTTTGTTTTATTTGTTCCTTTTTTAGGAATATTATAATCATTGTTTCTATGTTGTATCATTTCTTCCATTCACTATAAATCTTCCAAGTCTTACAAGTTTCTCAAGTTTTCAGAAAGGGACTCTCTAACCATTTAATAGGAACATGCTCCAGGTTTATTTATCTCTTGTTTGGATCAGAGTCCTTTGTAGTATTCTGTCATTCTGGTTCCTCTTGATGACTACAGCAGTAAATTGTAGAACACCTTAATTCTTCCTAAGAGATAGTCATTCCAAGCTCATAACTCTTTCTGCTTATCCCTTTCCTTGCTTTTTTGCTAGTTCCTGATATCTTCCAGGACCCAATTAATACTAATTAATAATAGCCTTTGAAATTCAATTAATGGTCAACTACCCAAAGTCATAGTTCAAGATCTCTAAGAATTATTCAAAATGAATTGAATTCATCTTCGAGGGAAACAATGAATTCTTGGTTCAGGCAAATCTTGTAAGTTTTCTGAAGGATATGAGAGGTCTTAGATTTTCTTTCTCTCTGTAACTTTACAATGGGGCCATGAAAAGAAATCATGTTGATTTTCTCTCTGTAAATATTCCTTATTCTCTGTGATAATTAGTTGAATTTCTTCTGAATTAACTTTCTGTTAATTTATACTAACAAATATAAATCCTTATATTTGTTGCAGAAAAGTTTTCTACTTATTAGTCATGTGTCTTTTCTACCATTCTTATTGTCTGGTTAAATAGTGTATAAACTGAAGTAATATTATTGCAAGTAATCTGTTTTGCCCTTCCTGATATTTGTATAAATAGTGATACCTCTTGTCATTTCTTTTCCCTCTTGTCCTTCTTTCCTTACGTACTTTTGTTGAGTGCTGATTTGTTGACCTCATGTCTCAAAAATTGTTAGTTAATTTCCATGAAAGATTAAAGACTACCAAGTTTCAGTTTTGTTTTGAATAATTTAGTTTCATTCCATTACTGTTGAGAGATGACAACCTGTTTAACCTCATTCCTACCTGTTTTCCTACTGACTTCAAGTAGTTTCAAAGCAAATGTCAAGCATGTCTATGTGGGTTAATAAAATCAGTTAAAAACATTTCCCATGATAGAATTTTTAATAAAAACATGAAGTTTTGAATATTTTTCAGTATTCAAATGAAAAGGCAAAATATGGAAAATCAAATATTAAACTGAATTTTAATTTCCCAGACACTTTATAAAATTGCATTGCTAAAATTTGCATTGTTCAATGGCAGACTGAAGGGAAGCTGCATTCCTTGTTGCTCTGTAACTCAGGTTTCAAGCAGAGGATATCTGTTTCTTGGTAAGGCAGTTTTTGCTGCTTATCGATCCCCTGCTGTTTACCCCATTTGTCTGCTGTGATGACCTGCAGTCTGCCAGCATATCGACATGTTTTTTGAGTGCAGATTGCTCACTGTCAGGCGCCTATCATCCACCATTTGCCTGCCTCTCACCTGTCCATCGCCTGCCTTACACCTATCCATCACCCAACACACGAGGTTCACCTAACGATCGTCCGACAACAGCCAGCAAACTGATCGCTGACCGCCAGTGGAGCACCAGCTGCCTGCTGTTGCCTGGAAGTTCACTATTACAGTACCTGCAGGTTTGATTACATGTGGCTGCCACCATTTTGAGACAACAGCCAGGCCCCGTAGGACCCCTGGCTGGACTGACTGAGCCCTGTCTCCAGGATCCCTCAGCCCAACCGATCACTCCCTGCCTCTGGGGCCCTCACATTGACTGGCTGCTCCCTGCCACCAGGACCCCCATACCAAATGACTGTGCCCTATTACCTGGACCCCAGACTGACTGATTGCAACCAGCCTCCAGGATCCCACAACCATACCAAACACACCGGATCTCCAGGACCTCCTGCTGAACACGGCCACATCCTGAGCTGCAGCTCCCCATTTGCCAACATATTTCGAAGCCAGAGCAGCCATCTCAGATAATCTTGGAAGCTGTAGCTCCGATCTTTAGGTGGGGCAAAACCCATCCTGAGACTCCTGCTGGAGGCTTGAAGCTCATTGTCAGGTACCTCTCATGTATCAGGCTACTGAACTCTGGGACGTTTCATTACTATATGACTGTTATACTGTAGATTTTCTTTTTTCTCCTTATTGAAAAAATTTAAGTTTTTATTTCTTTACTTTTCTTGCTCTCTTTTCCTTTTGTTTACCTGTTCCCTCAGAGTCTCTTTCTCCCTTTTTTGCATGCTAACATCCAATTTCTTTGATTACACTCTCACCCTTTCTATTACCTAGAACTTCTGTATATTCTTTTCTTATCCCATTAACAGTCACATTCTACATCCCTCTGCATCCTCTTTGTCCTCCATTTGAAACTGCAGACCTTATTGCAAATCTGTTTGTTTTACTGAAGATAATATTTGAACTCATTCTGTTTATTATGACAATTTTGTTATTGTCCTCATAGGGGCTATTTGGTCTAGGATTGCATAGTGTCTGAATTGGGCACTGCTAATATTGATCTCCCCTTAAAGAAAGAGTTTTGGGAACCTATAGGGTCACTATAAGCCTATAGGGGGAAATCTGCAATACCCCGGATCTGCACTGCTAGAGGGGAAGTTACATGAACAACATGAAAAAACAAGGGAAGAAAATGATCCAAATAAATCTAGATTCTATATTAGTAGAATCCAATGACAGTAAGTTAGAAGAAATGTCACAAAAGGACTTCAGATTATACATGATTAAGATGATTCATGAAGCAAAGGATGAGTTAAGAGAACAAATGCAGGTAATGAATGATAATACCAATAAGCTGAAAGAGCAAGTGCAGGAAGCAAAAGATCATTTCAACAAAGAGATAGAGATTCTCAAAAAAAAAAAAAAAAAAAAAAAAAAAAGGAAATCCTTGAAATGAAGGAATCAATAAACCAAATAAAAAACTCAATGGAAAGCATCACCAATAGACTAGACCACTTGGAAGACAGAACCTCAGACAATGAAGACAAAATATTTAAATCTTGAAAATAAAGTTGCCCAAACAAAGATGGTAAGAAATCATGAACAGAATCTCCAAGAACTATGGGACATTATGAAAAGACCAAGTTTAAGAATTATTGGGACTGAGGAAGGCACAGATATACAAACCAAAGGAATGAATAACCTATTCAATGAAATAATATCAGAAAATTTCCCAATCCTGAAGAATGAAATGGAAAATCAAATACAAGAGGCTTACAGAACACCAAATGCACAAAATCACAACAGATCCACACCTAGGCATGAAAATGCCTAACATTCAAACTAAAGATAGGATTTTGAAGGCCGCGAGAGAAAAGCATCAGATTACATATAGGGGGAGACCAATACGGATAGCAGCCAACTTCTCAACCCAGACTCTAAAAGCTAGAAGGGCCTGGAACAATGTATTTCAAGCTCTGAAAGAACATGGTTGCCAACCAAGAATCCTATACCCAGCAAAACTAACCTTCAGATTTGAAGATGAAATAAAATCCTTCCATGATAAACAAAAGTTAAAAGAGCTTACAAATAGAAAGCCTGTTCTCAACAAAATATTCCATGAGGAGGAAATGAAAAACAACAATGTAGGTCAGCAAAGGGAGGAACTACCTTAGAGAAAATTTCCATTGTTCTAATTTTTTATAATAGAAGTTTTGAACTTCTTGTCTTTTATTAAAATTTATGTGGATTAAGTTTCTTTACTAGAATGTGTAGTTTACTCTATTTCTCTTTGAAACTGAGCTAACTTAAGAAGTCTTTGTGCATTTTCAGCAACCTGTACTATAAGCTACATATTCTAGACATATTCTGACATCCTGCAAGCCATCTGGGTAAAGGAGAAATATATTAATACTTCTGCAATTATAATCTCTTTCAATGTAACACCTTCCAAATGTAGCAAAATAAGAATTCTGCACTTGTTAATGTGTTTGGGATTTAATTTGTCAACATGAAATAGAAGAAATGTGCCATATAATTTTCCATGTATTTTTCAAATATGATTACTAAAAATTGATTCTATAGCAGTTTTATGTGATTATTAAAGTTTGCCAAGCAATGTTTCTTTGTTTTATAACCCATAGAATATCATTCAAACTGAAATTTCAGAGCTTGTCATATTTATAAAGTATAAAAAAGCTTAATTAAATTGTGTAGACTTTTCAGAATGAAAGTTTAATCTTTAACAACCATTATTTGTAATAAAATAGTTCTATTCTTTGTATTTATTTAAATTTAGGACAATTCAAAATTAAAGTATTTAAAACTGAATCGCTCAATTGAAATCCTTTCCTAATTACACTTTCTGGTGGGTGCAAAGCTTACTTATGAAAAAATCACTAACTTTTCAAACTGCATATTTTTCTCATTAAAGTATATGTTGTAACATTCTTGATTTCATAATGACCTGGCCTTACTTTATGGAATTTAATTTACATTAATTTAATAGGCTTCTACTAAATCACTGGTTATAATAAAAAATAAATTTTCAGAAATTTTTAAATTTACAGTTATATTTAAGCTTAACTCATAAGGTTCTGGCCATTTTCTTATAATACACTTTAGATTAAGAAGTAGAATGCTCAAACAGAGAAACAAGATGTATCCCATTTGTTTACAATAAAAATGAATTAAAAAAAAAAAAGAAGTAGAATGCTAGCTATTTTCTTGAAATTAAATAAATAAAATTTGCCTTTGGGTTTGATTTTTATATCTTTTTTCAAAGGTATAAAATTAATTGGCATTTAGATACAATAAATGAATGTCAATCTTATAAATTATCTTGTAAGAAAGGAAAATTAAAGTCAATTATTGCATTTACTCTGTCAATATGAGTAAACCCCTACCCACTAAGAAAATTCTAGAAGATTTTCAAAATAAATCACTAAAATTTTCCAAAGCAGGTACATAATTCTTTTAATATTCAAATACATACATCATTTGTTTTGCACAATGAGTAAATGAGGTCTGTAGGATGCAATGTATAAATTACAAATGTAGCAAAGATGAGTATAACACTGTCATTTGTTATTAAAGCAATTTTGGGAGACATTTTCCATGATATTTTATTTCAGTCTAGGATATTTTCATGTATAACAATAAGCAAGTCATGAGCACATCACATCAACCAGGTTTCTCATTCACATTTAATTGGCTAGGTAATATGCATTAAGAAATCACATTCTCAAGCACTTACAAATTGGTCTTTTATTCTTGGTCTTTTGTTGAAACATTTTAACTTGGTTACCTGTGGTTTTCGGCTTTCTTCAAATTTCTCCTCAATTTTGATCGTCTAAATTCAGCAGGAAGAATTTTTTCCAAGTGGAAAATTATGTTATGGACCCTTTTTCAGATAGATGATATTGAGAAATTTCTGGTAAGAGTAACATAAAAGACTGCTGGTAAATTAAGACTTTTAAAACATAATTATGTACATTATTCAAATATCATGGAATTGACCCCTTTCTTCTATCAATGTGAGCTACAGGAATTAAGCACTTAAATAATGCACTATTCCTTCTGTTTACAGTTGATTTATTAATAAATTAGCATTTTTGTGTGCTTCTTTCCTGTATGGGTGATGAACTTTTCATGTTAAAAATGTACTGAAGACTCTTAGTGTGTCTGTTATGTGTTATAGATGTATTAGTGATAACTGAATACAAAATTATGGTGATAGTAAACAATCCAGGCATAGACCAATATTTCCCACTTAAAGCACAAGAAAAAGAAGAGGACATATGTGCTTTGGCTGGAGGAAAGGTATAACTACATTTGAATATAGGCTGCATTTCCAGGCTATTGAATGAATGAAATCATAGATCCTACAACTTGGCTGAGAAATTGAGCGGAGGACAGGACTTCAAAAGCAGCCTAGTCTTTGCAATAATAAAGTTGTGAAACACTGAAGGCTTGGCTTCCAGTCGAAGCAGTTTCTGCTCTCATATTATGGACATCCTGATTTAGAGAATTCCATTCTGTATACTTAATTTCCCTGAGAATCTTAACTGGAAATGATCTGTGTTGTTCTTTTCTAGCCACGAAGGTCTGGTATGCAGATGTTGTACGGTCTTCCATTCTACAGAAGTTACAATGGGAGAAAATTTGTTTCGTGACTTGGTTGGGAGAGTAAAATTTATCATGAAAAGAATAATAAAGCCATATTTTCATATCATTTTTGGAGGAATGACCTGCATTTGATGATTCTGGGGAATTTGTAATATTTCCAGTTCCCTACAAAATACCAGCTATACATCTGTTTGTTCCTTGCAGGGTGTGTACACACATACAAATACAGGATCACATGTGAAAAGGCCAAAATCAAATTCTTTTCATAAACCATCATGAAAAATATGATATAATGGACAGAAGAGTTTTTTCTTCCCTCCCTAAAAGAAAAAAAAAATTGCTGCAGTATTATTTTGTCTTTAACAACGCTTGTAAGGCAGGACATTCCTTTACCATTGTCTACTTATACAAATGTTTGCTTTAGAAAGACCTCTTAAAAGAAGTTATCCAAAGTGTGGTCAATTAAAGGGAAAAGAAATGTAGGAAAAGAAATAGAAGGGGAAATGGAAATCAAATGGGTAGCAGAACAGTACAGTTTTATACCTTTTTTACAATTAATAGTAAAATCTATTTTGTTTCTCTTTTGTAAAAATATAAATAATATAAATATATATAAATATAAATAATGTAAAAACAAATAATACAAATATATGTATAAATATAATATAAATAAGATATGGTTTATTAACAAGAATTATTTTGAAGTCATTTTACTACTTAAAGAATTAGCATTAGGTGAGCACAACTTTTTTTTAAGTTTGGTTAGTGTGGATCAATTAGAGAATAGAATAAGCAATGATTACCTACTGATGAAACCACATTATCAGTGTTCTTTAGTATATCCCAATATGTCTAAGGAAACTGTGGATTTGTTAGTATGTCATTATAAATTTTGCTTTAATTTTTAAATGTTTACAATATGATTTTGATAACATTTTACTTTTTGCTAGAATATGGTGACATTTTTATTTCACTATTTTTTTAGTGCATTAAATTTATGGTATATGACTTGAGAGTGAGCATTAGTGTAGAGATAGCATATGTTCTCAATAGGTAACTGACACATAAAAGAAGAAAAATGTGATTTAATGATGTAATTTCAGTATTTGTAATTTAACATATGGTTTGAGAATAAGATAAAATCAGCAATCAATGTGGACCTAAAAGCTCATGGATAGAACTACTGCCTAAGTTTAACTCCATGTTTTATGACATTTTGATGTTGTGATTATCAAGGCTTTCTTATCCTCTCCCAAAAATAGACTATGGAAAAAAGCAACACTTCTGAATTTGATTTCAGGCTGTGAATACCATAACATGTCAGTTTCTATTCTAATATGACAAGGAAAATGAAACACTTTTTCTCCATATTCCATATTAGTTTATTCATCTATGTTGAACTATGATTTACCTGTGTGAATCTTTATATTCACTATATAATATATGGTATGTAGGATTATAAAAATGCATTAGGGATCTGGAAGATATACAAAGGAATAATTTATCTCATAGAGCACAGTTTCTTGTGTTCAAACTTCTTGTTTCAGGATCACATTTCTTTTATAAAAAATTTCAATATATTCTGAACACTGGTGCAACTGATGATCCAAAACACCTCTATTATATTAAAGAGAAAGAAAGATGTGTGTGTGTGTGTGTGTGTGTGTGTGTGTGTACATGTAAATAATTTTACATATATGTAGTATACAGTTATGGCACATTCATTTGATATCCGTCTCTGCTGATACAAATATTCTCACCCATTGCTTTTCATAAATGATATGAGTCTTCTTTTATCATATATGTATATACATACACACACATACATATAATATATATATATATATATATATATATAAATGAATGTAATGAAAATCATTGAATGACATGGCAGTCTAGCTCCAACCTGCTTACTTTCTGATAGTCTCAGGTGTTTTTCAGGATGCAACAGAATATTATTACATTAGTGTACCACCCTTTTCCTTCACACTGTAGCCATGTTACATAACCACATCTATAAGGCATCCACATCTTATGCTTAGCCTTGGTCCTCATGTATTGCCTCCATGAGACAGCAGGCTCACTCTATAAAGAGTTCCACTGTAAGAGTCTGGTTTAATTTAATTTAATTTTTAATTTAATTTTAGTTTTAATTTTTTTGGTTCTGAGGATTAAACCCAGGGGTGCTTAACCACTGAGCCACATCCATCGCCCTTTTTTATATTTTATTTAGAGACACAGTCTCGCTGAGTTGCTAAGTGCCTTGCTAAGTTGCTGAGGATGGCTTTGAGCTTGTGAACCTCCTTCCTCAGCCTTCTGAGCTACTGGGATTACAGGCATACACCACCATGCCTGGCATAAGTCTGGTATAATTTTTGAAGTGCTGTTTCATCATCTATAATAGGAAGGTAGAAGTTGTGTTGGGTTATGGTAAGGATCAAAAGTCCCCTGATTTCTAATGAAGTACTTTGAAAAATGAATTGCAGTCCATTTGGGAAGTCATCTTTGAAAGGTCTATTCAAGATAATGAGACCCTTGTGGGAGATGAAGCAAACCTCCAAGTCTAACTGTAAATGAGCAAATAGTTACCATGGTGGAAAGAATGAGGAATGTGAGGGTCTTCTCCACCTTCAGACACATTGGCATGAACACCATGCAGGCACTGTGAATATGTCTGTCCTCTACAAGTTTCCAATATCTGACTATGCCCCAAATGTATCCTAATGCATGACTTCAGGCAGTGTATGTGTACACATGTGCACATGTGTGCAAACATGTGCATACACATGTGTTTCCTTGAATTCATATAACTTTATATTTATACTATTAATATTCTGTCTTGAAAATAATCTGGTTTCCAAGTAGGATCACAAAAGAAAATCTTACTTTCATCTTCTTTTCAATCACTGACAACTCTTCCAGGGCATTAAGTGTCAGGGTAGATCAAATTGAATAAATTTCAAAAGTTACCCACATTTTCCCATTTTCAGGAGTAATAAAGACAAGTAGGAAGTGCAAGTTTTAGGAATAAATTAACAACCATGGTAGTTAAGGATTTAGATTTTTGTTGACAAAACTGTGCTCTGGTCTTTCTTTGGTTACTGAGCAGCATTAATCATAATATTTTCTGAGAATTATAAATTTAGAGTTTAATGTGGTATAGCAGACACTGTTTTTTAAAGATTTAAATAAAAATTTGAATTATATCTGTTATTGTTAGTAAACACATTTTCAAATACATGGGAATACAGAATTCAATGATCCCAGACAGTGTCTAAGCAAATATAATTTGGGTCATTGACCTATGATTTCACTGGGTGCACATGTAATTGCAAAAAAAAAAAAGTCTCCTAGTTTTAATAATGATGATGTTACTAGGCATAAAAAACTTTTGTTGGATTATATATATATATATATATATATATATATATACACACACACATATTGTGTATGGATATATATATATACACACATATTGTGTATAATGTTGGATTTTATATATATATATACACACACATATATATAAATGTATATATATAATTATATTATTTTTATAGTGAAAATTTACTGCTTTACACTTGATTAAAAGGCAACAACTACCCCATTCTCTACCCCCTTTAAAAAACTTGGTCATCTGTTTCAGGCAGTTTGAGAAGTTATTGTGGCGTATGTTTGGACACAAAGAAGCAGGTGATGTAGTATGAGCAAGGATGATAGAAGTAAAAAATGGTAGGTACATCTTGATATTAGGAACATTTAAGTGATCTGAACATCAGTTTGATATAAAGTAGCAGAAAAGTCAAGGAAATATACAGATGCAGTACATAAATAAGTAAGTGGAGTCTGTTAAATTCCAGGCTCCTGGTTGTGTGACAGATAGATGTAACACTGAATAAGGAACACTTAGGTCAGTTTGCAGGGATTCATGACAGAGAAAATGTTATTCCCAATTTGTATATATTGATATACCCTGGAAATGTCAAGAAGGTGGATAGATATATAAATCTGGAGTTCAGAGAAAAATCTGAGCCATAGATAACATCAGGAAAATATTTGACTAGTTATTCATTGAAGTCATAGATACATATGGAAATGTCTAGAATTTATAACAGAAAGGAAAGAAAGCCTGGAACTCATTCTAAGAAAAAATGTATCAATAAGTTCTAATGCTGTTAAGATACAGGTAAGAGCAGGTTTGAAATATATACTGTCAAATTATTAATATGTAGGAAGGAGTATTATTCCCTCGTATTGGCATTTTTCCCTCAGTCACAGTCTGCCCACAAGTTCATGCAGTTCATGTCTTCCTCCTTGATTCTTCCACCTATGTTCGCTTACTCAGGACAACCTTTTCTGTCTGACCTTACTGACTTGTTCACATCTGGTACTTCAGGCTAACAGGAGGAATTTTCATTCCTCCATTTCAGATTTCTTTTTCTTCTTCTTTTTCCTCCTCCTTCTTTTCCTCCTTTATTAATATTATTATCCTTTCCTAGAATTTACTTTATGTAAAAGCAGGACATCTAGTTCTACAATCCATTTTTATCCCCAGTACCTAGCCTAGTTTGAGACAATGTAAGGGTTCACATAACATTTGTGTAGGAAAAGAGTGAGAAAGGGAAAGAAAGTTTAAAGGAATGGAGGAAGTTAAAATAGACTGCAGAGTTGAACCTATAAAATGAATGGAAATCACTAAGGGAATAAAGGAAGAACAAGAAGCCAAAGCAAATCAATAAATTTTAAGAAAAAAAAATATGAAAAAAGATCATGTAGTCCAGTATAGAAAAAAAAAAAAGAAAAATCTTCAAGAAGTAAGTATAAAATAAAGGGACTGATTGAAGAACTCATTTATAAAATTTGATAAATTATACAACTTTATCTCATAAGGTCAGTACACACAACATACAACACACACACACGCGCGCACACACACACACACACCCACACTCCAGTCCAATCACCAAGCTTAAAATACAGAAATTTACAGAAACATCAAATATTCCTTCTTTCCAGTCTCCAGACAATAGCTCAGCCCCCAATAAAACCCACCTTCTGACTTTTATCACTGTAGATTAGTTTTTCCTATTCTTGAAATTCATAAATGAAAACATACATATGCACTTCTGGGATCTGGCTTTTCCCTAAAATTATAACTTTGAGATTCTTTCTGATGTTTTGATGATTACTTTTCTTCTAAAGAAAGTAACCAAATGTAAATTTCAAAACATACCTTCAGAAATTTTAAATGATCAATTTTCTAGGAATTATTTCCTTAGCCAAAAACAAAAACGGAAGGCCTAACTAATGGAATTTACATTTTGTAATCTCTGGTGAGAAAGTGAATCTTAACTTTGGATACATATTAAAATTTTTTAGTATTTTCTCATAATTTTTACTGAACTAATTCTAATTAAAACTCCTATTAATGTTATTTCCTACTTCCTTTATAATATTGTTATAAAAATTTAGCAAAACCATATTAGCTTTTATTTGATGGTGTAATTTGCTTTTCAGCAATATTTCTTATTTTTTAATAGACTATTTTTTACAGCACTTTTAGGTTCACAGCAAAATTGAGCACAAAAGTACAGTGTTCCCATGAATTCTTTGATTCCCCCCCAGATTCCCTATGATTGACTTCCTCATTAAATTTTTAATCAACCTTATTAGGTATAACATACATTTGATAAAATTTGCCAGTTGTGAGTGTGCAATTTGATGTGTTTGGACAGATTTGTATGATCATCCAGCCACCAGCACAATCACAATTGGGAATACTTTGGTTACCCTCCAAGCTTCCTTATACCCTTTGCAGTCATTTCCCTCACTTCTCCTTTGGCTGCTGACAACCACATATCTGCTTTATCAGAAACTACAAATTGTTTTCCAAAGTTTTTATCTAATTTTTCATTTTTACAAGTAAGATAAATGAATTCTACATCCTTATTGACACTTGGGATTATCAGTATTTCTAGTGTTAGCCATAAAGTGTGTACTGATAGCTTCTTGTGATGATAGTTTGCATTTCCCTAATACCTACTCATGTTGAGCCTCTTTGATGTGTTTATTTGACACATGTGCTCTTTGGTAAAATGTCTATGAAATTGTTTTTCACAATGCTTGTCTTATTGTTGAGTTGTACAAGTCATTTATGTATTCTGGATGCAAGTTCTTCTTCAGATATGTTTTGAAAGTACTTTCTCCCAGTGTGTGCCTTGCCTTTTTGTTTTCTTAAGAGTGTATCTAAAAGAGCAGACATTTTAAATTTGAGTTTTGAGTCAATCTGAAATTCTATGCCTGTCCTCATATTCTAGGAGGACTTTGCATTCCTAATGATGGAAACATCAACTGATCATTGAGTTCCAGAAGTTTTTCTGCCTACTCCTTTTTAAAGTGATTCTTTCCCCTCCCTAGTGTAGTCTATATTCACATAAGAAGATAAGTAGTCAGTCAAAGACTTGCAGAGATCCTTCTGCAGATATTCAGAGATCTGTCTTTCATTTTGTGTATCTCTATCTTCCCAAGGCCTCCAAGCAGCGAAGTCTAGAGCTGCTTTGGAATTTCACAGTATTGTCCTCTGAATTCTTGCCTCAGTTAAAAATGTTTTTTTTTTTAATTGTGCTTGGGCCCTCTCTTCCTGTCTCTCCATCTGGATATTGGTCCTCAGCAATAAGTTGGTGCCGTTGTAAGACTCACTTGTTAATTTCCTTTCTCTGAGGAATCATAGTTCTGTATCACCTGTTTTCCAATATCTTTGAACCATTTTTAATGTGTTTTTGGTTTTTCTTTTTTGAGTTGTTTAAGGTAGAATGATAAATCTGGTTCTTTATACCACATTGAGCAGAAGTATTACTCTTTATCATCCACAATATGGAAAGTATTATTAAAAGTCCATATTGAATGTATTTATAACCATTTTTATTTGAGCAAATTGTAATGCTAGGAATATTCATATTTTGATATGCCTGATAAGTTTTCCAATGGGGAGATTGGTGTGGGAGTTATTGTCTTGTTGGATTTTAGTGGTATTCCCTCTGAGCATCAGGACCTTGCCCCAGAGAGGGAACCTGTTAACATTCTGAGAGTCCCAATTTAACATTTATCTCCTAGTTTGAGAAGGTTCAGCTGGGTTTCCTATTCTTTGCCTAAGTATTAGTACATTATCATAAAGTCATATTACTTCCTCCTTTTAAAAAATTCTTGGTATCTATGGTCTCATCTTCCTTGATTTACCTTGTGAATTTTTTATTGCCCTATCCTTTTGACTGTCCCATAGGCCTATCAGCTACCATTCAATGCCAAATATCCTCACCAGACACATTTTTACTTGTGGAATCACAATTTGGCAAAGGATGAGGTAGAATTCAATAGTCCCTTGAGAATATTTGATTTGAGTAACTGACTATATTAAATTACCTTTAGTTTTCTAGTTGCCTACCTCAGTTACAGGCACTTTAATGAAGTCATTGTCAATTTAATCAAAATTCCTTCCTTAATTTCTCATATGGTTCACTATAGAAATCTTTCTAGGAATTACATTGCATTAGAATCACTCTGATCACAGAACTTTTAGTGTTTTCAATTATGTAGAGCACAAAGTTGAAACTTCTAGACATGGAATTCAGTACCCTTCACAATTTGACTATAATTTACAATCCCAGTTTCATCTTTGTAATTTTACTTCATAAAAATAGTATGATCTAGTTGTTAAGTTTGTGGGCTCTAAAGTTAGATGTTTTTATTTCTTAGTGGTAGGTTCATGCAAAATTTACCAAAATACTGTAACCTTGAGTTTGGAGCACTTAGCTAAATAAATTTAGGTGATAATACAGTGCCTATGCTATGTGTTTTTGAGATTTAAATAACAGTGTACATTTAAAAGGATATAATACTAAGTCTGCCACTTGAAAATTGCTCACTAAGGACTTGTTATTTGTATTTTATTCATAATTGGTCAGTGTTTTAAAAACATACTAAGCACAATCAGGAGACCATAAATTTGTTCATACAATTCCCATTGCCTATAAAGTCTTCTGTCATTCTTATGCCTGCTAGAATTCTGATACTCATTCAAAACCTCTTTCAAAAACCACCATCCCTGTTAATCCTTACTCACTGTCTACAGGTAGAATTATTCCTCACCTTTGTGTCCCAATAATTCAATGCTACTCCTCAACTGTACAAATATTAATAACTATTTACACACATAATTGCAAACTTCACTACATAATGTGTTCATTCAAGAGAAGTGGAAAACTTATTATTGAAGTGAGTCTATTGACAAATACATGTACACACAAATACATACACACACACACACACACACACACATATATCTTCCTATATTAGAAGGATATTTTTCCTTCAAAGTTTAATTTAGCTGAAAATAGATTTTGAAGCAGTACTTCTCCAAAATTATTTTAATACATTTAATTTCCATTTAATTTATTTAAAAAGACAAGTTTCTTGTGCTGTGGCATTCTTGATGTAGAAATTAACTAAGGAATTACAAAATTATAATTGAAAATGCTCAGATTAAAGTTAAAATTTCCTGTGGTGGAAAGGAACAAATCGATCTGAAAATTTAGGAAAGGCTTCCTTGATATGGTGACTCATAAGATGACCTGTGAAGAATGTGTAGAAATTACTGTGATTGGGGGTGAGAAGGCAGAAAATGCAGTGTGGAAAAGATTTTAAGGTGTGACCAGCATAAACTCTTAAAAACAGCAGCAATAAAGATTAATCTAGATTAACGAAGATCAATCTAAGAAACCTTGGTTATCAGAATAATTCCAATTTCTCATTTACTCTCCAACTTTTTTTTTAATTGAAAGGGTAGTCTCTAGAATTATATTGCCCATTTTCAATTCTTAAAGGGGGGATAGATCAAGGTGTGTAGCTAACATGACCAAATTTGCAGTTTAAAGTCATTTAGTGGGAAATAGCGTGAAGTCAACATTGAAGGACAAATAGATTGAACGGGACAATGAATAAGCTATTTCATTCATTCAGGTTGAGGTGAGGAAGGCTTGGGCTAAACTATCTCTGCAGGTAGAGAGAACCTATAACTACTCAGAAGGTTCTCTGTAAACCTGTTGAAGGATGAATATGTGGTAGGGAAGAGCACAAAGGAAAAAATGACTCCTTAATTTCAGTACCTAGATTCATGACCTGGTGTAAGAAGTCTCAGGGTGTTGGCAATGGTGTTGGCAACTTTCTCATGATTTATATGTTTGAATTTAGAAGAATTTATCTCTAGACTTTGAGTTTAGTGGTGTTTCCTAAAAATAGAAAGTCTAATCTTGCCCTGAAATATTCTTTGAAGACTCATAAAACAAACATACATACCACTCTTTGAAAAAAATATTAAAACCTCAATATTTCATATGTAGGAGTTGTTTGATAAGTGAGTGCTGGGTGACTTTATTAGACTCAGACACTTGATCAAAGCCTTAAAGTGGCAATTCATGCTGTTGCACCTTTAAGAACACATTTATGGTAGTCTTCCTTGATCATGTTAAGTGCCTGATAAGCAGAAGGAAGCATGGAGAGTATGTGCTACCCATATGGATGATGTTTGGGTAATTTATGTC
The DNA here is from genome assembly GCF_902686445.1 of Sciurus carolinensis. Taxonomy (NCBI): domain Eukaryota; kingdom Metazoa; phylum Chordata; class Mammalia; order Rodentia; family Sciuridae; genus Sciurus; species Sciurus carolinensis. The sequence continues at coordinate 57,117,267 of NC_062220.1, forward strand.
CATATGAAATAAAATGGAAATTTTTCTTAACAAATTATTCCAATAATACACTGCAAAGGATTATTTTTTTTCAAGAGATTCTTTTGTCTTCTCTACTTTGCTTTGTACATGAATGTTATGACTTAGATGTGAAGTGCCCCCCAAAATTGCATTAACTGAGTGGTAACTGAAGGCAGGTAGAGTGTGGCTGAAGGAGGTGGGTCGTTGGGGATGTGCCAGTGGGGTATATGTCTGGCAGTGGAGTCTCTGCTTCTCCATCATCATGTGAGCTGCTTCCCTCTACCACACTCTTCTGCCATGATGTGCTGTCTCACTTGCTGGCTATCTATGAACTGAGACCTCTGAAGCCGTGAGCCCTCAAATAAACTTTTCCTCCTTTACAATTGTTCTGGTTGGGTCTTTTAGTCACAGCAGCAAAAAGCTGACTAAAACAATGAATATATAACATCATAAAGATTAAGAAAACTTGACTATCAGAATAATTCTGATTTCTCATTTATACTCCAAATATTTATAGAAGATTTTTAAATTACTGTTTTGTTTTTGTACATCATTCAATTATCAGAAAGAAACATATTTTCTTCAAAAATATATGTATGGGTCTGATGTAGCTTTGCTAGAAATGCTAAAGCAATTATAAAATTATTAATATTATAGTTAACTTTCCCCAAGTATTCCTAGTGTGTTTGTATCTTTCTAAATCTTTCTAGATAAACCCATCATGAATTTAGTATAATTCTGTCAGTTGCATACTAAATAATCTAGAGAGAACATCAAATTGCTAAAGCTCAAAAATATTCTTCAATCACAAATGTTATTCTTGGTCAAGGAATAAAAATCTCTTTGGATTATTAATTTATTCTAATATGTTGTTTAAAAAATTGCTTAGGAAACTACCACTTTCTAAAATTTCCTCTTAGGATCTCTGAGAATTCATGGCTTACAATTTTATTCATATAAATATTCAATCAAATAGCTATTTAAATGATTCACTTTAATATTCTTTTCATGTTTAGGTGTCATAAAGTGTATTAACTAAATAATTACTTTTCTTTATAAGATTTAAATGATCTAATAATAATCGTTACAACACATCATGGTAGTTTTTGAAAATATGCTTTCTGGGCAGTTAACATTTCTTGAATTTTTTCCTAAAGTTATTTCTTTAATCCTCCATGATTCATTTCTCTCTAATATGTCTTCAGATATCCTATATAAGTGCTGATTTAAGGTTCAGAATGTTTTCTCAAAATTAATAGTGACATGGTTCTATGAATTTGAAACTCTTCAGGAATACTTCCATTAATATGTTTTTAAAGGTATTATAAGTATAAATGGCCATATTAAGGTTTCAATTACTGTTGAAACTGAGAAAACAGAACCCCTTTAATAGCTGCTTCACAAAATTCTTCTCTCTGCTGTACTTATCAAAGACAAACCAAAGTTTAAAAAGAGTCTCAGAATATTTTGCCCTCATGATAATTGTATGAATGTGGTCCAAATACCTCAAATCAAAATAACCACCCTTCTATTCTTCAACTCCATACTTCATGTGCTCAGAACCACAACTATGGAGAAAAGTTTTACAAGCATTATTTAAGTCACCATACCCTTTCCACAGTTCTTGCCAAACTTCTACACAGTAGGAACTATGAAAATGAGTGCCAAACCCTCACGTTCCTGATATAGCTTCCAACAGCTGCAAGCCCTTAAGCTTCAAGTGCAGCTGCCTTGAGTAGTACTATTGAAAAGACCCACAAAGACAGATACACAGATTACATATGTTCAATAACTTTAGAGCAATAATAAGAATATGTGGTTATATTAAGGCCATTAGACAGGAGGGAAATTGCACAAGCAGTCTCTAATTGACCTTGCAGGGGGAGTCTGATCTCTTTTATTGTGCCTCCATTAGTCTCCAAATCATCTACTTTTGTTAGGATTACATATTCTTTCAACACACAAACCCACACCAAATAGAGGGCAATTACATTGGTTCAGTTAGTGCCTACTTTCTGATTTGTAATTTTCCAAAAGAGCACCATTTGAACAGTTAATTCCTGAAAAGTCTGAAGCAATTCCTGGCACCAAATTATTACCAGGAATCCAATATATGTGATATATATATATATTTATATATGTATACCAAATTGGAGAATAGAACCTACCACAGATATCTGAGCTATACCATATGAAAACAAAGAACAAATTCAAGTAAAACTCCACATCTGATGAAAATAAGTGAAAACATGTTTTTCTTCCAAATTTTAAAAACTAGATTTGGTCATGCAGTTCTTGTTCCCATCAAAGATCAAAACAATTTCAGTTAATACTTTGAAACTTCTTTTTATCCCTCTCCCTTTAAAAATGTTAGAAAACTGGACTTCTCCAAATTGCCTTTCATTTCTTCTAACTTTTTACAGTTGAATGACATTATTGGGCAGGATCATGTGAAGATAGTATTGACATTTAAAGATTTTTTTGTTGTCATTGTCATGGATGTGGGCCTTCTTGAATCCCTATCTGCCATTTTTCCATCATTACTCTTTATTTGTGCCAGGTCTCTGTGCCTAGCTTCCCAGTTTTACAAACCTTCATCCTTAGATGCAGAAGAATAATCCTGGTGTTAGAAATAAGTGAAGTCTAGAGCAACTGAAATGTGAGGCAATAATAAAATGTTTAATCTCTTGGGCATCATGAGTTTCAATTTATAAAATATAAAGAATATGAATACTTCAATAATTAATGTTGATTGCTTGTTCTCATGAAAGAGAGGCATGATGTGAAAATTGGGGGATGTGTAATTTCAAATAATTATTTTACTTTTGGTTTAAGTTCTTCCTTTACCTAAACTTCATATTTCAACTGAATTCGTGTTACAGTAGCTATATTCATGAATGTCTTTTTCTCTTTTATGTTCTTCTAGCACATAATTCTTATTGAGATCATATTAACTTTTTTACTTGCCAGACATTTGGATATGCATAACATTTTCCACTATTTTAAAATTATACACACATACACCCCTATTCTTCATTATATACCATATGTATATGTGTAGGTGTAGGTGTGTATGTGTGTGTGTGTGTGTGTAACACTGTAAGGACCACCTGTGTGAAGAATGCTTTGGTTAAACTTTGGTGAATATAAAAAATTTGTTCAATCTTTAATAATATTCACTCTCCATAAATACTGGCCTTCACCGTTCAATTTCTTCTTGAAATGCTCTCCTCCCTGCGACGTCCCTGCTTCCTGAAACTTGGGGATGATAAACATTACCTGTTAGGCAATTCGGTACACTTTTGTACTTTGCACAAGAATGCCTGGAGCTAAATGTAGGTCAAGAATATGTGCCAAACCTCTTTCCCACACCAAACAGTGAAAAGTGTGACCTCAAACCCCAGCTGCATAAGGCATTTAAGGATCTAGGGAGATTCTTTATCAAGGAGTTTCCGATCATCAAGAATGCAAGCTTGTTTCTTTGAGATCTCAACACAATGATCCCTCCCTTTAAAACCTTTTTATGTTAAATTGAATTTGAAGCCATTCCTCAGTGAACTTTAATCTTGAGCTAATAATGACGCAATGCTTCCTGAGCTCCATAGTCTTCTAGGACTTGGGATGTGTTTTGAAATACTGCCAGCTGTATTCAACACACAATGGATTATTGGCCAAGTAGCTTTTCAGAAGACAAGATGAGAGCTACCTGCCTTCTTTGAGTGTAGCGTCTTTGTTTTCTCTTAAAGATGCCTGTCTTAAGGGATGGAAAATACAGATATATGTGGACCTGGGTCTGTGTTTTTTGTGTTTTTGTATACATTATACATGTATCAACAAAAAGTATGCTAGGCCCAATAAAACATAATTCTAGTATTTTCCTTGCCTGGTATTTGAAACTTATTGGCATTTGGTATAAAACTGATTTATTGAATTGGATAACAATAAAATAACTAAAATGTATTATTGCTAATTATATACCAGGCGCTTCCAGTTTCTTTATGTTCATCAATATACAATGCTATGATGTTGCATGATCAAATCCCATTTTCCACATTAGTTTACTGAAGGTCTTAAGAAGTTAAAATTCTTGTCCAAAGTCACCTGATGAGCCAGGATTCAAACTCAGGCCATTAGTATAAAACTCCTTGTTCCTAAACACAGCTCTGATTCACTACTGAAGCAGAGATAAATTGAAGTCTGAGGAAGGTGTTGGCATTATATAGATAACAACTGTACTATTCTTAGAAAAATTATATTTAGGCTATGTTTCCCAAAGGCAATTAAGGTAGTATATATTTTTTCATACTTTAACCTGGATACTAGTTTAAAAAAACTACAAGACACACTTTTTGCTAAGGAAAGTATGTATATTCATCCACAATGGAAATGTTTATCATTCTTTCATAAACCTTCTCCAGGACATTCCTCTCTAATAGAACCCTAGATTTGTGTGCCTGTGCCGATAATGAGGCATCTCAGGCATTCTGGTTCCTCCTTCTCAGGCACATTTCTCCCACAGGCTCACAGAACACTGTCCTACTGTATGTAGAGAAAACGAAGGTTGTGAATTGCAGTTCATGTTTTCATTCTTGCTTTGACTGAACATCTGCTCACCCAAGACCAGCTTTTTTAGTTCCATCTACTCATTACTATGGTTACCATGGTATATGCTCTATTTTAGGTCTGTATCTATTGGCGTGTGGCCATTCTCTCTTGGGGGAAAAAAGAAGAAGTTTTCCAGAGCCAAACTGGCCTTCTATTCAGTAAATATGGTAATTTTTGCCTGTGCTGAGTTTCCACCCGTCCCCTTTCCTTTTATGTTTGGTGTTCTTCTGTTTGGAAAAGGGTCTTTCCATCCAACATTTTTTTGTGTGGATTTAACCACACATTTTCTACTTAATTACCCTCTCTGTTTTGAAAAGTTTCCCCTTAATTGCACTCATATAGGATTTGTTTCTATAGTCATTGTGATATTTAAATGTGACAGTTGCCTGCTTATACTCCTCTAAATATGGTATCTAGGAAGAAGATGCTTGATATTTCAAGATGAAGATCATACTGTTGCTAGATTTTAGCTAACTATGGACCTATGCTGTCTAATATGAGCAATCACCAATCAGTCATATGTGGCAATTGAGTTCTTGAATTGTGCTAGACTGTGTTGTGATGTGTAGATTTTAAGAACATAATGAAAGAAAGAATGTAAAATATCACAATCATTCTTCTATTAGTACATGTTGAAATTAAAATATTTTGTTATATTAGGCTAAATAAAATACATTATTAAAATTAGTTTCATCTTTTAAATTTTTAATTTTTCTAAAGTAACTGCTGGGAAACTTAAAATATATGTGACCCACTTATATCAATTAGTGCTGCCTCAGACCATTTCTGAAATTTGAGATGATATCTAATGAAAACAAATAAAACAATAAATAAAAAAACACTAATTCATATATTTATTAATTGGGCTAATGTGTGCGTTATTTTCAACTATAATTGCATTGCTTAAATGTGTGTCTCTATAGCTCAAATATGTGTCATTTAAAGGTGTCATGACTTAAGTCCCAAGAAGAATGTGTATTGGTTTATCTTGACTTTCTAAGAAGGACTAAATGTGTTGTGCATGTATGATTGGATAGATAGATGAAAGATGGATTTCTCTTTTTCTTTCACACACACACACATATATATTAATCAACAGTTTCTTATAATTATAAAAATTATATTCTGTAACTATGACCTGTATTTCCCAATGTAAAAATATATTTTAGCAGGAACTATATATATATTTAGCAGGAACTACTCAAAATAAATGTGCAAAAGATTTGAGGAATAAAGATATGAAACACAAGCTTTTTGTTATGAAAATGGATTGGCCTGTTTTATCATGATCAGTTTGTTATGTATAAATATAAGTTTATCTCTTTTCTAAGGCTAGGAAATCCTAGTAACTTAGACAATTTCTCCTCCTTATCTAAATTATCTATAGAATAGATCCAAATTATTTAAAATATTAAAATTTTGAAGAGTGAGCTTCTGTCAGCAAGGAAATATTATTTATAATAAGAAATATATATCAAATATTTGAAATCAATAATTATTTTCAAAAGGTTTTAGAAAAAATAAATATAAAATATTTTAATATGTCATTATTATGGTTTACTTGTCTAACTTATTAACTTTATTTTGTTTGTTTCATTTTTATTATAAATTTTAAACAGACAACTTTTCTGGAAAATGCTTATATCCATAAAACTTCAACTTAGGTGAAAAGTAGATTAAGTTTATCTAGCATTAATTATGAAATACTTCCAATATCACATTGAAAATTTTATACCCTAAAATATATTAATAAATTTCTTAAGATTAAATTAAAAGTATAGAAAATATATAAATGAAAATAGATTTTCATTACAAAATATTTTCTCTTAAAAAAGATCAATCTTGGATTTGGAATTATGTAGGTATAACTTAAAGTAACAGGGATATAGGTTTAGTCTTTGAAACTGTTGCTTTTGGCATTTAGTCAATTGGAGGAAAATAAATTCTTGAATATTTATTATTTTTCAGTGTAATTGGTAGATGGTAGGTATATACCAATATCTATTAAATACACGGGAGAGCACAATCCAGAATCTGAAAATTTGCACCTCTTTTCAGTGCATTCAAATTTGGGAACATGGAACACAATGCGCTATGTGAAGTTTGAAAACCATTTTCCTTTATATTTTAAAAATAACTTCCTGGATGCCCCATTGCTTAGAATTCATTTAAATGATAGCAAATAGTTAGTCACTCTGTAAGTATAGCATATGTTTTGGATAAAAGTCCCAAAATGAAAGCAATAAAAAGAAATGTCATTGTTCATAGGCATTATGCCTTTGAAAATTTCCATTCTTCAAAATAATTCAAAATTCGTACACTTAATGGATGATCTTTGACTCTCTGATTTATGGCTATTTTTTATTCATTTAAGCCTTTCTTTGGAGGTTGGGTATATCATGGTAAACCACAAAAGTTTGAAATTTTGGAAAATTAGTACTTTTATAAATTTATGTTAATTAGAGGCAACTCCTGTCACCTGGTAGTGCTGTCAGTTTTAATTGCTTCTTTGAATGCTGAGAATTATGAGAAAGGAAAATGAAGAACTTAAAGAATGTAGTCAGGTTGTACCAAACTTTAAGCATTCTCAATGTAAAGTTAGGATGTTGTTGGACTGACTATTAACTACTCAAGTGTTCTTACAATCAGGTGGAAGTGCAAAAATGCCAGATTATGGTGTTTAGATTAGGAAGATTTTTCATGTTTTTGTGATGAGGATCTTGATTAAAGTTTCAAATGAGAATTTGTGGAGATTATGTTTTTACAAACTATTTCTAAATTGCTGAATGATATATAAAGTTAGTATTATTGATTTTCCAATTTTTCATAAGAAACACTCCATTAAGTCCAGCTTTTTATAGAGAAAATAGTTAATGGAGATAACCAGAGGATGGATTAATTAATTCCCCGATTGAAGGCCTGAAATGTCATCTAAGACACCAATCTTAGATTGAATCATGACTTGTTAAAAAATGAAATTGTGTCATTTCTCTTATCCTAAATAATATAATGATTTGTAACCCTAAACGATTGAGTCATTACTTTGATAACATACCCATAGTGGGTAGAGACACTTAAAGCAGTCTGAGTATAGCACACTTAATAGTAAAGTTACTCAGTATTCTAATATCCTCCAGAACCAAAAATATTTACTCAGTGCTAAAATCTAATAAATAGTTATCAAGTATTTTTTCTCCTTTCTATGAAGCACAACTTCATATATATATTTATGTGTGTATGTGAGTATACATACAAATACATACTTATCTCAATTTATTGGTGACTTAGTTTGATTACATCAGGGTCATGTTTGATTACATAAGGCAATGTCCTTTTAAAGTACAACAATGAATTGCAACTAAAAATCAAAACCAGAATAATTAGTTTCTTCACATTAAGTCAGTTTTAATTTCTCTCTTCTTAATTTTAACTTTGACTTCGAATGAAGACTTGTAATTTGGCCTGACATCTAATCCCTATGTTCCTGTTAGGAATTAATAGACTAACTTGTCTAGAAGTTTAGATTTCTACGGACCACTGTCTAGACCATCCTAGAAATAAGAACATTTCTTTTCATTGACAGTGTATTTAATGATGGTAGCTATAAAAATAAGAGATAGATTACATTACCATGAATAACAATTGAGAAGTATTTACAGTCACATTGCTCTTATTTTAATGCACAGCAGATATGATGTCTTTTTTTTTTTTCTGGAAGTGTTTTTGGGGCTTAGATTTTGAGGTTTATTTGTAATATCCTGATATGGACATCTGTTATCTGCCATTGGATATTAACATACTACATGTTTCAATGACCTCTGTAGCCTCTGGATTCTTTGTGGGAGTTCTCTTTAAATGGGTGTTTATGGCTAATTAATGGTAAAAGTAAGTTAATGAAAAAGGGAAATAACTGAATCCAGTTTATGATAACATTGTGAATAAAATTTAAAAAAACAGTTGGAGTCAGGACTTTTATAATTTTAGTTCTACATGTTCATTTACACGAATTGTATTTTCCCCATTGTACCAGAACGTTTCATAAACATTAGGGGAATACCTCATTTCCAGTGGGGTTGAACATGTTCTCAACCACATTCCTGTTTTATTTAACAGGTTGGACTTTCCTTCCTTCCATTTCTCCTTTTCCTACCACTGAAGGAGCACGCACACATGCCCACAGATTTTGTTCGCTTATTACTTGCCAGCTGTAATGCTGTAATGCCAAGCTCCAGCAGCAGCAGCAACATCTGGATCGGTGAAACTTTACTCTGGACTGGTTTTCTTCTTTTTCTTCATGGCCTTTCAGGCACCTGTGGATGTCCTGTACATACACAATGACATCAAACCACAGTTGGAAATCAAACCATAACCAATTCTGTTTTTATAATGAGCAATGATTATTTAGAAGTAAATAAAACAAAAACTGCTAGTAATGAAGATCAAGTTCAATGCACTGTGGATGAGAGCCCATGAAAATTTGACTTAAAACGTAAGTGAATATAAAACAGTAGTGTAACCAGAGTCACTCGAATCTTTCATTTTCAAACTTTATTATAAAACTGTGGGATGGGATTAGAAGCTGAAACTCAACAGAATTTATCTAAGGTAGAAGGCTCCTGCCATAAAACATTACGCCTTGATTTCAAGCTAAAAGAACTTTGGAGGGAAGCCAAAAAAATCAAAAAAAAAAAAAAAAAAAAAATCCTTCCATATCCCCCTGGTAAGTTTCTTAATCATCTTGGGTACTTCCATTCTTTTTCATATCCTGGAGTTTCTGATGTCTTTCTGAGTTCCAAATAGAATGACTGCAAAGTGGAATTTGAAGTTTACTCAGAAAACCAATCCATCACAAAACAAAACAAAACAAACAAACAAACAACAACAACAACAACAAAAACCATACCTGTCACAGATATTGGCTAGTTGAAATTCTATTCTATACATTTTTATAGAGTTCATGGGATTCAAATATAAAACCTGCAATATCAACTTTAATCTATAAAATCTAACTGTGTGTGATTCTGCCCTTTCTCTCTGCAGCCTGTTGGGGGAGTTGTCTCTTGTCTTGGATGTCTTGACCTGACCCCTTCATATAGGAATACCAAACAGAGAGGAAGGGCATAATCCATTGCTGTATTTTTCATCCTCATTGACTTGATAAAATTGAAACTATTCTTAGATTATAAAAGGAATGTAGGAATCATTAGCATGAGCTTTTTGGAAGAGTTAGATACATATATAAAATTTAAAAATCCCTATTCATTTAACATGCAAAAACAAGTCAGATTGCTGTACCACCCTCAGTATACCATGGGATGAGGAAGTAATGGAAAATAAATAGGGTAATCAATGGCAGATGATTGTTTTAGGTGCAGAGGAAAAATACCCTTTTCTATATCCATCTAAGCAGATAAACTTCATTGAAAACATTTGAAAATTGGTAGATCTTATTATTTAAATATATATCATACTTGGTTAAATATTCCTTTTATTATTTTTAAAAAATCATTTCAAAATTTTAGTATTAGACTCTCTACTTGTTTAGTATATACATTTAAAAAGTTATTTTAATTAGTCATAGTCTAGCTTCAAAATAAGTATGAGATTGTCAGTCTTATTTTTGAACTGACATAAAAATATTTATGAATGCAACCTAAATCATATTACTGCCATATAAGATTCTTTCAGATTCATTTTGAATTCCCAGTTAAGTATATTTTAATAGAACAATCAGAATAATGAACAAGGATACATATATCCAGGGTATAAAGTATTTATTCAATTTATTAATTTCACAAGAACCAGTGATGCTTTGGAATAGATTCAATTTTATTGTCCTTGCTTTTGTTTTACTCGAGTTACTTCTTAAGAAATTCTTGTTTTATATATATATATGCCTTTATATATATATATGCCTTTATCTTTGACCATTAGGTAAGAATGTGAGGCATATGATATTGTCCATTTATGAATTAATCATATGATGGGTCTCATTTATTAAGCCAGCAGAAACAAGCCCTAAATTTGCCAGAAAAATAATACCACAAAACCATTACAGTGTCAGACAGTATTTATTTCAAGGTCATGAAATACCATGTGAAGGCACAAAGAGTAATATAAAACAAGTAACATAAAATAACATAACTTTGAAATTATATACTATATTCACAACTATTTTTCACTGAGACATGTTATATACTGTTGATTTTAATGATTGTTGATTAAATAAGACAAAGTAATAATATACTTTTTAAGTTTGGGTTGCAAAGCCATGGCCTCCATCTTATTTGGACTCCCATGTTGTTCACTTGGACTATTATATAGTCGTCACATCATGTGTTCTCAGTCCCCATCTAGGTTCCTGAGAGTGTTCTTCCTAAATTTCTGCTGTGTTCATATTTCTTCTCTCATTAGAATCTTCATCAAATCTTTACCATACCAACCCTTTTGAAAAACCCATATTTTACCTATTCATTTTATTAAAATATACATTTTGATACATAAAGCCACATGCAATTCAATGTTTCACTGCCTCCATTCCTTTATGTTACATTTGCCTGGAATGTTCTGTTTTCTCTAAGGTCACTTCACTACATCCCTATTTACCTAGCACAATCAAATTTTTTCTTAAGGTTCCATGTTGAAAATGACCTCCAGGAAATCTCCTGTGAAACTATGATGGAATTATTGATTCCACTCTTCACACTATCTCTGTATCTTTGATTCAGATACATTCTTTCCCCTGTATAAAGCTTCTTGTCCTGAAAATTATCTTCTATTTCTTCTCTCTTCCCTTCTTTCCCCTACCATTTCTCCTTTCTGTTTCTCTTTCTTTCCCTCCACAAAGAGATAAACATTTATTTTATGCCAGAAAGTTCTCTAAGAACCTGGTGTTAAAGAAGCCATTAATGTTTATTCATGGTTACCAAACTCTCTTGTGAGGATGCAAATGAGATTTTTGAACTATGAAGATGAGAACACTAAAACATTTTTTCTACATATACAGCCATAAAAAAATAACTTATCTCTATAGTTTCAGTCCTTAGTCTCTTGATGCGTTGCTGGTTCTTAGTAAGATTTCTAAAGATTATACCTGCTCTTTTATTTCTTTATAATTTATAAATACATTTATGCACAAAAGGAATTTTATGCACTCCAGTAAAGGTAAACTATCTAAAGATAAATGGAGCTGCCTCTAAAATAAATATTTAATCCATAAACTCAAAACTGTAATCTATCAACTCTCATCACAATAAATTAGAAGATGTTATAATCTTTGTGCTTCATTTATTTTGTGATCAATGTATGCAAATATTACATTGTTACCATTAATCCTAGTTTAAATTTATCTCAAGCTAAAAGCCCTAGATAAAAGGCAAATAACCTGGAGAGTTGTCCATTCATCAAAACAAGACAAAACAAAATAAAAATATTCCATAGCTGTTTTTTATAATAAAGTTTGCTCCATTTGCATGCTTTTAGGCTTGTAATGTGATTAAATGCCACATTATTTGCATGAGCTAGCAGTGTTGAAAGTTATAAATCTAGAATTAGTTCAAAATAAAGATAATTTCAAAAATTAAACTCATATCTATAAAATAATGTAATTATAATATGTAAACAGTAATTTCATAGATTTTAAATAGGATCACATATAGAATTATTCAAATAGATCTTATGAAAATCAAGAATATTTTATATGCCTTTTTGCTTTCTCTGTTAGGAATTATGTATGCTCTTTGCTACTACCTTGATTCTGTGTGAAGATTCTAGTACAATTCTGAACAGACATCAAAGGTTCAGCATTTTTCTACTTTCTTTGCCTGTTTGCTTTTCTTTCTCCATTTCTCTTTTTCTCTGCATCTTCTTTTTAGTCTTTTCTTCTTTTCATCACTTTATATGAAGTGTTTCCTGATGATGGCAATATAATAGATTATTTCTTCCTGACTGTTATTGATTATACAAATTGGCATAAAATTTAGTTATATTTTAGATATTTTATTTTCAAAGATCTATTGACATTCTCTGATATGTAAACGTTTTCCTCCCTGGAAATATTGTAGAACTTGTTAAGGGTAGAGATCAACTCATTACTAGAGTTTGCACATTTCATTTTTACCCTTGTATGAAAAATAGTTTCAGAGGCTGTTACTGGTACAATACTGTAGACCTATTTTTTAAATGATAGGTAGTTTGAAATGAGCAAAATCTAGTAATGGGTATTATTTATATGTTCCAAAACTAAAACTAGTCAAAGGAAAATAATTTTAAGAAAATATTTATTGCTTATGATCCATAAAACACTTAGCTTTGGTTTGTAACATTTTTATCTTTCAATTATAGAAATTGCCTAATTATAATTTGGCCAGAACCTTTTACTTAACCAGTACTCCCTTGAATGCTCTTACATAGGCAACCAACTTTTCTCTGAACTATTGTAAAACTCTTCAATTTATCTCCTGGCTTGCACAAACAGCTCCAATAGTCCATACTCCATCAAGTTCCAGATGATCCTTTTAAAATAGGTCAGATCATAATGCAACAGTATTCAGTCATAAAACTGAAGGGCATTCTGCCATTTGTGACACCATGGATGAATCTGGAGGACATTATGCTAAATGATATATACCAGATAGAGAAAGACAAATACCCACATGATCTCACTAACACATAGAATCTAAAAAAAGTCAAATTCATAGAAGCAGAGAGCAGAATGTTCACTAGGGACTGGTGTGTAGAGGAAATGGGAAGATATTGGTGAAAGGGTACAAGTGTTCAGTTATAAGATGAACAAGCAAGCAACATAACTCTGTGAAACAGCACCTGCCTGGAATGCATGAAGCCATGGGTTCCATTGCTAGCATCATAAAAAAACTAGAAACGAAACAAAACCTTGTTGATAAGTTGAACAAGTTCTGAGATCTAAATCACAGCATGAATGGGGATGAAAGTGTTAATTTGATTATGATAATACATATATATAATCATATCACTACACTTTATGAATTTTTATGGACAATAAATTAAATATTTTAAAACTAAAATAGTTAAATAAAATGGTAGATGATATCACTATTGTGTTCAAAACCTTCCAATTATAATTCTCCACAAGGCTTTCTGTTGTTAGCCTCCTCATACCTCTGTGATGTCATTCACAAACATGTCCCTCACTTAGGCCTCTGCAGTCTCAGGGTCTCCTTGCTATTTCAGCCATACTTCCACCTGTTCATGGTGAGTCTCTTCTTTCTCAGTACCAGTTTCCCTTCATTCAGGTCTTTTAGCAAAAGTGACATTATTAAAGAAGTCCTCCCTGAGCTTCCAATCCAAAATAATAACTCCCCTCATTCTTTTTTCTCCCCCACTTTGGTACTTGCTTTATAAAATAATTTCATAATTGTTTAGATCAATGTCTGTTCCATAGTTGGCACAAATTATTTAAAATAGATAGATGATAGATGGATAGATGATAAAGGATAGAGACAGTAAATCAGACCAGTGAATGTGTACATGCATACATACATAGACATTGTCCTCTGTTATAGGTCTGTAGGACTATTACAAAAACAAAGGTAAATATAAATTACTGCATTTATACAATATATCATATTAATTATCACACTTGTTTTCATACCATTTATTATTTATTATGTGTTTTTTCTTTCTTTCTCCTCAAATAAAAATTCTTTAAGGGAAGAGCTTACTCTCATCTACTGAATTGTAGTGTTCTCTACCACATCTCCCATGCCTTAGACATTTTATCAATCAGTAAATATCTGCTGATTGCTGATTGCGGATTGTTGAAGGAATGGAATTATTTTCTGACAATTATAAAGTCAGGTCAATTGTGAATTTTCCTCATCATTTTCACTTATATTGTATAGTCTATTTAGCTAAACACATTTTGATATGTATATCACTTTTCACAAAAAATAGTGATTTTTAAGATCACATTTCATAATAAGCTTCAATCTATGAAAAAATAATTCAGAAATTATTTTGACTTTTCTTGTTAAAGATAAAAAATTTACATTTTGTAATCTAGAATTCTAATTTGATAAAGTGATTTCCAAAGTATACATAATCATCAGTTTGCCATTTTTCAGCCAAAAACAGCATTTGCTTTGTTTCAACCATATGTTCTTTTCTTTTTTCTCTGTAACAATCTTGTTTTTGTTCCTTCATTGGAGCTGGCAGATAACTATAAGGGTTTGAATTCCAAAGCCAATTCAGCATTAACTTTATATCCATGACCAATGTCAAATCTGAACTCTATCTAATAGAAATATTGAGTAATCTCATGTTAATCTCTCTACACCAGGTCTGACTTGAACTAATGAATGAGTTTGATTGGAAACCCCATTAGATTACTGTCATTCATTCTATAGAGTTTGCTTCTGTAAGAAACCAACCTATGGATTCATTCCACCCACCTAAGTCAGCCTGCTGCAATGTTCTTCACACACCCTGTAATTTGAAAACTCCTTGACTCATGGTGCCAAGAATGTAAGTTGGTTCAGCCTTCAGAGTGGTAAACAGAAGTTCTCCAGATAATTTCATTTATTTATACATTTTGACATTGTAGTAACTTACCATTCATTAAAATAACTTGGGAAGGTAATACATGGTTAAAAACTTTAAAATATTTTATTTTAAACCATATTACAACAAAAATATGCTACTTTATGGAAGATAATAAGCAAATATACATGATTTTAAAGTCAAATAAAAATATGTGACATAAATATTTTTATTGTGCAGATGTGCTATAACCAAGAAAAATTCATGGGATATTACTTTTTGTCTACTATAATACCAAAGAAATTAAATGTTAAATTAAAAAATAAAATCCTTGGCCTGTGTTGCATAAACCTTGAATGATGGTAATCAACCATGATGCGTGACTAAGGCGCACATCTGTCCATATGATTTATGACAGAATATAATCAGAGAATAAGCTCTCCATTTTTGAAAGAACTAAAGTTCATTGTAAGAAGGGGTCATGTTTAACATGGAAGCATGGGCATATTTTTTATTTATATGATTTCTGCAAGATTCTTCAACTTTATTTCCCCAAATTTATTCTTTTTTACTTATTGCATGCTGCAAGTACCTCCTTGTGAACTCCCACTCAGGAAATGACATAATATCTCCTCATCAGACAAATGTTTTCTTTTTCAGAAGAGAATGGTTCTTATGTTCTGCTTTAACTGAAGGTGGTCTGTCTGTCATACATGGCATGTTTGATTATATACTGATTAGTGCCAAAAGAACATGAAGATTAAGAGCTTTGCTAAAATGAATATTAGCAAACTTTAGCAACCAGACTGCAGTGAATTGAATCTTTTGAAGAAGTAATCAAGCACTTTTGAGTATTGATGCCTTTGATTGACATTAATATTATAGCACACAGCAAAATGCACCATTACATATTGTCAATCTATTTAGTTATCTATTTAGAGATAGAGTCTCCCAATTGCCAATGCCTACTGAGCATTTATTGTACATTTAACCATATTCATTTTTTGATGATGGCCATTTATGATTACTTAAATCTTTATTACAAATTGACAAGTGGTATACTGTTGTCCCCTCAGTTTGCAGATTAGGATATAGAGGCCAGAGTTGTAATCATTTGCCAAATATTCTCCAATGCATTTGGAATGGTGGAGTCGTCTCCACTAGGCAATGTGACCTTATGGGACATGCTCATACCTATTGTAATTCTGCCCTAGTGTTAAGCATGAAAGCTCCTCTTCTAGAAATGAAAACTCCTTCAAAAATCTTATACTGAGTTTAAATGTGATTTCCCATTTTATTAAATCCTCAATTTTTGTATCTTTTTGAAAATATGCATTTTCCTTGAATATAATTAAAATATAAGTGAAGATGATAGTGGTCATGATGACAATAAGAGAAAGATAATCATAGTCTTCTATTGAGACAGGCATTAGTTCTACATATATTAAATCATTAGTCCTAACAAGACTATTAGGTAGATAGTGCTACTATTTTCATTTTTCCATATGTTTAAACTAAGGTGATACAATTTAGTTATAGAGCATGTTTTTAGAGGCAAAATGGATTTCTTGCACACAGCATAGAGTTGGGTATTCTTATTTATCCATCTATTTATTCTTTATCTTTTAATAGTAGAATTTAATCTACAGATATTTAAGAGAAGTGTTAATAGATAAGGTCTTACTACAGTCATTTTGTAACTTATTTTCTAGTTTCATTGTAGGTCCTTTCTTTTTTCTCACTCTTATAGTTTTCCTTTGTGGTTAAGTAATTTAATCTAGTAGTATGTTTTGATTCCTTGCTTATTTGGGGTTTTCTATTAGAGATTTTTCCTTTGAGGTTAACTATATGACTTACAAAACTTTTTTTTAATTATAACAAGCTACTTTGACATTATAATACTTAAAGATGATCATAAAGATAAGAAAAAAACAGAAAATGTGTTTGAAAAATCTACGCTTACACTCCAGCCATATTCACATTATGAATTTGTGTGTGTTTGTGTGTGCCAGGGATTGAACTCAGGGGCACTTAACCACTGAGCCACATCCCCAGCCCTGTTTTGTATTTTATTTAGAAACAGGGTCTCACTGAGTTGCTCAACACCTCACTTTTGCTGAGGCTGGCTTTGAACTCCCAATCCTCCTGCCTCAGCCTCCCGAGTAGCTTGGATTACAGGCATGATCCATCATGCCTGGCACATTATGGATTTTTGATGCCCCATCTTCCTATATTGCTCTCTCTTAACATGTTAATGCAGTTATTATTGTTTTTAAAATCGTTTTGGATTTTAGTCTTCATACTAAAGATATAAATGCTTTACACACCATGTTTATAGTAGTAGAGCATTTTGAGTTTGTCTGCATATACAGGTCAACGACTATGACCAGGCATCAGGGCCTACCCCAACCCAAGGGAAAGACTTAAGGAGATAGACTGCCCTTTTTTGGGTTCTTACTTGATTCATGCTGAAAAACACACCACCTATGGATTTGGGGAAAGTTTGAGCTTGGATTACCTTCTTGTGCTGAACCAAGGACAACACAACAAAACTAGACTTGTGATGAACCTCCACTTAACAGTAGCATCTTGTGCTGAAATAGCAGAATGGACTATGTTCAAAGCTTTCTTGAAATTTCTGATTCTGTAGACTGGAATAAATACCAAATCCTTCAAAACCCAGTCAACATCATATACCAAGCAACAGGAATTTCAGGAAACTATGGAGCTGAGGATGAGGTTCAGTGGTACAGCACTTGCCTGGAATGTGTGAGATCCTGGGTGTGATCCCCAGCACTGCAAGCAAGCAAACAAACAAAGTAACAACAAAACTCTTACTGTTCTGAATTTTCAGGAATCCATTACCTCACATACAGTCAAGAAAAGGTGCCAAAGGTAACCAGAAAGTAATCAGTATGGGTAACTGGGTAACTTTTCAGATAGAAAATTTAAAAGAGTTATTTTAAGAAAATTTAATATGCTTCAAGAAAACACAGAAAAGATTCAACCTCCAAGAGAAAAACTTAACACAGGAACGGAAGTAATTAAAAAAATCAAATGGAAATCCTTGAGGAGAGCAATATACTAAGCAAAGTTAAAAATGCAATAGAGGATATAGATAACAGAATAGGTCAAACAGAAAAGTAAATCAGTAAGCTTAAAACAGGATACTTGAAAATACATAGTTGGTAGAAAAGAAAGAAAAAAGAAGAAAAACCAACAAGGAATGAAGAAACTCTGTGGAAAATTTGGAACAATATTAAAAGAGCACATATCCAGGTTATTGGAGTTCAAGGGGAATTGAGAATGCCAGAGGGCTAGGAAGCTTATTCAAGGAGGTCATAACAAAAATATCCCAAACCTACAGAAGGATACAAATATCCAGGTATAAGAAGTCTGAGGGTTGCCAATCAAGTCTACCCCAAGACACATTGTAATCAATCTATCAAAAGTGAAAGATGAAAAGAAGATCTCAAATGAGCAAGAGAGATGAAGAAACAAATACACATAGGAGTATTCCAATTAGCTTCACAGCAGACTTCTCAGAAGGAAACTCCAAGATCAGGAGAGGAATTTTCACAGTACTTATGCAAAAACCCTTCAGCCAAAAAGACTGTACTCTTCAGAGCTATTCTTTAGAAATGAAGAAGTAATAAAGACATCCCAGATAAGTAAAAGCAGAGAGAATGGTTCTCTACCAGACTGGTTCTCAAAGAAGTTCTAAAGGGAGTTCTTCAAACTCAAAAAAGGAGATATTAATGAGTAAGAAGAAAACATCAGAAGGTATAAAACTCACTGGTAAGAGTAACCATGCTGATGAACTCAGAATGTTCTAGCATTGTAAACCTGGTGTGAAAAGCATTTATACCTTTAGTTTGAAGATTAGAACCCAAACCAATTAAAATAATAGCTACGTTAATAAGTTGAGAGATAGGCAATATAGAAAGATGGAAATGGGACAATGAAATTCATAGTATGTAAAGGAATGGTGAACAAGTGTAGTTTTATGAACATATTTTCTGTTTCTCCTGTTTTCTTATATTCACAATTGTGTTAAAATGTTATCATTCCCAAATAGCTTCCTATGATCAAAATATGTTTTTCTGTAAATCTCATGGTAACCACAAAGCAAATGTCTAAAGAATTAGGAGAATTTACAAATTCAAATATTATTTATTAAAGATTCTTACTTAAAAAAAAAGAATTAGTAGAATTTAGACAGTAAGTTATAAATATATATGCAGTTTGTAATGGTTTCCTATTTAAGTTATTTTAAAATCATAATTAACAACTAGTTTGTGATGATCAGTTTGATATTAACCTTTAGAAGCTAAAGAAATCAAGGAGCTAAATAAGAAATATTCATATTTTTATTTTAAAATACATATTTTATTATAAATGTTTTAAAGCTGAAAATATTATACTAAAGACAGAAGAATTAGTTATTGCTTATTCATTTGAATGGATGAGAAAGGGGAGGCTTCGAAATGACCTAAAAAAGTATTTGATGGACAACTCCTGTTTTTTTGTAAGTTTATCTTATTTCATCATTTATAGTGTGCTTCTTTGATGGTATAAAAATGTAGTAAGTATCTCTGGATCCATGGAATTTTAAGCAACAAACATAGCTTCTTAAATCACATTTATTTCAAAGTTTATTTAGAAACCTGACATTTTGAATACATTTTTGCAGTTTCAGACTTCCCTGCAGTAGTTGCATTTTCATGGAGTTTGTCCTAAGAAATGCTGTCCACCAGAGAACAGTTATTTCAGTTAAATAATTTATTGGCAACTCAGCAACCATAATAACTGATGAAATATGTTGAGACAAGGAGTAGTCAAGTATAGTGAATGTGAAATGTACTGTGAATTTCAGAATAGGAAGAGCAGGTGCCAGGAAAAAAAAAAAAAAAGAATACTAAACAATAAGATTACATTTGTTTTTAATATTTTGAAGCTGAAAATAGTGATATTTAGGAAAGTCAAAGTATAACTTAAAATTAAAAGAATAAAATTACCCTATGGTAAACATCTACTCCTGAAAAGAAGAGAGAGAGAGAGAGAGAGAGAGAGAGAGAGAGAGAGAAAGGGAGAGAGAGAAACAGCAGTTGGTTACTTTCAACATTGAAATGGGGCAAGAGGCAAAATTGAATGAATTGTGGGAGAAGATGCTGTCACCAATCAGAACTTCATGAGTAACTATCATATAGTTCATATTTAATATTCTAGACACAACACTTCTATGTCTAGAAGGTCAGAAGGTAAAACTGAGGAAATGAACGAGGAGGGAGAAGCAAAAGGGCATTCACAGATTTATTGTATTAGCAGTCACCATCCCTGACCCAGTTTTGTTTTGTCTTGTCCTTTTCTCTTCCAAGGAAAGAATCTATATATTACTCCCACAAGTTTTGTATAAAAGTCCCTTAAGGCTACATGTGACTAATGCTTCTTTGGGACAAATGTAGCCTGAGGGATGGAAAGAGTTTTAGGGTCTGCAAGCTGAATCTCACATTAATATGGAGAAGTGTCCTATTAGGGTGATGGGTACCAGCTAATCGTAGCATTTCTTAATGTGTGAAAAAAATGTTTTTGCTAGTATCACGAGCCTTGTGCTGGGTGTACTGGTTTATTTGGAGCCTGCTACTTGTGAAAGCTTCACCTTTTCCATTTTTAGAAAATGTGAGGCAGCAAAAAGGTTTTTGACAAACTGCAGATCCTGCAGAGTTTAATCAGCTTAATTGTGGGCATACTACCACTACTCCTTGTCCTTTGTTTTGTGACCACTAGCAGTTGATGAATTTTTTTCTGCTTCTGGAATATAGTTTTAAAATAAAGTAAAAGAATGTGATTCTGGAAGATTAAAAATGTGCTTTATATAAAATCATCAGCAAGTAATAGAAAAGAAGACTCGCAGGAACTCCTAAATGGTAACTCTCTCTCTCTCTCTCTCTCTCTCTCTCTCTCTCTCTCTCTCTCTCTCTCTCTCTCTTGCTCTCTATCTCTCTGAATGTTTCCAAGCTTATTTTTAATACATATACTTAGAGCATCTCTTTGAATATTGTAATGACTTGATTGGTAGTAATGTACTTTGTGTGATCCAAAATCTAAAGGAGTGTTTTGTGTGTTGGTTAAGTTAATGGATTTTTACTTTTGTACCTTTATTCTGTTTGCAGTAAAATTAGTGCTTTTCTAGTTTAAAGATTTTAAATTATTATTATTTAAAAGTTTCAACTGATGCACCTCTAGATGGTTCCTTATATCAGTGCTTAATTTGGTTTTAATTTGATTACAATGATGCTGAAAGTTAATATGAATTAAGGCAGTGATCTTTAATTTGAACAATTTTATCTCAGTTAACTTTCCTCAAACTAAACTAAAATAATTAAAATATGATTAAAAGTTTAATTTGAAAATGAGAAGCACTTCACTTTATAGATAAAAGAAGTAGGAAAATGAAATTAGAAGAGAGCAAATTACAAAGTGAAAAAAAAATACATGTTAGTAATACAAACACACCCAAAATAAATTGTGAAAGGAAATCATCTCCATGACTTTATTCAATATAGATAATTTAACTAAATAGATTATTGGGTGAATTTGTAATTAAGAATTACATAGCATCAAAAATGTCTTAATGTAAAATATAGGTATCATAGTAAGCTATTTGAATGCAATACATATAAGTTCTTGTACAAAATTCTGTGAAAATTCTTAACCATAAAGCTCTAAAACTTTTGCTAAATTTGGTTATTAAGAACAGGAATATATAGTTGATTGTATTTATCATTCTCATGTAGGATTATTATTATTCTTTTCATTATTAGGAAGGAATAAAATATGAGAAAGATTTAAGTCACCAGATACCTTAAACAATTATTTAAGCAGGACACCAACTATTAAAAGATTGATTTTAATAAGATAATTTAGATTTTTTTTGTTTTTGTTTCTATCCTATGAGATTATTTCTTAATAATCATAGTAGCCATTTAAAAATATAACTCAAAATCATACCTAATGTTATCATGTCACTCATCCAAAGAGACACAGACAGTGTATACACTTTCATATTTTGTGGTCTTTCATTCATGGGATTTGTGCCCATAGTGGTGGTATCATTTATAAAATCAAAGTTTTCAAAAGTTAAAAATATTGGAGGAGAATACTTCATGTCTTCACCAACTTCATCATCTACATTTGCATGTTATACCTGTTCAGTGAGCCAGCAAATTCACAATTTACATTTATAGATCTTAAAATTTCAACTTGATATGACATTTTAGAGTCTTTGGAATTTAATTTTGGTCAGGTAAACTTACCTATTTGGAAATGAATGACCTGCTAATCCAGTACCACTAGAGAGAATAGGCAGGAGAAAATTATTCATAGCAAACAATAAACTTCGGCAGATAATATTCTCTTCAGTTAATTTGTTATTTATTTAGTCTTCATAATTCTGTAGTCCTCTGTTGGATTCATTATGAGAATAAAACAAACAATAATACTTCCTGCATTAGTTTTGCATATCTCCTTCTCTTTTATATTCAGAGAAAACCAGCTTTTACTTAGAGAAATAACTGAGTCTTAGCTGCCAGTTCCCTGGAATTCCTGCTGTAGTAAGGCAGGCAGGGCACAAAGCATGTTCTGTCTCCAGCGGGCATTGCTTGGCTGAGCAAAGGCTACTATCATCTCTGACATGCTGTTTTCTCTACATCTTTTCCTCTGTGCACTTTCTATTGTATTGTTCCATCAGTGAGGCTAGACTAAGTTGCACTATGGTAACAAAGGACCTCAACATCTGTGTGGCTTATAATAGCAAAGTTTACACACTGCACATGTTCTATATCCATCACAAGACCATATGAGCTCTATGCCACCATCATGTATTAGTACGTAATTCATACTAATATACATATTAGTATGTACGAAGCATGTATTAATATATTTCTGTTTGAGACATACTAATCTCATGGCAGAGGGTAAAGAGCAAGGGCAGAACCACGAGCTGGTTCTTAAAGCTTCTGCTCAGATGTGGTACAGGTTGCTTTCAGTCATGTGTTATTCATTGTCTAATGCAAGTCAAATGCATGAGTATGAAGTTGATAGTGTGGGAAGTCTAATCCTCCTTCATGGTTGTCTGTCTGTAACCTGTAGGTCCCAGGAGTTAAATCATAGATTACTATAATCTCCACCTTAAACTTTATCTCTTCATCTAATTTCAAAACTCTATAAAGTCACTGGTGAAATTTGAGGGTTTTTTATAGACATAAAACCATCAAAGTATTTACTTGTAGGTAGCAATATTAGTTTAAATTAAATTTGTTTTTAACTGACATAAAAATTGTTCTTATTAATTGTGTTTTAACACATACATATAAATGTATAATGTTGAAATCAGGTTAAACATATCTATCTCCATTAATATTTGTTATGATTTGGATGTGTTGTCCCCTAAAAGCTCACATGTGAGACAATGCAAGAAGGTTTGGAGGAGAAATGATTGGGTCATAGCCTTAACCTAATCAGTGAATTGATCCTTGATGGGATTAATTGAGTGGTAACTGGAGGCAAGTGGGGTGTGGCTGGAGGAAGTGGTTCATTGGGAACATGGCTCTGGGGTATATATTTTGTATTTGGAGAGTGGAGTCTCTCTTCTGCTTCCTGATCACCCTGTGAGCTGGTTCCCTCTACCATACTCTTCCACCATGTCCTGCCTCACCTTGAGCCCTGAGGAATGGAGCCTGATGTCAATGGACTAAGACCCCTGAAAGTGGGAGCCCCTAAATAAACCTTTTGTCCTTTACATTTGTTCTGGTTGGGTCTTTAAATCACAACAGCGTAAAAGCTGACTAAAACAACATTCATCGTTTCTTTATTGTGAAAACTTTGAAAATCCTTTCTTCTGGCTTTTTGCAAGGTACAGTATCTTATCATTATCCATAGTTACACTACTATACAATAGCACTCCAGAACTTCTTGCTCCTATCTATCTGTAACTTAGTAGCCATTGATCAATATTTCTCCAATCTCCTTTGCCCCTCTCCCTGGCCTCTGGTAACCACTGTCCTACACTCGACTCCTATGAGATCAACATTTTTATATTCCATACATGAGTGAGATCTCATAGTACTTAAGGGGCAGGTCCAGGGTGAGCTTGGAAAGCTATGGGCCACACACTTGAAGAGTAGGAAATTTGAGTCCCATATTTGTAAAAAACACTTACCTGTCTTCACTTATCATAAACACACATTCAAGAATAGAGTATGCACGTCTAGATCTGTCACAAATTGACTCTACACAATTTTACCCATTATTTTAAGAGTAAAACTATGTTGCCATCTAATTTAAAAGGAAATAAAATACTAGTTTCTTAACTCACAGTTTAAAAGTTGAAAACCTTTTGATGAAATGTGTAAGACCATAGAGGAAAACAATAAGTAATTAATTTATTCCCAAGGAACTATGAATTGATATCTTTGCTTTTACAAAATTCCAAAGAAATTGCCTGAGTGTATGGACTTATAGACTCATAGTTTTATTCTTCCTATGATTTTTTCTGTTTTGTTTTCAAAACTGAAAATTCTTTAAATTCTTCTATTTAAATAGCAATATAACTTCAGAGAAAATAAGTATTTAAATATCCATCACAGTTCATAGTCTCAAAATAATAATAGATAATGCTTGATGTCATAGAATCAAATGACTAGTGTGAAGAGAACTGACATTTTATATATAATGTTTCCAAAAAAATAATTTATCTGTATTGTAAGTAACTGCAGAATAGGAGGTGTTGCAAATACCAAGAAGTATCAAAGATGTTCATACCAATAATATTTATAAGTATGATTAAGAATTAATATAAAAACTCAAAATCTTTTGAAGGGTCAAATATATTCAAAATGAAGGAATTATGTACATTTGGAAAAGTCACATGTATTCAGAAGGAAATAGGGATTCCAGAAATGGTTGTACTAAACACTTGAGCTATTTAGTTGAAAGTTTATCTAATTTAAATCATAACAAACTTGTACAACTCAGCTAAGAATTTTCCAAGCAGTGTGTGAGTGTTTGTATACAGGTGTGTGCATATGCATGTGTGTTGTGTATTTGTTATATATATGTATATATATGGTAATGTATGGCTAAAGTGTTCATTTGTATATATTATAAGCTACAAACAAATAAAAATTTATATGATAGTTTTAGCATATGAGTAAACTTAAGGACTTTAGTTGTAGATGATTAGTTCTATAATAGTTTATAAAATGTATGTTTATTTTCTAAGGGGAAAATTGTTTCAGTGTCATTTTTTTAAAAGCCTTTAGAAATTATGTATTATCATTGGGGCTTCCTTCATGACCTCTTAATGACCCAAAAGTGACCTGAGAAATTTGTTCAGATTGATTTGAAATTTGCAGAAAAAAAACACCAGGAAGTTTATATAAGGCAATAATTAAAGGGTCTTACACTAAGGAGAATATATTCATTTTCTTCTCATATAGCCTTTGTAATCTCACTGAAAAATAAAATGATGAAACTTTTTGCTTCAGGGCTCTAATCTTAACTATGGACAGTCAAATAAATTGGGTTTTTAAAGTTGCTTTGAGGATATATTCCATAGAAATATTTTAATTAAATTGTACTTATATTCAGCCTCTCCTAAAACCATTCTAAGACTTGCTGATAAAGGCCTCTTAAGGGTCCTCTGAAGCCCTAGGTGTGATCTCTTTGTTTTAGTGACTCATGTCATGCCATTTAAGATACATTAAAAATCTATCTTTGTCTCATAGCAAGCATAATTTTAAAAGTTGGAAGAGGATTTATAAATTTTCCCTTTTATTTCATTGTATTTTCTGTGATTTTTTCAACAATCATCAAATATACCTGAGGATACTTACAAAGGAAGAAAATCTTAACTACAAAAAGTTTTCAATTTAGCAATTTAATATGGTTGAAAGGGTAAATGTAAAACACCTTTAGATAGAGACTTACTAATTTCTATTTAAATATCTTTTTAATCATATTATAGAAACCACCAAAATTTTCATGACTTATTTTTCCAGTTCAGAAAAGTCTATTGACAGATTCTGAGCAATGTACTATGGTGCCTGAAGGATATATCATCCCCTGATATGTGTAATGTGGTCGAAATCTTTACCAAGCATCTTTAATCTTCATTTCATAAACTTGGAATCAAGAATACCCCAGAAGCTTGGTTTGTAGTCTCACCTCTCTGTTTCCTAAGCATTCAGTACATATGACCATCTTTATGCTCATCAAGTTGTTCTATAATCATTAATTTCTTATCTGACTTCTTCAATAAAACAAGAGATAGAAGCATATTTGTTTGTTTACTGAAACACATTTATTTCAACATAGAAATTCACTTGAAACATATATTTATTGTATATTTTTGTATTCTAATCCCTGCCAGGCACAGGATAACCTTAATGAACAAGTCCCAGCACCCCAGAAAATTATATTTTAGTTGCATATCTAATTTAATTTTTCAATGAAATCATTTCCAGGTACATTGGACATGTTTAACAAGTACTGTGAGTGCACAAATAAATAAACATGTAAATTGTTTATGTTTAAAGATAAAAATGCTTGAAATTATTTAAATTAAAAAATTTTAATACACTTTAAAAATCCAGAACAACACATATCTTCAAGTTATTATGACTATCATATATCTAATTCTAATGAAAGTCATTTGGAATTCTTCATGATAAATGAAATTGAACTTCAATTGATTAGTTTTTAATTTATTCATATTCATTGCCCAGATTACCTCATCTTTTCATCCTCCCATGAGAGAAAGACAGAATAGTGAGGGAGGGAGGGAGGGAAAAGAGAAAGGATGATGCTTGAAAATTAAAATGAACTTTTCCTGCAATATTAATCACTGTTTTAAGCCTTTCCAATAAATTCAGTGTTAGTTTTAAAGAGAATGGCCAGGGTAAGTTTCTATTCTGCTAACTGCTAGTAAATCATTGCTTAATGAAAACAGGTACAGCAGAAAGCACAATGTTTTATTTGTTCTTAGTACATCTCTGTAGGAGCTAGCAGACATCATATTTGTCAAAGTCACCGTTCATTTAGAGTTTCCAGGAGAACACCAGGATCAAAGAAGAGAAATAGATAAGATAAAGAATTACAATCTATTTGCAATAGGAGTTACCCATTTAAGTTTCACTTGGTACTATCAATTTAGAACAAGCTGAAAGTATGCTTGTTAGGAATATTTACCTGACACGAATGGAATCTCTTTTGACAGAATTTTTTGTAGAAAAATTATATGGTGTGAATTGGAAAGAAAAAAAAAAAAAAGAACTGTCAGTTTGGATCAGTTATTTTGTAACTGCAGGTGCCTGCTTGGCTCATATAATCTTCCCAAAGATAGGGGGAAGACCTCATCTATGTCAGCACATTCTTGATATCATCAGAGAAGACAAATTTTTTTTATTCTATCATACTAATTTATTTAACATAGATGTAACTATTGAACAATACTGTGCATGTTAGAGTAATATTTTTTGTCCAACATGATGGTTGTATTGTGATCAATTTGATATAGAAATATCTGAAAGAGCAAAACCTCCACTGTGTGAATAAGCTTTTTAAATTACATTATCCATCTTAGAAAAAATGGTATTTTTTTCTAAAATGTTTCAATGTAAGCAATGCATTGTTATAAACTAGAAGATGTTGTTTATGGCATAGATCTTGCCAATGTTTATTTTCTTATCAGCTGAAATTTGGTTTACAGTTACAACCACATTATTTTTGCATTTTCAGCTTCTTCCCATCACTGTTCTCATTCTTTACTTGTTGACTTTATTGCTGTGTCTAGAATACTTTTTTCATGATCTTACCTCAGAACCTTTGTATTTATTGCCCTTTGATTTAAAATACTCTTTTTCAAGATATCCATGTGGTTTCTTCCTTCAGATCTCAGATAAAATGCCATCAACTCAAAGAGGACTTCCCTGACCATCCCAAGCATGAATATTCAGTCATCTTTTATCCTCTTATAACACTATGTAAAGCAGTAGCACTCTCCCATGTGGTATATGTCCCAGTGTCTGGTAAAGCCATTTTGAGAAAGACTGCCCTTCTGCTAACCTAGAAAGACTCATCTTAGAAGTCAAGAGGAATTCATAAGCCTTTGCTGGGTCAGAGAGCATCATCCAGGTGGACAGCCTAAATTTCTGACCTCTGCTGCTAAGTCTCACACCAATCCTTCTGCCCCCAGTGGCTCTCAGAGCCTTCCTTTCCATTATTGTGACCAAAAACATCTTACAACTACCAAGTCATCCCTGATCCCTGAGACTCTAAAACTAATCCTCCATTCTCTTTCTCCTGATGCCCTTTCACTGTTCTTGTTGGAACTTCCAAATGCAGCATAGCCATTAATTCAGAAACCAGAGGAGCAATGAAGCAATGAAGAAAAGACAAACAGGTGCACATAGAGAAAAACCTGGGGCAGGTGGAAAAGCCACGCCCTGATGAGGCTTGACTGACATCAGAGATAGCTCAGTACATTTATTTTATAGGTTTTGTCATCAGAAGATTATTTGTAAGAAAGATTTAACAAAGTAGGCAGTCTGAAGGACCCAGTGAAACAAGACATCAAGGTCATCTTGTCATGCCCAGAATTCTCTACCACCTGGGAGTTGGTGTCTGAGCTCAGCTGGGAGCCTTCTCAGTAGCCTGTTCTGGCAGAGCATTACCATAGCAACTGGGCCATCTTGACCTGCACCTTCCTGCAGGCAGTTCCCAGGCAAATGCAACTAGACAGGAATCAGAAACCATGACTCAAGTCACTGCTCTCCACACCCCAACAGATACCCTTTATCTTCAACCTCTTTTGTGTATTTCTCCTTATCTTCTCTCCAATGAAGCCCAATGACTGCTGCTTTTCACACCACCTTTCAAGAAGTGGCTATTACCCTCCCACACCACTTAAGTCACTGAGATTAGAGTGGAGGCAATGTTCTCTTTGCTCCTTAGTGTCACTTCCTGAGCTCTCTCCTTCCTCCTGTCTAAAACCCCATAGTTAAGTTCTCATGACATTAGTAGATACCCCCTGATACTAGTCCTCTTTTCAGTTTTTTTTTTCTAGTGTTGGGAGTTGAAACCAGGGCCTGAAACGTGGTAGGCAAGCATTCCATGATTGAACTTTCCCTCTTCTGTTGAGATTTTGTTTTCTACTGACTTTTTCAAACTCTGTTCTTACTATGTATTATGATAATTTCAATATTCAAAACGAGTCTCCAAAAATGTAGTCCCTCCATAAATTGATGCTTCTCCCTGAGGGTCTTGTTTTCTACCTAATAGCTACCTTGAAACAATTTCACCATCTTATAATGCATATATCTAAGAGATATTTGATATGATATTGACATTTGAATTATCAATATTTGTATGCATGTTTGGAATAACAGATTATCTGTTTTCTTGAATCAATTTTTTCCCTCAAATCCTATCACATAGGAAGGAGTCCAATAAATATCTGTTGAATCAATGGATGTAGAATAATATACCTATATTTCTCAACAATATAACAAAATAGAAATAAATATTGTAAAGTCAAAAATAATTCAGAATTGAAAATAACAGAAATAACTGCTACTTCAGAACTTGTATCACCCTATTGTTTTTTTGACTTTGATAAGATTAATGATGTTTGATAATACTAGTACTTAGCTACTGAATCTCAACTGCACACTTTATTTTGAAACAAAATATGTATCTTCCCAAATGTAAACGCTTTTACATCTTTACCCCAGATTTGTATTATCTTTATTTTCTAAATTGTTTTCAATATTTATTCAATTATAATACATGCTTTAAAGCATGTATTTTAGTAAAATAAAATTGTTCAAAGCATGTTTTGAATGTTGTATTTGAAAAATTCTGTTATTTTAAACTTCTTTTTATTTTACCTTTATAGTTTATTATCTTTATTCAGGAAAACCTTTGTAAAGTGAAATCAATTACTTGCTAACAATGCTATGAAATCACTGCTTAGTGAGTTTGTCGGGGTTAGCCTTTCATCCTCAGTGGTGAAAAATGTTAATGACATCATAGCATCACAGACATTCCTCTGCCCCCACTGACGATCGCAGGACCTTCAACAGAACACATCAGTGTTTCAATTAATTCTCAATAAGCCAGTTAATTTTTTTTTTTTACCAGTCAGAACCTTAACAATTAATTATTTCATGTACCTCAATCAGTGAATACAAATGTATTCGGGGGGAGCTAGAGTGAAAAATTAGATAAATTAGTGCCTGCCTCCCATAATATCTTTTCCCTTTCCACATTTTATCTTCCTGTTCAAAATGTTGAGGTGGTATAAAGAGTTTTACATTGACTTTT
This sequence comes from Sciurus carolinensis, assembly GCF_902686445.1. Classification (NCBI taxonomy): domain Eukaryota; kingdom Metazoa; phylum Chordata; class Mammalia; order Rodentia; family Sciuridae; genus Sciurus; species Sciurus carolinensis. The sequence goes on from NC_062220.1 coordinate 57,147,774, forward strand.
ACTTTTTATTATAGACTGTTAAATGTGTGATGTATACTGAATTCTAAGAATGAACTTGTTTATTTCTGTAAGGTACTTGAAGTGTCCAGGTCCTTAAACTAAACAGAAGAATGAACAAATGTGCCTCAGGAAGTAATTTTTCCTAGAAGGAGGTAAGACATTTAAAAAATATGTACTTTTGCATGTCAATAAGTTTTAAAGGAAATTTAAATATACTCATGTATTTATTTAATATATAATTTAGAAGATATGTTATTTTTAAAAAATAAGAGCATTTTCTGTTTTCACTCAGTCTTCTGTGGAATGATTTAGATATATAAGAGGTTTCTTACTCTTTAAGAAAATACTTTGTAGGGAGACCATATTGCTACTTCAAAATATCAAGAGGTGGATTTCTGCTATTTTGCTTTTTTAAAAAATCTTCATACTTAGGAATTTATTTGGGTTGGTCATGTTTCCCAGACCACAGAGTAAAGGTAGCTGGTATGCAGGCAGATTCTTACCTACAAAGATCCTTTGACTAACCTGCCCCTTCCTATATTACTTTGACCACAGTTGGTTGCTATCAGCCAGAATCCATGCAATAGTTCCAGTGCCAAATCAAGGGAAGGAGTCAGTTTTTAAAGTGTTATTCTGTGTTAGGGAACTTTTTGTTGCTTCCACAAAATACCTAAGAAAACCAACTTCAGGGAGGAAAGGTTTATTTTGGCTCATAGTTTCAGAGGTTTCAGTTCATGGCTATGAGCTTGAGGTGAGGCAGATCATCATGGCTGGGAGCACATAGCAGAGCAGAGCTGCTCACCTCATGGTGGCTGGATAACAGAGAGAGAAAAGATTCAGGGGACAAAATTTGTCATTCAAAGGCAAGGTTCCAGTGACCCGTCTCTTCCAACTAGGCCCCACCACTTTCCAACTAGGTTCCAAATCCTAGTTTCCACCACTTTAATAGTCCCACCAACTGTAGGACCAACCCTTGAATACATGAGCCTTTGGGGAACATTCCAAATCCAAATTATAACATACACTATCTTAATTTTGACTGAAGATGTGAGACTAAATAAACTATTACCCTTAAATTGAAATGCAGTTAGAAAATCTGAATGTATCCATATTATTTATTTTTATCCTTTTCAACTTAATTGTTTCTCAACATTAATTTTATTATATTAAGTAGGAAAAAAAAGTAGCAACATTAAACTTAAAATTCTACTGGTTATATACTGATGCTACTAGAAGGAATGAATAACTTGGATATCTATGAATAGTGTTGGTAAGAAAAATAGCCTGAGTTTAAATATGTTTTTTTCCCCATTTGGATCATTAAGTAGAATAAAATTCATTTGTCCATTTTATTTTAAATTTTATTTTAGTTTTAACTAATTAATTCCCAACTCTACTGGATTCATTTGGATTTAATTGGTTGATTTCTCCTATTTAATGTGAATAAGTGCTTTTTCTGCTCAAGTTTTTATATTACTGTCAATAAAAATAATATTTTCAATGAAGTCTATTAAAATTGCTATGTGGGAGCCTCATTTATATGTGAAAAACATTTATCACATAATGTGAAAATACACTGATTTAAGATGTGTGTTGAAATTTTAAAGTTGATACCAAATCAGTATGGAGTAGTAATTTTTTTACATCTCCTATCTTTAGTATTAATAGGACAATGAAGATTTCAAAAAACATGGTACCAGTTCTCCAATACATACATATACAATCTGTGTGTGCATGCATGCATATTTATGCATTTGTGTGTGTGAATGTGTGTGTATGATATATTCATTATCTGGCCAGACTAATTTTCAGACTTCCACAGTACTAATTTCCTGGATGCTATTTTTCTTTAGCACATCATGCACACAATGACTGAACATTTTCAGAAATTATAACCTTCTGATTTTCCATTTACAATTGCTTCCAAGGGCACAAATAAAGGAGGCAAAATTCACAAGGTGAATTTCCTGGACACTAATTAAAATCTATTCCACATTTATGAAGGACAAGTTGTATTAGATGTGGTTTCAATGTCATTGCCACTATGGTCTTTTAATATTTATTTGAATATTAAGCTAGTTTTCAAAAATTAATTTTTAAGAACATCAGCAGTTCATGTTGATGAATCTTAAACCATGAATCTACTAGTAATTTACATTATTGGATTGAAATGGGACAGTGACTAGATATCAACTAATGAATATTTACAAAATTTGGAATATCAAAATTCAACTAAAAATTGATAAAATTTGCTATTAGATATTACATCTAGTAGAAATACTTGCAGAATTGAATTTGTGATTCAATTTGTAGTTGGGAAATACAAAGACAAGCTGGGATAGATAACTATAGATCAGAAAATGTGATCTGGTCATCTCAAATTGGGACCATTGAGGCCTTTATTTTATCTAGTCCTCCCCACTTTCTTAGTTGATAGATAAAATTGTTGTATATTTATCATGTACAAAACAATGTTTTCAACTATTCACAAGCACACATTATGGAATGGTTAAAAATAAGCATTACCTCTCAGTTATCATTTTTGTGATGAGAACACTTAAATTTAGTCTCTTAATATTTCTGAAGAATACAAGATTCTGCTATTAGCTATAGTCACCACGCTCATAATAGATTTCTTGAACTTATTTATCCTACACACAACAGAATACTATTCATCCACAAAAAAAGAATAATCCTGTCATTTACAGCAACAAGTATAAACCTGGAACACCTTATGTTAAACCAAGTAAGATGGGCAAAGAAAGATATATACTGAATGACCTTACTCATACGTGGAATTTAAAAATATTGATCTCATAGATGTTGAGAATAGACTAATGGTTACCAGAAGCTGGGAAAGGGGATGCAGGGTGGGTGTGAGGAGTTGTTAATCTCAATTTAACAAAAGTAACTTGGAAAATTGTTGTCATGGCAAATGAATTATGAGATAATCATATACATAATTATTTAATATTTTAAAATATATTTTGCTCATCCTAATTTTATTATCAATTGCTTATTTGTTTAAAGAATGCCAACAAAGCAATATCCATGATAACATTATTTTCCTCTACGTATTTGATTCTAAACAAATTCCAGATTAAATACATGCAAATGCCTTAATTGTAAATACTTGACAAAGATTTTAAGCATTTGTTTAAAAGAGTAGAAGGTAATCAAAAGAGCCTGTAGTTATTCTTAAGGATGTACTGAATTAGAAAGAGAGGACAATAAAAGTCCAAATTAACTAAAAAGTAAAATTAAAAATGTGTGGATGAGAAGGAAAGAACATAAAAATCAAAATATTAAGAAGATCAACAGTAGTATATAATTTGCTATTTCATTCAAGGTTAAATGCCTTTGTTTTTATGTGACTGTTAAATAACTTTTTTCTGGTTTTGTAGGAGTTGGTCTCATATGGTAGCATGAAATTATACTCTAGACTCAAATAGTTCAGGATTCACAAGCTGAATTATTATGTGCCTTGAGGAAATTGCTATGCCTTGTTTTCTCATTTATATATTGGGACAAACAATACAAAATTTTATTAGCTTATACTTATTTTAACATCTATTTATTTATTTATTTATTTATTTGCAGTGTTGGGGATTGAACCCAGGGCCTTGTACTTGACAGCAGGTACTCTATGAACTGAGTTATATCCCCAGCCCCATATTTTTAAATATTTTATGAATTTTTTTGGCAAAATTGAATTTTAAAATTTCCCTTTCTTTGGTTACTTTTTTTTTTTTTTAACTTTACATTTATCTTACTATTCAAGAAAATTCTACTTTTTTTTTTCATGGTTGTTTAAGTCTTATTTTTGAATTGTAGATTGCAAGTGGTTTGAAGGGAAAAATACTTTTTATTCTTCATACCTGTTCCTACCCACCAGTTGAAAAGGATATATGATATTAATTCAGTGAGTGAAGGGAAGGATAATCATTATGTAGAAATGTTGCTGGTAAATTGAGATAAAAAATCATATAAAACTTTTTAAATTTTCTGAAGGATGTTAGTATTTAAGAGTCTAAAACCTTTTTTTAGTGAAGAATCCTTAGACTCAACATTAACTTAGCTATTACTTCATTTTGATGTTTATGATCTTTTGGCCTATAGTATACTTAACATTTTGATCTATAGTGTAAGCACTTCTAAATATTGTTAAGGAACTAGAATAATTTTTCTTCATTAGAGATTTCCTACAAAGTTCTTAAGAGAATAAAGAAGGATATGTTGTCCAGGTGAGCTAAGAACAGACATTCAACTTTAGCAACAAGAAACCTTGACAATAGGTTTAACTAGCAGGCTCTCACCTTCAAGCCCTGACTCAGATCTTAGTGCCCACAGGTTTAAAAGAGGGCTTAGAGGTGTGGCCTTGCTCCTGAGAAAAATCTAACGAACGTGCCGTCCTTCTGTGTACCCTACATGTTTGCACAAGTCCAAGCTCAGATTCAGCTGAATCATCTGTTTTTCTGAATGATAACATCTTCTTTTTTTTCAAATCATTCTTTTATTTTTCTCTGTCTTCAAGAACCTGGGCTAAATGTTTCTAGGTCCATAGAATTTCTAAACCAGAAGAGCCTTGGGAGATCATCTCATTGTTTACATAAGAAATTTGAGGCCAAGAGGAATTTAAAACAAGTTATTCTAATTTGAGAGTTGTTTCCCTTACATCATAAAATCTTGCTGCCAAGATATTCCTTTTACGGAACATTCTTCCTCATTTAATTTATTTCCATTGTTTCTGTTATTTATCAGCATTATCACCAACAGAAAAATTTGTATTTGTGAGGACAAAATAAATGTGTAATTCTCCTTTTCTACAAAGAGGACAAAATAAATGTGTAACTCTCTACCAAGAGAAGTCTGTCAAGAAGTAAAAATGATGGAGCAAGAAAGTTAGAATAATAAGAGAAACACATAAATAGTGAACTACAGAAAGAACTAACTTGTTTGGGGAGTGGGATTTTATGACTGGCTAAACATTTGCTGATATTGGTATGAAAAGCAAGAAACTGTGTGGAACTTCTTGAAGTGTGTACAAGTTTTGTTTGTTTGTTTGTTTTTTCGTTTCTTTTTCTTTCTTTCTTTGGATGAAGCTACTCTATGTATTTATTTCTTGTTAACTTTATTGAGGAAAAGCTGAGATAAAATAAAGTACATCTATGAGTTTTGATAGAGGTATATATCCATGAAACCACTACCACAACCAAGATATAGAATATATTTATCCCCAAGACAAGATTTCTTATATCTCTTTCTTGTTTTAATACTACACGTTAGTGTGAATTTCATGTAAATATAAATGTGTATTTTTTCAATTGGTCTAATGCTTTAAAGAGTTATCTATGGTTTATGCGTATGAGAACTTTATTTCTTTGTATTGCTGAATGGTATTCCATTTAAAGGATGTACTGCAATATTTTTATTCATTCACTTGTCAGTGGATATTTGGTTGGTTTCATCTTTTGACATTTGTAAATTATTTTTTATGAACATTTGCATACAACTCTGTGTGTGGACATGTGTTTTCATTTCTCTTGGAGAAATAGAATTAAAACATCAGGATCATTTATTAGATGTGTTTTTTACCTTGTAAGAAATGAGAGTTTTACAAAGGAATGGTAGCATTTGTTATTCGTCTGAGCTATGTATAAGAGTTACTGTTGTGTTGTATCAGGGGTCTGCAAACTCTCATACTTGAGCCAAATTCAGCTTTTTTATTTGGAAATAAAATTATATTGGAACACAGCCATACTCATTTGTTTAGGAACAGGCTGCTTTCATGCTACAAAGGCTGAATTGAGTAATTAGCCAGTCTCAGCAACTTAGTGAGACCCTGTCTCAAAATAAAAATAAAAAAAGACAGGGGTGTAACTCAGTGATAGAGTTCCCCTGGGTTCAATCCTCAATACCATACACATTAAACAAAATTGTGTTAGATAGCTAAATGATCTATTTTAAAAATCACTTTGATTTCTCTAGTTTGCTTGCTTTTCCATAAAACTCTCCTCCCCTACCAAAAAAAAGTCTCCTTAAATTTTTGCTTCAGATTTTATTGAATCTATAGATCGATTTATATTTTTCTGTATGTTGCATTATTATCAATTTCTAATTTAATTCCATTGTGATGGTTAGAGAGCATACTCTGACTACTCTGACCACAATCACTTAAAATTTGTTTATACTTGTTTTTGTGCCCCGAACATTTCAATCTATATACAGTTTATGTACACTTGAAAATAGTGTATATTTTTCAGTTAACAGATAATGCTCTAATAGTATCAATTAGGTCAAGGTGCATTACAGTGTTCTTTACTTTCACTGCTTACTGACTTTTTTTGGTCTAGTTGTTCCAATAAAATTTTAAACTATGATTATGTAATTGTTATTTTATTCCTTTACTTCCACTAGTTATTGCTTCCTGTATATTGTCTATATTCTTTTATAGACTTATGCATCTGTTTTTTGTATATCTTCCTGCTGAAGTGATCCTTTTATCAATATGCAGTGTTTTATTTTATGTACTAATGCTTTTGCTTTGGTATTAATATGTAGTCACTCTTGCATACTTATGATTACTATTCGTATCTATTCATTTTCCATTTAAAGCTGGAGTTGAGCATTTAAGGCATTCTAATTTCTGTTTCTTTGTAACATATACCCTTTACCAAAACCAGAAATGCCTTTAGGACCTTATTTTTATCACTGATATTACGAAATATGATATTTTCCTTTCTTTTGCATTGAGCTAAGCACTAAACAGACCCTTTCTATCTAAAGACTCATGCATTTAATTTATAGCAAATTACATTCTTGCATTCATACATACATGTGTATCTTCCCTGATTGTTCTCTTTTCATTCTGTTAGTTTTAAAAATAAAATGTTTGATTTCTTTAACTTATTCATTATTTATTTTACTTCGATTTGTCTGTTTTATGTTCTTGTTGCCTTATTTTATGGAAATTTTCTTGACTTTATTTTCTAATCCTTCTGTTCCAGTTATTATTCCATTTTCCATAGATTTAATCCCCAGGAACTCCTTTTCTGTTTCTTTTTCTATATAATTTTACAAAATAAGTAAGACTTTCCTATTTTTAATATTCTAATTTTTTATTTCTAAAGAACATCAATTGTAGTTTTGATATATCTTCATTTTTCTTATTGGCTTTGTTTCTTCCAAATTCTTTCTGTTGGTTTGGGTATTGTTTTGTTTTGTGTTTTGATACTGGGGATTGAACCCAGGGGTGCTTTACCATTAAGGTACATCCCAAGCTCTTTTCATTTTGAGACAGGATCTTGCTAAGTTGCTGAGGGTCTTGCTAAATTGCTTAGACTGGTCTCAAATTTAGGATCCTCCTGCCTCAGGCTCCTGAGTCACTGGGATTATAGGTGTGTGTCACCTTGCCTGAATGGGTTTTGCTCTTTTTGTTGTTTTTTATTCTTCTTGTGAACTTTCCTCATGGATCCGAGGGTTCTAGGCTACCCACTTGTATTTCAAACCATTTTGAAAGTGCTATATGAGGTGGTGATGGGAGTGGGAGTAGAAGGGGTTAGAGGGTATTTTGTAGATTAGTTCACTGAACTAAATTATGTTGACCAATGAGCAAATTGTTCTCACTGTGAACCACCAACAATATATATGAAGGTCTTTCTCTAGTGCCTTTCAGTTTCTCCAGTAGTTGGTAGATGGGAAATATCTGCAGATTGGCAATATTATCAAAGCAGGGTGGGGAAAATTTTGGCCTCTCCATCTCTTCTGGTGTTGTATGCTTTCTGGTGCTAACTCTCTTTTTTTCCTAAGAGTAAATGAGCTTGCTTCTCCTATGAGGTCTCTAACTCCCTTATGCTGTCAGTGAATTTTATGTGAATTCTTTATCCACCAAATTCCATGAAATCTTATATTGCTATGGTTACTTTTATCATTCTCTTGATCGTTATGGATTTTTGTTTGTTGTTTGTTGGTTGGTTGGTTTTAATTCCCCTTTATACATTTTCTGGGGTTAAGGGAAGGGGAAGACATCTGCGTTGACTAATTGGAATTTACATGACATTCCTAACAAATAATCAGAGACATTTTATGAAGGTTTATTTAATTCAAATTTTATTATGAATGATGATGATGTGTTTCATAGATTTGATGGAGAACAAAAAGAATTTCTGGGTTTCTCAGAAACATTCACAGTACCAGTGAGCAATCAGCCTTCCATCCTTTGTAACTACATTTTGAAACTTATTAGCACCTATACCACAGGAAGAGAAGAAAACTCACATATGTCCATTTTAATACATGCTAAGAAGTTTTAGTAAGAAGTTTGATGGAGGAAGGTTTAGAAATTATTGGCTGAAATAATGTTTTGGGATTATCTGCAGATTTCATTACTCCTGTTATTTCTGTCCTACTCTTACTGTAGGTGATTGACTCTACTTTAAGTGGGAGTATAGACTGAAATGCAGTTGCAGCTCATCTGGCTTTCATCAAAACCATATCCCTATTGGGCCACAACTGGCCTTTGAAACAATTTATGTCTACGAGTACTACCCGGAGTCATCGGGGATTTGCCTGAGGTCTGATATGGTTGCTATAGAAATGGTCCTACTCCTTTCTTCTTTAGTGAAAACTCAACAAAAAACATTTAGCCAGAACTGAAAATAACAATGAAGAAATAATTATGAAGAAGTAGGATGTTGAAAATAGTTGGATTTGCAGAGTCTTGTACATATATCAATATATATTTATTTTGAATGGAATTTCTGTGACAATTTATTTTAGTCTACACTACAAAACTTGAGAATCAAATCCTCAAGTTTTTAAAAACTTTTCATTTACTTTACTCTAAATATGTGATCACTAGTTCCCTCGAGTTTTCTTTGTTAAGGTCAATTTGTTTAGTTTCTAAAATTTTAAAGTTAAAAAAAATGAGACCAAACCATAAAATTTTTTTCAGTCAGAAGAGCATAGAAGCTCAGATGAAATTTTCTAAAATTTCACATTTTAAGTGACACTTTTGCAGTAATGATTAAAAATTTCCAGATAAGAACATGAAGAAAACTACTTTATTGGATAAGATGACAAAATTGAAATGATTTGAAGTAACTTCCAAGCTATAAATATAATTGTCATGTTGCCAAGTTTTGATTATTTCATTAGAAATGTTTCAGTATAAATATGTAAAATAACAACAGTAACATCTGAATGATTGTTTGTTTAATATCTTCCAAAGTTTGCTCTTCACAATATTAAATTATCCTTGGATATTGATTAAAAAGCTATCATAAGAAAAGTATGGAAATACAAAGATGAATAAACTAAAAGCATGTATAAAGTTAAGAATCACAGGACATCTAGGATTCAGTTGCTCATACCAATAAAAAAAATCAGATGCAGTTTTATAATTATTTAACTAACACCCAATTTTCTCTGTTAAGCAGTGAAGAAGTCCCTATGTAGCAACACCTACTAGAAGGCTTCCACTCTGCCATAGATTTTTCTGGGAAAGAAACAAAGATACTTAAATGATTGACAAATTTACACTTTTATTACATTATAATACATAAAATAAACATCGATCTATCCTTACATAAATCTCATCTAATTTCCAAACTAATAGATGAATAGTTGCTTGAATTTATAATTAAAAGGAGGTTGCTTATGTTGAAGTATCCATTTTGATGAAACTACATTATATGGTCTGCCCAAATGCCTGACTTTCATCTCTATTCCTGATCTGACTCACTCTGTTTAAACTTTCATGCCCCAGCTAAACAGCACTTCCACAAAAAACCCTTCATATTTTACAGAACTCATCACACTTAATATATTGTTTTTTTATTCCTGACTTTTGTAAATTATATTCTCTATTAAGTTAAAAATTGAGATTATCTTACTACTTATGATTTTTTTCACTAGTAGTTGCTCAGTTAGCATGCTTTTGGTTTGATTAGTTATGCTTCCATATAAATATAACATATTTTGCTTATTTTCACGATTTCTTGCAGCTTACAGTAAAATATTAGATTAATATGCTGTAAAGTGGCTTTGTCTTCTTCACATAGACTTTGAGTTGTCAATTACAAGTATGATAATACGTATAATATCAAAATCTTCTGCAATTATTGCTGTCAATATGGTGGTTGATTTGTTTTTAAAATCACAATGAAAACCCTTAACTATAACTGAGAGTAAAGTACAAGCAAAAAGTAGTGCACTAAAAAAAAAAAAAAAAAAAAAAAAAAAAAAAAGTGGGGCTAAAACATTGGCATATCAGAGGAAATAATTACAACCTTGTTTACACACTAATTGGTTTGTTTCACCAAAGCAAACAAAAGAAAATAAAACGAGGGTTAAAAGAGATTTTAGAGATCATTCTGCACAATTCATTTAGACATAAGGATAAAAAAAAAATGTGCAGAGGACAAATGATTTGTCCCAAGTCACATAGCTAATAGAAAACCTAGGTGTAGAAATCAATTTTTGAATCCTAGTAAGACAGTTTTTCTACTGCAAGCATGTGGTATTCATTTCAGATATTTTCCAAATTCAAAAATGTATTCTTTTGAAAAATTTAGCCCTAAGCAAAAAATAAATTATGGCATTTACATCTATGAATGAAGTAAATCTTTACCTCTACATCCTGGTTAGCAAAGATATCCAACAAAAATATGAGCCTAATGTCACTCATTTAACAACAAAATGATACTGTCAGCATTTTGATTAATGTATATTTTGAATCAAGAGACCATTGTGTTATAGAAATATTCTAGACCAATTGCTAGTCTAGACTCTGATTGTTAGACAGAGGTGCCTTCTAAATTAAGTCCTTTCACATCCCACAGGCTGAGATCATGCACATCTGAGATGTGTTAGTTGAAATTCCACACAATCCTCAATTGCCAAGTTTGGATGGAATCATAGTTACTAAAAGCAAGGGAAATATAAGGAAAATTAACATTAAAAGCTGCATACTACAAGAAAAGTCCTTCAGAGAGCCAGTAGGGAGGCCCCTAGCATTCTCCACTCATAGTTTTAAACTTGAAGCTGATCTGTTATTAACTCCAGGGAGGAACTGAAAAGTTGGAGGAAAGATTTTCAAGATGGAGCAACTGATTACAATTAATTCAGAAATATTTTTTGAATAGTTTTCTGTGGGGGACACATACACTTGAGATGTGATTCATTCCCTGGCAGTTTTAAGTATCTGGCAGCTTAACTGAAGATGTATTCTTCTCACCATTTTACCAGTTCAAATCTGATTACCTGAATATTCAGAATCTTCCATGTATTATGATAAGTAATTGGAGTAAAGGAGGAATAAAAATAATTGCCCTACAATCAAAAGGATGCCATCATGGGAGCAATATAGTAAAAAGTTTTAATAAAATATGGTAAGTGCTAAGATGGCGGAGAGCCCACTTCTTAGTTTTTACTTAACCTTCCTAGAACTCCCAGGAGAAGGATATTGGGATTTAAATTATTTAATTGTGATGATAAATATAGACAAATAACCTAATATAAAACTGGCCAAAATATATAAATAGGGAGTTACTGCAGACTAAGCTAAAATATGCAACAATAATATGGAAGGATGCTAAAGCTTACAAGTAGGGAAATTCCATCTACAGAAGGAATGAGACATCTTTCTTTCATCAGGTTGGTAAAAATTAAAGAGAGGGAACTTAGTAAGTGTTTCTTGGGTTCCAGGAAGCAGACATACTCACAGTTTGAGAGAATCCAAATGGTTATTAATTCATGAAAAGTAACCAAGCAGTATCTACTAAAAATGCACATATTTTAATGAAAGAACAAGTAACTAACAAAATACACAGGGACAAAAGTAAAAACTCTTCCATGGATTCCAAGTGTTCATCATTGGGAAAGAATTAAGTAACGTGATTTTAAAACATATTATTGAATATTATATATTGTTTAAAAGCACCAGTCATATCTGTGCAAAAGACTATGTTTTGTGAAATATTGATTTTTCCTAAACAATATTCATAAAACTCACTTTGTTTGATATAACATTGTATATGTTTTCATCAATGTGATTAAGGATATGGAAGAGGTTTTTGTTGGCTTTGGAAAGCTGAGGCATGAGAAATGGAGTTAATATAGAGATGGTCACTAAATTTTCCCATTGCATAGTTTCTTATACACTGAATAAAGGAAAATACATGTTGTTTTTCTTTGAAAATATTAGGCATAAGAAAACATGAAGAAATACTATAAAATAATGAGATAAATGCAATTGAAATGTTTTATTATTAACTGTATAATTTATAGACTTGTGGCTTTCTCCCATCCACTCATACAGATTTTTAAAAAGTTGATTAAAATTAAGATTTTAACAAAATATTTTAAATTTTCTATTACATCTACTTATTAATTTGATGTCTTTCATCCTGGTAGGTAGAGTAGGTAGTATTTTATCAATTTATAAATGAAATGACTTACCATAATTTATACGACAAATATAAGAAATATCACTGATTAATGTTCAGAAGGAAACCCTGAGATACCTGCATCATTCAAAGGGCAACTATGAGAAAACTATCCCAGCTTCTTTGAAAAGATATGTTTTTTAAAAACCTGGAGTGCTGCTAACTGACTCTCAATAGGTAATTATGCCTGTCCATTGCACAGGGGACTATGGATAAAACAGCTAGGATGATGCTTTGCAGCAAAGATTGGCCCAGATGTTTGAATTTTGATTACGCTTGAGTTAGAAACATAAAAATATGTATTTTAATTATAGAGATGGAAATAATTATTTCTTTGCCTCATCCATCACCCTGCCAAGTCTGAGATTTTTGTAACTAGTACCTTGTCCAATGCAGTTGTAAACAGACATTCTATAATTTTGCTAGAACAAAATTACTACTTGTATATAATTTGCTAAAGAAATATATAAATGAGTATTATCATATATATTAAAACTAGGCCTTATCCCATTAGTCAACCTGAAAAACTTTCATAGAGCTGGTGTTTTTCACAAAGTGACTAACTTAGAAAATATTGCTAAACTGTTGACTTTTAAAAAATGACCAAAGGCCTTGTATAATTACAACAAATTACTGTTTTTTGATAGAAAGAAATCAAGTCAGCTTCACTTTTGAAAACTTTTTGTACATTCTTACAACTACAGAATTTTGGGGATCATAAAGACACATTAACATCTGGGAGAAATTTGGCTGAGGAGTAATTGGAAATGGATTTTGATTAATTAGAATTTTTCTGCCTCCCAGTGAGATAAACAACTGGGAAATGCCTTCACTTCTTTTTATCTTTACTTTTTTTAAAAGTTAGGTATTCAATATAAACCAATTCTGAATACATTATTTTTTTTAATTCATGAATTTAGCCAAAATGTATAGAAGCCTAGTTGGAATCAAAAGTATACCAATTATATATTCTACTTTCCCATTTTACCTTCCAAATAAACACTGACAATTACACAGCATTTAACATTTATCATGCTTATCTTCACAGCTGCAGTAGCACTGAAGGTGACTAAGAATGGCAGGAAGAGTTCTGTGATTATTTTTTTTTATTTAAAAATTGAAAATAAAAGGAAACAGCAATTGAGTCTCCATTGCTTGTTGAGTGGGTTGAGGTAGATAAGCGGATTTGTAGTGAGGTCATCAGTCACAATTGGATGGTAATTTGAAAATGGATTAGCTTAGAAGTAGCAATTTCTGCTCCATGGGTTTCAGTGAAAAAGTCTGCCTAATTCTGTAAGAGACCTCATAAACTGGCAGAGATCAATGCCTACCTAATGTGCCATTATGCCCTGGGCACACTTCAGTGATTACAGCACAGCTGTGACTGGGTTTTGCTTGATATTTCTTTAGCACTTGCACCACAGGTGCTCCACATGATTATTTGGCCCAAAGGAGTAAACTCCTTAGAGAATTAAATGGACAAGGGGCTTTTATTCCTAAGCTTTTCACTTTTGAACTGTGGAATGACCAGTGTCAGATGTCAGTAGAGTCCAGTAACAAATAAAGACCAAGTAACTTAGGCAAAGGAAATCACCTTTTCTTATATGTCTGGGTGGTACTTTCTTTTTTTTTTTTTTTTTTTTTTTTTTTAAGTTTTATGGCCTAAGGCTATTTGCTTTTGTAGCTTGAAACAGCATGGTGGCACAAATTTAAAATTGGACATGAGCAATGTTTCAAAGATTAGTGTTTCATCTTAAAATTTAAGAGAACCGATTAAGTGTTTAGTGTCTTGTAGGCCATGGAAATTAGCCAGCAATGGATAATAAAAAGGAATTTAGTCAAATGAATATTAGAATAAAATTTGAATGAGACACACTACTAATAATCCTTATGTTCTTTAGCACTTGAGACACCTTATTCCTAGATTTCTGCACTGGTTTCTTACAGAAACAATAAGTAAAATATTAAGGGCTGGAAAGAATGTGGAATGCAAACAAGTATGGTGTAAATAATAATTTCTACTTTAGAGAAAGTCGTACTTTCAGATATTTATCTGAAAATTTCTTAGAGCTCACTAAATATGATATATAATGGGATATACTATAAGCAATAATCTGAGGTAATGCAATACACAGAAAGAAATTAATTGAGAATAATTTATCATTGATTCCTTGGCACTAACCTGAATAATATATAGTTTATGATTTAACTATCTGAAGTCCTTTTTTTTTTCTTTTTGTAAACTAAATGCTGTGTTTATAATTAATAACCAAATTTACAAGCCACATCAGATGTCACTGAGATATGTGACCTATTCCAGGTGAAATAAATATATTACAATAACTAGACATAATACCAATGAGATTTGGAGGGAGGCTGTGTTAGTAAAGCTGTTGTTACCATGACCAAAATACCAAAAAAACTTAGAGGTGGAAAGGTTTAATTTGCGGCTCACAGTTTCAGAGGTTTAGTCATAGTCTGCTGACTCCATTGCTCTGGGACTAAGTGAGACAGAACATCATGGTAGAAGGGTGTGGTAGAGAAACTGCTCCTGGCAGCCAAGAAGAAGAGAAAGGAGCTATGGACAAGATTTAGTTCCCAGGGGCATGTCCCCAGTGACCTGCTTCCTCCAGCCATGTCCCATCTGCCTATAGTTAGTATCCAGCAGTGTATTCAAATTATTAATCCATCACATGGATTAACCGGCTGATGAGATTCTATCTCTCATTGCCTAAAAGTCCCACCTCTGAACCTTTCTACATTCAGGATCATGCTGTCACAACATGAGCTTTTCAGGGAACATTTCTAAATCTAGATTAGCCATGGACATAGACCTGCTCTTTGACCTTCTATGACTTCATTGTATTAATTCATTAAGTGGATTGATTACACTAAATCTCTTCTGGACCATTTTTTTAAATGATAGAAATTACTTAATACCTGCCTTTTATTTGGGTGTATTGTGTGATATAATTTTTTATTCATTTAAAAATTCAATATTCTTACATTTACTTCACTTGACTTTTACTTTTTATTTACTTAGTGTATATATATATATATATATATATATATATATATATTTAGATACACATTATTATGGGCGACTTAGTGTCTCAAAATAAAAAACAAAAATAGGTGTGATAATTAGCTTGATTGTAGAAATTGTTTCATAATGTATGTCAACTCTTTAGGGTGTGCATCTTAAATTTATTTATGTCTATTATCCAGCAATAAATATATATATATATATAGTAAGCTTAATTAAATTAGCTAATCAAGTTACATATTCACTCTCATCATCCTAAAGGAATTTTATATCCAAGGCAAACCATGAAGGTACAAGCTGACTTTGCAGATATTAAGGGAGATCTTAAGTGAATGAACAGCATTTGAAGTGCTTGATGTAGTTGGTTTACATAATGGCATGTTGGACAGAAAAATGGTGGTAATAGTTTTCCAAATTTGCTTCCACATAACCATAAATCTGGAAATAAAATTTGATTTGGACTTACTTTTTAAGGTAAAGAAATACATAGTCAGAGGTAAAAAGTTTGAAATTGTAGAAATTTATTAAATAACATAAAATTTTGCTTTGAGGATGAAGAGCTTCTGTCAGAATGGTAGCACTAATCTGTGATGTCACTTGTTAGCAATACCTAAAAAAACCTTTCCCATTTTCTAGATGGTTTAAATATTATAAGATGCTTACATGTCCCAATGATGCTGCTTCCCCATAAATATGTACAATTTATATGTATCAATTAAAACATAAAAGAATGGTAACTGGAGATGGCAATTCCTTGCCAGGTATTCTTCTAGTTAGAAAGAATTCTAAAATACATCTTCATTTGGAATGATTGCAAAAGGAATGCAAGTACTTCACATTCAAAGAAAATGAAATTTACTAAAAAGCAACCTTAAATCAACAAAAGTTTTATAGATATATAAAATCATGGATTTTCAGAACCAAGTAGGCTGGGAATATGCAGGAAGGAAAGGAAAGTAAGGTGAACCCTGGAGGAAGAGACAGTTTGGGATAATATACTTATTAGAGTGGATTTCAGAACATATCCTGTGATTGGAACTGTGATTAAGAGAATATGAAAAGAAAGGAAGGAAGGGAGGAAGAGAAGGAGAGAGGAAGGAAGGAAAACAGGAAGGGTAGTATATTGAGAAACCAAATGAATGGCAGTTTTCAGCTTCAAAAATGCTATTATCTGGGCATGGTGTTGCACATCTGTAACCCCAGTGCTGGGAGGCTAACACAGGAAAATTGCATGATCAAGGTGAGCCTGGGCGACTTAGTGTCTCAAAATAAAAAACAAAAATAGGTGTGATAATTAGCTTGATTGTAGAAATTGTTTCATAATGTATGTCAACTCTTTAGGGTGTGCATCTTAAATTTATTTATGTCTATTATCCAGCAATAAAACTGGAAAAAAATCACATTGAAACAAGAACAAAAATACTATGATTCTGTGTTTAGATAATTTGGAATGAAAAATCAAGAGAACATACAAGTTCAGTTATTCACAATAAAGTAAGGGAATGTAAATATTGAGTTTTTATTTTTATTGAGAGATAAAAACAACCTGATTATGGTAACAACTGAGATGGAGCAAAACCTACAACAAAACTTGACATATAGTTAGCATCAGTCACTTTTGTAAGTGAAATTATTCTACTAATTTCTCTAGGTGTTGACTTAAACACTTATGAACATCCTTACTCTATGTATGTTATAGAAAGTAAACATTTCTAGTATTATATATATATATAGGATACCATACTTATAACTGTTTTTAAATATAAATATAGATTATTGGTAGTATGAAAGCATCTAGTATTAATATCTTTGAGTATACATTTTTATTGCATTTTCATCTGGTATAAATATAGTTCCTTGAAATGAAAAAAAAAAAAGTTGAAATATATAAAACATAGCCAGGACCTAAAACAGTGGAACATTGTAATAAAGAATTGGAGCTCTGGATGGGGAGTATTGTAGGAAATTTGGGGGAGAGTTTCCTACCTTTAAATTCCAACTACTTTCTGTACTATTTGTATAAACTTTCACTTAAATTCTCTAAGTCTTGTATAAAATGGGAAGAAACAATAGTTCCTGTATCACAGAGCTATTCTGAGAATAATTCAGATAAAGTATTAACATAGTTTTTGTTCAAGAAATGTTAGCTATCATTATCTACTAAGAATTCTATCAAAGTGAAGATAGTGATTTGGACTGCTATGAACACTGCTTTCTTTTTTCCTTCCTAGACACTCATGTTTGCTATTTATTGTTTGTCAGAGTCTTTGTTTTAGATAAAACTCTTTTGGCAATTCTTGAAATCACTTTTTTAAATAAAAGGTATTACATGTCAAAATGAAACTCTAAGCCCTGCCTTTCTTTATCTGCGTTACCCTCTGTCTGTCCTACATTCCTTCACTGTCTGGCACTGAATTCAATGAGAACTCACAATGTGAATGAAAGAGTTTGATTTGGATGAATGTCAAACCAAAGTCACTACTGCTATATCAAGCTGCCTCATATTTATTTCCTTTTTCTTAAAGTAAAAAATTCTTCGGTCTGCATTTTTATTTAGCTGAGGTGGAGAGAGAGAAAGAAATTAAATTTTTTAAACAAAATGTATCCATAGCATTTGGGGCCTTATGCTTTTGCTAATGTAAACAGTCGTTTTTACTTCTTTCCCAACAAATAATTTGTTATAAAAAATCCTATTATATACAAAAAAACATCCTCACAATCTTGTCAAAGGGAATAATTAAATCATTCAAAGAAACTTTCAGAAAATTAAAAAGTTATGCATTTATATTAGTCACTTAAAATTGTTGCCATCAATTAAATACATTGGAAATTATTAATTTCTATTGCTATTATTATGGGCTTTACGAACCCAGTTGTGTGTATGAATGTGTGCGTGTATATATATATATACACACACATTTTTTTTTTCCCTAGGTACTTTGGTACACCTGTATTGCTTTCATTTCCTGGAAAAGCCTTTGGTGGAGCATAAAATCAAAATTCCTTACTCTTGCCTTTTGTTTAATGTCTTCCCACAGGTTTTCAGGCACCTGCTATATTGTCTTCAGTACTTAAACAGTAAAGAAAGTAGACTCATTCCAGAGGGAAGTTTGATTTTCTTCTCTGAAACCATCTGGGAATTGTAGATAAACAATATAAGTAAAGTAGGGGGAAAATTTTTCAGACCACCACCATAACAACACAAATAATAAAATAAGCTTTTGTTATATTGTCAAAAAAGAAAAAAAAAAAATAGAAGAGTACAAGAGAATAACAGAATGTGCCCTGCCAAGCACACATTGAGACCTACTGTTTTCCCTGTTGGTGTCCACATGGCTTTGATTTCCATCTAATTGCAAGAAAACACAAACATTGGCAAAGGCTTTACTGGATGTTTGGTGACCCCACTGTGTTCAACAGGACTTGAATTTGTGCGCCTAAAGAAAACCTCTGGATGAAGTGTTTGTTTGGCTTTTATTTCCAGAAACTTAATAGGCCTGTCAAAAAAGAAACAGCACCTAGAAAATTGGAAAAGAGTTTTGATAGTGAGATTTAAAAAAAAAAAAAATAAGCACATTCTCCTTCTTCATGACTCTTTTATCAATAACTTTGAAAAAAATAATTTAGTTCAGAGGATACAATGTCTAACTGGGATCCAGTATTTTATTTAAATTGCTAAATACTCTTTATAGACAGGGACAGTCAAGTTAAAAGGCAAGCTTCCTTTTAGTTTTTGATAAATGGAAGGAAATAAAGCATTTTATACCCCTGTTTGTCCATCTACCTAGTTTCATCTACTCTTACTTAAAAATAAAACAAAAATTTGTAGAAAGAGTATGTTCATTCTTAGTTGTTGTGTGATCAAAATACCTGACAAGAACAACTTAGAGAAGAAAGTTTATTTTGGATTCACAGTTTCAGAGGTTCAGTCCATGGTTGGTCAACTCCATAGCTCTGGGCCTGAGGTGAGGCAGAACATCATGGTGGAAGGGTGTGACAAAGGAAAGTAACTCAGATCATGGCAGCTGGGAAACCAAGAGAGAGAGGAAGGGGCCATGGACAGATAAAGTCTAGGTATGCCCCCAGTGACTCACTTCCTCCAATGACACCCCACCTTCCTATAGTTACCATCCACTAGTTCATTCAAATTATTAGTTCCTGTGGATTAATCTACTGATAAGTTTTAGTGCTCATAATCTAATCAATTCACCTCTGAACAATCCTTCATTGCCTAATTCATTAACTTTTGGGGGGACACCTCATATTCCAAATCATAATAGGGCTATGCTTTCTGTTTTCTTTATGTTTTATTATCTTACAGTCTATTTTTAAGATCAGTCTTGAGTCACAAAAGTTTAAATTAAAGGAAAATGTGATTCTTGGAAAATGAAAAGAGGAACTGGGATTTTCTGAGTAGATGGTTCTTTTGCTGTTCCTACTAACCAGTATCATCCAGAATGTTAAAGCAGATGCCTGCTCAGAGACAGATACACACAGTGTTTACTTTAGAAGAGAATGTAGATGCTCAAATTTCACTTAAATTTATATTTAGCTATAAATAACCCATCTTATTTCCTTGTATCATGTAACTATCTGAATTTAGAAAGGAAAAATTGAGGCCCATTTTCAGAGCTGATATTAACCTTAATATTCTCATTTGTTTTGTATGAATTTTTGCATTTATTGCCTCCCCATCTATTACAGTTTGTGATGTTACAGCCAAAACATTTAAAAACAATGTACATCTTAATTTTGCACTCTCTAGGAAAACAAAAAGTAGGAAATGAACTTAATTTTTATCATTAAAGAAAATCATGGTGCGTTTGCACAATTAAAGTGACATTTAAAAAAAATTTCTCACAGTGGCTTTGACTGGAACTTGAAGTTGTGTTGCCATTTGTAAAATTAAACCTTTACTAACACCAGAGCACCAATGGTATGCACAGTAATTCCTTTTAGAAGACTAAATCTCAAGCCTTTCATTATTGTATTACCTATAAATTTAGAATATTGATACTATGTGAAACATATGAAAAAATTTTCATACATATTCATCAAACAACTAGTTTGGTACTTTGTTTTTATCAAGACTTTTGACTGATATCTTCTTTTAATGTTTTAATCTGCTCTATTCAGTTAATTACCAACTTTTGTGTATTCTTTTATAAAATATATCTTTTTCTGTAATTCCATTTCTATTAATATCACCTTTCTTTATGCTCTCTTTACCTTTCCCTTAGTAAATTAAAGCATGAGGAAGGAATTAAAGATTATTTTGGGCATATTGAGGGGATTTTAAGACTGAGAAGATTGTGAATGACATTAAATAAAGATAACCTTAGTTTGTATCAAATCTAATTTGATAACATTCATTTAAAGGTACCAATGCATACTTTAATACATGCATGTATCTAATGTATCTGAATTTACATAGATCATTGAAATGGTCAGCATTTGTTCATTGGTTTGGTGAGTCTATAATGGCCTTATCTTTGTTGTTCTGAGAACAAAGATTTAAGTGTCCAAGCAGGTTTGAAGGCCAAAGAAATTTTTCACCATTCATAAACTTCAACCCCCAAAACATGCACACATGCCTGTGTACATACACATTTTGAAGATTAACAAATTAATACTCTATATTAACCAGCTGAAACTCTGAGATATTTAGTTGTAAAAAAAATTTGTTTGCAAAATTTTATGTACTATTTCCAAATTTTATTTTATCATGAAAATTTTTATTTTGTTTATGAGAGACAGTGAGGTACAGTGCAGCTGTTACTATGGACGAATACAAATACAAACATTTTTCTCTTAAACACTGGTTTATGATTAGTGAGTTAAAGAAGGTTGTAAAAATGAGTGAGACAATTTTGCAAACTATACAGATGGAAAAATGACAGATGTTGTTTTAGGATAGGAAAGATAATTTTGTTTGTTAATAAAGGGGAAAGTCAAAGAAACAAATTTATTAAAAAAAAAAAAAAAAAAACTTTGGAGGTTATCCCTTCTGGAGGTTGGTGAAATAATGTAGTTAGTTCAAGAATAGAATTATTGTTTATTATTTAGTCTATTAAAATATTTATTGTTGAAGTCATGCTTTAATTTACATAAACTCTTTTTTATTTTTAGTTATATATGACAGTAGGATATACTTTGACATATGATACAAACATGGAGTATACTTCCCTTTCTTGTGGTTGTACATGATGTAGAGTCATACTTGACAGGTATTCACATATGAACATAGGAAAGTTATGTCTGATTCAGTCTGTCTTTCCCATTCCCAGTCCCCTTGTTTTTCCCCCATTCCTCCCGTCCAATCTGGTGAAACTCCACTACCCCTCAACCCCCACATTCCCACCTATTATGAGTCAGCATCTGCATATCAGAGAGAACATTTTGCCTTTGGTTTTTTGGGATTGGCTTATTTCACTTAGCATGATTATCTCCACTTCCATTCATTTACAGGCAAATGCCATAATTTCATTCTTCTTTATGGTTGAGTAATATTATTCCATATTGTGTGTATATATACCACATTTTCTTTATCCATTCATGTGTTGAAGGGCTAGCAATTAGAGAAATTCAAATGAAAACTACACTGGGATTTCATCTGACTCCAATCAGAATGGCAGTTATCAAGAATACAAGTAACAATAAATGTTTGCGAGGATGTGGGGAAAAAGATACACTCATACATTGCTGATGGAACTAGAAATTGGTGCAACCACTCTGGAAAGCAGTATGGAGATTCCTTAGAGAACTTGGAATGGAACCACCATTTGACCCAGTTATTCCACTCCTTGCCCTATACCCAAAGGACTTAAAATCATCATACTACAGTGACACAGCTACATCTATGTTCATAGCAGCTCAATTCACAATAGTTAAGAATAGAATAATTTTATAATAGCCAAAAAAGGAACTGCAACAGGAAATCAACTAAGAAAATAGTAATAGACTTAAATATTAAAAACCAACTTTGAAGATCCAGCAGTGGTTATAAAGACATGAATCTACTGTGTACCTTGAAAATGATAGATTTATTCCAGAAAGAGATGATGATCTGACATGGGCACAGATGGCACAGATGGTGGGGTTTCTATATGTGTCACCTTTGTCACTGCAAGGTAGGTGCAGTCAAGAGCCTGGGTGATTTTGAATATTATGGAAAAGATCATTTTAAAAGGATGGTTAAGTAATTACACTTCATTATGGATTCTGGGTAGCAGCCAAATGCAACTCTTGTGCTCTTTACTTCTCATAGCAGATAACAGAAGAATAAAAAACTCAACACTATCACAACATATCTTAATAATAACAATGACCATTTATTGAGTTCTTATTAGCAATGCTTTGACATATTGTTTCATAGGGAACATTCCTCAAGCTTATTTGACAGCAGTTGCTGATACAATGCATTAAATAAATCCAACAGTCTGGATGGGGAAACTGAGGAAATGGTAAAGACTCACCATGGCTTGTAGGCCTTTACAGTTACTGAGGCTGAGCCAAGAGCTGAAGGAAAGCCTCCCACAATAGGCATCACTGCAAGCTGTGATGTGTGTTCGCTGTGCTGCCTCGCCTCTTGCTGTGTGCTGGAGCTTGCCCTTCCCCCAGTCCTTTGTCTAAGACTTGTTGCTGGACAGAGTCACTTAGGGATACTTGGTTTGTTTATATTAGTAGGACGTATAGCTCATTAATAGGTTGATTCTACATGCTTTAACAAGTGTCTTAACCTGATTGGATAATGTGCCTATATATGTCTTATATGAACAAAAGTAAAATCAGATCTGTGCCTTCTGAGCCTGACCTCCAATGTCTGTGTTCTTTGAGTGACATTGTCCTCACCCTCAATGTGACCCCTGTTTGGTGAAACTTCGTTGACTTAGTTTATCTTTGTAAATATTTTATCGTTATCAACCATTTCCTTCATTTTATAGCTGAAAAAATTAAGGTAGGGAAGTAAAACACTCAATACTGTACTCAATACTCAGTCACAGAGCTGAGATTTGAACCTGGTAAATATAGCTACAAAGTCTTTTAGTTCTAATAGTATATTATTTAATTTCAAAACTTATGAGAAATTTATAATGATTTCAATTTGTTACAAACTGATGAAACAGTTTGAATGAGAAAAACCCAGGTTTTCATTGATGAAATTTAACTCTTTTTCCCTTTTTTCTTGAAAAAATGGTGCGTCATCTCTCGCTGACCCCATCCAAGTATAGCTTATGAGTGATGTTCACTGGATTGTCAGCACCCTAACTTAATTGTGACTAACTTCCTCTCAGCTGCCACGTGACTCCCTGGGACCACCAATGACTCATGTCAGCAGCCCCCCAGGCTGCTTCCTTTTTGGTTCAAGTGGTCTGCCTCATGCTGGCCTTTCTCTGTAGACCTCCTCTGTGGAGTATTTCTGTATCACTATCATCCCCCTCAAGCCAAAGCTTCAACTTAATAGTAATTGAGAAGGAGGGAGAGAAATTAATCCCTGTGCGATAACTTGAATTATTCAAGAGATAAAACTTTACTCTGAACTATTAGAGGAAATGCTAAGGATTTAAGAAATGCTTTTTAAAAACTGAAGAGGAATGACTAGAAAATTTTAAATATAACACGTTTTTCCTACATAATAGTGAATTTTAAATCAAATTGAAAATGACCTTTTTAAAATGTTTAAAAATGTCCAGGAAGCATGGAATCAAGGAAAATTACAATGAAAAGGTATATAATTTATAATAGTAAAGTGAAAAAATTCTATATTAGAAGATACATTTTCTCATTTAGGGCAAGAAAATTACATCCAATGATACATTATTTGAAAAATCAAATGCCCAAAATTTGATATTGTGAAAATTTGTTAAATTCTCACCAAAAATTAAGAACCAAATAGTAGGTGAAACTTTACCAGGTTATTTAAAATTCAAAGAAAAATATCTTATTATTAATACTAATATTTTAATAGACATATTGGCATTTCTCAAAGAACAATTTAATGGATCAAAAGTTACTTTTTTATTGTCAAAAGATACATAATTCACAATAAGGAATTAGTGTATCTTTAACTCTGAAATGTATTGCCACTGGTAATGGTAAAATAGATTCCCACCATCAAGGCATCAGCAGTTATTATTCAAGATCAAGATACAGTGAGATTTAAGTACACACAGAAATCTATAGAAATATAGGAGGAATAGACTGGGAAGCCAAACACTAAGATTTTTGTTATAACAAGCTACACAAATATGACATCAGTTGTCAAGAGACAAAAAAGATAAACATCACCTTAAGAGTGTGGAACTGGCCAATATTGCACATTCTTTGCAATTACATTGGATTTTCCTTGACTCACTGAAAAATGGGTATAGTTTTCTTCTGTTATTTCATATACTTAAAAAAAAAACTTTTGTTTGCTTTGCTTCAGTATCATCTTATTATGAAAATTAATTTTATTTGAAAAAAATATAGAAACATTACAAGAATAGTATAAAGAACCCCCACATATCCTTTGTGCTTTCTTTATTCACTGTTCTTTCAGGCAGTGATCACAAATGAATGGATGGCCATTTGCACTTGGTGGTCATGTCTCTTTCATCTCCTAAGTAAGAGCAGTTCTTCAGTCTCTCCTTGACTTCTATAATTCTAACATTTTTGAAGATTATAGGGTATTCATTTTGTAAAATACCCATCAATGTGGATTGTCCACTTTTTCTTTAAACTTACTGGTAGATTGTGCATTTAAGGCAGGAATGCAGAGGCACAAAGCTTTCTTATCACATCCTAATGGTTAGCATAGGATATTGATGTATGCCATTACTGATGGTGTTAATGTGGATAACTGAATTTATCAAGTTAGATTTCTCCATTAGAAAATGACTATTTTTTTATAGTCAATAAATATTTTTGACAGGAGATATTTTGAGACAAAATAAATATCCTGGTTCTCATCTTACTTCATCCATTAGTTATGGAAACTGTTACCACTTCTTGCTTATGTTATTACTAAGATTGTGTAATGATGATTTTCTAATTTCATTTGTCTGAAGGCATCTAGTTGGTACACTACTGTAATAATGAGATTTCTTGAGTGAATTCCATGGTTACATTAGAGCAAAGTATAGATTGTTCATCTTTTAATGTTAATTTATTCTGTGTTGTTCAATTTAAAATGTACTTAATTAAACTATTCTGGATATATTTTTCCAAGAAACTTGGAAAAAAAAGAGATTATGTTCTCTGATTCATTTATTTATTTGTTTTTTCAGTATAAACTAATGAGATTTATTTTACTCAGCATATTATAAACATCTTATAAATATTCCAGATTTGGACAATGGGAGTCCTTCAAATTAGATCCTTTATCATTCTGACATGTTCAAAGACATTCTTCAAGGGACTCATTATGTATCCCATATAATATTCCAGGCTCATTTTGAACTTTATTGTCACAGGCTACGGATCAGCCATTTCTGTCAGAAGTTCTGGTTCCTTCCAGGGAAAAATGTATGTGGAATGAAGATTGAGTATTAGATGTACTCATTGTTGTTGGAGATGTTGTACCCATAGGTTCCTTCAGCGGACAGAGCAAGGAGATATATTGATAAAACCCAACATACACATGCACAACTTCACATATCTATCTGTAACTACATATGTATTATATATTAAGCCCATGGCTTCATACCAGTAGATTCAATTTTAATTGATTATCACTCACGCCTGCCCAATGAATCTTCAACTGGAATTGGAGAAGGAAGAAGGAAAAGACCTTGGTCTTTTTAAGAGACTTCATGACTATTGACTTTTTAAGTCAAGATCCGCTGACTTTTTAAGAGACTTCATGAACACCTACAAAGACTGATTGAATTTTAGACCTGTGAGAGATGTAATTTTGTCTAGTCTTCTCATTCTATACCTTAAGTAATTGAGAGAGAGGGAAACAAGAGTACTTTCCAAAGCAGCACATTTATATAAATGTGAAACCATAAATTTTACTTGGATTTCAGAAGTTAGCTAATGCTTTACCCACCAAACAAAATTTTACATCTTGTTACTTTGAAGGAAATGTACTGAGAATTAACTATTCTGATTTCATATTTATTGAGGTACTGTTATAAAATATACACTATTTCATCAATAGATTCTTACAGTCTTTTCAATAGAAACATGTAGTAGTAATTTAAAATCCATTTTACTAATGAGATCAGTGTTTAGGGAGACTAAATGAATTGCTTAAAGTGTAATAAGGGCACCAGTCATGGATCAAATTTTGCTGAATTTGTTCTAAATTTGCTGAGCTTGATAGTACATTAGAACATAAAATATTTGTAATAACAGAAGGAGGGTTGGAATGAACAGTGCCAGATTGTAATCAAATTAAAATAAGCACAGCTTTTAAAAATTAAATTAAGCTTGGGTTGTAGCTCAGTGGTAGAGTGCTTGCCTAACATGCATGAGGCCCTAGGTTCAATCCCAGCACCACAGTGAATAAATAAATAAATTTAATTCAGTTGTGGAAGTAACTAATATTTAAAAATTTTACCATGTTATTTGCAAAATAATTAATCCATTCTAAAATTGATTTATTAAGTACTACTGTGCTATGGTTTTTAATTCAAGACATACATATGATTGAATGAATTCACCAAGATTTAATTAATAGACTATTTAAAGAAAAATTTGTAATTAACATAATAACTATTAAATGCAATATAAGAAAGTGTTTTTTTTTTAAACAAATATATATGAAACACTGTAGAAGTACAGATTGAGGAGACAGCAAGTGATTTCACAAAAAAGAAACATGAAAGGGATAAAAAGGACTTTCCCTCTATGTAATGAGAAGAGTTAGAGATGACATGTTCAATGAAGATAAGCATTGTGTGTTTCTTTTTCTCTGCTATACCCTAGTACCTACTAGCCTTATCTAGTTTAGCGTGGACACTTAGTAATTATTGAATAATCAAATAAATGAAAGATAAATGTAGGGTAAATATCAAATGGCATTATATAGCTGAGATTTAGGGCATGGAATGAGGAAAGATAGAAGGTCAGTGTGGGAAGATTAAATGAGGCATATAGTGAATACTTTCTCTGCCATTTTACATAGGATATTTTTCTTTGGTCTTGAGCAGCACCATCCAATGAAAATATAATGTGAACCATACAAGTAATTTAAAAATTTCAGAACTTACATTAAAATTATTAACACATCCATATTCTATGCTAAATGTAATTTATGTTAGAAATTATTTCAACATGTAATCAATATTAAAATTATTCATGAAATATTGTACATTCTTTTTGGTAGTAAGTCTTCAAAACCTGTGCATTTTGCTTTTAAAGTGATCCTTGACTTATCATAGTAATTAAATGATTTATGAAGTAAATTAAACAGCTAATATTATGTTCACACTGGTACCTTTATTTTCTCCTAATGTCAGATTGTTTTTTGTCATTAATATTGGTAATATGGAGTAAGAACTGAAGTTATACAAATGGAAGAAAATATATATTATCTATGACTGTAGTGAATTTATGTTATTTTACATCTTTATATTTCCCAGTACTAATTAATTCTCACAAAATCAAGTCTATTAAAATTATTGCAAATACATTTTTGCAAGCATAAGGAAACAAAAAAGTGACAGAAATCACCCTTTTAATACATTATAGAAAGTCTCTCTCAGTCTGAATTATAGGTAAAATGATGATACCAGATATACTAGGGTAGGGTTGAAACCTGTAAAATAACCAAAGCATCTACTTGAATGGGAGGTTTACCTCAAGTATATTTAGTATTTTAAGATATTATCTAACAATAAGAATAATATAAGGTTGTTATAACTAATATGACATTTTAAATATTTTTATTTAATCTACTTTGCTAGGCATTTCCTCTATTCAGGTTTGTAAGGGGAGTTTTGATTTACATAATTTGTCTCAATATAATTGTTAATAGCATTGACTTTTGCTCTCAAAAAGAGGCCTTGTTTGGAAGATAAATCATTTGGTCTCTGTGCTTATCACATGCCCTTAAAGCTTATGTTTCAGATGTTTTACATATAACGCACAAGTACAGTAAACAGACCATATACATACTTCTAAGTGGAGGCACATCTATTCTGGTAGTTTAATCTGCCATTGTTTTGTTTGGGAGATCACACAGTGAGGACTTGACTTGCTAGAAGCTGGAATGTTTCCCAGCTTCACTCTTGGCCATGCTTAATTGTTCCCGAAACCCCTTTCAGGCTGGGAATACGTGTTCCCTCTCAGACTGATGCAAAGTGACAGTCTAAGCAGAACTGTGTACTTTTCTCTATTCTCTTTCCTCTCTTTACTCCCTTAATTGTGGGAAGAGGGGGAAGTAATTGTTAGGAATTTCAGAGGCCTTTCCTGCATAGCAGATTGTTTACTGACAGAAGGAAAAGCAGAATCAACAGGAGGCAGTAACTTAACCAAGTCAAGAGTGGCCTGCAACACTTTAAAGGCAAGTTTGCAAACTACACAGTGGATCATCCACCTGTGAATTTCTTTGGATAAGTTAAATTTATTCTGGAAAGATATTTTTATGTTTAAAACAGTAAAAAGCAAAAGACAAAATTTAAATGGTTAAAAATGTGCCCTACTGCAAATAGTTGGATATTTATATCATCTCTGAAAATCTTTTTGGAGCTCTAAAAGTCTATATTAAGAAAACAAAACTTCATAGATGTATTTTTCCAGTCCATGTCAATATAGTAATATTTTTAATTTAAACTGAAGAGAATAGGATAACAAACTTTGGAGAATTCACTATGAAATTGAAGTGACCCATAGAATGACATGGGCCAGGCATTTAGGGAAGGGACCCGGTGAACCAGCAATTAATGACCTTGAAATGTGATCATAACAGAAACATAAGATTATCTGTTAAACATGACTGTCACAGTGAAGAAAAAAATGGAACAAAACAGAGATCCTAGAAAAATTAAGCAGCTATTTGTCAGGGAATGTAAAAAACTGAAACTGCACATATGTACATTGTAATATAGAATGTCCAATCACATGCAATTGCTCATTCAGCATTTCCAGCAATACCTACAAGTATTTTAGTATTTCATATAATGATGGTTTCAAGGGGGACAATCTTTCTCAAAATGTGTTCCTTGGAAGGCTAGCTCTTCCAATATGCCTTCGGGGAAATGTTCACATTTAAGAAAGTGTGGGAAAACTTGTCTACTAGATTATTGTCCTAAAATTCACTTTGCACAAATATTTAATATTCTTAGAGTTACTTGCAGTGACTAAAGTAGTTATTTAACTGATTATTCTGCTATTACTTAAGCTTGTTAAATTACAGAGTCTTTAGATTGAGTGAAATATATTGATATTGCAGGATACTCAGGTCCCACAGAAAACATTCTGGGAATTGCTGGGCTAAGGAATGTTGTCATTCTACTACTGTTCCTAACATGCTGTTGCACTTGACATGAATACCTAAGTTTAAAGAAAATCATAGATAGTTTTGGACAAATATTTCAAAATATTTTAGGTGACTTTAGATTTTCATGCTTGATTCTTCAAGCTTTCATTTGTCTGAAAAGGCAATGTTATTTTTATGTTTATATTATATATCAGCAAAAGACCTGGCTGACAAGGAACCTGACCAATAATTTAAAAATATCCTTGCATATAAAATGTGTGATTCTGTAAAATTAGGATGTACAATAAGCTGTATATCTTTGAGAGAAGATAGATACACTTTGAGAAGTATAAAGTAGAAAATAACTCTTGTTGCTATTTGAATAATATACCATTGGAAAATAATTGCATTTACATTTTAACTCATGATTATTATTTATTTCTTATGCTGGAAAAAAAAAAGAAGCTGAGTTGGAAAAACAGAAAATTCCCTAAAGAATTGCTTGTTGGTGCCTAGGGATCAAATAGTATAGTTTTCCAGATGCTCAGAGATAATGGTGTAATCTGACCTGCCTGTATGAAGGCTAACTTAGTGGAAGTGTGGGAAAATATCTTTTAGTCCTGGCCTTAATAATCTAGTCTCATTTACAATTAATATGAATGATGCAACTTAAAGAATAAAATAAAACCAAAAGGATGGGTGAAATAAAGTGATAATTAAAGATGTCCTAAGATATTACTATTAATACAATGTTATCTTGTTGCCTAGTTGTTCAGAACCAAGTTTTTTTGTGTAAGATCTCTTAACATATTTGAACATAATAATAAATATTTTTCTATTACTTTATTATTGTTATTAGTCAATTGAATCATATATATTATTAACAGCAATGGATGTGAATGGCCCATTATATAATAATAAACAATTAAACAATAATTGGGTCAATAAAATGGCAGAGGCAAGCATCTGGAAGTAGTGTCCATAATGGTCACCAAAACAAAAAGGAGTCCCAGTTCCATCAAATCTGCAACAGGTGCATTTGAAATTTCCACAGTTGCAAATATGTCTTGCTTTCATTTTAGATTCCAAATTTTATTGCTTTCCAGTCTTTTTCTGTGATTAATTGCAATGTCCCTGTTGTTATAATCTATGGTATTGTTTTCATCAAATTGTTTCAGTTATTTCAATCATTCATGACATCAGTTACCCAAGATGTGCCAGAAAGAGTGCCAGATACTCTGAACATGTCTGTCAATATAGCAGACATGGTTTCTGCCTTGAATCTGGTAAGAAAGATGAACAATGATGAGTTAATAGACAACATAATTGCATATACTTTTTGAAAGGAGTGCTATGAAGTATAACATACTATTATCTCACAACAAAAACAAAGGTTGAATTAGGAAAAAACATATTATGATAATCATTATTTTTACATTTTTGGTAGTGTGTATTCCTAAATTTCTGAGGGTGATTTTTCTGCCTGGATATCAGTAGGGCATGACCTTTGAAGAGTGCTGACAGATTTATGCCCACTCTGCTAATCTCTCCTGCATCTTCAATGGTTAAGGTTAAAGAGGGGAATCATGGTTGAAGAATAAAGGACCTCAAGTGACTTATTTCAGTTTGTGATAATTGTGTTTGTTTGGACCTCCTCAAGTATCCAAATTACCTGGTCACTGAACTTAATTAGTGAGGAACCAGGTAAAATGGCTCTATGAGGCTGACACCCCAGTTTTCTCTTATTTACACTTATGGTTCTATTAAAAATGCAGTGGATATAATTGTTAAGAAATCAGAATTGTGGTTTCTGGAAGGCTGTTTTGATTGAAGTTGAAAACTGTTAAGTTCTTCTGCTTTGTGGGCCTGTTGTTTTAATAGCTTTAAGTATGTATATGTGTGTCTTTGAAATTGGCATATTTCAGAGGAGGTAGCTGAAAAATAGAGAGAGGAAAATGGAAATCAGGCTAAGATTGGGAAGAAAGATGATGCTGTCCACAATATGCAGTCCCTATATAATTCTTAAGAAATTTGATGATTTTTAAATTTGCCCCACAAGAGTAAAGTGCATCAGAAATATGAATTGACAATGAAAAAATTAAACTGGGTACCATTCAACTGAAAAAATTCCCAACCTAGTCAGTAGGTGAACCAGGTAATTTAATCAGGTAGATTAATCTACCTGAAAGTTCCAGCTTTGACAAATTGAGCTGTTGATACAACTTGTGAAACACAGTATTTGCCTATAAATTATTTTTATATATTATAAACATTTTTGTTAGTATATTATTTTGAAATTTAATATTTGCCACTGCTTTCTTATTCCCTTCATAAAGACCTCTTAATCCTAATGGGTCTCTGAGATTTACTAAACAAGAAAGCAAACCAAACAAATAATAGATGTACATATAAGAAGAGAGATACATGGCCCAAGGCCAATAAACAGCAAACCTAAAAAACATGCAGAGCTATTTAAATTTGCTGGAAGTAACTGGGGAAGTAGGATTTATTCTCAATTTTGTCATCTTCTATTGATTCCACCCCTTCACTTGTATCCTCTTGCAGAGCAGGTCAAATAAAGGTCTGTGGTGTGGAATATGCTGCAGATCTTCTGTAAGGCATACAGATGTTTGCACTTGGCTCACAGGTGTTTCAGTTTTTATTTTCCATCATGCCAAGAGCAAATTTTTAGAGGAAAATAATTTACACAAATTCCTCTACCTGGCTCACAAAATTAAGCCCACCCAGGCTGAAAAATAAAGCAAGACTACGTGCACTCCAGCTCCCATGTCCAACCAGACAAGCAGGTAAATCATTTGAGAAGATTTCCAAGCTTAATCCTTTGAAAACTGATCTTACCTCAGGGGAATACCAAATCATATTCTCCATCTGAATATTCCTGCTTTCAACCACACTGGCTCAACAAGTTTTTTAAGGAAAAAATATTCTTTGTTTTAAAATAATATGATTTCATAACAAAGAAAATGCTTGATTTTTATTTTCAGAAGCTAAATTATTTTTCTAATTTTTCTAAATTATTTTTCTCTTTTAAAAATTTATTTTATTATAACTTTGATTGCTGTAATGTATTTATATATTCTATGAAAGGTTTTAAGGAAAAATATGTGTATGCCAAAGACACTAAATATTGTAGCCAAGAGTAACTTGTGCCACAGAGAAAAATAACAATGAAATATGAAACAATCAATATTTTTAAAGAAAATGAAGTTCTGTGTGGAAAGTTGATTGTGTAAAAGTAAATAATGATGGTGATGATGATGATGATGATGATGATGATGCAGTAATGTTTTTCTCCTTAACATTAGACTAAAACAGAGTATGATGCAAAAACAAGATGTTTCACTTGTGAGATAGGTGACCCCTATTTTAATCTGTGCTCTGCTATCAATTAGCTGTTTTATCTTATATAATTCCCCTATCCTTTCTTGATTTAAATTTAATTATCCTTAAAATTAGAGAGTTTGACTGTAATATCTCCTAGGTCCCTGTAAGCTCTAAAATCTCTATAATGCTCAAAGACTAACCTCATACAATTCCCATCTCCATAAATTCATATGTCCCAGTTTTTATCAGGATTCATTTGGATTAATAATATCAGTATTATGGCCAAGGATAAACTAAATTGAAACCACACATCACTTCTTAGATTTTGTTAAAATGTATTTTAAAATTTATCAAGTAAGTAGCATCTTAAGTCCTACAATTTAAAAAATCAGCATACTAGGAACACAGTATTTTAGTGCTGTAGGATGATGAAGATTGCTAAATTATGCAGAATATATGTATGAGATATGAACAGAATGTTTTGTCAATTAACAGATTCAGGCCCTTTATTAATCTAGTTTGATAGAAGAAAGGATAAAGAATTCTGAGGGGGAGAGAGAGAACCAAAGAATAAAAGAACAAAGGAGGGAGGAAGGAAGAATTTAAGGAAGTAAGGAAGACAAGTATATTTCTAATTATACAGCAAA
Source organism: Sciurus carolinensis (assembly GCF_902686445.1). Lineage (NCBI taxonomy): Eukaryota > Metazoa > Chordata > Mammalia > Rodentia > Sciuridae > Sciurus > Sciurus carolinensis. Next base: position 57,181,665 of record NC_062220.1, read on the forward strand.
GTCCATTTTGCTAGCAAGAGGAGTAATGAGATTGCTCATTGATCAGCCACATGCATGGGAAGCTAATGAGAACCATTCATTTTCTTTGCACTGTAGTTGCAATTCTCAAGAGTGGTGTGGGTACACTGGAGGGTCATGATTAGTTGGGAGGTGAGTCTCAAGAAATTTGATATTTGTTAAAAGAGCAAACTTTGCAAATGATTTTCTTTAAAGTAAATCAGAACACATTTAGGTTAAGCCTATAATAATAACCCTTTTGCTTCCATTCTGACATTCTATCTAGAGAAGGAAAAAAATGGACAGAGTAATAGAGGGTTGTAAATTGTTCATAACCTTGAGAATGAGTGCTTGTTTAACTGAGGAAGTCAAGGAAACTCTTTGGGGGGAAATTATACAAACCCAACCCAATTTATCCTAAGGAAAAAGGTAAAATACTGGAAAGGACAGGGAAAGAGTTGCCTCAGGTGCAGCTAAAGTAGACTCTGAAATGTTCCATTGAGCCTTTATCTCTCATTTTTACCTGGGCCCATGTAGACTTCACTCTTTACTGCAGACCAAGCTGGAGGTTGAAGGGAAAAGCAAGCTTTCTTGCTCAGCATTCTCTCTCTCTCTCTCTCTCTCTCTCACTCTCTCTCTCTCTCGATTTCTCTCTCTTTCTCCAAGGAAGGAGCCCACGTCACAATGTTTGGTGTCCCTTCCACCTTACAAATTGTCATGGCCATAGGGACAAGGCATGGTATCTACTGTAAACTACAAAGACAACAGTTCCCCCAGCATTAAATGGGATGCTAACAAGAAGGAAGGTTCAGGGGCAGTAGTTCACAACAGAGTTGAATGCATAGAAGCTGTTTGTCTACTTAATTAAATTATTCCCTTCCATAACATTTAAAGAATAGAAATAAAGTACCATAGCTTCATAGCCATCAATTCCATTTTCATAGATGTAATAATACAATTCAAAAAAGCTTTGCATATTTACTTCTCTAAAAATTCAGGTAAGTTACAAATAAAAGTAATTTAAAAGAAATATACCAATTAAGCTGTTAACAGGAGAAATAGAAAAAAGCATTTAAAATTATTTTGTAAAGGAAAAAGATTTGCTTTTTTAAAATTACAACTTGAATTTCATAGCTATATCTAAAAAGCACTTTTGACTTTGTTTCATTAGTCCAAATGTTTAAAGTGTATGTTAAAGAATATTTGGTGATTTTATTAAATAGTTTAGAAATTTATGTCAATACTGAATCATTTCAGCTGTGTTTCTGACTTTATATAGACCTGGTCGCAAAGTTAAAGATTATCTTGTTGTGACATTATATACATTTTAATATATATTAAGAACTTCCAGACAAAAGCATATGTATTTTCAGTTACAGGTATAAATATGCAGATACATATTAGAAAGAAATTCATTTTTAAATGCCAAGGAAGTTTATTTGGTGGGTAAAGTAAGGAACTTAGCTTAATACTATTTACTGAAAAAATTACTCAGTGTCAGGCAAAATTATTAGGTTATGTGAATTAAAAAAAAATAGCAATTCCTACCATCCTACCATCAAGAAGATGGTAATTGTGTATTGATGCACATGCATTTATAGGAAAGATGGACAAAAGTAAGAGAGTCATGAAAACAGTCTTGATAATATACTTAATATTATATAAGTATTTCAAAAGATGGCATCATGTATATACCTTTACTAAAATAGGCAAAATTGATTTAACAGGTGTGTTTATCCAAAACAATGAAACAAAATTAGGGAATATAAAATGACATTCATGAATTTGACTATATTTCACTCATAATCTTTATTTTTCTATAATTATGATAAATAATATATAACTATGTTTTGATAGACATCAATGATTAGGTAATGTTTATATTTAAGAATGTAAATATTCTCAATAAGCTCTGTGTGTAAGAGTCACAAGGTTCCTAAAACATTCTAGCGAGTCCTGTGGTGACCAGACCTCAGCAAATTCATCATTCCTATTTTCTCACTCACCAGCTAAAGCAATTTCCTTCCATGTGTGTGCCAGTTGGCACCTCCAGTTTCTTTTCAATTATGTTTTAAATTTTTATTTTATTACAATTTTAGGTAGTACCACTTTCTGACTAGATGACTCATAAGCTCCCTGTCCCCTTTATACATTCTTCTTAACTCAGGAAATGTGAATTCCCAAAATTTGTCAAAGGATAATGATTTCTTATTGCATGGTTATATGCTCATTCCAAAGCCACCTAATTTTCAGTTGCCCTCTCCTATCCATTCTCACCTGCACTCTACATTGCTGAAACAGCCTATTGTTTTCCATGATACTGCTTAAAAAAATTCTCTAAACTACCACTTTGAGCTATTTAAAGAGAGTTGGCACTAATTTCTTGCTAAATTTTACTTAAGTTCTTTAATCTGGCATTCAAGCAAAATCATCCATCCTAATAATTTTCTATATTGTTTTTCCATATTTATTTTAGATTGCCTACAAATCTCCTGTGCTTGAGGTATATCGTGGGCTTCATCTCAGCAAGACTACTCACATGAGGCAAAGTGGTCTGCACTGTAGGGGATAGAAAGAGGGGGTTTCAGGGATGAGACCTCTTAAATAGAGGCAGCCATGGTGGACATGGTCAAATAAGAACAGTATAGTTCATTCAAAAAAATCTGTTAATGGATCTCAAAATACTCAAAGAGCAGAAAACTGTTAGTGGTTTCAGGTTAAGTAATACTTGACTTCAGGCATCTGACATGTGTAAGGGACCATTCCATTGATTACTGGGCTCCATTCTAGGATTGAATTTAGACCATTATTTCTTTTATTCACAGAAAAATGATACAAGTTAAAGGAAAAATAGTAACTTAAAGAATATGTACTTGAGCTTTGGAATGAGATAGATAATTGGATGTGATTATAAACTCAAAATTTGCTGTATATTAGCCTTCATTCCTGGGTGTATATGGGGCAGGGATCTTTAACTTTCTCTGCTCCAGCTAATGTTTTGAAAACTCAAAACAAAAACAAAAACAAAAACAAACAAACAAAAAAAAACTTAAGTAGATGCCTTGATCTCTGAAATGAGGTACTCAGAGCAGGAAATGGTGTTATTAGTTAGGTTGCTAGGGATCTTGTGAGAATCTGGAAACTAACCAATATTGAGATACTCTGACCCTGGATGATTTAACAGGAAATTGTGACTTGGTGCCTACATTTCCATTTTGGAGCAAAGCAAAGGTAGAAGATGAGGGAGTTTGTCCCAGTGCAAGTTAGCCCTTTGCAGTCTACAAAAGATCTTACAAACCTTCCCTCATCCACCCCTCCAAACACTGGATTTTATATTTTCTAGACATGAATGTGACTCCTTCTCATGAGGAATAATGCTCCAAGGCACTGAAGTTGAGATTGGTTTTGATGAGCATCTCAGATCTGGTTATGACAAGCATCTTAGATCTGGGTACACAATGCATTTTATCTGAACCACATGGATTCACAATTGGGTTAGAAATCTAATGAAAATACGTTATCTTAATATATCTAGTATCCCTGAATTTATTGCTGTCACAGGAGCCAGAGAAAACCACAGGAGTAATTTTTCATATAGAATTTTGGCTCTTCTACAGCCATCTTTAGCCAGAAGCACAATGCATAAATATTCAAGAAAATTAAAAGGAACAGGAGAAAGAATTATCCCCATTGTTGTAGACCCCCCAAGTAGTTTGCTTCAGGTTACTATTTATTTTCCTCAAATATTTACATTCTTTCCTAACCCATTCTGGAATCTTCATGTTGAAATGTCTTAAGTATTCCTTCTATGTGAATAGCTGAAAAGAATTTGTAAACTTGTATTAGCAAGAAGGCAGACTTATGGATATTTAAAATATTCTTCATCTGATTAAGACAAAAAGAAAGGCTGAATAAATACAAGAAATAGAAAAGGTAAAATAATGTCATAATCAGTAGTGAAGGATCAATCATCCATTCCTTAAGACAGCAGTGATAATTCTGTTATAATATATTTACAATTTATATTTAGAAAGAAATTAGCTTATGCTGTTTTACATTGAACAGTTTGAAATCTGCCAGAATAGATTATTGTTTCCATTAATCAACTCATAGTTCTAACACTATAAAGGAAAGATTTGTTAATTGTAGTACAGTTGAGATTGGGATGGATTATTTCCTTTAGGAACAAGAGTCATGATTATGATCATGATGGAATTATCACATTGGTCTATTGTGCTTTCTGTTTAATAAGCACTAGAAAGATGTAAAATAGATCCACTGCTTTGAAATACTATAAAATCCAAAGCAGGTAATAATGAGCATGGAACATTGCTTCCAGATAACTTTTTAAGGTAATGTGTGTGTGTGTGTGTGTGTGTGTGTGTTTGTGTGTGTGTGTGTGTGTATAAGAGAAAGAGAGAGAGAGAGAGAGAATGACAGAGAGACAGAGATAGATATATAGAGAGAGGAAATGGCAAACACATGGCATTGATTATGTGCCAAACATGTTAGAAATGCTTTATATATGTAAACTAATTTAATCCTCACAACAATGCTATGTGTTAGATACTTTTATGAAACTCACTTCATAGACACAGAGGGACATAAAGTATAAAATATCTCCATAGAGGAAACTAAAAGTAGTGCAAAGACAAGCTAAGAAAAAATGCCACATCTTCTATTGCCAACAATAAAATTATAGATTCTAGAAGACCAGGAATCTCTAGCTCTGAGACAAGGACTCCAACCTTGTGTTCTGCACTACTTATAAGATTATCTGAGTGGGAGTAACTTAGACTCTCAGACATCAAGCATTCCTGCCTGCACATATCTGATCTTGGTTCATAAGATTAAACAAGAGCATAAAGTCAAGCACTTATCCACACAAGTCAATGTATTATAGAATTTAAGGATATCTTTAAAAAAAATTGAAGTAGTGGGAAAATATTTACCACAAAGGTTAAGATAAAAAAAATTAAAATTCCATTTGCTAAAATATATAATTGCCACATTTTATTGTTAAAATTATGCTGCATTTAAGAAGACTTATAAATTTATAATCTTATATTAAAAATTATACCTTTTGAAAGATAGCCTCTTCTCCTTCTACATCGTTTTCCTGTCCCCATGGATCATTCATGAAATATCTACTGTCTTCGTGAGCTTGATCCTGACATAGTGAATAAAACCTGGCAGAAGAATCACAAGTTCTTAGTTTACACTTTACAAAATACTCATTGACCTGTAAGACTGTTGAAATTTAAATAGGAAAAAAAGCATTTATTTGTCTACCAAACCATGAGATACTCTATTTAGGACTGGTAAATGAAAATTGGTTTAAGTTTAAATGATTCTACTGACTGTATTTGTTAGGAAGTTGTTTTATTACCCATGTTACTATAAGTAAATGAACAGATACACATACAGTTATGAATGTATATGCATTTAGATTTATTTAATTGTTCCTCCCATGGGAAGTAAGTTAATATAAAAGAGTTACCATCTTTAAATATTGAATGTTTCATTGAATAATACATTAGTATGATTATATATTGAAATATAGCAGCCTAGTGTTGTGGTACATGCCTGTAATCCCAGCAGCTTGGGAGGTTGAGGCACGAAAATGGAGAGTTCAAGCCAGCCTCTGCAACTTGGTGAGGCCCTAAGCAACTCAGTGAGACCCTGTCTCTAAATAAAATATGAAAAATGGGCTGGGGATGTGGCTCAGCAGTTAAGTGCCCCTGGGTTCAATCCCCAGTACCAAAAAAAAAAAAAAAAGAAAAAATAAGAAAAGAAATATAACAATACTAAAGTGTTATGGCTATTAGGCAAAAGATATACTTCTATGGTTTCTCCTTTGATTAAAAAAAAAAACAGTAATTTGATAAAGGTAGAATTAAACTTAGAGATGATCTTCAATATAAGTATTCAAGGTCTTCACTGGTAATGTCAACTACATATAAAAATCCTTTTGCTCCAAAGGGTCCTGCAGACCTGAGGATCTTATCTGAAAAAGAATAATAATATTCATTGTCATGAATGACTGTGAGAATGATAAATAGAATTAGTAGTGTACACCATATAATGCCTAGTACACAGTGTTTATTAAACATGTTGTGACATTATTATGGAGAGAATTTATTTTATTTATCTTTTTCTCCTATGAGACTATTGATATTCTATTATTAAATGTTTCAGTCATTCTCATGTTTTATTCTTTCATTTATTCATTTACTTGTTCACTTAACAAGTACTCACTGCCTACATCTATATGCTATATCTTATTGCCTACCATTCTATTTGTTGCAGATGCAAAGAAGTGTAAGAGAATATCTTTGAAAGAATTAAGCACACAAGGAAGCAACTTAGCAAGTCTTGGTGGTGCTGGCCCTCACAAGGAGCCCTACTCTAGGTCACTGTTTCACTAGAGAACAGCTGCCCTCACGTTAGGACATATTGTACTTCCAAGTATGCTTCTTTCTTTTTCCACTGAACTAATTGCTCAGTTCATTTATAGCTTGTTTAATATCTTCTCATATCTCATTGATGACATCTACATCTTCTCCTAGGCAACATTTGATCTTAGGAAGCAAAGATTCCTTTTCTTTCCCAACACCATAAATATTTCTGTTTTATTTTCTAAAACAAGTACCTGGGATTTATTGTGAGAATGTTAATAATTACTCATTTTCATGCTCTCTTTTGTTTTTTCCTCAGTAGCATATTCAGATCACACTTCCCCAAACCTCTCCTTTGGTCCTCTGCAATCCACACAATCACACACGAATATGTACATCTTACATATGTTTCACCTGAGAAGTCGATCTGGCACAGGGTTAGGGAACCAATTTCCATTCTCAGAATGGATGGTAGAAGGTATAGAGGAGAAACAAAATGTACTTGTCTCCTTGGTTCTAATTTACCCTGGTAATAGTGTAATATTCACATCAAGGACATATGAAACAAATCTCCTTTAAAGATTGTATAAGATATATACAATAGAAGTGTTTTTTTTTTAAATATAGCATCCTAGATAACCTACCCTTTGAAGTATAACCAAAGTGAAGCACTGGTAATCATCATTGACTAATTAAAATTACAATATGAGTTTTTGAATGCTCAAATGTTTTATTTGAATCTTGGATAAAACTAATTCATATGAGAATATGTAAAATATGGGCATCTCAATATTTGAGGTTGTACAAACACATTGGTTTCAATAATAAAAAATAGTTAAAAGATAACCCTATTTCTTTGCCAGAACTTTAGTTTCTTGGTCATAGAAACCAGTTTTGTGCAATAAGGGAAATTTAACAGATGGCAAAGCCACAGCTCAGAAAAGAAAAAAATAATCACCCCTTCTGGTTTAGATAATCCCTAGAGTTTTAGCTTTAGAATAAGACTAGTTTCCTACAGCAATACCTTAGAAAGAAGAGTTCAGTTTTGTGGTTGAAATTTATGACTGGAAACGAGGAGACCTGGGTTATAATTTTGGTTGTGGCATTTACTCATTGTCTCTGGAGCAGTAAAGTAGCACTGATTAATAAATAAATATTGACAGACTGTTTTCAGGGCTCTGTGAAAGCACACGAAGCAAATATTCATTGTCACCAGACATATTTAAATATTATTATTCAACTATCAGATGGCCAAAAGCTGAATCTTAAGAAAGATTATTTTTACTTGCCTGAAAATCTGTGAAATCCTGCAAAACCCAAAGTGATCATTCCAGTGTTTTTTTCTTCATGAGGTTCAGAGAGTAATATTTAAAAGTATAGAATTATCTTCTCAAAATACAGCATATAAATCTTTCTTTGGATTACCATGTCACATCTTCTCTTTCCCTTGAACTTTCACATGGTGGAAAAGAATTTCTCAAGAGTTCAGTGGAAACATCACATTACCAAACATCCGTCTATGAATACCCATCCTGCACAGGAAGTGAGGTGAATTTAATAACAGTCATGTTAAGCAAGGGCAGCATCTGACCTCTGGAAACAGGAGCCTATAATGAGGAGACTGGTTTGAGAGCCAGGGTTCTCATCTACTCCCTGACTGCACAAAGGATCACCCCAAGTAAATGAGGTGCTGGATATGGATCTGTATGCTGAACCGAGGGGAACCAGCCATGTGCTGACCCTGTGTAGGGAAGTGTTGTCAGAAGAAAGGTAGAGATCAAACCTTTGAACACAAGTACAGTGGCCTGCATCTCAAAGCTTGAGGTGATTGTCTTCTCTCACATCAGATAAATCACAGGAGTGTTTGCAATTGCATTTGTGTTATCACAGAAAGGTATGAAATGCAAGAAATGAAATGTCATTCTACTTAATTTGTCTAAAATAGGAAGATAAACTTTATCATATTTCTGCCCATGCTTTTTTCTTTCATTGGTTTATTAAGTTGTTTGAGTCACACCATTCATTCCATTGAGACCATTTTCTTTATATTTTAGCAACTTTGTACCAACTTTTACCACAAATAAGCACACGCAAAACCTGTGCTCTTTGTCTGCACTGCTTTTCAGTTTCATTTAGGGAGAGCCATTGCACACATAGTAGATGAGATGGGGCAGGGAAAACCACAGCAGGCACCATTTAATTTCTAGTGGGAGAGCCTGGTGAGCCCCCAAGAGGAGCCATGTTTCAGAGCAGGTACACATTCTTGTCTTAAAACAAATGACTTGTGTGTTACAGTTTCTTCCTACTTTAAATCTTACCTGTTTGCATTATGTAGAATTCTAAATATATACCAAAGAAAATTAACAGGAATAGAGGGCTGTATTTAACAATGCATTATGGCCCCAGTTTCCTAATTTCCTGGAGAAAGATGTAAGTTTTAAAACAAGTAGCATGGTAAACCAGCTTTACAGTAGATTTGAACTACAGATGGGTTACTTATTGTAAGTTCAAAGAACTCCAGTAGAGACGAAAATAAAATAAATAAATAAATAAAGTGCCCAGCCTGTTTTTGATGAGTGTTTGACATTTATTACTTCCTTTGGCTCCCCCCCCCCCTTAATAAATATCTTGTGTGATTTAGGAGAACCAAGCTTCTAGCTGCTATAGAGTCAGAAATTAAGTTAGTCAGAAAATGATATTCCCTCGTTACCATTTGATTCATGGAAAATGTGGAGACACTTTCTTTTTCCAAATGATTTTTGACAGTTCTCTAAATCCCCTTTTCAACTATCTTAGCTGTCTAGGTCTGGAATACCTATGCTTGGGAAAACTCAGAGGGGGAAAAAAGAAGAGTAACAATGTACTATTTTATGCTTTTAGATTTTGGTTTTTCCAGTTCACACTCCTGCTTCCTCAGAGAAAAGTGATCAGATAGGGAAACTTCAAGAGTTACTGCCATCACCATCAAGTTTCCATTCATAGAAAAAAGTCATTATTGGGTTTAGAATACTTTTCATTTATGTCTTATAAACAAGTTTAAAAATAACACCAAAAAGGGATGTTAACCATATGCCGCCTGGCAGTTTGCAACTAAAGGGGATAAAGTTACCAAAGTTCCCTCAAGCCCTTTGAACTTGAGAGCCAGTGTGCATTTTCCATCTATTGTACACTGATAAACAGTAACCCCTTCATTTCTGTGCTGGCTTGTGCTGTGGGCTCCCTCTGTTCAGCAAACATAGTACATCGTATCATTTTTATTACTGTAGTTAATGAGAATACTTTCAAACAGATGCTTAAGTTCACTAGGCTTTTGTTTTCCTTAATTGCTTTTTTAAAACAATATTTTTACATCAAATAATGATGGAAAATCATGACTTAAAAATATACAAAATACTTCTGAATCTTAGAGTAATAATCAGTTATACTGAATTTTCACAAAGTTTGAAAGATGCATTCATTTCATCACTCGAAGATAAATGAATTAGAGAAAAATCATTACTTTTGGATAATGAGGTATCTTTTACTGGTTATAAGACACAATGCATCTACCTTCTCTTCACAAATTCACATGCTACTTATTGAGTGTTAAATACAGTAATATCATATTCTTCCACCTACTATAACATGTCATTTCATATAAAAGAATACCACATTCATATTTGTCTCCACATTTTGTATGCATTTAAGCAAATATAGAAGCTTCAAGTGTGCATAAGCATACAGAAACTTGAGGGTTATTGCTATCATAACATCTTTGTCATCCCCAACAACCACATCATCTTCAAAAGATTTCAAATGCTAATTGCATATTACATTTTATTCTTGTACTATGGGAAAGGAATATAAATCTCTAGATACCCAATAAATCTGAATTAAGAAGTGATACAAGCAAGATTGTTTCATCTGCCATCACCATAAAGGGGACATTAAAATTTTAAAAGTCTTGCCTATTTTACCAGCTGGCAATTGTTTAAAGGATAGAAAACATCAATGCAATGTTACAGGGTTTCTGTTTTTATTTTTGGAAGTGGTTTTAGTATGGCTACTAATCTATACACCATCTTTCCTTCACTCATTAGCAGCATCAACTCTTGTAATAAAACTGGTGATGAATGTAAGTTTAGGATAAAAATCGTATCAGTTTTGCAGTTACTGGAAATAAGACAAGGACATAGTGAAGATGAACCTCTGAAATTTTCTAGATTAACCAAGGAGAAGGGAAAATGTGGACCTCAGAGATACTCACCAAAGACTATAAATTTGAATAGTTCAGGTTTCAAATTTCTTCTGCATTGCCGTAGAGTGGCAGATGTGTTCCTGTGCATTTGTAGTTAGAATCCTACAATCTTTGCAAGGAGGTTAGGGTTTGGTGTGGAAGGAGTCTGTCAAAAACTTTGCCATTGGGGCAGAGATTCTGGTTCAAATCCTAGGTGGAGATAGGAGTCTGTTTTCCACAATGGTACTTCTTTATGACTCAGTTTGGGCACCTATAAAATGATGGTAGAATAATAGCAAACTCACAGAATGAGTGCAAAGATAATGGAGATAATATTTATGCAGTCATTAAAAGAATACCTTTATTGTGATGGGTGCCTAAAATTAACTTTATTTCTATCTGTTGTGTTATTGTTGATTAATTCATCTTTGAGTCAAGGCCTACCCATGGACAAGGACTCATAGTTATAAACAGATACTAAATGTTCCCAAGTATTTTGCTCCATGTTGATGATCTGTGTTTAGGGTTAAAGCTTCAGAGCCTCATCTTAATTCTTTCTACCTTTCATTGGGACTTCATTCAAACATTGAACTTGACAAAACACACATGATTTCTAGATGAAGTGCCTGCCAAGCTTGACTTGGTTAAAATTTGAAAGTGGCTATTAAAAATAATGCTGTCATGAACCTTTCCTAAGTGTCTTTTGGTACATATGTATACGCCAACAATGGGGTCAAACTATTTATGGAAGCGTGCAAAAATAGACAGAACTAATCCCTGATTAAGAAGTCAGATTAGTAATTACCTGTTTACATGGGCAGGTAATGACTGGGAGAAGGAGGAAGCAAGCTTCTGGGGTCCTGGTGATCTTTGCCATTTTGACTGGGTGGCAGTTACATGGTATGTATATTTTGTAAGGATTTGTCAACTGGCACTTACAGTGTTTGTACTTTATAATTACCATATTATAATTAAGTAGTTACTTAGAATTAAGGATTTTATGAAGTGTATATTTTTTAGAATTCACATTGGAATATTATGGGTCATTTGCCCTTTGATTTCAAATTTCAGGGAAGCCTCTAAACCTCTGTACCTCTTCTTAATTACAAATTTATATACTTTTAGGCTGTGACACTCAGCTCTATCACCCTTTATTATTCTTCCTGCTTCATTTTGCTCATATTCAAATAATTTTCCATATTTTACTGAAGACTTTAGCACCCAACTCAAGTCTTATGTTTCTTTCTTTCTTTTTTTTCTCATCAAAGTCCTATTGAAAAAATAAAATTCCTATTGCTCTCTTGGGAAAATGTAACATCTTTGTTCTTGCACAAATGACATCTTGCCCTTTCAGTTCTTGGTCTGGTCTCCCTATGCCTCAACCTCATATCCCATAGTCACACCTGGGCCTTGTCATTGCTGTGAAGGGTTTTGCATCCAAAATTGAGATGTTCAAATCTATGGCAGTCTCCTTCCTTCCAGTTCTTTCTTTCCATTATGAGTAGAGTAGTTCAGTTCTTTGTCTCATTCACACACTTTAGGAACTTGATGTATTTTCTCAACTGTTAGCCTTTTCTCATTTCTTTATCATGTTCCTTATTTAGCTTACAAATTACTATCCTGTTAATATCTCATTTCTCCACCTCAGTTGGACTTCCTTTGCATATGTTTGCCAAACCCCAATCTTGGATCATTTAAACTAACCTATCATCTCCATTCTCCTACTAGAGCTGCTAGAGAGAATTACAAAACAATGAAAGTTGGTAACACGCCCATTAATGATGACCAGCATTGACCAGTCTTGATCCTGCCTGGTGGTTCTTAGTGTTTTCCAATTCTCTCTGTAGTTATCCACAGCACTCATTTGAAATGTCTTTATCATTTGCACATACAGCTTCCTCCATTCCTCCCTCTCAAAGATTTTTTAGCTTCCTATGGCAATGAAGAAAATAATAACACTTAAATGAAAACTGTCCCAACATTCTGCTAGCAGATGGATAAATATAACAGTTTCATTACTTGTTAAAATTCCTTCTCTGTACAACAGAGGATGTTTTAGTCCTCCTGTTCAACTCGTGTTCTGAACTTCCTTCTCATACTTTCTTGGAGATCTTATACAATCTTATGTTTCTTCCCTCCTGTTTCTTTAACTCTTTTTTCTATAGTAGGTAATCCTTTTGGTCATCTTATGACAATTTTTATTGAAAGCTTCTAACCTACCTTTCCCTCTAACCATACTCACCTTTTGCTTTCTTTCATAAACAGTGAAATATTTATGTATTATGTACAGATATATACATACATGTATCTTCTATAATGCATATATAATATAAACATACATATATTGTACATCTATATCTAATTAAATGTGTCCTGTATAAACATACATAGGTGATTTTTTATTCATTGTATATGTATTTGCATATACATTACATAAGTCTTATATATCTACATACATATATACATATCTCACACACATATTATCTCTACAAAACCAACCACTAAAGTTGCATGTAACCAATAACTAGGTCATTTAATCTAACAGGCATATTGTGACCCTTGTCATACTTTTTGTTCATTTCAACTCTCTTTCTGCCACAATAGAGACTCTGTAAGGACTAGAGCTAGATCTGTCTCATTACTCTTGTATTTCTAAAACCATTGTAGTAGGTACTCAGTCAATATTTTCTGTGTGACTTAATGTTCTAAAACTTCATATAACATTTTATTAGAATTTAAATTTATAAGAGCATTTACTTTTGTATAAAGTATAACTCTGAGTTATTGAAGCATAAAGAAAAGACTCTCAAATTTTTCGAGTCCAATTCTCTCAATTTAATTTAAAGTCACACTTCTAACTATTTAACTTGTGATCTTATGTAATGCAATTTTGTAAATGGATCAGAGAGTAAGTTATGCATTTTATGTTATAGCATACAATATATTTTGATTCTTTACTGTTTATTAGATGCTCTTCATATTTGTGTCACTCTGAATTACTCTTTAGGTGAGAACTTGTTTTCATAATTTATATAAATGGGAAGCTTTAGTTCTCAATGAACAAAAAACGTCCTTCAAACACTAGAAAAATATCTTAAGTAAGCAGTAATTTTTCTGGCAGATTTATAACTAATGAAGGAGTACTTTCAATAATATATCTTATCTGTATAGCCCATTGCAGTATATGTGTTATTGCAGAACCAATATCACATCTGGAAATAAGTCTCATTCCTCCTTGTTATGTTGTGGTTTACCTTTATATGGAGGTTAGTACTCCCCTAGATAGAAGATATGAATTCTAGATATGAATTATTTTTCTTTGATAAATTATAAGTGATGACTTTGATAAATGATTATCAATCCTTTCCCCCATGGCTGGCAAACAAAGTATATGAAGCTACTCTTCAGCAACACCAGAAAATGATTGCCCACCAAGGGTCAGTCAAGTGGTCTAATGTGGATCTTACTCCTCCTACTCAATACTTACCAAAATCTCCCCAGGGAACAGTAACATTGAGTGCAGAGGATTACTTGGAGCATTTCCTTTCCATTCACTCTAGCAGATCCTCACAAGTCTCTTGCCGGATTCAGCTGAATATTCAGAGTTGCATATCATTTTGACTTTTAATAGAAGTATTTTTTTGAATTATAGAATATTATTTTAAAAGTTACATTATTACGTTATGCATTTAATCATGGTTACCTAGCATCAAAGTTCTCAGGACCCTAATTAAAAACTTATCCAGTCTGAATAAGAATACATTCTTTGCAATTGATTTATTTTTATTTTATGGACTCTGAATCCCATTCTTGATTGTATTAATTCTCCTTGTCTAATCAGCAGCTCACAAGACTGGGAAAAGAAGGTCTGGATTTGCCTGTTATTCTTGGCTTAATCGGAAGGAGTTCCTAATTCTTGAGAGAATCCTATAGGTTCAATGACCTAGGAAATCCTATAAGTTTCTCTGAAGACAAAACAAACCACTTTTGCTGCTCAGGGGAAGACCAGTATGTGGTGAAGTTGGATGAGTCACATAATAATAAGTTTTGCGTAAAGAGTGCCTGGCGGTCACTGAATGTCAGCATGGTTTCTGTGGGACATCCTCTCCATGGGTAGACTTTCAAGTAATAAAGAAATACAGTTTTCTTGAGTCAGCTTTCTGGCTCAATGACAGTATCCCTGTCTTCACTTAGCATAGATGTCTTTACTTAAGAATAAATGAGAGCACACTGCTCATGCTGGAGTCGGTTCTTCTGACCATGTGTACTGGCTTTAAGTCCTCCTGTCCACTTGGAAGCAGGCTCTTGGCTCCAGTCATGTAAACCAGCCTCTCCTGGCTTCTAACCTGCTGTTTCTCAGTCAGAAAGTCCAGCCCAGCTGCTCTCCTGATCATTTCCAAAGCACAGCACCTTGGATTAGCAAATGACATTTCTCCCGAAAACCCACACAATATTGGTAGAATTAAAGATAACCAGTAGCACAGAATAAAGAAGTCAATAATGTTATTAAAGCCGTAGACAAGTTGAAATCTAACACACATTTCTTTTGCTACATAAGCGGCTAGGAGACAGGTTATATTTGAACTTATTTACACTGTGAACTTACTTACACTTTTAGAAAAAAGAGTAAGCTCCATGAATTTTATCACTACTATGTCTTCTACATTTATTAAGAATTATTTCATTCCTCAGGAAATTATTAGCATCTTGGAAATGGGCCTTGTTTTTTCAAACTAAATTGACAACAAATGTAGGGATCTGATATTCTATAATGAACAAGTAAGAGTTGATTCCTACTAGATTTTGTAGGAAATGATGAAATCAAAATAAAATTTTTAACTCTGAAATTTTTCCGGCATTATGTATTTTTTAAAAATTTCTTATTGATAGAAGTAACCATTTGGAGACACTTTCTATTACCTTAGACATACTGAACTGTCAACTTACATTGAATTTTGAAAACAGATTAAAATGAAAATGTAAAGTGCCAAGCTTGTTTAGCATTAAAAAAAAAAAAAAAGTTGGCCTATGGCCAAAATATTTTCCTCCCAAATGTCATCTTTAGAACAATTTTTTAAACCCACTGTGATTGCCTCTCCCTCCTCTCAACTCCCAGCAGGCTAAAGCAGACCTCACATAGTCCCACACAGATGCAGACAGAGAAACTGCTCATTA
Source organism: Sciurus carolinensis (assembly GCF_902686445.1). Lineage (NCBI taxonomy): Eukaryota > Metazoa > Chordata > Mammalia > Rodentia > Sciuridae > Sciurus > Sciurus carolinensis. The sequence goes on from NC_062220.1 coordinate 57,197,451, forward strand.
TCAATCAACGAACACAAACAAGTTGAAGACTGCTCAGTTCCCCCTGTTAAAGGTAAAGAGCCTTAAAGCCCCCAAAGAGTTTATTATTCTGAGACTGAGATCGTCAAAGTCATTTGATTTTGACTTGAACAGTAGCCACAGAGGTTAAATTGAGGTTAAGTTTCCCAAACAAAATGGAAGCAATTAAACAGTTAAATAATGTTGCTTTTCTTGTTTTAATCCAGAGACCAAAAAAGAATAAAGTATTAACATAACCAAAATTTAAATTTTTTATACCTCTAAGTAACCAAGTGATTCATAGGAAATTAACTTTTATGCTTAATTATATGTTACAGTATCCTATTTTTTTCAATAACAATCACACAAGAATAGTGTGTATGTCTCCAACCAGTAACTAACTATAAAATTTATCTCTTTGTAATAGGATGTCTGAGGACTTCTGAAGTCTATATATTTTTTTATTAAGTAGAAAAACAACATTACTTCTGTTTGATTAAAGTCAATTACAAAGAAAACCAATCACAGAATCAGAAGACCTAGAGATCACTATTCTTCCTTCCTTATAGCAATGTGCAAGCATAATATATTTTATACAAATAAATTTCACATATTATCTCACTTATTTCCTAAAATAATTACATAAAGGAGAGGGAAACAAGTTTGGGGATAAAGAAAAATCAAGAGATTATTTTACTTGCCCAAGAGGACATACTTAATAAGAGCTGGAGTCAGACTTGATTTCTGTGCCAATTCTACCACACTATATGATAAAAGATCTGGAATTATCTTTTTTCCAATGTCATCGAATTTTTAGTTTAATCAATATATTAAGTGGTAGTCTTTAAAGAATAACTTTTTAGCACATATATAAGCAAAAGTACTATTAACTGAATCTTGTGCATCTAAAAATAAAATAACTCACCACCATGGACAATAGGATACCTGGAAGTGTATTGCACCTGCATGTACTGGTGAAAGAAGTTACATATATTGGACTATGACCAACTCAAGATCCTTCTTTTTTATTTTGGTCTTAGTAACTATTCAAAGAATAAACAATCCCAGCCTGAAGTTAATCTAAGATTTTTGTACAAGCAGGTCAATAAAAGAGGAAGGGCGGAGTTGAAGACTGGCTCCTTCAGAGATGCTTTATATTCTATGCCATGTTCAGATATGGTAGCTGGGGTAGTAACATGGTCCCCATGAGGAGTCAGAGGACTGGCATTCACAAGGTGTCAGGGGAGGGCTCTGAGGGCCCCAGAGCTGCACCGTGGCCTGATTTCTAAGATGGCGCCTGGCAGCTTGCCAGACATAGCTGAACTCATATACAAGTTTTAGGAAGTAACTCTGGTTGGCTGTTGTACATGAGGCGATCCTGGTATCTGCCTAGAGACTGTTGTTTGATAGGCTGACTTTCCTGGTAGTCTACTCTCTGATAGGCTGATGTTCTCAATATAAGTCTGAGACTTGTGGAATAAAGCCCTTTTGGTTCCTGTGATCAAGAAGAGCGTACGCGTTGTGATTGTCCCTGCGGGCAGTGGGCGATCATAACAAGGTGCAGAGAATCACTGCATTTCAAACCGAACCCCATAAAATATTGCACATGGTTTGCCAAGGACACAGGCACATCTCCTATTCCATATGAGGTTAGAGCTTGTATCACAGATGTCCAGCCAAATATGGCCTTTCACTGACCCAGATCATGCCACAAGGGAAGAACCAGTCACTCTGAGAAACAGGTTTTCTTTTTTTTTCCCCCTTAAAGTCTTACATTCTCTTCTAGTGGGAACACTGGGCTATTAAAGGTCTTAAGGAACTTTTTGTAGTCTATTCTAGGTGGAGACCTTCCGAAAACACAGTGTGTAATTAAAAGAGAGACATCAAAGAGTGGAGATTTTTTCCTAGGTGGAATGCTTAGAGAAAACCTTTTAGCACTATAAACAATCATTGGCATGCTGTTTATTGAAACACATGTCTGAAAAAATATTTTAACACTTACAGATAACTGGGCTAAAGAATGCAGCTATTTATTGTTGCGCAGAAGAAGTAGAGAAATATTCTAGTGGAAGCTAAACGTACATCTGCTGACTCTCACAAAAGACAAGTGGGTAGTTCATGTGAACTTATTTGCTTGACCACATGCCACAACCTCCAAGGAAAAAGCTACTCTTCCCATGGTTGCCTTTTGCTCTGAAGTATTTGCTTGCTGGGGCATTTGACATGACATACAAGGGGCGCAGACAGTACTTGTGGTTTTTTGTTTGTCAGAATGGTGTGGTCAAGCATTTGAAGTACTTTTAAATTCCATTTTAATAATTTTTTCCTCAGAGGAAATAATAACAGTTATTTTAAAGGAAAGACTAGAAGTTATTTGAAGAGAAAACAGAGAATTGAAGGGAAAACATGAACATGAAAAAATTAGATTATCTGTATTTATTAAGTATTCACTATGTAAGTCATGTACCAGAAAATAGATCACAAATGCCATGTTTTCTTCTTGAAGTAATAAAGTGAAACAGGTAGATAATACGAATAGTTGGTATTTACTTATTTATTTACTTACTTGATGGTAACAAGAAAATTATTACTTCATACTGTCCAACACAAAGCAGAAAATAGTTTGGTGCCTAAGTACCCTCTCCCTGACACTATAAAAGAGCTTAGGTAGTCAGTTCATTCGATGCAATGCCCAAAGTAAATCATGTCTAAAGGATCTTCAAGATGGAATTTAAAAGTAACACATGTTACCTTGTGAACACTGAGCCATCACATCTGCAGTTCCTAAGTTCTTCTAAAACTGTTCCTGCACAGCAGTACTCTCTCTGGACAGTCTACCTGTGGGAATGGGGTAATGGGGAGGTAATCCTGAGTTGTGTGGTTCACAGATTCTTGGTGGCTCATTGAGTTTATTCAAAGAGTTTCAGAAGCAGAAACAGCTATTTGTTATCCATCTTGCAGATAATGTTCTTTCCTTCTTCCTCTGTTGATTGGTCAGTCAAAATATTTTGTTGTAAATATCAGAAATATTGACCACTATTTATTGACTTACCTTATTTTAACCAAAGGTTTTATTTTATTATGCTTCAAATATATAATGTCTTGTTTTCTAATTACAAATGTTATCCATGCCAATTTTTTGATCTGTTAACTACAGAAATAGGAAAAGGAAGTGGGGCTACTTTTTTATATTTTTACTTTTTCCATTGTATAAAATCTAGAAAATCTGATAGATCAGAAGCAAATATGACAATATGTTAATCTTGATGCTGAATAATATATGGGGAAAGCTACAGTTTTATCTGTAAGGTTTAGATACTTATATTTTAATTTGTCAGCTAATAAGACCTAATAAATCTCTAACAGAACCTTAGATATTAAACATGAAAACTCACCTGATAATTAACTACTATCAAAATTTGAGAGTAAGTCTTCATATGCTCAATTTTTAATGTTCAGTCTCATAAATTTTAAATGGATGGTTTTACTTTCCACTAATTTTTCAGAAGCCAAAAATTTGATGTTTTACTTTTTTGTAACCTTTATATTTCACTAAATTTTACCATCAAAAGTACTTCTGATGTCATAACTTAAAATTAAAAACATGATTTATAATCATATCACCTTTTTTATTACGTCTTTTACAATAATTATAAATTCTATTATCATTTATTTTAATCTTTTGTTGTTTTTAAGTACTTACTACAATAAATGGCACTTGGAAAAATAACCGTGTATAAAGCATACTGATAACTTTGTTAAGACTAATTTTTAGAAGTTCAATCTTAGAGTTAAATACATACCAACTTGTCATCCTTTTTGCATATATATGTATCAAATTCTTCTCTAAGAGGTTTCAATTTGTCCTCCTGTGAGAAGATGATGGTAGAGCTTTAATTCATCATATTCTAAACCAAACAGAAAAAATAGAGTTTGATGTTATGCCAATTTAGGAGTTAAAAAAAATAGTTTATTTTATTTGCATTTATTTGACTGCTTTTCAGTTTTTATGTAAAAGAGATAATGTATATATTATTGCTTCTTGATTTTCTTATTCCAGACGTTGTCTTGCAATGAGTTGTGTCTTAGTGTTAGTAATTTGTTTATGCATGAAAAATATTAGTGGTTTTTTTTATACTTGTAGCTAAATAATTTAGTAGTTTGTATTTTCTTGAATTTTATTTTTAGCGTATATGAGTTTAAGATTTTATGTTATCAAATTCTTTTTTGTTTGTTTTTTCAATCATTTATCCACTGCCTTTGTGCTTGGAAATCCTTGTTATTAATTTCCTAAGTCTGTGGTAACACATTACCACAAGCATGGTGATTTAAAACAACAAAACATTATTTTCTCACTGTTTTGGAAGCCAGAAGTCTAACATTAGTATCACCGTTTCAAAATAAATGGCAGGAGTACGTTCATTTCTGAGGTTCTTCCCATTATATTCCCTAGCTCATGGCACACTTTTCCATCTTCGGTCAGCAGTGTAATATCTTTACCTCTTTTCCTATTCTTGTGGGAATGTGTCTCTCCCGCTCTACCTCCTTCTTCTAAAGATACTTTTAATGTCATTTAGGGTTTCCCTGGGATAACTCAAGGAGTCTCCTTAGGAGCCTTAATCACACCTGGAAAAACTAGAGTTCTTGAAGTTACGTTCACATACTTCAGGCATTGGGAACTATTATTCAATTTATAAAATTTTCTTTTAAAACCCATTTATAATTTAAATATTCATTTCTATATTTTAACACCTCTTATTCTATCTCACCATATGAATCTGCTATATCTAGGCTAGTTTTGGTGTTTATTTTGTAATGTTTATAGGAAGTATTACTACTTTGGGATCCTGGAGATTGACTTAATCATTTTGGGTATAAAGAAGTGATTTGAAGCACCTGAAAATCTGTGTGATATTGTTCTATTATAATTACATATATTGCTTACTATCAGCTTAGCTAAAACACCCAGCTAAAATCATTCAAACTAACAAGAGTAGAAAAAAATGCAAGTTCTTTTGCCTATGAAATTATAGGAAAAATTCATCTAAGGCGCTGTATCAAAATTTGATATTTATTAGGAGAAGGTAAATTTTTGCGATTGCTCTCTTTTTTATCATAATGTTCACTAACTATACTCACAATAATGTAATTAATGGTTGTGAATACGTATATCATTCATAAAAGAATCCAAAGATAGCCTCTAATGATAACAAAACTCAATAATATGGTTATATCTTTAATACCAAGTTCTCTGATTTAGCTTCCGATCTTATTATATTATTTAAAATATGTAAAAACAACTTCTAAGTCCAGTTGTTTTTATGACCCAATTTTAAAGCTATAAAGTAAAATGACTACCGATAAAATAGAATTGGTACTGTATTTTCAGTCAAAAAATAAGCAGATGCCTTTTTAAAATGAATGTATTATATTAAGATTCTCAAAAATTATTCTGTAATCATTCATTTGTGTAAGAGTTCCAATATTTTAGAAGTATAATTTATTACCCATGTCTTACAATTCTCTTTGTCATTTGGATGCAAAATGAATATATCACAAGTTACATAAAATTGATTACTTACAAAGTATATGTTGGGTCCAACTGCCTATAAGCAATGAATTTGATTTATTTGCAAAAAAAAAAAAATGGCTTCAGTTTTTTAGATAAAATGTCCAATAATTTTCTGAAGAGAAATGTTTTCATAATTAAACTTTTTTTTGGTACTGGGGTTTAAATTCAGAGGCACTCAATCACTGAGCCACATCCCCAGCCCCATTTTGTATTTTATTTACAGACAGGGTCTCACTGAGTTGCTTAGCACCTTGCCATTGCTGAGGCTGACTTTGAACTTGTGATCCTCCTGCCTCAGTCTGCTGAGCAGCTGGGATTACAGGTATGTACCACCATGCCCAGCAAAATTAAGCTTTTAATGAAATAGATACTTAATAAACTATTAGTTTTAAAAATTCTTTATCCTAAATATGCAAAGTTGTACAATCATGGAATCTTGCAGATAACTCTGAGATATGTTAAACTATCATTGAAATTGAGAAAAAAAATTTATTTTGGTATTACCATTATAATCCATTTGGTCTATATTCTTAAAGCTCTTGGATTAGACAATCGGTTTTAAATTAATTTTTATAGATAAAAGATTAAGCATTTTTGCAAAAAGGTTTTATACATGAAGGGAACTAATCAAAATTGATTTTGGAAACAGAACTAGTGCACAAAGGCTTTGCATCTCTATATTTACTTCTATAAAATTAAGTTATTTAATATTATCAATGAGTGATTTCCAGTAATTTATTCCTTTTGCCATACCAAAAGATTGAAGGCAATTGATTTAAACACAGAAGTAAAAATTAAACGGTATAGATCTTCACTATTCCTGTTACAGATTATCTACTGTGCTAGACTCAAGTTCAGTTCATAATGGAATCAATGGTCCTGTCAGGAGCCCTTGTCCAGAATTTACCATGCCCTCCTATGGATCCCTGAGTACTTTCCATATGACCTGTCTCTTTCTTTATCTAAATGGTTACCTGTAATGTTTCTGTCTTCTTCGTGGGGTTGAATTTTGGAATAACCTGTCAGTCAGCAGTGATTCCCACTCTCACATGTATTCTCATAGACATTTTAAAAACATTCCTGAAATATGTCTCTATTGAATGGTTGTACTTGAGTATCAGTGCAGCATGTTAACAAGAGTACACTATAGTGACTAAAGGTATCGACTTTGGAAACATGGTGCATCTTCTTGGACTGAAGCCCAGTTCGGATTCTTTCTTGTTCAGTGATCTTGATAAGAAGTTGTCTGACCATGTTCTGTCTCAGTTCTCTTACCTATATGATATAGACAGTTAGAATGGCTTACTTGCCAGGATTGTAAGAGTTGTTAAACATAAACCACTTAGAAAAATAAATGGTAGGCTGTAGGCATTGCAGCTTATGTATGAAGTAAACTTCCTCTCTTCTTTTTCTTCTTTCATTTGCCTCTCCTCCTCTCCCTCTTCTTTCATTTCTCCTCTTCCTCCTTTTATTCCCTCCTCTCTACCTCTTCCCTTTTCTTCTTCTTTTCCTACCGTCTTCTCTCTTTCTGCTGCTCATCCTTCGTGTTTCATGATTATGAACTTCTTGAAGATATTTTTCCCCTAATAAAATGCCATGTATATTGTATTAAGTCAAAAAGCAATAAATTTCAGTGAGAGAATGAATGGTTAATTTGAGTGTCAAGGAACTTCACCAGTTGTTATAGTCTACCTCAAATCTTGGTCATGCATCCCTTAATTTGGCATCAGTTGCTCAGAGTTGTTGCTCAGAAATTCAGTTGTCCCTATCTTTGCATGTTTGTCTTTTTCTTAAATCTGAAATGAAGTGGACACTTTTGTCTTTAGCCTAATCAGTTTCTTCATACATTTAGCTGCTGTCGTTCAGATGTTTATTACTTTAAAACTTTGATCTCACTACTGGTTATTGCTTTACCTGATTTATTTATCTTGCTTCTATAAATTTAAGTACCTAAATTCATTTTCCTTGTCTGTCCTTCTAACACTGTAACATTAATTTTAAACTATATATAATGTATAATTCTAAATATATATATTATATATATAGCTTTAAGCATATGTTAATGCCATTTCTTAAAGGTAATTAATAAACTCTATCTTTTTTAAGAGGTCTCTGCTTCAAAGAAGTTCAAAGTCATGTGAGTATGATTGATTTATGGAATTAATTGAAATACACAGCAACTCTGGCATGTACTCCATTATAAAGAGAGAAAGAGAGAGAGAAGAGAGAGAGAGGTAAAAGTAAAGAAATTCTTTGCAGGTAGAGAAAAAGAGCATAGTTCTGTTTTGATAGGATGAGTAAGACAATCAAGAGAATAGGGTAAAATCAATAATTACCTATATTCCAAGTGAATTGCAATCTATTTCTCTAGGTCAAATGAACTGTATGGATGGAAATTTTCGGAGAATGAGCTTAGTTATTTGCAACCAATAGGGTATTTTGGAGATGAAGATAAATTGTGTATGCAGTTTCAAAGAAAGCTTGAAATAACAAGTTGAATACAGATGTGAAACATAATGCTAATGTCTTAGTAATAAGTTTTTTCTCTTGCAAATATGACTATCCATAATCAAGACCTTAGCAATTTAATGCTTATGACTCTGGTACTAAAGGCAAAGAGGGTTACAAAGCTGTACTAGGAAACTATTTTGGATATCTAGGATATAGGTGATTAATGTCCAAATTAGGTCTGTACAACTGGGAGCAGAAAGGAAATAACACCTCATCCAGGCTTCAGTTAGTTTGGTCACTGACAGATATGTGATAGGCACGTCATCAATAGAGATGTGGTGACTAGTTATCAGGCGCTAGGGAGGAAGTTCAAGAAGTCTGTGTTTTAAATCCAAGTAAAGGACAGGATAGTGGCACACTTAAAATTGAAAGCATAGGAGAAAGAATGTCTGCAGGAGAATCTAATGAACTCTTATTTGCACCAACAAAGTTCGAGTGGACTTCAGGATTCTTTGTGCAGTATGTTTGGTGTATACCTTTGATGTTGAGTTAATAGTTTGGGAAGCATCCAGAAAGGGTAATATTTGAAGTTGTGGGAGGGAAGTAGATTATTGAAGAATGTGTAGAGTGATACGGAATATATGCTGAACGTGAGACCTTAGAAAATGGTAGTACTTGGAGGACGAATAAGGAAAATAAACTGGTGATGGACCTTCACATGCAATAGTATAAAATATAGTTGAAAGTAGTCTTGTTTTAATACTGAAAGTATATTTGACCACATCCATTCCTCAGAGCTATCCTGTCCTTGGATTTGATAAAAAGCTATTGATAATGGATCTTTCTGATAATCATTTAAGTAGAATAAGAGTTCAATTTATTTAGATACAAAATGGAAAATAGAAAGTAAAACAATAATATCTAAATTGTTATTTTCCTCAAAATTAATATAATTTAATTCTATTATTTTTCTTATTGCAATAATATATGTTCATGCAGAGACTTCAATTTATATTGAAAAGTATAGAACAATAAGAGTGTTGCTGGAATCATCACAATTCTTGATCTCAAATTATACTACAGAGCTATGGTAACAAAAACAGCATGGTATTGACATTAAAAAAAAAAAAAAAACAGACATGTAGACCAATGGAATAGAATGTCAGACACAGGGACAAATCCACTTAGACAGTTGTTTGATCCTTGACAAAGTGCTAAAAATACACATTAGGGAAAAAAATAACCTTTCTAACAAATGGTGCTGGGAAATGTAGAAGAATGAAACTAGATCTCTCAGCCTGCACAAAAAAATCAACTCAGAGTAGATCAAAGACTTAGATGAAAAACACTAAAATGTCTAGAAGAAAGCATAGTGTCAACACTCCAAAATATCAGTACAGACACCGACTTCCTTAATATGACTTCCAAAGCACAAGATATAAAACCAAGAATCAATAAATGATGTGACTTCAAATTAAAAAGTTTACACACAGCAAAGAAAACAATGAAGCACATGAATATACAGCCTACTGAATAGGAGGAAATCTTTGACAGGGGATTAACATGCAGAATATTTAAAGAACTTAAAAAATGTAATACCAAAATAACAACAACCACCACCCAATCCAATAAATAAATGGTCAAATGAACTAAACAGATGCTTCTCAATATTTAAGTGGCAAAAATATACATGGAAAAATGTTCAATACCTTTGGGAATCAGGGAAATGCAAGTCAAAACTACACTGAGATCTCATCTCACTCTAGTTAGAAGGGCAGTCACCAAGAATACAAACAATAATAAATGCTGGTGAGGATGTAGGGGAAAAGGTACACTCATATATTTTTGGTGAGAATGAAAGTTAGTACAACCACAATGGAAGGCAGTATGGAGATTTCTCAAAAGTTTAGAAATGGAACCACCATAAAACCCAGCTATCCCACTCCTCAGTATTTATCCAAAATAGGTAAACTCAGCATACTATAGTGATACAGGAATATCAATGTTTATAGAAGAGCAATTCATAATAGCAAAGTTATGGAACCAATTCAGATGTATATCAACAGATGAATGGGTAAGGAAAATGTGGTATATATTTAGTATATACACACAATGTAGTTTTACTTAGCCATAAGGAAGATTAAATTTATGTCATTTGCTGCTAAATGGATGGATCTGAAGAACATCGTGCTAAGTTAAATAAGTCACTCAGAAAATCAAGAGTTGAATATTTACTTTCATATGTGGAAGCTAGAGAGAAATAAGGATTTTTTTTTTTTTTTTAAGGGGAATTCCATGTAAATAGAAGGGAGAATAGAAGAGTAGGAAGGAGAGTGAGGGCAGGGAGGAGGGTTGGGGAAGGAAGAGAACTGCAGAATAGTATTTCCAACTATGCTATGTATGTATATTAAGATATCACAATGAACTCTTTATGTATATCAATAATGCACTGATTTTAAAAAACAACAAATTAATAGAAGAAAGATCAATAGAGTAGACGAAGGGGATTGGGGAAGAGTAGATGGGAGAGAAGGTGGAAATACTAGGAATTGAATGGAGTAAATTATATTCTATGCATGTATAAATTTATGAACATGACCCCCACTATTATGTGTAACTATATGCAATAATAAAAACATAAAAAACTGAAAAAGATATAGAAAATTTTAAAAATTATTCAAAAATTCAATATCAGAAATCACTAAATAATAATTTAGTGAACATTTTCCAGATTACAAAATGCATGCAGTTACTTACCTACAACACAGAATACATATAAATGCTGCATATAATATCTATCATATATATACTCATATGTATATAATTGAATGTATTATGACAGTTTATTATCTTTCATTTCACCCAGTAATATAGTCTTACAATATTAATCAATATATACAATTTGTTCCTGCATGCTAGTCCTCTATACTTACATAATTTATGTAAAAAATTCATTATTTACAAAAATTTATTTATTATTTATTATTATTTACTTATTATTAATATTATTTACTAAAAATATATATGCTCATACACTTGTGTACTAATTATCTTTGAATAAATTGTTTAATATTATGATTCCTGTTTCAAAGAATATACATTTTAAAGTGGATCAATGCATTGATTAGGTTAAGGTTGTTATAACCTGATAGTTTCACCTCTGAACCTTCTTGCATTGTCTCACACATGACCTTTTTGGGGACACCTCATATCTAAAGCACAAGAGTTAAATATTTTAAATTCAAGATTAATTCAATATATCTCGTGCATATGAATAACCACTTAATGATTAGTTTCTACCAGGGACCTGGGCTTCACTAAATGCACAGTCATCTTGGAATTGGCAGAATTTGCCAGACATACTGTCTGGACACATAGTAAATACAGCAAAAATTTTATTTTTAAAGTACTCTGTCTTTTGATTTAGTATAATATAAGTGAATTTCAGAGAAACTACAAGGAAAATACTGAGTTTGCTCTTAGTGTTCAGGGAATAAGACAGTATTATGTGTTTCTGAATACATTGTTCTCTTATTGATATCTTTCTCAAGGCTTTTTTTTTTTAGATGTTTTTGGTTAACTTTTTTAGAATTTTTAAATGAAAAACTTCCTATTCATTTATATTCATTGATAAAAATAGTTTTTATTTATCTTTATGTGCAAAAAACAGCATTCTTATGAATTGGTCATGAAATTTTATCACACAGAATATTTTTTGGTACATAGTCTACATGCATTTAATCTCCACAACAACACTATGAAGTAAATACCATTTTCTTTGTTTGGTTTGGTCTCTGTTTGGGGGATGAAAAAGTGAAAAATGGAGAGGTTAAAAAAGTAGTCAGATCACAACTAGCCAGGTTGTGGACTTGGGGTTAAGTGTTTCTTCTTGTAAGAATATTTATCAGAATATACATTCTACCCAAGATAATAAAATATTCAAGAAGATATTTGGTTTTGACCAATGAATATATTAGTATGACAAAGAAAAAAAAAAAAAAAAAAGAAAGAAATATGGCATGATTGAGAAATTCCAAGTCACACTGACTATTATCTTTGGTTATAATATTCCTTTCCGAAAATGGGATATGGAAAACCTACAAGGTCACTGAAAGAGCTGAAAAAGGAACAGAGTAGCTCCAAAGACCAATTCCACTTTAATCACTTGTCCTTTTCCCAGGGCTAAAATGAAGTTCTTTATTAAATTAATCATTTGTTTCTCAGTACCCATGGAGAATGGCCTTGATAATACCAAATGCCACATAGTCTGTCCACTACAAAAGAACTGACACTTGGCTGGACTGGTAGAAAGAATCCATGAGGTGGTGCTCTATTATGGTTTAGATATTAAGTGTCCTCCGACACTCACATGTGAGGCAATGCAAGAGAGGTGGAGGTGAAATAATTGGGTTATGAGAGGCTTAACCCAGTCAGTGCCTTAACCTTCTGATAGGGATTAACTGAGTGGTAACTTTAGGCAGGTAGGGTGTAGCTAGAGGAGGTAGGTCATTGGGGGCGTGTCTTTGGGGTTTATATTTTGACCCTGGAGAGTGAAGCACTCTCTTTGCTTCCTGGTGTGGCATCCTGAGCTGCTTTCCTCCACCACACACTTTTCTTCCTGATGTTCTACCTCATCTCAGAACCTGAGGAATGGACTCCACTGTCTATGGATTGAAACCTCTGAAACCATGAGCCCCCAAATATCCATTTTCTCTTAAATCGTTCTTATGGGGTCTTTGGTTGCCACAATGAAAAAGCTGACTAAAATGCTAGAAGGGAAAGCACCTAGAAGAGTAAAGATGCCTGAATATCAGTGTAATAGGAATCTGTTTGTGTAAAGCATTCTTTTGCATTTAAATAAAACTTGGAGGCATTTCAAAGAAATTGATGAAAATAGACATGCCAAGTTAGTTCTGTAAGAAAATTAGTAGGAACAAGTCAAAGTTCTTTGAGGTTGAATACAGTGTTTATTTAGGTGCTGGTTTAGAATGAAGAAAAGATCATATCAAAAGAAACACAGTTAAGAACAAAAGGATAGCATCGCTTTTATTTACAAAAGGATAGTTGAGTTCTTCGGTTGTTGAGTACTAGCTTGTTACTTTTGTTGATCAAATATTCTATAGTTTCACTGGTGTGTGTACGATTGAATAATTTATCATTGAGAAATGGTATAAAATCTCAGATTTTTCAATTTATGTTAGGGAAACTGTACATGTTTGTTTTGTATATTTCAAAAGATGTTTGTAGTTACAGGCAAGTTTTAAAATATGTCTATTGAACTAAATATTTGTCATATTTGATGAGCCTCTTAAGCAGTACATTTTAACTTAAAGACAATTTTGTCATAAAGCTCTGTGGAGTTTTCTTGAGTTATTATTTAGTGATTATCTTGTCTGTATATTGATATGTTTATTTATTTACATGTATAGTTATTTATGTCCTTTGTTTACATTCTTTCAGTTAGTCTGTCTTTCTCTTTCTCTCTCTACTCTTCTAAGAGCTAAGTTTAAGAACCAAAGAACTAATGCCAAGAATTCCATTGTACCCTGTGTGGGGAGGGTATTTTTTTTCCATTTCTCTAAGTGAAAGAGTCACTTTCCAAGCTTTGAGGTGGTTTCCTACGTGACCTGACATAGTTCTTGACTTTGTCTCCTATCCACTTATATCCCATTATTAAAATATGTTCCTACTGAGCAAGCATCAATGGATGGATGTCCTCAAGGTGCTAACCTATTGCACAGGATTCATGCTTTCCAGTCATCTTTAAGGACTTCCCAAGACAGAAAAACCTATAGCTGTTCCACCTCAGAGCCTTCCCCAGAATATCTGGTGTACCATGTTAATTGTCTCTTTAATGGTGTGATAGGTCTCTTTTTAAAAATTAAATGGGGCGGTGCAGTCTCACTTTACTTTGGAGTTTCAAGATATGGTTACCACCTTGTTTATAGCTTCTATTTCCAGAATATTTATCTTCAGAGAGCTCCTTCCCTTCCTTCTGATCTTTTTTCCTTTCAGTGGTGACTCAGTCTCTGTTTAGCCTCATGGATTCTTATTCCTGGCCTACATGGTGTGCTATTATGAGACTGTCATCTAGCTCTTTCTCTCTCCAAGACTCATTCCCTGTGGGTGGACACATATATTTATTGACCGCTCTGTATGATTCAGACACTGTGCTAGGAACCAAGGAATTAGGGCAACTAAGGCACATTCCCTGTGGTTAAGAAGGCCATAGGATAATTTAAAACACAGATGTGCAAATGAACCATTTTGCTATAATGAGATATTTGGAAAAAACTGTATGTGATGCACCAAAGTTGGTGTTATTCACTATGTTTGTGAGACTCAGGAATGACTTCAGGAAGCAGGGTCAGCTAAAGAGACTTTTGACACATGATGATTAGGGCTTCTCAGAAACAGAATGGCACAACATTCCAGCTAAAATGATTTGATTGTTTACAAATGTTGTAAGATTTTGGATAAATTGGAAATGTTGGAATAACTGAAAGATACTGCTAACTGGGAGGTGCTAGATGATAAATTCCAAAACACAGGAACTACATTATTGAAAGTCTTTTTACAATGTCAAGGAAGACATTGAAGGGCTGAGAAATAGAACGACATGGGTAGTTTTCATTTTAATTAGGTCACCGTGTAATTAAGGTTATAAGTTTTGAGAGACTTTGCAAAAATGTAACCAAGAGAAATGAAGACAACAAACCAAGTTCTTGCCAGCAGGAATAGGAACAGGACTAGACAATTCATGGGTAGACAGTGGAATCAGAAAAAATATGGAAATTGATTAGGTAAAAAACAAAATCAACAACAAATAAGCAAGTAAAACTAGGAGATGCATGAAGGAAAATAAATGAAAGAAAATGATTGAGATTTCAGGATTATTATGTCATTGGTAACAAGTACAAATGAAAGAGGAATACTTTATTTGGAATAATAATGACTAACTTTGCCCCTGTTAGATTTGAGTTCCACAGAGGGTGTTTATATAGATATGACTGCAAAAAAGGTGGGAGGTTGAAGGATAATTATAGGCCAGAGATATTGATATGAAAAATATCAGAATATATTTAATAGTTAAAGCTATGAAAATGAGATGAATTTTCTTTAATGGTAAGCTGAAAGGAGAAGAGAACAAGGGATAAGCCCTTGATAAAGAAAGACTATTTAAGAAAAAAATGACAGTTAACCAAGCTGATTGTAAGGTATCAACCTGGGAAGTAGAGAGTACCTTGGAGTTGCATGCTGTAACACAAAGGGGAAGCTCCAAGTAGAAATTTCCATTGGCCATGAATGTCAAATGCCAGGGATTTTAAATAAGATGACAAATGAAAAAAATGAAGAGAACTTAATGATCTACTTGGATCATTCTGTTGATTGCCTAGACTGAGTAAAACAGTAAGTTAGATTGAGATTGGAGAGAATCCCCGTGAATTCCTTCTTTAAGGGAAACAGACTGCTTCATAAAAAAAAGGGGGATTTGTGAGGGCAAGGAAAATGTTTTTCACTGAGTTTGTCTTTCTTTATTTTTCCTTAAAATTGGGAAATTGGACAGGTGTTTGATTCAAAAGAAAAGAACCAGGAGATACACCAGAGATAGAGAAAAAAAATTAAGGAGGGTTTTTATGTAGATATATTATAGGGGCCAGAAACTAATAATTTTATATTCTAAAACTCAGGGCAAAATTTTGTAGTTATTTCCATTCTGCAGGAAACCTTTATCTAAGAACTAACATTGACACAGAAATATAAGACTAGAAGACACTGAAAAATTATTAAAGACGCAGATTCCATTATGGTAGTCACAGAGAGTAAAATATTTTAAGGAGAGTTCATCTGAGAAAACAAATTATGGTATATGACATTTTATTATTTATCAATAATCCAAGGTTAAATTGAATTGATAAACTGGAAAAAGAATGCATTAATCTGTGAGATGTTATTAACTACTGTTTTACTAACTCCATGAATGAAAAAACAAATTACCAAGAGGAAATCCTATGTGTGAATTTCTTCCTTTGTGATTTTAATAATATTAAACTTTTAAAACTATTTACAATTATTTGTGGCTAATAAATAGCTTAATTTTTTTGGCCTTTATCATCTAGTGAAAATAAGACTGCTCAAAAGGAAACTTGAGAAAAATATAAAACTTTTTGTTTTTTGGCCAAATTTAATCCAGAATCTTAAAGCAACTTTTGTAACTAAATCCACGTTTGATCCACCACTTAGTTTGAGTGCCTATGCTGCTAGTTAAAAATGATATTTAAAAAATTGATATGAAAGGGAATATATCCTGTGAGTACAAAAACATACCTACAGCACATGCATTATATCCTAAGAGTTAAGGTCTGGGAGGTAAACAGCTGGCACACTTACAATGAGTACCTTGATGAAGATTCACTAGAGAGATTATTTTCAAAAGTGGGGCACACCGTAGGGAAACTACAAGAGACAGTACTGAATTTTAGGTCTTTACTAAAAGATACCATTGCTAACCATAGGACATAAATGGGTGAAAGAGAGGAATTGTTTATGGAACTTAGAAAATGAGACAAGAAGAATGCAGTCAGCCCATGAAATCCCCCTTTTTTCACCTGCTCTGATTTCCTGCTGTTAATCCCCATTAACACATCCCAAATAGAAGCCAGGGGACACAAGAGTCTGGATATGGGTACAAAGAAGAGTAGAAAAGATGGAGAGAAGATTTGGAGGGGCAAACAGAAAATCCCCAGCACACATAGTTTATTTTAATGTAAGCAATAGTGTAGTATTTTCAGAAAATGAATTCAGTTTCTTAGTAGTCATAACCAATAAATAATAAACAATATAAGTTAAATGGTACGTGGTATTTGAGTCTCCTTAAGGTCTCCAACTTTTGGTCCAATGATGGTTAGAATTATTTCCATTTTCTCATCACTTTACATTTCCCAATCTGCCCATAAGTTGAGCTTCCATTTATTCCAGGTTCAGCAAATTCATGCTAGACCACCATTCTCTGCCCTATTTCAGAGCACACACGGGTTATCTCTGCATCCAGACATACCGTATCTTGCCCTATAATTAGAAAATCTTATCAAAGCAATAAAAACAACTTTTATATTTTATCTGAGTTTTTCTTACCTCTCAATATCTGTTCCTTTTTTTTTTTGCCAATCCCATTGAAGCTTTCAACTACCCCCCATATGCAAAGAGAACCCCCAACACACACAAACACCAGCCCACACTAGCAAAAAGATAAAAATTGCAGTGACGAGAACTTCAAGCTGAAAAAGAGGGCAAATTTCTATGGCAGTCTGGTGGTAGAATTATTTGCATAAGCGGAGTCTTTGGATTCCATTCAAATCACATCACACAGGTGGTCCTATGCAGTAAAAAAATACCTCACCACCATCCACCAGGCATCAGGACTAGTGCCTTTAAATAGAATGCGCATGAGGATGTTTTCTTAGTTATTGGAAAAACAATCATGACTTTAGAAGTCCTGCTTTTAAGGGTTAAAATAATTTAATAGTGAAGTAGCCTTGATTTACCAGAGTTCAGTGGGATAAATTGAGAGGATGAATGAATGACTTTTCCAGGCATCTATTTCACTGAAGCGCATTTCATTTTTTCAACCATCATACAAGACTTACTTAAAGCAAAAAAAAAAAAAAAAAAAAATGTATTTGGGGTTCTGCTGTTGTTTCAAGAAATGAGGGAGCAAATAAATGCTTATTGGGTCCAAGTTAGTATCACAAACCCTGAGTGCTCTACAACTGAATATAATCCTGAAGAATTCTGCAGGTTCTTGTGAAAAAGACTTTGTAATCACTGATATTTTCTCCTGTGCTGTTGCATCTTCTCCTTTCCTTTTTATATAAAATCCCAACTGAATAGAGAAAACTGGTCTTCAGCCAAAACTTGTTTAAATTGTAGCCTGTGTGGTTGATTCTAAAGCACTCATTTATCATTCACAAATTAACCTTGTACAGGATAGCTGCTCTCATTTCCATTGTCCCTCTATCTGACAAAGAATAAACCTCAAGCATTAAACAAATAACAAGGGTTGAATCGGTGAGACATGCTTAATGCAAAGAGGGATTTTAATGGCATCTCTACAATTATAGACAATGGTATCTGACTATAAATTTTCATTTCCTAAATGACACAGCCATTAGGAAGAGAATGATAATTAATTTGTAGTGGATGTTTTTAAAAACCTTATGCCAATACCATCTTGCTTTCTTTTAGCTTCAAATATTGGTTATTAAAGAGCAGGCATTAGACGTTCATCATAGAACTTACCTATGTATACATTATGCAGGATGATTTTAAATGTTTGGCTCTTTGATTTTCTGTTTTTTGGGTTGTTTTTTTTTTTTTTTTTTTTGAACATGGTATTACCTCCACAGTATTGGCTGTAAATCTTTGCCCAACTACTGTATGACATTTCAAAAATTGCATTTATTTTAAATAATAAAAATATTAAAAAGTCTTGGCCTTTAGCGCACAAAAGACTCCATTGCAAAAAGTTATACATGTGATTTTTACTATATAAATGGATATCTGTGTGTGCTATGCCTTGTAACTTTATTGTAGACAACTTTTTAAAGTGCTTCAAAATTTCTATAGAAGTTTGCAAGTCTGGGTTCTTCTAACCTCTGTTTTTTGTAAAACTTTTATGGTCTCTGCTTGTACATTTAAAGTCATTTTCTTTAAAGACTTTCTTATAGGGGAGTCCATGGAAAAATGTGTGATTTCTGACACCTTTTCTGTTCCCAACAGCACCATTCTGAATTTATGTTCCCTCTCCTGAATCTTGTACTCTAGGGACAGAGACAACTCTGTCAGAATGTCTCATTTATTGGTTAATTTCTGGTTCTTCATCCTTTGAATGCTGAACACTCTTCAATATTTGGAGATACATATTTTTTCCGTTAGGTTAACTTCAAGATGATTTACTATCTTTTCAAATATTCTCACACAATTAAAATCTACCTTATGTACAATATGCATATTGAAATTGAATAAGAAGATACATTTTTATATGGCTTTCAGTCATGCTCTCAGGGGAAATTTACCACATAGCTAACTAATAAATAATAATGTTTAAACTTGGCATCCATGACTGTTTAAGTGCTTCTCAGAAATTAGCCCATTAATCTTCATGCAACTGCTTGTAAAGTAGACAGCAGGTTATCTTATTCTTCCCACTTTCTTCTATTATCCCACTCCAGCTGCCTAGAAGTTGTCTACACTATTATGTCTGTGTCCTACAAGAAGTGTCTCAGCTCTTCACACAGTGGAGCCTACACTGCCCAAGTGTCACTCTGTATCCAGGGAGTTTACCCCAGCACTCAGGGTTCTGTTTAGATGGTGAGGTGTGTGTTTGAAGCAGTTAAGCACACTGGATACAATGCAAGAGCTCTAGCACATTAAAAGCAACCACTTTGTTGATAAACAGATCCTCCTGACTTTTTGTGGAAGCTCTGGTGTCTCTTCTGCCTTCATTCTTTTTTGATTGTGAAGGGAACATATCATAGAACTTACCATAGAACAACAAACCTTCAAGACCAACTTCGTTACTTTCTTATGGGTCACTCAGAAGGAATAACCTTGCTGTCTCCAAATAGATACAGGTTGTGTGGGGATGTTTAGTTTCTTTCCACAACTCTGAACACATTATCCTAAGAAAAACCTGGGGCATCCCAAGATGACACAAGACGTGTGAAATGGTAAGATGTTCAACCACTTAATCACATACTGTTTCTATTGTGCGGGACTATGACCCCAAACTCAGATCTCTTGATCACTGTCAATCTCTCCTAAAAATATGTACAAAGAATTTCTAGAATTATATTCAATCTGAAACTGAGAATCATAAGATAGAGTTAGAAGTCCCTGACTGTAAATCAGTGATTATAAATCAGAAAATTTAATTTAAACTTCTCTTTGAAGCACAGTGTGTACTATTTTAAAGTGTTTCCTATTCGGCCTACAAGAAATTTGTTCTCCCTCCATTTTATGTGATTCATTTCTTCCCCCAATCTTGTTCCTTTTAAAAAATTAGAGTTCCATTACAAATGGGTAAGTAGAATAGAAAGCAGGTTCAACTTATTTTCATAATGAAGTTGGTCTGTCACCTTAGTATGTACAGTGTTGATGGTACACAATCCCAAACACTCATAGGTTCAAGGGGAAATCAGTGTCTCAATTAAGTTCTAGAAGCCTAGCTACCAGCTGTGGGGAAATGGTCTGTGTACTAAAGGAGCATTATTCAATTGGAGAGTGACAAATGAAGATGCCTGAAGTTATACCCAACTCTCAGTGGGTAAGGTGACAATAGCATTATTTATTTCATTAGTGGTATTTGAAAGTGTACTCAAGGTGCCCTCAATATCTGTCTTTTACCACACCACCTGAGGAAGGATTTGGGGGGAAAGGACTTGGTCTTTTTTAAGAGACTGTGTATAGTTCATAATGTATATTTTCATGGAAATGTTTTTGCTCTGTGTCAATGCTCATTCATCATGGTGTTGTTTATTTTTTAAAACCTCAATAGAGCAAAGATTAACTGACCTCTTACACTTTGGTATATTTACCATATGATGTTTTACAAATAACTAAATCCAGAAAACTTGAAGAGTTGTGAAATTCCTTTCTGTCATAGGACAAGATGAGTACTGCAACATTTAAATTTTTCTTATTTTTTTCTATAAATTAATTTTATATAGAATCCATGTCTTTTGAGTTAAGCCATCAGAATTTTTAAAAAGATAGAAATATCTGATTTAGGGACCTAATACATAGATCAAATTTATGATCTCCTATTTTAATATAAATTTAATAATAATTGTAAAAGTATATTTAGTATAAATTTGTCTCTTTAAAATTGTCAAACAGAATATAAAGAATAAAAAATAAATGCTGAGTCAATGATTGAAGTAAAGATGGGGAGAAATATGTGGAGAAAATGGTAATTCATTTTGTTTCTCCTTAACATCTGAACAATGTATATTTTGAGATTATATATATAATCTCATTTCATTTTTAATATATTCATGCCAACACTTTTTAAAGATTTTTTTATCATATACTTTTATACACATATATCGGTCCTTGCTTTTGGCAAAATTTCACTTTTGTAATTAGCCTTATGTATACCTGGATTTTTATTTCAATTTGGAGTATGTAATAAAACTCTCACCGTTTTCTGCTGGTGAGACTGCAACTGGGTTCAGTTAAGATAAGATTTATATTTTATTTCTAGACTTTCATATCATCTTATCTTTCCTAAAGTTCATGATAGCTGAAATTCCCTAGATGGCATGTTAATTTTATTACCTTTAGCCCTATTATTGGTTTCATATGTTGAAGCCTTAGTTTTTTACATATTTATAAAGTATTAGCCTTCAAAAAGCCTGTGTTATATGGGCGAGTAGAACAGAAAGCAATTAACTAACATGTATACAGGCACACAACATGGTCTTGTATAAAAACTTGTTTTATAATGTGTTTAGAAGTCATTTTGTTATAATAAGGAGATACAGTCAGAAGTATTCTTAATTGACTTAATGTGTGTCTCTTGCATAAAAATTATCTGAGGAACTTACTGCAGACAATGATATTGTGTCCCACATCTTTGAATCCTGAATCAGAAAATTTGGAGTAATTTCTATATATTTGTATTTTGAATAAGCTTCCCCAGTGACACTAACACCACCAATTTTGAGAACCATTGCCCTACCACAGGTGTCACATGTGGCAGACATGGGCAAATGAATAAATGACAATTTTTATTTAGGATCAACAAATCTGCTTATTCTGAAACAAAATATAACACACTTAAAATTCACTATTGCTTATATGAAATTTATACATTATTATTTTGGAAAATCTATACTATACTCACAGTTAATGTTAAGTTTTAAAATAAAGTATATAACTAATTCCTTAAGATTCTTTGTCAGCAACTGTGATTTCCATATCCCTCCCCATTATGCTAAATTTACCAAAGTCAATATAGAACTGTAAGTGTTGTTTGTAGTTTTTTTTAAGTTCTGATCTTATTTGCTCATTATCTTACTACTACGTATTGACATGCTTTGATCTGTTCTTTGTCCTATTCTCCACACCTTTACTTTGGTGTATAAAAGAAATGTCCTGGTAACCTGACATCCATCTAGGTATTTATTGTTGATGTCTATGCCCTTATTTTCCATAGGTGTAAGAAAATCTGAAGATAAGATGTGATATTTATAGGTTAGTCAGTGTCACAAGTATAAAACTTGAGAACGATCACCATTTATAAACTTTATTTGTTGTTTGATTACTTTATCATTGATTATCACTGCATAGCATAAAAATCAATGATAACATAAAGTGCATTTTTCTGTAAGTCTTGGTATCTTGAGAGTTTCTCAGAGGTATAAAAGTGAATTTTGACAGCAATGACTGGATTGCATTAGTGAGTAATACTACAGAGAATTATACCATGAAGGTAGAGCTTTATGACACTGATAAATATTGATACATATAATTTCTACAGGAAATTCAAGGTTGGTTCCACAGGGGCTATTGTGGGTGCTATGATTATAATGCTTAGAGTTTTAAAAGTATCTATATAAATGTTATTCATTTAAATAAGTTCCCCTTCCATATACTGTACTGAGAAGTAGCTTTGGGCACCTGTGTCAGACACCCCTAAAGATATTCCACCTTTGATAGCCTTCACACAGTCATTTCATTTGGAAGTGAAGTAAGAATATAGAATTCTTAGAGGCAACAAATAATGATTTAAATGTTTTTAGAAAAGGTGCTTTACATTTCTATTGAAGGTGATTTTAATCAGATATTACTCTCACTTGATGACTTGCCTTCTATTAGTGATGTGGAGTCATTATTAGAATCTTCAAGGGAAGAATTTCTATAGATTTAGTCTCCTTGAGAGGGAAAATGAGTGTTTTTTAGGTCCTCCATATCAATATTTTTTGTAAATATTTACTATGTAAGTAAATCCTATTTAAATTAGCCTATTTTGGTTAAGATTGAGTTCAATTTCCTATACGGATCCTGACTAAGGCAGATAAGTATGACCTTAATATAACTGAAGATAGATGGTCACAAAGTAATGTTATAGGGAGGTGAAATATGAAATTTGTCTTGACCACTTAAGAATACAATTGGGTGCTCTAATGAAAAATTAGAGGTCCAAGTCATAGGAAGGAAAGCCCAGCTAAATGTGGCATTTCTATTCCATACACTGTTGAGTTTCCTACACATCATCAATGCCCTATTTCTCTATTAAAAAATACACTTATTATTAAATGAAGTTCAACTGAATAGCATACATTTAAATTGGATATTATTAAGACCACAAAATAATTAATAAATTTGGAGTTTTCAGTATTCATTTGATGCTTCTAAAAATATCTAGAAATTATATAGTCTCAAATTTATAAAGTGTTAAATGACTTTCTCACCTTAAAGTTGTGCAATTTTCCTGATGTTATCTCTTGTCTACATAATTTTGTATTAGAGAAGGGAAACTAGCAATTTCTTAAAAATAATTCTTAACTTATCTGAATACAGAAGTTATGACCATATAATTCTGTATGAAGTTTGATTATATAATCTTACATGAATTTTCCCATAAGAATTTTAATTCTCTTCACACAACTTTCTAGATTGAAGTAATAGATATAATTTAGTTGTTGGGATAAACATATTAAATTTAGTATTCATCTTTTTTTATTAAAAACTCCTCAGTACAGACTAAAGATGTTACTTGCAGATCATGGAATTGTATCAGAAAATTTTCAAATATAAGAATTTTAAATGTAAAGAATTTAGAAATGATATAATATGCATTTCACCTGAAATTCTAGCACAGAAGTTCAACATTTCACAAGTTTTTACTCTCAAGTAAAATTTTTGTCAAATACGACCAGAAAAATAAGAACTTATACTCCATTTATGTATGATGTGTCAAAATGTATTCTACTGCCATGTATAACTAATTAGAACAAATTAAAAAAAAAAAAACACCTGGACATCTTGAAATACAAATAAAAGACAATTAATATTCTATCAGAAAAATGTTTTGCCTAACGATATAGTAAAAACATTGCCTATTTCCCCACTTCATGAGCATATGTACAACTATTTAAACTTATTTTAATTATGAACTATCCTTATCTTAGTATATTAACACCAAGATAAAATAGCAACCTGATATATTGCTACTGGAAAATGTACAATTATTATCATAGCATTGAAAAAGTTTCTTTAATAATAATGATTGGAAGCACAACCTTCATTAAAAACACCCAAGTACCTCAAGTTTGGTTGAGGGCAAAATTTGCCTGTAAACAAACTCTCTGTTCTGATTATACAAAATTATCATACTTCATCATTAACATATTTCTAACTTTAAACTTAAATTTCTTTTTGTGATCTATCAACATACTACATAACATTTTATTCATTATATTTTCTTGGTTTTTGTGATCATTATTTAAATACTCCTTTATTCGTCTGTGAAATCTTCAAAAAATTTCAAAAGATATTTATATGGCTAATTTTAAAAATATATTGAGTATTTGTAATGAAAACTGTTTGCATAGCACAAATGAATGAGACATATTTTGAAGTTATTTCTATGAAAGAATTGCAGCTTTTAAAAGTTTGTTTTAAATTGTAAAACTAGGTGCAAATTTATTCATAATTCTATTCTTACTAAAGAAGAATGGGTGCTTTAAAAGGTTAAAAGATACATGTAATGTCCCAGAGAAAGATATTTTTAAAAAGATTTTCAACCTTCAGTTGACTTCTTTATTTCCTCCCTCCTTCTCTTCTGTGCTTCCCTCCTTTAATCACCCTCCTCTCTCCCTCATCTTCTAAAATGTAGCCCATTTAAACACTAGCACATGGTAGATTTAGCAAGCCATACTATAACAAAATTTAGTATGGAAACTGGATGTTTTTTATAAGGTCAAGTATGTTCATTAGTTTAAAAATAGGCAGGACTGCAATTTAGAAATG
The DNA here is from genome assembly GCF_902686445.1 of Sciurus carolinensis. Classification (NCBI taxonomy): domain Eukaryota; kingdom Metazoa; phylum Chordata; class Mammalia; order Rodentia; family Sciuridae; genus Sciurus; species Sciurus carolinensis. Next base: position 57,222,508 of record NC_062220.1, read on the forward strand.
ACTTTGCAAAGCACATCTCAACACATCATCAACATACATTTGAGCATTCATTTGTATTAGTAATTTCTCCTAATCTGGAAATATTTTGATATTTTTAATTTATTGGAGAGGAGGAAATTATAGTACAAATGAATTAATTAGTTTTTGCTTGAAATACTTATGAATGAATTCTAAATTCCCCCTCTGAGTCTATCTAAGAGAGGCTTTCCTTTTTGCATTGAACATTGGTTTCAGAAGGATATGGAATACACTCTGAAAACACATTACAGCTGTGCCAATCTTTTTGCAATTATTTTGAATAGTTGGCTATTTGCCCCATTTGACAGTTTGTGAACATGATGAATAATTTAGCATTCATGCTGCTGCTGTTTTGGCACAATTAGCATGAATCGCATATCCGCTGTTATTCAAACTGATTGCAATATGGGGGAAAGTGAATCAATGTCTTAATGTTTAGTTCTTCATACATTATTTTTCCAAAATGGCTTTCTAGTCACTGCTAAATAAAACGCAATGAAGACCACTTTGTGTGATGACCTAAAAGCCTCAGAGGACATCCCTTTTCATTAAATTCCTCATACCAATTTAGATCCGGCATCTAATTTTAGAATTTTCTTGGAGAGTCTGTCAACTGGACGTCCATGTATTCCAAGCATGTGCAAAATATTTATGGACCTCTGTGCAAAGCCAGAGACTCCCATGTCATTACATACATCATCGTCCATTTGTCATTCTGCCTAGCATGACTCAGGGGCATGATTGCTGCACAGTTTCTTTCTCATTCTCAGTGGCATAACTTGCAGTTAGTCTCCTGTTGTGCTGCTTTGTCTAAACAACAACAGCAACAACAACAAAAACATGTCAGTATAATTCCAGTTGGAGGAAAGATCAGGCTTTGAAAAAATACTCTAAAAATGTATTTCCTATAGATTCTTGACACTTAAAGCAAAGAGCTATTTTTTCAACTGCTCTAATATCTAGAAAAAAATCTCAAGGTTGAATTTATTTTTTTTCACTACCAGATGAGTCACTTGTAAATAAAGGTCAAAAAGGATCATCACTAATAAATATTATTTTAATGAATTTATATTTGATATTTAATTGTTCAACTGTGTATCTGTGTGTGCTACAGTCTGGTCTTGGCCCTATTAAAAAGACTGCATGTGTCCTACATGACATTATAAAAATAATATTTGTTTCAGAGTCCACAAAATGAATGCATTAATTTTCCAGTTGTACCTCTCTTACAATATTAATTCATCCATTTGATAAATATTTAGTGATGCCTCCTATGCACCTGGCACAATTCAAAGTACTGGTGATACAAAATAAAGCAGACTAGGCATAGGGAATACTTTCTAATGGGGGAAAACAGATCCCACATAAATAAGATGAATGATATGGCCTGTGGTAACAAAGACTGTAAGGAAAAATACAGTTAAAGAAAAATAAGGGATACAGTTTTAAATTGGGCGAGTAGTAGAATGTAACCTCATTCAACCTTTGGGTAGAATCATAAAGGAGCTAAGGCAAAGAGCAATAGGAGCTCTCTGGGGCAAAATAGGTCAAGCAGGAGGAACATCAACTCTTGGCCTTTGATTATTAAAGTCCGGGTATATGGGGCTTAGAATTTCTATCCAGGAATAATTCCAAGGTGTGAAGAGGAAATATGTTCAGCTATCCCATTTGAATAAAATGTTCTCTCACCATTTGAGTTTTGTAAGTAACTATAGTTTTATTTAGTAAATGTGTTTGGAAGAATGACAGTGTTGGTGGCATATTTGACCCAGTTTCACAATGAGATTGAATTTTTTAAAACATATCCTATGTATCTCTCTAATATTCACATCATGTTATCTGACTGTATGTACTAAGGTAAGTCCAATCAAGTTGTAATAATATAGAGGAAAGGTTAGGAATGCAATATAAGCTTTATCAGCAGATATAAAATTACTTAAGTTGCTCAGGTCTTAGTTTCTCTATTGGTAAAATCGAGGGAAACATTCTTGTTTGCAAAGTACTGTGAGGATCAAAGTAATTGTATGAAAGAGAACCTGGTCTAGTGTCTGGTTTATAGTGGGCACCGAAAACTATTATTATTCTATAATGAATTGGAATGTTTATTATTAAGGTGCAATGTAAAACTTAAATGTCAGAGAACCCATAATGTGCCTATTTTCATGACAATACATTCTAAGCTTTGAAGCAAACCACTTGGAGCCAAAATAGTATAAGTTAGTAATATCATTGGATGTTGAATAGCATCATGTTGAAGCATACAGCCTAATGTCCCTATTTCTTTCATGGCGTTGGAACTCCTCCCTTTTTGAGAAATGAAAATCAGGGAGAGGTCTAGGGGCTATGTCTTGCCAAGAGCTGACTCTAGGTCTCTTCTCTTGGTGCCACCATGGCTGCACTATCTGCACTATCTCCTTGTGATTTACACATATTTATGTTCCCTGTGTTAATACAGTCAGGCAAATTCAGTTCAAGTCTTTTTCTTCTGGGATAAATTTGATCTACTGGAGGGATTTGATATTACTACTCCAGAGCAGTTGATTTAATGTCAAGTTTGTACCAGTTTTACTTCTCAATTTTTTTAGATTTTTGCTAGGAAACTTTCTTGCTACCTCATGCCATCATTAGACATGTCACTGCCAATTTTATAATCATCTTGAATATTTAGAAAGTGAAATATCTAAAATCCAGAGTGATGCCCCATTATCACTATTATCCTGCAACTTTCCCCAAACATGTTTCTTTCATTTATTCATTTATTCATATTTCAGTTTTCAAAAAAAAAAAAAAAAGAGCCTACATTGAATGTAGTGTTCTGCTTATTCCTTACATTAAAAAGGCAAAGAAGACACAATTTCTCCTGGTGTAAAGAGGAAAGAAGCTGATCCTCAAACACTCATTGCAATATATTTTGAGGTTCGATTATAATTGCTAAACACTGATGGTCAGGAATCCAGAAAGGGGCATAGAAAACTGCCTAGAGTTTGGGGGAAGGATTCAAAGAAAAGGTGACATTTGAGATGAGTCAAGAAAAATGGGAAGGAATTTATTTCAGAAGAATGTCTTGGGATTCCTGTGAGAAGAAGCAGGTTTTGTTAGTTCCCAAAATCAAATCACTTCTATAATTGTTATATCTGTACGCAACTGTAACCTTTCCGTTACTTTGGATGTAATTTGTAATCCTTTATTTGCACCTGCCACTTTTCACATTGCTCTTCAAAATTTCTGTTTAGGGAATATGAGGCTTTAAAGGTAGCACACACAAAAAGCATGTCATTAAAAGAGAATATCATATCATAGAATCTGTTGAATTAGGATACAATCTTAAGTGGTCCTCAAGTCAGCTAAATGTTCTATTAAAAAATATCACCAATGTATACGTTAAATGGTACTAGACTCATAATTGTAATTAAATATTAGGATTAACATAATAAGTTATACACAAAGTTTTTCAAGTTAAATTAAATTATGAATTTCTTTCCTTGGAAATAAAGGTGTAGAAAAAGAAGAAAATAGCTGGTAAGAAAATTCAAATATAGAAAAAAAATTATCTTTAAAGTTATTCCACAGAAATTATCACTTTTTTTCCCCCAAACAGTACATGATTAGGTTTGCATGGGAGAGAAAAGAGAGCTTCAAAAGTAATGGGGAGGGATCCAAGATGGCGGCCTAGAGGGAGACTGCACCCCCTGTCGCTCCAGAACCCAGGAGTTAAGAAAGGGAGGCATTGAGAGACTCGGACTGAAATAGAGCCACGGGTGAGTCTGCCCACTGGGTAAAGCTCGGCCCGGGGGGCAGGCCCAGATAGAGGTGGCTTATTGGAGCCGGGCAGGGCAGCTAGAGTCTTCCCAAGGTAGCCTTCCACACTCCGGCAGTGAGCTCCTCCCACACGGCCAGCTGCACGGTGCAGGCCCACAGTGAGAGCATTTCAGCACAGAGCCAGTTCCAAATCGTGGAACCAGTAGGGGGCTAGGGGCAGTTTTCTTCGGATACGCTGCTTTATCAGATTCCTCCAAGACATCAGGCTACTGAAGGCTGGGAGGTGATACACTGGAAATCTACCAGGACACTATAAGCCAATAGCGGAAAACTGCAATATCTCAGGGTCCCACTGACAACTGACCAATATGAGAAAACAAGGGAAGAAAATGTCCCAAACAAACCTAGATACTACATCAATAAAACCCAATGACAGCACAGCAGAAGAAATGTCAGAAAGGGAGTTCAGAATGTACGTAATTAAAACGATTAGGGAAGCTAATGAGGAGATGAAAGAGCAAATGCAGGCATTGAAGGAGGAGATGAAAGAGCAAATGCAGGCATTAAATGATCGCACCAATCAACAGTTAAAAGAGCAAATACGGGAAGCAAGAGATCATTTCAATAAAGAGTTAGAGATACTAAAAAAAAAACAAACTGAAATACTTGAAATGAAGGAAACAATAAACCAAGTTAAAAACTCCATAGAAAGCATAACCAATAGAATGGAGCACCTGGAAGACAGAACTTCAGACATTGAAGACAAATTATTTAATCTTGAAAGCAAAGTTGGTCAAACAGAAAAGATGGTAAGAAATCATGAACAGAATCTACAAGAATTATGGGATATCATGAAAAGGCCAAATTTAAGAATTATTGGGATTGAGGAAGGCTTAGAGAAACAAACCAAAGGAATGAACAATCTATTCAATGAAATAATATCAGAAAATTTCCCAAATCTGAAGAATGAAATGGAAAACCAAATACAAGAGGCTTATAGAACTCCAAACATACAAAATTACAACAGACCCACACCGAGGCACATTATTATGAAAATACCTAACATACAAAATAAAGACAGAATTTTAAAGGCCACGAGAGAAAAGAATCAAATTACATTCAGAGGGAAACCAATAAGAATATCAGCAGATTTTTCAATCCAGACCCTAAAAGCCAGAAGGGCCTGGAACAACATTTACCAAGCCCTGAAAGAAAACGGATGCCAACCAAGAATCTTATACCCAGCAAAACTTACCTTCAAATTTGACGATGAAATAAGATCCTTCCATGATAAACAAAAGCTAAAGGAATTTACAAAAAGAAAGCCAGCATTACAGAACATTCTCAGCAAAATATTCCATGAGGAAGAGATGAAAAACAATGATGCAAATCAGCAACAGGAGGCGCTAGCCTAAAAGAATAGCCAAATAAAGGAGAAACCAAATCATGTCAAAAACAAATATGAGTCAATTGACTGGGAATACAAATCATATCAAAATAATAACCCTGAATGTTAATGACCTGAATTCATCAATCAAAAGACACAGACTGGCAGATTGGATTAAAAAGAAAACTCCAACAATATGCTGCCTGCAAGAGACTCATCTCATAGAAAGAGACACCCATAGACTAAAGGTGAAAGGATGGGGAAAAACATACCATGCACACGGACACAGCAAAAAAGCTGGAGTATCCATCCTCATCTCAGATAATGTGGACTTCAAACCAAAACTAGTCAGAAGGGATAAAGAAGGACGTTACATGCTGCTTAAGGGAAGCATAAATCAGCAAGACTTAACAATCATAAATATCTATGCCCCAAACATTGGCTCATCCACGTACGTCAAACAAATCCTTCTCAATTCCAGAAATCAAATAGACCACAACACAATCATACTAGGCGATTTTAACACACCTCTCTCACCACTGGATAGATCGTCCAAACAAAAATTGAATAAAGAAACTATAGATCTCAACAACACAATCAGCAATTTAGACTTAACGGACATATATAGAATATACCATCCAACAAAGAACGAATACACTTTCTTCTCAGCAGCACATGGATCCTTCTCTAAAATAGACCATATTTTATGTCACAAAGCTACTGTTAGCAAATACAAGAAGATAGAGATACTACCTTGTACTCTATCAGATCATAATGGATTGAAATTAGAAATAAATGACAGAATAAAAAACAGAAACTTCTCCAATACTTGGAGACTAAATAATACACTATTATATGATGAATGGATAACAGAAGACATCAGGAGGGAAATAAAAAAATTCTTAGAAGTAAACGAGAACAAAGACACATCATATCAAAATCTCTGGGACACTATGAAAGCAGTACTTAGAGGAAGATTTATTTCATGGGGTGCATTCAAAAAAAGAAGTAGAAATCAACAAATAAACGACTTAACACTACAGCTCAAAGCACTAGAAAAAGAAGAGCAGACCAATACCAAAAGTAGTAGAAGACAGGAAATAGTTAAAATCAGAGCCGAAATCAACGAAATCGAAACAAAAGAAACAATTGGAAAAATTAACAAAATAAATAGTTGGTTCTTTGAAAAAATAAATAAAATTGATAAACCCTTAGCCACACTAACAAAGAGAAAGAGGGAGAAAACTCAAATTACTAAAATTCGGAATGAACAAGGAAACATCACAACAGACACGAGTGAAATACAAAACATAATTAGAAGCTATTTCAAAAATCTATACTCCAACAAAACAGAAAACCTCGAAGACATCAACAAATTTCTGGAGACATATGAATTACCTAAACTGAACGAGGAGGACACACACAACCTAAATAAACCAATTTCAAGCAATGAAATAGAAGAGGTCATCAAAAGCCTACCAACAAAGAAAAGTCCAGGACCAGATGGGTTCTCAGCCGAGTTCTACAAAACCTTTAAAGAAGAGCTCATTCCAATACTCCTCAAACTATTCCATGAAATAGAAGAGGAGGGAACCCTCCCAAACTCGTTCTATGAAGCCAATATCACCCTGATACCTAAACCAGACAGAGACACATCGAGGAAAGAAAATTTCAGACCAATATCCTTAATGAACATCGACGCAAAAATTCTCAACAAAATTTTAGCAAATCGCATACAAATATATATTAAAAAGATAGTGCACCACGATCAAGTGGGTTTTATCCCAGGGATGCAAGGTTGGTTCAACATTCGGAAATCAATAAATGTCATTCACCATATCAACAGACTTAAAGTTAAGAATCACATGATTATTTCAATAGATGCAGAAAAAGCATTCGATAAAATACAGCATCCCTTCATGCTCAAAACACTAGAAAAAATTGGGGTAGTGGGAACATTGCTAAACATTATAAAGGCCATCTACGCTAAGCCCATGGCTAATATCATTCTAAATGGTGAAAAACTGAAAGCGTTCCCCCTAAAAACTGGAACAAGGCAGGGATGCCCTCTTTCACCACTTCTATTCAACATCGTCCTTGAGACTCTAGCCAGAGCAATCAGACAAACCAAAGAAATTAAAGGGATACGAATAGGAAAAGAAGAACTCAAACTATCCCTGTTCGCTGATGACATGATTATATATTTAGAGGAACCTGGAAATTCCACCAGAAAACTTTTAGAACTCATAAGTGAATTCAGTAAAGTAGCAGGTTACAAGATCAATGCTCATAAATCCAATGCATTTTTATACATAAGTGATGAATCTTCAGAAAGAGAAATTAGGAAAACTACCCCATTCACAATAGCATCGAAAAAAATAAAATACTTGGGAATCAATCTCACAAAAGAGGTGAAAGACCTCTACAATGAGAACTACAGAACACTAAAGAAAGAAATTCAAGAAAACCTAGAAGATGGAAAGATCTCCCATGTTCCTGGATAGGCAGAATTAATATCGTCAAAATGGCTATACTACCTAAAGTGCTATGGCAGATTCAATGCAATTCCAATTAAAATCCCAATGATGTACCTTGCAGAAATAGAGCAAGCAATTATGAAATTCATCTGGAAGAATAAAAAACCTAGAATAGCTAAAGCAATCCTCAGTAGCAAGAGCGAAGCAGGGGGTATTGCAATACCAGATCTTCAACTCTACTACAAAGCAATAGTAACAAAAACGGCATGGTATTGGTACCAAAATAGACAGGTAGATCAATGGTACAGAATAGAGGACATGGACACAAACCCAAATAAATACAATTTTCTCATACTAGACAAAGGTTCCAAAAATATGCAATGTAGAAAAGATAGCCTCTTCAACAAATGGTGCTGGGAAAACTGGAAAACCATATGCAATAGAATGAAATTAAACCCCTATCTCTCACCCTACACAAAACTCAACTCAAAATGGATCAAGGACCTTGGAATCAGACCAGAGACCCTGCATCTTATAGAAGAAAAAGTAGGTACAAATCTTCAACTTGTTGGCTTAGGATCAGACTTCCTTAACAGGACTCCCATAGCACAAGAAATAAAAGCAAGAATCAACAACTGGGATAGATTCAAACTAAAAAGCTTTCTCTCAGCAAAGGAAACTATCAGAAATGTGAAGAGAGAGCCTACAGAGTGGGAGAATATCTTTGCCAACCATACCTCAGATAGAGCGCTAATTTCCAGAATCTATAAAGAACTCAAAAAACTCTACACGAAGAATACAAATAATCCAATCAACAAATGGGCTAAGGAAATGAACAGACACTTCACAGAAGAAGATGTACAAGTAATCAACAGATATATGAAAAAATGTTCAACATCCCTAGTAATAAGGGTATTGCAAATCAAAACTACCCTAAGATTTCATCTCACCCCAATTAGAATGGCGATTATCAAGAATACAAGCAACAATAGGTGTTGGCGAGGATGTGGTGAAAAAGGAACACTCATACATTGCTGGTGGGGTTGCAAATTAGTGCAGCCACTCTGGAAAGCAGTGTGGAGATTCCTCAGAAAGCTTGGAATGGAAACACCATTTGACCCAGCTATCCCACTCCTTGGTCTATACCCAAAGGACTTAAAATCAGCATACTACAGAGATACAGCCACATCAATGTTCATTGCTGCTCAATTCACCATAGCCAGATTGTGGAACCAACCTAGATGCCCTTCAGTTGAAGAATGGATAAAGAAACTGTGGCATATTTATACAATGGAATATTACTCCGCAATGAAGAATGATAAAATTATGGCATTTGTAGGCAAATGGATGAAATTGGAGAATATCATGCTAAGTGAGATAAGCCAATCTCAAAAAACTAAAGGACGAATGATCTCGCTGATAAGCGGATGAGGACATATAATGGGGGTGGGAGGGGTTAGCATTAGGTTTAGGGTTAGGTTTAGAGTTAGGCTAAGGAGAGCGGTAAGAATGAAGGAAAGAAGGACTGTATAAAGGGAAAAGGGTGGGAGGGGTGGGGGGGAAGGGAAAAAAAATAAACATCATTACCCTATGTAAACGTAAAAAAAAAAATAAAAAAAAAAAGTAATGGGGAGAAAGTGAAATACAATACTGATCAAGCACTTTATTACTATTATTTTTATTGCTACTGTTAATTGAACTTCATATTCTTAATGGAATTTAATGAATACTTTGGTAAACATACATGCACCTGAGCATACACCCACAAGGAAAATATTGCAGAATGAGAAAACTCATACAAGAAAGGGAAATATAATTGGTAGGCACAAACTAGAAAATTTATAAATGTGTTTTCCACACATGAGCATTAAATTTCGCTTTAAATTTCTCCTCTGCCAAGGTTAAAAAGGAAATGCACTTCCATTAACTGATAAAATATAGTTTATCAGTTCAATATTACAGAAAACCTTTCCTAGCACTAAATTCGGTAAGGAATTCACCATGTGTATCATTATTTGAGATGTTGACTAGTATAACGAATAGTAGTTTTGCAGATGTTTTGAATATTTTTCACAAGGTCATTTATTACATCAACCTACTGTAAAAGCTAAGGGCATAATATTACATTGCATTGTGATCAGTGAATCAATTATTGCAAGGAATCTTGGAAACACTTGGAAAAAAACAGAAATAAATTAAATCCAATCATTTGGAAAAAATAATTTCTCTAATGTGGAATGATAAATATAAACTGTTATATGTTGTAGATGGTTACCATTTTTAGAGTAAATGCCTCAATTTTTCCTGTAATTCAAATGTCTAAGATGAAAAATAATTTTAATTACCATTCTCATTTCATATTTGAGAATAGAATATAACTGATTAACCAAGATCAGCTAATTATTAGTTAATTTTTTATCATGTATATGATCTCCCTCATCCGCTGCAATTTGGCTTCTCTTCTCACAACAGGTTCTATCTTACACAGAACACAGATGATTTTTTTCCTCCTATTTCAAATTGTACATGCAGTGCCCAGTTTCTTCCAATTTGACAGACAATTTCTACCCCTTTGTCCGTGATATTACTTCCTCCAGTCCTTACCTGGTTTGCCTCATTTTTTCCTCTTTGGTTTCTTTTCTTCTCCCTGTTCCTCCCTGCAATCCAGAGTTCTCTACTCACCCTACTTTTTCTCTATTAATCTTAACTCCCACATACATTCCTATTTCTGCCTCTGGCATTTGAGCTTTAAACCAATTTACTGAACTGCTTACGTGTACCCAAAATACTACTTGGTAATCTTTTAAAATAAACATGTTCAAAATTGAACTCCTTCCTCTCTTCTCAGGCATAGCTGCTACTCATCTTCTCTTACTGGCATCAGTTAATAAATCTATTCATCTGTGCCATGATCATGGGAGAAATGCTACAAAATCCTACTTTTCCATTCTTCTCTTTATCCAACCTTTCCACCAAACTGGTAGATTTTTCCTCTTTTATACTTCTCAAATATGTCTTTTCTTATTTCATTACTATGATTGGGGCTTTACTTATCTCTGTTCCACATCACTAAAATAAAGCCTGACTGGTCTCCCTAAGCTCCATGATTTTTCTAGTAAATGCATCCCTCCACACTGTAACAGGACTCATTTATTGAAAAAGCAGATCTTCCTGTTCCATTCTTGTCCTTAAAATTCTTCCGTGGTGTTTCATCACCTGTATTAGAATTACAAGCATGACCATATAGATGCTTTATGATTTGGCCCCTGCTGATCTCTCCTTTCTTTCTTCTCTTTGCAATTTACACCCTTTTATTGACAAGATTGCTCCCATTTCCTGCACTCACACACACTCTCTTATTTTCTGGCTTTGTACTTTGGTTGAAGCCTTGGTATGACCTGCTCATCTTTCTTCACCTGCTCCTACTCATCATTTAAGACCCAGCTTAGGCACCATCTCCCACAGGAAGCCTCCTGTAAAACCCCAGTTGGGCTGAATGCCTATCATCTATGTTATCTAAGCAACTGGAGTGCTTTATTTTCTTCTTATTTAACTCTTCCTCTCAAGGGCAATAATCCATTTTATTCATTTATTTCCTTCCCACAGTAATTAGCTCAGTATTTCAATATAACTCCAGTATCTGAAAATAAGTCACTGTAGTAAGTTGAATTATTATCAATATTTGTTTCTCTTGCCACCAAATGCATATTTTAATGTAATCAAATGAAAAATGTAAACTGAAAATATGCATTATCTATTAACTGTCTCAGAAGAAGAAACTCAACTCTTCCCAAAATGACAGGGATAGTAAACACAATTAGAAATCCCAACTTCACCCAAATTCCTCTGTGTAATACCAGTTACTTTCAATGTCAGAACCATGTAATTGATTTTTATCCCAGGTTCCTACTTCAGAGTCTAGTGTAGAATGCATATTATAAATATTTTTATTTAACAAATTGATATTTTGATGTTAGAGCTGTCATAGATAGTATTAAATATATTGAGTGCATAGTATTATAAAAAAGCTTTACATTTCGTTCTACAGCTGAAATTAGTTTTAATGGAATGGTGTGACTATTATTCCTAACAAAAGATATTAAATATATTGCTAATATTTTAAGTGATAAGTTTATAGCATGGCTTGGAAATATGTGTTAGAATATATAGTATTTTCAGCACTAGAAGGAATCAAGGTTAAAGTTCATATGGTCAAACTAATTTATCTACAGAGAAGAATATTGAGACCCCAAGAAATTCAATATTTAATAGCATATAACTGATTAACAGCCAAGCTGCAAATAGCAGTTAGGTTGGGTTTCTCTCATTGTATGGTTCTTTATCGGTTATTTAATAATGTAGTCCATACACTTGGGTTAAACATGAACCTGAACACACACACAAACAAACACATCCCACAACATGGACTAGTTAAATAGTATAATCCTTTTGATGTTGATGCTCTTATGTGGACCACTGAGTGTTGAAGGCTCATCTCAAAAATTAGTAAATCATTAAAAAGTTGCTACAGAATGTTCTTCTCCATTTTGCAATTTCATTCCAGATTCTATTGAGTCATATGTAACAAAATGGGGTCTGAAAAGTGGTGTCATCTCCAGTAGAAATGAAATAAAACAGATGAAGGAGAACAAAAATTTTAAATGCAAATGTTAGTCACAGATTTTCTTGACACTTGAAAGTGAACAAATTCATAAATAGGCTATTAGCCCATTAGTTGTAAAATTACATACTCTTTAGATATTTATATTATTTTTAGAACATTAAAATATACAATATCTATTTCTCGTAATGACTCAGATGATGGTGTTCACTTCTCCATGCATTTATAGTGCAGTAATCAGAAACCTGCAGTATTCTATATCCTGAGAGTCTGATTTCTGGAAATAGCCTTTATCACTTTTTCAAGTCTGAAATCTGAGAGTAAATCTTCAGAATAAGGAAATGGGTCAAAGCCAACTGTTCTACTTGTATTTAAGATGCCAAAAATCATGCGTGGATTTGTATCATTTGTGGGAGGAGAGAAATATTGTGGTGTTGGAAACTACCTCAGCTTAACTAAATACTTCAGAAAGACAAGAGTAATTATCTATCATCTATGTTTTAAAGTTTATAGTTGAATGGTACTAAAAGATTGTTGCTGTGTACTTCTAAAAGTCTAATCTTACTTTGCTTCTCCAATTCAATTGAAAATCCTTAATGGCAGGGAATGTATTCATTTGTCTTTGAATTCTTACAGTTTTAGCACAGTAATTGTCTTTTATCTATTTTGTACCTGATGAAAGCTCAACAATAACTTTTTGGATTGGATTTTGTGTATACATATGTGGGTATATAATGTTTGCAAGTATGTTTGCAATATATATATATATATATATATATATATATACACACACACACAAGAGCATATATGCATATATAAATATGCAGGCTTACATGTATATGTACATATATGTATATTAGCATACATACACATATAAAATATGTAAGACTAAAATTTTTTATAATCCCAGGAGTAAAAATATTCAGGTAACTACAATCTCCTTACTGTTGCAGTGTTTTAAGGTCCATGTTACATACATAGCCTATTCTTGCCTAGCAGTGTTCCTTTATGGTAAAGAAAACAGAAGGAACCTGCTTCCTATACCAACAGCCCCACTGACCTCCTGGGAAATGGGAGACACATTTTTCCCACACCTACTTAGACAGGAAGGGACTTACCTCTTAAAGTTTGTAACACCTGATTTTTAGCTTATGGTTCAGAGCACTGGGCAAGATGAAAGTCATTTATGTCAAACTATTCCTAATGAAATTCTATTATTTAAGGACATTTCATCACCCTACTAAAAACCACTTTTCTATACATCCCAAAATAGAACATAGTAAAACATAGTAATTTCTTCAGTTGAACATAGTTTTTAAACATAGCTTTTTTCTTTTTTTAAGTAAGCAAATGATCATTGACCAGATTTTGGAATTCTGTGATTTGTTTTTTAAGTTGGTTTTAGTAATTTCAGGAATACATAGAATACTTTGAACCAGGTGTTAACAGAATGGATAGAAATTTTCTGAAAATCTCCAGAATTTCTTTCAAGCCCTGTTTTTTTTTTTTTTTTTGTTCATCTGACTATAACAGTTTTGATAGCCAGCTTTGTGTCTTGATGCAAACCCATCCTACATCTCCCTGGAAGTTCCTGATAATAGTCAGGAAGTTATTCAGTTGCATTTATTGAAGACCATTGTGTGAAAGGAATTGTGCTAGGAATTAGTCTGTATAATCCTCAACACTGAAGGGGTTCTGTCATTAAAGTGGTGCCACAGGACAAATATAGTCATGAAATAAACACTTTAGTAATGGAGTCAACACATATAAATATACCCCAAACAGAATGTATGTGTATAGAAATTTAACTCATAGCGCCTAGTGAGTATTATTGGGGTGCCAGCAGTTAGGATAAAAGATTTTGCAAAACCACAAAGAACTAAATAAATAGATAATCAAATTAAAGATAGAAGGATCTGTTTACTATAATATTATATTTACTATGTTATACATAAAAAAATACAAGCTAAGATCTCTTTACTGTATCCAGAGACTCATTTTTTATAGTTGAAAGAAAGGTCTATAGGATGGAAACACCGAAGTTAGAGAAAAAACAACAGTTAGGGAAACATCTTTAGAGAAAATTAAAGATGCTCCTATTTTGTACAATAAACTGAGCTTTTAAAAACTCATAAAAGTAAGAGGTTGGTTTACTTTTGCTTTTCTAATACTGTAAAAGTATACACTTATTGTAGAGATATTAACATTTAAGTAAAAGATAATGGGAAGAACGCCACAGTGTCAATCATGTAATTTTTAAGAAGTTTTCTGAAATTGCATGAGACAGAGGAAACATGATCTTGCTTCTGGGGTGGCAAACAGCCCACCACTGTTAGATAGCTGAAGTGCCACATCCTGCATCTTGTTAAATGTAACTCAATCATCTCTATTTCAGCAAAAGGGTCTTTATTTTCATCCTTGCACTCCAGTCTTAAAGTAGGCTAAAGCTTACGTTTGTTTAAAGCTACAACATAATTATTCCTATAAAATAATTAGTGACATTTGAACTACTTTCTGATAAAGTCAATTTAGAGACAGACTAAGTGGCTTTCCACATTTATTGAATTCACATTTGAAAATGCTGTTGAAAATATTTGAAACCCAGCATTTTTAAGGAAGTGTAACAGGATGAACTCTTAAAACTTCTCTGTAAGGTTATAAAACATGATTCCTTCTTTAAAATCTACTTAATCCCACTACTTTTGGCCAATACAGTTAGAAAGTTTTGCTATGACTCTTAGGCATAGAAATTATTCTTCTATTCAGATTAAAGCAATCATATCTTCATAATTTCATACTGTTTTAGGACTTTGGGCAATTATGAAAAATACAAACATGAATCATTGTGTAAATTAAGTGTCTATAACAATTTGTATCATGAGTCTAAATGATATGTGTGGGTATCCATTTGTAAACATGAGAAGCTGACAGTTGTGCAATATTAATTATTGTCACGTTCTTGCCAGTGTGTTTAAACAGTGATCCTAAAGGTAAAAGGAAATGTTCCTGTTGAAACTATTATAGTACAAATTTCACCAGGATGGAAAATTAACTTATTTACCAGCCAATCAAGATTCCCTAGTGTTCTGAAAAACAGCATGAAACAAAACTTGTTGAACAGTTAAAATACTAAAGAGTGCCATTGACCTATGAGACGTAATGACTTAAAATATAAATAGTAGTAGGAGATATTCCCATAATAACTGTACAGGTGTTTCACCTGTTGACCTTAACTTCTCTGCTTCCTAAAGTTAAGTATGACACTTATCTGGGAAAATAATTTGCTCTAAAACATAAATACTCACTAACTCACAAAGCTTGCAACTTAGGTTATTAAACCCCACTCACATGTTGAGGATTTAGTACTAGTAATGGGTCTTCAAATAATTTAAGGCTTGATTTACCATATAAGATACTATTCTTTCTAGACTGTGCAGACTGTAAAGGTGGAGGATCTCAAAAACACATCTGGCCAAGTGAGTCACCAGCAATTTGTTAAGTGGTAAAATACTGCTCTCCTTCAATTTGCAGCTGCCTGCAGTTGCAGGGCTGATTAGCAAAGGCAACCTCATGCTTGTTAGGCTAAGTCATGGTTTATTTGCTCACCACTACACTCTTGACTCCTTGAATTTTAATTTAGATAATCTTATACTTTATGGTCAAACCTACAGGACTCAGTATGTAAATTTAGTGTACTTAAAATCTAACAAGCAATAATTAAAGAACAACTTTTCAAAACATAACATTCACATCAAGATTCTCCTTTATTCTTTTTCATTAAGCATTTGTGGTGCCTACTACAGGGATTCTAAGAATGGGTCTCCTTTTTCTCCAGAAAAGCATTTCAGAGCCATGTTTTTTTTTTTTTTTTCTCCCCAAGATCTACATAGTAGCCTCATCCCTATGTTCCATTCTGATGCCCAGAGGCTTGGCCACACTCTGGGACTGCAGAGTCCAACTCCACAACATGTGAAGGCAGAAACTGCCTAGTGACACTAACTCTCTGAATGTTCTCGCATTTGTCAAAAGCAATTTGATAACCATGATGGAGGAGGGAGATGATCAACACCATTTCTAGACAAAGAAATTAAATGTGTACTGTTATGAATCATGTTCTTGTGATTTAAATTCAGCTGTCCTATCTCCCATATAATATCTTTATTAGCAACATACTATGACACTTTACAATCTATAGTAACAATCTAATATCTCTTTACAATCTGTAGTAGATGGAGTCGTCTTTCATTTCTAGAGAAATATAGCATTGAACAAAAGTAATAATAGCAACAATGAAAGTTTCTGTGCTTGGAAGGAGAGACCAAGCATATTTTGTTTTATGGACACTATAATTGTTACTTTAGCAGCATTTTAAAGGAACAAATTAGAACTCTAACATTCTGTTCTACATTCTAATACATGCTCTTATATAAGAGCATAAAAAGCTAATGTAATTATAGCTCCAAAGAATAAAATTATTTATTAAAATTGGGAGATTTCTAGGGCACAATACTTTCATTATATATCATAGTCTTCCCCAGATTCTTTAGTTAATTTATTAACCCATTAATTAATAGGTTAAGCTTTACTCTGTGCCAGATGCTGTCCTGAACACTGAAAACAAAATAATGAGAACAAAGAGTTCCTGTTCTCTTTGAAATTACAGTCTATCAAGAAAATTTAATATAATATAAGGTAATAAGAGTTATAATAGGATATTTTACTAATATAATAGTTATAATAGGCTTATATCATAGATATATAGTGCACCATAGAAATACAGGAAAAGGGAAGCTCCCAGAATACTTACAAAGAATTGTGAGAAATTGCACAAGGATAGATAGATATACTCATTTACACACACACACACACACACACACACACACACACGTACACTTATATCCTGAATTCCTAATGCAAAATCCTGATATAGGGCATATTTGCTTTAGGGAAATAGAGTAACATGTAATCATGAGAAATCCTACAAAATATATGGACAATCTGTCATCCGTTAGATTCTTCCACAATAATAGAAAAGACATTACTAAAAGGGATGAAAGCAGATCCAAGAATTGGTTTAAAGAGTATAGCAGTAGGGAGTACAAAAATTTTCAACAAATTAGCCAGAATAGATATGGAAAGATTTATAAATGGTTCATGTGACTTGTGGTAGAAGAAAATTGACATTAGGGCACTCATTATTGGGAATACATATCACTATTCTCAAACAATATATAGTTTGTTTTACAAGTCAAAATGACTGGCATGAAGGAAAAAAATCTCAAAATATTGTTGAATGAATGAATACATATAAAGGAAACAATGGAAGGAATTTGACAAGTAAAATATTGTCAAAGTTTTTTGGGTTTGAAAGTAAAGAAAGTGTTTAAAATGTGTCTCTGAAATCAAATTTGATGTGCTGGATGGAACACTGTGGCAAGTATTTATTGACAGCCTGAGAAATGTACCACTATATTTAGCTTCATTCATTCAGTGTTAGTTTTCTTATTTCTCTAAGTTTTTATCATTTTGGCTTAATAGAGTTGAAATAGGTATCATAGCATCATAAAATCTACAGTGATTATTTTATAAGTCAAAAAGAGACCTCTGAAGTGACTAATTTTTTTTTAATTATCAGGTAAAATTATATGTGTTTACTGTGTACAATATTATGTTCTGAAGAATGCATACAATGTGAAATGATAAACTCAAACTAGTTAGCATGAACATTATCTCATATAGTTATCACTTGGGGGATGAGAGTACTTTATATCCATTCACTTAGCATTTGTCAAAATACTACATATTAGTAATCATAGTCATCAAGTTGCACAATTCTATCAAAAATACCAAATACCACTTCTAAAAATTATACCATATGAACTATGCTTATTTTTTGAAATCTCCCGTCCAAAGATGAACTAATTTTTCCCTCATATTGATTAACATATTGTGTCAATTCATTGTTAAAGCTTAATTGAGATAATAGAGTTAAAAACTGTGTGAGAGCACAATGGATATAGTGAATGTTATTTTCGTCTCAAGGAGGATTATAAAATTCAATTACATGTTGGAGGTTTTTAAAGTGTTTGAATTCACCAGCCATGTATCACCTTAAAAAAAAATGGAGTAATCACATTGTCATTTAAGTCTTCAACTCAAACCTTTTCAACTCAGATCTGTAATTTAAGAAGATGCAGAGCTAGACACATTGCATACTGTTTCTCTTCTCTTTGATACAGCAGGGAAAAGAAAATGAATTTATGTTGATTGATTTTTCAAAGAGATTAATTCTATGGATATAATCTAAGGAAAAATGGTAAATTGAATTTTCTTCACAAATCATTATTAATGATAGAAAAAAGTTAACTAATAAACAAGGCAATTCCTAATCTCCCCTATAAGGTGACAGCTGCTTTTGTAGCCCAGGCAGTGAAATGAAACCCAGAACATAATCTACCCCAACACCACAGAAGAAAAAATGGGGAGGGGCATTGACTAGATCCAATGATGTTTTAAATTTGAGGCAATATAGAATAGAACAGAATAATTGAAGTTTCATTCTTTACAACTCTTGCTATTTGGAGAAATTTGTACTGCACTGGAGTTTTGAATCCCTCTGCCGCTCTGTTGGTTTTGCCATTATGGTATACTTATGTAAGGAGATTTAATTCTAGGGTTCAGTATTTTTGTCCCCTACCATTATCAAAGTCCTTAAAACATTTCAAATACAGAAGAAAAAGGGAGTGTTTTGCTTAGAGCATAGAAATTGTAATAAACTTCCATCTGAGGTGCAATACTTTTTTCAGTGGATAACAAAGGGTAACTCTATGCATCTGTTTGCCTGAGTCAGATGTAAAACAATCCTTACACAATATTGCTAGTTTGTTCACTTTGTTTATTTAGTATAGATCTGCTTATTTATTTATTTGGTGAGAAGGTATGTGATATGTCTTCACTGAAAGCAGATGACTAATAACTTCATATCCTGAAACACTGAGCAGCCAACCTGCTCAATTCATTTGTATTCCATGGATGCCTCACTTTTCCTCCTCACTGCCTGGCCTGTACTGATCAGTGTTAACAATGGGATTTTTGTCTCCCTTGAAAACTTTCTTGTTCCAATTGAGTGGAGGTGGAGACATTCACTTGAAAACGACAACAGGTATTTTCGGTGTTTTGTTGTTTTTTAATATATCAATATTCAGGAACCTGCATTCATTTATCAGGTAATCTAATAAAGAAGCTGTAGGAGTGACAAGTTTGTTAAACACATAGCAATGACCAAAAGAAAATGACATTTTTAAACATTTTCGAAATGTTGATATATGAGATGGATTGAAGAAGACAAAATAAAAAAGAGACCGCAGAAGTTATAAATCATGTTCCTAAGAACTGGATTTTAGCCACTGTTGACAACTTGGATACTAACTGTAACTTATGCATCACTTCTCCAGTCTCCTTCTTCCATCCCCCACTCAGATGTACTAACCAAATAATATGCACTTCACTAATCAAAATCTCAAGAAAAGGCACAACGTTCCTTGTAGTTTCTGAGATCCTTAATTATCTAGGTTTGTCATAAAATGTACAGCCACAAATAATGTAATTCTTTGTCCAGCTTCTTGTCTCTTTCCACATTGATTTAATATTTATCACTTTGATTTGTTTGAAAAACAAGAAGTCTCGGTGTTGCAAGGAAAACACAAAACTGCAAAATGTTACAAATTTAGTCCAGAGAAAAGATGAGCTTGTTTTACTGAAATCTCTATTCATGGGGTTGGGGAGGGGCATGGATCTAAGGAGGAATTAATGCTTCTGCAGAGATTGAATTCCCTTTGCATTTTACCAATTGCTTTTCTAAAGTCATGCTTTCACATGTTGCTTATACTAAAAGCATTCATAAGGGTCAGATATAAAAAGTGTAACTTAATTTCTGAAACCTTGCTTTTAATCTGCCATTCCCAGTTCCCATCCATGACTCCAGTAGTTCTTAAATAACTATCATTTTTGGCTAGAACAAATAATACATCAAGTATTTAGCTTTTCCAACTACTAGGTTGTCTTTTGATCTTCTAAAGAATTTTTTCACCCACACAATTCTTTTTTGTGACCAAAAAAAAAAAAAAGGTTCAAATTCCCTGTACCAGAAAAACCCTCATTAAAAATGAACTTCAACATGAGAATAAGAGCAAGGGCAATGTTCGACTATGATCTTTGCTAAAGTTCTGTTGATCATAGGCCTCTCTCAAATACTAAGGAAGCATTCCCTTGAAGAAAGAACTAGCAGGAAATAACAGATGTTGGATAGAAACTAATACATGGTTTTTTACATGACTCAATCACAAAACACCTTGGGAAGATCACTGAAATTTGTTTCTAGTATTGATTTCCTTCTTGGTGTTATTTCTTAGGAGAACCGATTAACCAACTCATTTTAAAACTCATGACTTAGTCATTTCCCCTATACAAGTCACATAGTTCTGTGAGCTGCACACACTCTTGGGAAGTTCTCTAGTCACAATAAAATGGGGATACAGGAAGAGATAATTTGGTTTAATCAAGAGCACCGTAGCTTGAAGTATATTTTATCCATAAAATCTTTTTAAATACATCTAAAACATGACTTCTCCTTATATTCTTCTATGCTCAAATATAGCCAAGTATTTTTACCTTCTACTCACAAGATGATTCAGGGTATTTCTAACCTAGAGAAGTACCTGGAATATCATTTCACAAATTAGAACTATTTCTGCTCTTAAGTTATAATATTTATTGCCATTCCAAATTCTTTCATAACAATAAGACATAGGGTAGGCATTTTAAAAATATACACATTGGTTTTATCCAATATTTTAAAAAGTTCAGAAACACTATTCCAATGGAGAAATACAGATCTCCTATGACTATACGGGTCTTTATTGAAAAAACCAACAGGTTAGCCAACCTGTTGTGAAGTTGGAAGTGCTTTGGATATTCAAACACAGCACCCAGAAAATGCCACTCTTAGTAATCCATCTCAATATGGAGTGTGGTGATGCTGAAAACTACTGATTTATTTGACAGAAATATATACAACAGCCTGATCATCATATTAAACACCTGCTCAAATTTGACACTGTGGCAGAAGTTAATCCCATTTAAAAATGTGAAATGTTAGAAGACATTAGGAACTCAGTTACAGATAGAATAAATTATATTACATGATGTAGATTGTGGCTTAGAAAAATAATTCAAAATAGAATACTTTTAGGAAGAAGAATGAATGCTTCACTCATACTTTAAGTAAAATTCAATGTTAAAAGATCAGTGAAATATTCTGAATTTTAAATAGCAATGATGCAGGAAAATCAGTGGTTATGGTGGCACATACAGCAGGGCTTATCATTTCTGAACATAGGTCACAGATTCTCAAAATAAGAAGAAAAAACTAGAGGAGCAAATCAAATCCACGTTTCACACCTGCAGCCATGTTCTGGTATGTTCTGAAAAACATTCATCCAGATCCACCCCTCCTTTGTTTCTACCTGAGTTGAGAAAAAAATTTTAAGATTGATTACTTCTCCAGTGCTTGGAGGAATATTTAAAAATATTCCTATTTTAAGGTTAGAGAACAACTTTAGCTAACCTTATCAGTCAAATGAGAAAGCAATAATACTATAAGATTCCAAATGTTTTTGTAAGTATTTTTCAGGTATATAGCTTTTTTCTTTCTTCATTTTTTATAATCACAGGTAAAATACCTATTTTTGTAGCTGAACTTTTCTACTACTTTATAATTTATTCAGGCGAGAACACTTACTTCTTCCTGAAGGATTTACCATTTTTACATTTTAAAATTAAAACAAATTTGCACAAAAAGAAAATGTAAACATCAATTTATTTGACTTTCAAGCATCTTGAAAAAATACAAAGCTGATAAAAATGTGAAGGATCTGGAAAATACCACATGCAAATAAATCAAATTTTTAAAAATGCGTTTGTAAATATGGGGGTGTGTGGGCTATCAAATCCCAGGTATTGACATTAGTTTATAGATTTGTTTTACAAAAATGAAATCACTCTGTCCTGATTTTGTGGTTCAGAACCCAGATTGAATGTCTTTTTCCCTTGGGGAGTCAGTTCTGACCCTCTTTTATCTGAATTTACCTACAATTTTCCTTTTTCCTGGAACACATCAAAATTTTCCAAGATTAGACATTACATGAGTGAAATGTATACACTTTTAAATTTTCTTTATCCAGTTTAGTTTTGACAAAAAAACAAAAACAAAAACAAAAACAAAAAACCCTAATGCTCCTATAGTAACAAAGACTATAGTTAAAAAAAAAAAAATGCTTTAAGACATTTAAAATATACATTGATGAAAACAGGGAAACTAAAATATCTGAAGTATTTATGTGTGAGATTTCAATAGAATAATTCATTGGTCTGTTCCTCTAAATAATCCCAAAGTGACATGAGTTCCTGTGCAGAATGAGTGTCTATAGAGGGTAATCCATGGAAGACAGACAGGCCTCTTGTCATCTGCAACCCTAATCCATTGCCCAGAGCGTGAAAAGTGCTAAGGATAACAAGTGTGAGAATCAGTAAAATCAACATTATTTTTGGATTTTATTTTCTTAACAATACTAACTGATCAATAGGCTTGTGGAAACTGACAAATACAATAGGATCTGGTTGACAAATCAATTCAGTGAAGTGAAAGAAGAATCCCGCCTCTCCTCACCCCTCCCCCTTTCTATCCTCTTCCACCTACACTCACAAACACATTTTGAAAGAGACTGTGTGTGTGTGTGTGTGTGTGAGAGAGAGAGAGAGAGAGAGAGAGAGAGAGAGAGAGAGAGAAGGAGAGAGAGAGAGAGAGAGAGGGAGAGAGAGGGAGGGAGAGGGAGGGAGGAGGGCGGGTGAGCACACACCGACTGCTTTTTCTCTATTGGTCTGTAGTCGTTCAGTAATGAAAGCTGTCGTGACAATGCTTAGATCATTTTTTGTAAGGATTCTAAACTGCTTGCAGCTAAGTGTTTGTGTTTTTAATTGTGAGACTCACCCTCTCTTTCTGGCCAAGAAATTTCCATATTATTGAAGTTCAGTTCTCCTGTTTATCAAGTGTTGGGAGTGGGGGTGTCAGTGGCAGGAAAGAAAGAGTAGAGAAAGTTGGGCACTAACGAAAGAAAAGTTCTCTCCTCTTAACTTTTGTGCAAACCCCAAATCCTATAAGGATATCAGCTTTGGGGAAGACTGAAAGAAAATAGAGGAAATTGAGACACCACAGACCACATGCCTGCTTTGTAAAGAACTGATGGTGTTTGGATGATTTCCTGAATAGATGTACATGTGCCCCCCAGAAAATTTAGTGACCCTTCACCAGCTCATGAAGAGACAGAAATATTCGTTTTATTTTGGTCCTTGACACTCAGCAGGGACTTTCTTGAACTTTGTCATCCTCCTCTGCCCTTTAAACTAAAACTAGGGAAGTAGCTTTAATTAATGAGATGTGATGCATTAAAAATGTTAGCCAGAGCATTCCAGAAGCTGGAAAGCCATGGATGTTTTTAAATTTTGAGTATCCTTTTGAGAATCCCCTGTTGTAATTTATAATTCTCAGTGGACCTATATTTGTCTTGAACTGATTGTTGAAATGGGCTTTACTAGGAATTTCTTCACTGAAATTGCAGTGGGGCAGGAGAAGGGGGTGGTTGAGCCTAAGGGGTTTGTTGGGAGGAGGGAATGATCTCTAACAAGGCTTTAAAACCTTCAGTGGTTAAAGTTATATTGATGAGAAGGTTTCTCTCTCCAACACACATACACACACACACACACACACACACACAAAATATACAAGTTCAGCAGGATTGTATAATGAGCATGAATTGTAAATTATGTAGGTAACAGAATTCAGATTTTTTTAATCAAAATTGCACCCAAAAATGGCTATAAAACAACGCTTGCCTTGGGAAGTAAATTTATAGCTACATGCCTTTCACAGGCACGCTGGAGGGTTCTGCTCCCGGCTCTAATCTCTGTGAGATGTTTTTTGCATGTGTTGTGTGACAGGAGGGAAGGGGAGTGGGTTGAGCTCGCCTGTTCTCCCATTGTCAGCCAGTCTAGTGAGTGTTGGGAAAACCTGTCTGTGGGATCTTGTGTCATCTCTCCCTACATGTGTACAGGAAAAGTCCGCGCTGCTCCTGCTCACGGTTCCCCCCTCTCCTCTCTCTCTCTCTCTCTCTCTCTCATTCTCTCTCTCTCTCTCTTTCTCTGTTTCCCTTTCATTCTGCTTCCCCCGGAGCCGAATGAAGCAGGGAGCAGGATTAGAGTCGGCCACCGGCTATCAGAGGAACGTAGATAAAAGGAACTGCTTCTTAAGCACCACTGCCGCAGCCCTTGTTAATTTTTTTTCTCTCTCTCTCTCTTTCCACACAACAGTTGTGCCTCATTATCCGGTGCCTGGCTCGATTTTTTTTTTTTTTTTTTTTTTTTGAGGGTTTGAAGTTTCTGTGCTTCAGTGACTGCTACAGAAGAAGAGGTGTTAGTGTTGCCATGAGGTCTTGATTGTCTGCATTTATGAATGAAACTGACCTAAATCACCTGTTACCTCCAGTTTCCAGATTGTTTGAACTTCTCTGGCCGCACAATACAGGAAGGAAGACTGAAGCAGCACAGGGATCTACAGCGTCTGCAGCATGGGCTGGTTCACTGGGATTATCTGTCTTTTCTGGGGAGTATTACTTACAGCAAGAGCAAACTATCAAAATGGGAAGAACAATGTGCCAAGGCTGAAATTATCCTACAAAGGTAAATCTTTATTTTTCTTTTATTTGGCTAGCTTTGTCTCAACACTCCCCCACACCAACACACACACACACTTTGTTCCTTGAACTCCCTCCCAACCCAAACCATCAAACCTTTAGTTTAACCTGGGAAACCTATGTGATTATGTGTATCTTTCCGAGATGATTTGAACACTTTTTTTTTAAAGCAAGTCTTCTGTTTGATATGTGACAATTTAAATGCAAACAAAGAACATTTAATCACATTTGCAGAGAAGAGCTGCATGCCTGGTACATGCTGATCTGTATATCTTATGATCATATCTTCTGTTAATTTTTCTGACTTTACTTCTCTTAAATTTTTTTAAAAATACTAATGTAAAAATGGTCTCTTTATAGATGTGCATGTCTCACCTACAATAAATGTTATGATGAATTGTATTTTCTTAGTTTTAGACATTAAATGGTTAATCATCATCATGAATATTCAGTTTGTTCAAATCTGACAATCAGATGCTTAACATAAGCAGTAGATCATGGTTTGCCAAGAGAATATAAACTGGAGAACAGACTAGTTTTTCCACAGTGTGTTATGATTGTACAAAAGACTGTGTATTTGACTAATTGGTGCAAAGCTAGCCTTTCAAATATAATGTTATTTAATTCCATATGTACTTCAGTGAAAATTGAA
Organism: Sciurus carolinensis; assembly: GCF_902686445.1. Classification (NCBI taxonomy): domain Eukaryota; kingdom Metazoa; phylum Chordata; class Mammalia; order Rodentia; family Sciuridae; genus Sciurus; species Sciurus carolinensis. The sequence continues at coordinate 57,248,228 of NC_062220.1, forward strand.
GAGCTATTACTCTCCAGTTGCATAGCTACTTATGTGAACTTCTTTACAAAAAAGTGTAAATTGAAGAAAGACAAACACCCATCTTTATTTGGTTACAGTTTCATACATGTGCTTGTTTTTAATTGAGGCTTTAGAAGAAAATATTCATTAGAAAATTTGTTTAGACAGATTGTATAGATTGAGGTACAAAATAATGCTAAAATGCTTCCAAGATAATACTTTTTAATATCAGAAAATATTTATATAAATCTGGTATTATGAAATGAAGTTGAAGATTAAACTGTTTTCAGTCAAGTAATTCTGCTCCCTAAGGTGCTGATTTCTTATGATTCTCAGATTTCTAGAATGGGGGGTGGGGCAGTGGGAAGCTTCAATTATGCTAAAATTTTAGCCTATAGGGTAAAAGAAAACTATTGGATATCTGTGGTGATATCTATCTACTGTACACTGCTCTATGCCAGAATATATAATCTTTAATTTTCACATGATGGGTAACATCTCCTTCTGAATGCTCTAGTGTGAATGAGGATCTCAAGTAGGAAAGAAAGATGTAATTTTCACACTCTGGATTAGAAATTAAACACCTATTAAATGTGTTTACTTGGATTTAATACTTATTGTGAGAATTGGAAAATATTTTTGGTATAATAATTTTTGAATTATTGAATTATTGAATGAAGAATAGATTTTAAGCATCAACAAAAATTGTAATTTTTTTATTATACAAGTAAAGCATACCATCCATTAAATACTTAATTCAATCTATATATTATGTTTCTATTTAATAACTGTCTTTAAATTGTTTCCATAGCCTATAATGTTATGGCATCTTTTCTCTCCTTGAGAAGATACCATCAAATAAGTCTTAAGTCAATAGTTGACTTTATTCAAGTTTATATTCAGTATAAGTTTACAACCAACTTTAGTTCTCAAAGATGTGAATGGCTACATGCTATAATTTTCGACTAATAAATTTGAAAAAATGAAATACATTCTAAATATAAGATTATGACATAATTGCCCAAGTGCTAAATCAATTTTAAAATCAAATAAAATTTGATTATCACACTTTCTTATTTTGAAATAATCTTATTTCCATGGTAATAGATTATTATTCTCCATGATAGAAGCAGTACCTGTTTTGTCTATACATTCAAGTCAGGTAGATAGCTTTTAATGAAACTATTCCTTTCTTGTGCACATATGCTTTAACCTTGTCTGATGAAGCAGATGTATGTATTGGACACTTTCATGATAAGGCTTTTTTTTTTTTTAAATCAGTGGCATCTATCAGAATTATTGTGCTTTTTAAAAAATCAAAACAGTCCCACAGCTATATAACAATTCTACTAATACACCAAAAGCTTGGCAGTTTGGTAAAATAAACTGTGAAATGGACAACAAGAAGAATAAAAAGAATGGTCCAAGCAGTTTTTCTTGTGTCATTTTATTGGTCTGTTGTTACCTTTTTGTCTCTGCATGTAGCTTGTTTTGCCAAAGCAAACACCTGGTAGCCAATTGTCAGTACTTTGCTTCTAAACTATAATAGAGTTTTTTTTTTTTTTTTTTTTTTTTTAGCTACTTATTTTTCCTCCTTAATGAGATGTCAAACATAGTTAAAACATCAACTGCATTGCCCTTAAAAATATTCTAGCAGGACTCATGAAGAGTTAAATCCCTGCCAACCTTCATTTCCCATGGTCACTTGTTTTCAAAGATTCACCATTAACCCTCTCATTGCTCAGGTGGCCAAGATGAAGTTTCAGGCAATCACTGAACTTACTTTCTACTCGCCTGGTCATCTTGTCTGGTAGGAGATGAAAGAGATTTGATACATTAAATGAGAAAGAAAAAGAAGTAAAAACAAGAAGGCAGCCTTTGTAGGGATTGTACACCCATATCTAATAAGATACCTCTTTACTTTCTAGGAAAAAGGACTTGAATAGATGTGCTCAGGACCATCTGGAGAAGTGATAATATTAGAAAAATGGGGTATGCTGGCTTTTCCTCTGAACCAATCTGATTTAGAATCCTTGTGGGGGAAGAAAATGTGAGAACTCCATAAATCTCAGCAGTCACATAGAAATTATCCTCAAGAAACACTCACTCAGAGATACTTTTGCCTTCCTTAAATGTATGCAATGAAGCTAAAAGTTAAGCTGCTTCTTTTAAAAACTGACCCATAACTGTTTATTCCTCTACAAAACTAAGCCAATTTCACTTTTCTTATGAAATAGTAGAAAATCATTTAATTTTTCATTTGGGATATGTGGTACAATGAAGTTTCAGTAAAATCTATGTAAATCACAAGAATGAATATGTTTTGGGTTTTAAACAAATGACAGATATTCCATCATTCAATGTAATGGGTTTTCCCATGACATTGTGTGCTTCAGTTTTAGTAGAAATCAAAGACAAATGCAGGTCTCAATGTGATGGTGATCCTGTGAATCCAAAGGTTAAACCAATGATTTTAACCTTACCTTCATAGGGAGGATTTAGTAAATAACACTGAAATAAAGGGTAGACATTTTACAGGCTTTCTTTTCATATTTGATGACATTTCCCCCCACCGAGTCTTGTTTAATTTTTGTGAGAATGAAATTACCAATTAAGTCAGAATTCTCATGTATAGTTTTCTGATATTAGAAGATAATTTTATATAATTAAAAACTCTAAAGTAAAACTTTCAAAAGTTTTTTCTTCTTTATCTATTCCTTAATAAATTATGATTGTTTATAAAAAAGCTGATTAATATGAATAATGATTTACTAAACTTGGCTTCTATTCTGCAATTTTTTAACTTTTACCAAAACATTGTTTAATTATATACACTATATGTATAGTATTTTCTATATAAATAGTGTTTATTCATATATACTATATATATAAAGATATGAATATGTGTACAGTTATGTACACCTACATGTATTTTATTATATTTAAAATACAGATTGTCATGTTTATATTTATGATTGGGAAAAGGAATTTCAGCAATCTACAGGATGTGAATTATGGTAAAAATTCTTCACAAATAAATGTATTAGTTTAAAATGACAATTATATTTTATCTTATATATATATAAATATATATAATAAACTGGGGGTGACCTTTTAAGTCCTATGAAAACTTGTGATAAAATCTTAACTATTCACGTAATAGTATAAATTGGAATGTGTCTTACACTAAAAATTTAGATATTCACATTTAAATTGACCTTTCCAGGAAAGGTAGGGGGAGGGAATGACACACACAAGATCACCACCACACATACACATACATACACACGTGTGCACAGAGCAACAAAGTCATAAATTCTTTGCAATTTCTTTTCTCAAATAGTCACTATTCATTTGGCACCTGGTATTTAACTAGCTTATTTTCATTTAATGTGATCTTTCCTTTTCAAATTTTATTAACTTTAAAATCAGATTTTGATTCTAAAATCTTCAATGTAAACACAAAGAACACTAGAACTTTTTATTTGTCTAATCAATGAGTATATCCTGGCAAAATAATGAAAAATGAACATAAAATAATATGATTCAATTCAATTTTGGTCAGATCAAATGATGGCTAGTGAAGTCTCAATTTGTGGCTGTTCTGGTAAAGCTGCCAAACAGATTGGACTTTGAAATAATAATTTATACAGTGTCAACTTTAGCATCTAGGAAACTAATTGAGACCACAAAATTAGCCTCTAAACTATTAACTTTTAATAATGATATTCAGTCTTTATTACCTTAAATAAATTTGAATATTGAATAGACAATTTCCCTAATTCTAATTTTTATGTTTTATTTTCTGTCCATGTTAATTAGCAGTCTACTACTATAAATGATGTGAAATACCTAGATATTTAACCCAATAAATAGATGTATACATTGTGATATCTAATCTCCCTTTGGTTTCTGATTTTTAATTATCACACGTAAACATAATTAACAAATGTATTATAATTTGGGGTCAATTGTATTTAAAATCTGTACTCAAGAATTAATTTAAGGGACTGGAGTTGTGACTCAGTGGTATACACTTGCCTGGCATGCATGAGGACCCGTGTTCAATACTCAGCACCACATATAAATAAATAAAGTAAAAGATCCATTGACAGCTAAAAAAATTTTTTTTAAAGAAATGATTTAAGAATCTTTCAGAAATAAATTTAATTAGATTAATTAATATGATTATATATTGACAAAAATAAATACAAAGCTATTGATTACAAATGATATTATCTTTAGTGTGAATACACAATTGCATTCTGGATTAAATTTTGCATCACATTTTCAGATGTGAGCTTTAAGAAACTTGTATTTTAAATTCATCATCAACTTTTAAGTGTCTGTAAGAAATTTTGTGGTTTAAATTTTAATCTCAGATTTTCTCATTTAAACTTCATCCGCACATCTTTGGGGTCAAAAGGTCAAAATGTCCCAGCCTCATACCTTTTGAACAAATTTTAAGTCTAAAATCAGGACTATCTTAAATAGAATTTATACTTGAATTTTTCTAAAATCTTCCAAAATTACCAATATTAAAATAAGGTTTGGATTGATAATTATGTAACCAGTGTTCAATGGGATAATTGAGAGGATAAATGAATGACTTTTCCAGGCACCTATTTCACTGAAGTAAATTTCATTTTTTCATGTAACCATTTTTATTTACAAAGTCCTCATACTATAATTTGACAAGTTGCATATTAAACTAATAAAACATTACTCCTATCAAAACACTATGAATTAGTTTATAATACAGTGATCCATTGCAGTAAAGTTGTACATACAACCTCCAAACAAAGTTAGAGTTAGAACTTTTTAATAAAGGCCAGCAGTTGTAAACATAAATTAGGATTGGGATGGCTTTACATTTTTGTGATTTCTAAGGTGCTATCTAAAGGAATTATTATGATTTGCAGTTCTATGTTTCCACTAATAGGTGGCACTAGTCATTTGTGACAGCTTTTTCATTGGTTTGGAAATGGAGAGACTGCTAGGATAAGTACCCATGGATTAATGTGTAGAATCTGCACTTGGGAAAACTGGCATAAGAGTCATGAGATGTGACATGCACAAAACTGACGCATTACTTAAGTGAAATTTGCTAAAGAATTTGATGTGTTCCTTGCATGTACATTTTGACCCCAAAGAAGTAAATCATTACAAATAAGAAACAAGCAAACAAGTACTTTTTAACTTAAATGAGATTATATGTAAATCTGGTCTCTACAATAGAAAGTAAATTAATTAGTGAAATAGTGGTACCCAACAATTGGAATGATGGAAGAACAGTTTTGCATGTATGTAAACTAATTACAAATACAGGTGTGTAATAAGTTGCATGTATTTTTATTTTCTGAATCATAACATGTGCTTATAGGAAGGAGCGAGCCTGCCTGTGGCACATTATTGCTATCATTTGTAATTGGAGAGTACCTAGCTGAGAAGATAAGACAAAATGTTTAGGAAGTTGTATTTTTCCAACAATGACTTTTTAAATTTTTAACTTGTTTAAAATTATCATCATAATTAAACATATGGAAGAATCAATAAATCCCATCTGACATAAATAAGTCTGAATGTCTCCAGCTACTATCTCCTTCTATTGCCAAGACATAAACATCAGTATAAATAGAGAATTCTCACACTATTTCCAAACAGTAACAAAGCTGGACTCTGTCAAACCCAGGATAAGAAAATATACAATTTATACTTGAACTAGGGAATGAAGATAAGCAAAAATAAAATTCTGTTGATAAAATAAGAATGATTTGGTCTTAGTATTTTCTGCAAGCTTAGGCTAAAACTTAGAAGGACCACAAATTTAGGAGGTCTTGTCATCTTTTGAATAAGCCATTAAACCTGCATTTCTAGGCTTCCCTTGCTTGGAAAGATTTGGCATAGGAAACCATGTTGACCAAAACTTATAGAAATTAATGTGTTGCCACAATCATAAATGTGTCTTTAGGTAAAACAAAACATCACCCACTTGGCTTTTGATCAGAAGAGTAAATGAAACCATTCTATTGACTACGTCAAATGACTTCTTTAAGTCTCTGAAACTACTTTGTGAATCATCTTTGTGGTGCCAGATTGTGAGGTTCATGAAGCTGGATATGTATTATGTATTATTTTTTACCTTTATAATCTCAAAGGCTAGCACAGTCACTTATTATTAACTGATTTTGTGATTTAGTTGATGCATCTTATTTTTTGAATCTAAAATATGCCTTTTAAAGAACATAATTCCTTTTGGATACAAGAAGAATGCAAATTTATAATAAATCAATTCATTCTAAGTGAATTGTACATTATAGCACTGTAGAAAAAGTGAAGTGTTGCTAGTTGCAAGGGTAGGGGCTATATGTCAATGACACTCAGAATGCACAAGGAATGTGAGAACAGTGGAATCTCCACCATACAACATCTCATTTTGAACTAAGGTTATTCCAAGACTGAATCAGAAAGTATCCGGGTCTTTTCTTGCCTACAACTCAGAAATGTGAAATATATAATACATATATGCAGGAAGATTCTAGGTACAAGGTGAGCAATTACTTCCTTTCTTTGGACACATTTGATTTTCCTTTTCTCTTACGTTGCAGTACACAAATACCGAAAAAAAAGTGAGAACTATTCTAAAACCAGATAGTGGCGAAAGACAAAGAAAATTGGCTTACCCCTACACTTAACACTTGAACATTTGTATAGAAAAATCAGTCCTCCAAAATGAAGTTAAACATATAATTGTTGAACGAGCTCAGGTGATTATTTTTCATTGTCCCCACTTCTGGGAGAATCCTGGCTTTGCTCTCTGACAGCTTGCTGAGATGCAGCATCCCTTGCCACCTCTCGCACACTTACCCAGGGCAACAGTTGCTCACTGCACCTGCTGCCTCATCTCCAACTCAGTTTCTTCCTTCCCTTGTCTTCCTGCCCCACAGCCTGGTAGCATCTCCCATTTCCCTCCTCAGCCTTTTGGTCCTCAGATATCTTTCTTAGAAAAATAAATGTGATGGGAAATAGCTAAGGGAATATTTGACTGAAGTGTGAATATACAAAGTACAGGTTGAACTCTATATTTAAGAGTCTGATCTCAAATAATTGAGAGGGTGGGAGAGGATAATAGGCTAATTCCCGTAAGCTACTTATAGGGCTGTAGACTGACATTTGTATTATAAGGAAATTTACAAATTTGAATAGAAAGTTTTTACAAATATTTGTTATTCTGGTCACAAGGTAGAAATATCAGGAAAGAACCATAGAACAGCTATCAATTTCACTGTTATATACTGATCATAGCTATTAATGATTAAAAATTATGTAGGCCAAGTCCTAATCCTTAAGCAATATATTCAAGAAAAATAAAAATAAAGTTGTTTATACCTTAGGTAAAGTCCAAGCTGTATATATTTAGGATCTTTCTGATATGTGTCAGAAGCTTTGTTTTCCCTTCAAATTTGAAATCTCAAGAGAATAAACTACATCCTTTAAGATGTAGATTAAATGAAACTACATTTTACCAGCTCTGCAGACTTTATTTACAAAAGTCAGTTATTATGTGTTTCCTATGTATATTCTATATATAAGACAAGTCACATAAGTTATTTATCACATTTCTTCATAAATGAATAGATTTTTGGATAAATAATATAAATAAGAAGGACTTCTGAGGAAGATGGTATCATATTTACCAAGAGTTTATGACAAATTTAAAATAGGGGACAGGGAAGGTGGGCCTTGAATGAAAAGAAAGAGGCAAGGAGGCAAAAGTAGAGAAAAGTGGTGATTGCCATGACCAAAAACTTTCTTTGTGATTTGATTTTCACAGAAAAATATAGTTTATATAATTAATATGACTTAAAACTGCAGCACAGAAGACTAACAACTTCATAATTAATATGTGGTTGTCTAAATTTGCCTAAAAATGAAGTTAAGATGTACAGGTGACACATACTTTTAAGGATTTTTCCACAGAGGTCACAAAGTCATTTGGGTTTATCTGCCTCTTCTTTGGATGTCTACAAAATACAGGAATAGGACTTATTTCTAATCAAATGAAAAAAGAAAAGTATTTTGGTTATTCAATATAGAAAGTGTCACTACTGTAATTCTTTGAGATTATAAAATACAGTGATTTAGAATGCTGGTGTCTTGTTTTCCTAGTTAACTCGTATTTATTCTGCTTTATTTCATTAATTTGTTAATTCACTAGTGAGTTGTGAAAAGAGCAGTTCTGATTTTACAAAAATGTTTGCTTTCAATTTGAATATACCTATAACATTCATACAATGGGCATCTGGAAATAAAATGCCCCTTTAATTGTGTGTTCCTGTTATATGCTTCCTATCTTTAAATATAAAATTATATGCTGCATATATTTTAACCTACTTAGTACTTCATCATTCAGTATGTTTCTCTGGCTCACTTACAAAAAAATTAGTTTCAGAACAAACAGGCAGATATAATCTTAGAACATCTCTTATTTATATTAGACAAAGGTGTAGATTCATTGTATCTTGCAACACAAACTGAAAAAAAAAAGTCACTTCCAGAATTCCTCGTACTTACAGAATTGTGTTTAGATAACAAAACACATATTTGGTGGGTTTATATTTAGTATATATGTATGATTATGTGTATCCATAATACTCAAATACAAGAAAAACCATTACTATTTTCTAAATCATATTACATTTAATTTGGAATTATGGAACATGGAATACCACCCATCAGATCACAGGATTGTGACGAAGGTCTTGGGAGGGGATCTCCCTCTGCTTGATGTCAGGTCTCCAGCTGTTCAGAAGGACTATTATGTTCTGTCCTTTATGGTTGACCTTCCCAGAGCACCTTCTGTGCCTTCTGCTGCTGTCAGCTCATTCTCTTGCTCTTTCTCAGGTATGGCTACATTGGGAGGTTGCCAGTGTACCTTTCAAACCCCTTCCACTGAGAATCCTCATCACTTGGCTTCAGGTCCTAGCACTTAGGGTCTTGCCTCCACAGGCATACATGTAGGTTTCCATTCTCAGGCTCTTCCTCCTCCAGGGTGCAAGGTGTGATCAGAACCTATTTCCCAATTCAATTACTTTCAAGGTTTCAAATATATTACCTTAATAAAATTTAAAAAAAGATTCTGCTACCCTTCCTTCTCTACTAATCTTCGATCTATATTTTCTTGGTCTATTGAAATAACTCCCATTTAAGGCTACCCTTTCAGAAAAAAAAAATCCTTTTAATTCTTCCCTGGAGGAATGAGAAAAGGTTCTAGGCCCCCAAATTAAACAAACAAACAAACAAACCTCCTCTTGAGAGAAGGTTAGGAACTTTTCATTGCATTTTTGGCAGATCAATCTATAGTAGAGCAAAATAAGACAATTTCTTAATGAGGTTATCCTAGCACTTTAATTTCATTTATTTGTCCCTTTATTCCTGACTAATCCACCCCATATTTAACTAGTCTCAATGTCCTACAGATTCTACCTCTTGAGTTTATCACTCAAATTTTCCCTGTTCTTTCAAGTGCGAACAGGCCCTTGACCTTTACTGCAATAGCAACCTATAATCATTACTTCTTATTTCTATTATTTCTAGCTACAAATTTTTTCTGAAATTCAAAATTTAATTATGCTGTTCTCTTATTTAAAATTCCTACTGATTAAAGCCCAAACTCCTTCGTGTGACCTATTAAAGTGATTAACCTGAATCTAGGTGGTATAGGGCATTGTTGGAGGCCCTGAAGTTGTTCATATATAAGGAAGGAAAGGTCTGAATAAGGATAAGGACAATAGAAATGGGGAAGAAAGGCTGAAGATGAGACATATTGAAAATATAGAACAATCAGGTTTGAAATTTCTGCAACCAGGAGTATGAGACAATGATTGACAGTAACTGAAAAATGAGGATTTCTTCACCTTGTAGCCCCAATCCTGCCCACGACAGCACTTTCTTCTCCACAGCCTTTCCTTCCTGGGAAAACTTCCATGAAATGACACACTTACCAACCTTTTGGTGGTTTACCAATGTCCCCAGCTCCAATAAACATTACTTGAGTATCTCCTCTGGTTAGGCTTTCCAAGAAGCAGTGTGTAGGAGACATGGTCTAGCAACTCTCCTGAAGAAACTTCGCACCTAGGAGAGAAAAAGACACAGATTTTGAACATTTCAATTATTCTGTATCCATTTTATATTTCTAGTCAAGTTAACTAGAGAGCTTTATGTATGATAGACCCTCATTAAATATTTCTTGAATGTAGCAGCTTAGGTAATAAGTGAGGAAAGGTGGTGGATAATCATTCCAGGTCAGAGGACTGAGAAGTGCAGGTGAGATCATATATATGATGAACTTAAGTACATGGCACAACCCAGATTCATTTGAAGGTTTATAAAATAGATTAATCAAATATTTAATTAGGATAAATATCATTTAAGACTGAAAAATCAGTTTAGATATGGATAAATGGCAGAGAATTTTTAAGTAGAGATTATGATATTTAAACTTAAGCAAATAGATGATAGTAACTTTTTAAATTGAATGAGCAAAACAAGGCTTTTAGAATTCAGAGACCTGGGAGTCTGCCTTCAGGTATTGAGTTATATGAGTTATTGAGTCATCTGAGACGCTGAAGCAAGATTCAGAAACAAATGACCACAGATCAGATGGAGGTCTCAGATAATGACCTATTCTTTGGGAATATAGTGACTTCATATGTGGACATATAGCTTGTTTTTATGTACATTAAACTCATATTATCATGAGTCTAGAGAAAAGCAGATAACAGTTTAAAAACCAAAGAGTTTTATGCTTTAGCTAAAAATTTTAAACTTCAACAAAAGATTGACATTTAGTATACAGCCGCCTATCTAAAAATATTCTATATCACATTAATTCCTTCAAATTTTCTTAAGTTCATGGCAGAGCATACATTTAGAGTTTTTGTTCAGGAATCCTACACATACTGTCATTTATCAAGATATTTCTATTTTAGGAAAACAAGGCACTGTAAGTGACTTTTTTTCATGTTGACTAACTATACAGTTGGGTTCATAATTCTTTTGATGGATATTTTTCTTCTCCTGGGCTGGTATGCAGAGATTTGCTCCTTAGTGCTGGATTCTAACTAGAGGTAATTGGAAGCTGTGCTTAAACAAAGCAACTACTCCTAACATTCCAATTCCCTATTAGGCTTTCACACACTGGCCCAGAGCCATGGAATCTCTTACTTTCTCTGCGTGATCTTCATGTTCAATAGAATCTCTGACTTTTGTTTCCCAAGGTGCCTATTCAGCACAGAATTAAGATTTTCCTTGCACACTCTAACACAGAGGCATCCTCTCTCTGTCCTTTAACCTCCTCATTCAACTACTTGAGAAACATTTCAATATAACAAAATGAGAGCAAATAATTAAAAGAAAAGATTTTCTTTTTTTTCTGGCACCCATGAAGTACTTAGCAAGTGAGAGTCAATGTCTGTTTTGTCCATTCTCGATTCATCTTACCAAGATTAACACTTATCTTATTGACTTTTCTCTTTAGCTGTCAAATTGGAGCAAACTATCTACTCTATGACAGTTCTGTTCACAACTGTATAAACATCAGGACATTAACTTCAAAAGAGTCTGTGTAGTCTATTTTAAGTAGATTCCATATAAGGAAATGAAATTAGTGATGCTAGAGTAACTGGTTCCTTTAGGGCAGATCTCAGCCTAAATATTGAGTGTACATATAGAATATACTCTATGGATGAAGACTTCATTGTTCAAAACCCAGTATATTTTTAAATATAATTTACTTTTTTCTATATAGATGGAGGTACTAGCTGGATTTTTCTAGTGGACCAGATTCATTAGCTTTTCATATTTCCAAGATAATAAAATTGCACATTCTTTGATAGTGCCTGTATTCAACTTCAATATACATTATTTGATAAGGTACACTATTGTTATTTATCATTATTGAATGGTAAGTTTTACTGTGCTTATGGTTTCCAAGTATCTACTTGTTAGCCTTTTGAAAATTAATACAGTTTTAAAATTCAACAATTGAAACAAAAATTTTACAAGGATAAGGGCAGTCTTAGCATAGTGCTAAAAGCATTGAACTGTCTCTGACACTTCCTAGGTGTGAGGACTTTGGATTGGTACCATTTTTTTCAACCTTTGGTCCTTATTCTATACTACAGAATAGCTACCTACTGGAAACTGTTATAGCTATAATAATGAGGCATGGGTAAGGTACCCAATCAGTGATGATGCATAGAAAATAATTAATAATTATCAATTCCATGAGGCAGATTAATAAGTTATGCATAAATTAAATTGCAAAAGTTATGGATTACAGTGTTTTGTTCTTCTGGGTGTATTTGCATGTATGTATCCTCTAGCTACTACTTTTGTGAATTAGATTAATAGAGATAATACAAAGAAAATCAGAACATATATTTGCTACTTTCAAAGATGAGGCATACCAGCACAAATGTTTAAAAACATGAAGTTTGTCAACATTAGCTAGTCAGTGAAGATATGAGAAAACTTTGTAAAAAGATAGTGTTTCAAGTAGGTAACTGGTGAAAGAAAATAGTTGAGTCTAGCATTAGGCTTTTAGTCCCTCATCTACACTTAGGTGAAGCTAAGTGTCCTGATTACAGGCCTCTTGCTTTAGGCACTTGTAAGTGTAACTTCAATAGAATTTGTGTACTTTAAAGCTAAAGATTGGATGAAAGGAGACCTAATTTTTAGGTCTTCTGGCTGGGAATACTTTTGGAACCAGGTGGAGCAAGGAAGCACCTGTTTTTTAAGGAAAGCATTGGCTGCATCTCACAGACTGTAAGTTCCAATTTATGTTTTCAACATGAACTAAAGTTAGTCATTTAATATTTAGTAAAAATAACCAGGAAATGACTAGTTTTATTTGCTCCTGTACTTACAATATATCCTCTCCAATGGTGTAATGGTTGCTTGAATATTATTTTGGTATGACTTGGTCCATGAAGACACAACAGCCTTCATGACAACTTAAGGAGTATTGAATCCACATAGGAATTAACACAATATTCCTTTTAATATGTCCCTGAGTCTGAATGAAACACTGTAGATACAAAGTCTGAGTTTTTCTGACCAATTCTATGAACCACCTGTGATTACAAATAACCCATTTGCAGGAAAGAGGATATTCAGTCACTCAAGAAAATAAACTTGCAGTCTGAAGCTAGTAAATAGAATGAAGAACATGTTGAGGGTAACTTAAAGGGGCTTTTGTCTAACAGAAGACACTTGGAAACCAGACTGGGAAATCTAGACGTCGTTAGGAAAAGAGGTGACACTAACTACAGGCGGCTTTTAAAGGATTTTTCTGGAAGACAGAATTCTTTTTAAAAACACTTATGCACCAGCATGAATAAGTTTCTGAAGTACTTTAGACAAAGATGAATTTTATTTCATTGTGGCTTTAGCTGTATTACAATGCTCATAAACTATTTTACCTTATGCCAGACATGTGGAAGCAATCAGTGTATGTAAATGATATGTGAAGGTGAGGTACAGTTTTAGCTTAAAAACTTAGACTGTCTGTGGTTATAAATTATAACCACATCACAAAGAGCAACTTTTCTTTTAATAGTAACTTAAATGTAAAAATAATCAGCGATGAATTCATAAAACTACTAGTGTTTTCTTAGTAAAGTCCAATAAATGTAAAATATAGTGCTACTTTGAGCTGTTACATTTTTAGGACACAATATTCAAAGGCAAATATTTTTTTCTTTAAGTAATTGCTAAAATGTAAGTAGCTGAAGTTAGACATAATTACGTCAGTCTATCTCTGAAAAACTGCTTTCACCAAGGGTGGTGTTTTAGAGTGGTTGTACTTATCATTTATTGAAATAAATGATTCCCTCCTTTTTTCTTTTAGCATGATATAAATTAGGGGTTTTGCCTATAATATACCTTTTCTACTTATATATATGTGTATGTCTCTAAATATATGTTTCATAACATTTCATAAAATTTGAACACATACCCTGAATCAATTCTCCTTGAAAAGGAAATAGATATAATAAAAATAAATGTTTTCCTTCCTTTAAATTCATAATAATGAAACTTTTGATCTCAATATGATGGTGCCATGCCTCTTTTAAAATACCTTTTATCAGCTGCCGTATGTAAACCCGGATATTAAAATGACACAAATTCAGAGTGGTGTTACTGGACATACCCACACAAACACAGGCACACACACATTTGAGGAGGGAAATAAAATAGTCAAAATAAATAAAAGGTGAATTTTTAAGCCTTATAGCACCATTTTTTTCTATGAAGAAAAGGCACAAGGTCATGTTTTATTAAATTGAACTAGGATCCGTTGTATTGCCAATTTGCTCATCAAAAATCTGTGGGTATAAAACATAGACTCACTCATTCCAACATATTTGCTTAAGGAAATAAAGAAATGAGTCATTATAAGTACCTAAATAAAATTTGCCAGTATATAAATAAAATAAATAACATCCAAATTTTGGTTGGACATGCCTTTTCTATCAGATTCTGGTCCAGGATCTGTGAGAAACTGGCACAGAGACAAAAGATGTAGTCCCTGTGTAGAAGGGTCTTAATCTTCAGTGTCAGTCTAGACAATTTAGGGTTTCAAGTGTCATTAGGCTAATTTTTCAAAAAAGATATAATATTTTTAGAAATAGAATTAAATTTCATAGTCTATTAGACAGATGCCAGCTTTGGTTTGGAGCTTATTTCCTACACTGATGGCAAAGAATGGTCAGGAAGAAAGGAGGTAGGTGAGAATGAGAAAACTATACATGTGTGAAGTGCTAGAGGGTTAGGGAGGTAGCTCAGTGGTAGAGCACTTGTTTAGTATGTGGGAGGCCTTGGACTTGATCTTCACTACCACAAAATGAAATTGCTCTTAAAAAAAAAAAAAAAAGAAGAGGAAAAAGTCATTCAGCTCAGGTGTGTGTGTTATTTAGCAGTTATGCTAGGGTCTTAGTGTTCCTTTGGTTACTCTTGCTATATATCTCCCTATCACTGCACTCTTGCTCATGTTATTCTTTTGATCATCTAGGAATTTTTTATAAACACTTTAAAATCTATTTTAAGTTAACAAAGATTTACTAAGTATGATTATGTATCAATCATGCTAATGATTACCAGGAATCAAAAAGCACATGGAATTGGTTCTTGTTCTTAAGAACTCCACAATGTATCATGGGAATATGGTAGAGCAAATTGGTCCATCAGGTAAATATAAAACAAAATGTTATGATCAGAGGTTACGCTGATTTCTTAATTATGCTGTGGTATGCTGTTGAGCATGAGGAAAACAGGTTTTACCAGGAGTGAAAATTGCCCTGGGCCTATAAAGATATGGAACATTTTCAAAATTCCTTGAAAATGGAATTGAGAAGGGCTTTCTAGTAGAATCTCACTGTCTAAAGTCATGAGGCATTAATGTGTATAGCATATCTGAGAAACAGCAAATTATTTTTACTCTATATAGAAAAGAGCAGCAGGCCATAAAGCAGTGGAAGACCATTATGGAAATCTGAGTATGTTAATGATCAATAACTGTATCATATTTGAACATTCCTCTAATAAGTACTAATACAGTTGCAGCACAGTGCAGTATAAATTATGGACCATGCACAGATAAGTAAGGCATATCTTTAAAAGAGCTTAACATTCAGTGGGGAAGAAGGAAAGTATGTAGAAACATACATTATTGGGGAAATGTGCCAAGAGTGATGTATCCCAAAAAAGAACTGTGAGAATTCAAAACACTGAGACATCATAGTAGAAAAAGGGATCAAGAAAGTGCTATGTGAGATGAAGCATTTGAGGTCAGGCATCAAAGAATATTTTGGCAGGCATGGAGGGGATTGGAAGATGGAGAACATTATAGGTGAAGGAATCAATAAAAAGTAGGAGAGAAAGTGTCAAGAACATTTCATGAAATATTTAATATTTTTCTTTGTGCAGGCATATTTAACAAAATTGTGTCAGATTAGTTCAAGTGTTAATTGAACAACCATGGGCAAGCAACTTGACTTCTTGGAACTTATAATGCATGACACAGAAGAGACACTTCATAACTGTCTCCTCTTTCACCAGTCACTCCTGGTGGAAATGATTAAATGATTCAAAAAAATTGTCCTCATAGTTACTTTAATGTACATATTTGAGTACATTTTAGGTGCAAGGCACCAAGTTTGGAATCACGATCTAATTGAAAACAGTAGAGCCTTGTAGTCAGGAACATGGTTTTAGTAAGCAGGGAGATCTAAACTCAACTTTAACATTAATTCTCAATGCAAACTAGAAAATAAATTATCTTTTCTTATGCTCTTATTCATTTGAGATTGGAAAAATCTAAACTGCAAAATTATTTAAGCTTTTGTAGAGAATATCAAATTGTTGAATAACAATAATAACTAAATGGGATCTTTTCTGAATGTACTTCATAAAAGCTACTATAGTGTATATATCATGCATAGATCAAAACTTTTATTATAAAATTATCATCATTACTGAATGATAACCTGTTTACATTATCTCATTAAATTCCATGTTTTATTAAAATTGTGCTTAACAATATGTGGTTTCTTTTAGTTCAGAAAAAGAATGGAAAGAGTGTTTAGGTGACAACAAAAGGCAGATGCTATAGCTAAAGGACTGAGATGGTAACTTTACATCACAATCTTTTAGGAGAATAAAAATGCATGGTCAATTGATGGAAACCAAACACAGCTAGTTCATGTCTACATTGATTTATTATCATTTATCTTCTGATATGCAATGAATCAAAGTATGCTTCATGAAGTTCTACAGTGGTGTTCCCTTCATTTTGTTTTCAGATATCACAGTTCTAAGGGTATTCCCTTGGATTATAGGTCTGATTGTTCAACTACTTTCACTTAAGTGACTCATGCAGCAAAATGAACTTCATGTGAATGAACATGCTTCATCGTGTCCTTTTTACTTTTTTCTCAACTTTTTCCCTAGGCATTCCTAATAATAGAAGATGATTCTAAAAATATTTCCAAGAAACTTGAGAGTACCAATAAAGTACTCCAATTTTAATGTCTAAGGCTAGACATTATTATGCAACAATGAAAGAAGGCTTAGATTACACCATTCTCTTAATTTCCAGAGTCACTTACTTTTACTACTAAAATTGAATGTTGCCCACACTAAACTCCATGCAAGCTAGTAGGATAAATAACTCCAGACTGAACTTACTGATTTTTTTTTTTAAATAAAAGTCCTTGCTCCCAATTCATAAACTGACATTGTCAGAGTGGTTTGGAAATGTGAGTGAACTGCGGGTGCTGGGAATTGCTCCCCATCAGGTCTGAAAGTTTTGTTAAATATTTAGAGGAATATTTTAAACTGCTTACAAATTACTCTTACATCTTAGATTTTAAGATGTTTACTTAGTCTACAAGTACTGATTTTTCTACCATTAATTTTGGGGGAATCTTAAAGCCACCTTTATGCCACTATTCGACTCTTACTGGCATTACTCTGGGATCCTAATGGTTTCCCATGCCATTTTTCATAAAAAAAAAATATTCTGTACTCATATATCTTGGTAGATAATAAATGACTTTTTTTTCTTTTTGATAGGTATACATCAAACTTATAATATGTTTTCCATTAAGTACAGGAAGAGAGAACCATTTGTGGTAGAAATCCCAATAGAAAACATATTTACACCCCTCTGATCTTTATTTCAGTCTGGATAATATTTTTTTGACTTGGCTGGTCCTTTTCTTCAAAGATCCTACTCTTTGCACTAATTGGGACCTTTATTTAAATTACCCCAACAATTTACAACATACCACAGAACAACCTCTTAATGTGCATTTTGTACCAGGATTTGTATCTACTGAAATATAAGGACAGCATACGAAATAATTTCTAAAATCCAAGAAACAATATATTGTATTATTTAAAAATGGAAGAAGTACACACAAAAAATGTTTTTAGAGAACAAAAATATTGGGAGTTTCAGAATCGCATTTTTAAGCTGTAGTATATTTACCATGTACCATGACAAATAAAGTGATAGGAGTGCTGTGAAAATTTAATGCTTGTTAGTGTTGGTGAATCACTGTGACCATAAATAAAAACTACTATAAAACTTCAGAGCATTCTTTCATGGGGCAGGCAAGGTTCAAATAGAGTTTGCTCCTGTGCCTACTTCCAGACATTTAGATTTCACATATTTAGCTTTTAATAGTACACATCCACCTGATGCAATGTTTTTCAGATTGTTTTGTTCAACTGAATGGGTATAATGATATAAAGAGAAAAGAAAATGTTTCTGTAAACTTCCAGCTGAAAGTCAGTTATCATTTAGATAACCAAAATGATTTACCTGTTTGCCTTAAGATATCCAGGTGATTCTCCAAAAAGGCAATGGAATGTGTTCACAAGAAAAGTCCAGTTTTTAGCTGTAGAACCAGTGTACCAAGTAACACAGTCTACAGCTTACTAACACTGCCTGTTCACTTTCTAGTGATGAACATTTCTGCCCTCAAAGCAAGGGAAAGCTGGCAGTTGGGATGCCCAACTGGACTGGGTAAAAAGTGAAGTATCCACTAAAGACCAATGTTAGTTATTATTCTTTTTTACTGAGGAAGATTGGAATTCCCTACTGTTGATCCATTCTGAAGCTTAAAATAAAGTTCTAAAATAATTGTCTTTAAAAATGATACTTAAAAAATAAATAACTTATATGCTTCTGTTACAGTAAATATGGTGATGTTAAAAATAATATCAGTAATCATCATTTAATGAGTAGTTACTATTTTCCAGAAGCAGTTCTAAGAGTTTTATATAGACTAGATTACCCCATGTAATTTTTGCAGCAACACCAGACAGTGGGCATTATTTTCCATGATGTTACTGATAAGGAAACCAAGTCCAAATATGAATAAATAGTGGGCAAAAAAGTTGGAGTTTTCATGTCTGTTGAGTACTTTAGGTCACTGCTCTGATTGAAGATCTAATTTCACATGATCAGGAGAGGTCATAATTCAGAGACTGCAAATGTGTAATTATGGATACACAGTACAGTAGAAAAACTGCTTTTCAAAAAATTATTAAATGAGTCTTAAAATTTCTTTGTCTAAATTATTGCTCTTTATATTTAATATAATAAATATTTTATATAATACCATTCCTAAAAGTTATCTAGAGATTTTCTTTTGCTCATCTATAATACATACTAATACCTAAAATTTTTGTAAAAATGAAATCTTTTCTAAACACATGGACTACATATTAAAATGAACAATTATGATTATGTAATAAGACTAAAATAATCTAGAGTTTCATTCATTCTATTTAAAATATGATAAGAATTTCCACAAAAACTATGTTTTTTGAAATAGTTTATAGTGTGTAGTTTACCAGTACTGCACAGCTGATGATGTTATTACATAACAAAGTTTACTAAAACAGCAAAGGTAATATACAAAGAGTAGTTTTTATAAAAGCAAATAGTTCTAGCCCTTTTTTTTTGTTGATGCTTAAGTTATTTTGACATATTGTCATTATTAGAGACTTCAAGAACATTTTATGTAAAAGTCAAGGGAACTTCTATATTATGGCTGGTTAAGGCTGAAATAATGCAAAACCTTTATGTTCCACACAATTTACTCTCTAAACCATAAATTCCTTCCTAACATCCAAATACTACTCCAGTATTGCTGGCAACTTGGACCTGGTTCATGTAAATGTTTCTAAGTTTGGAAAACTCTTTGACAAATTAAGGGAGTCAGAGATGAAAGACAATTGAGGTATTCTATTTCAGATATTTTATTGGAGGAATTAATACTCAGCATAAATGAAATGGGCAGTCATTTTGAAATGTGAAGTTCATCAGTGTTTTAAGAAGAAAGAGAAAAACTGTTCAGATAATGTTGACGCTCTAGTTTTACAGTAAGTGATGGGTTCTGTTTCAAGATAAGACATCTGACAACTATGAAAATTACAGATTAAATTTCTGGGTTTTTATTTTACTCTTTCACTTAAAGATTACATTTTCATGTTGACAAAATGAGCAATTGGAATACTTAATTGTAAATGTCAAAGCTTTCACCTTGATTAGCATGAGCCTAGAATATTAGCAAGGAACTATTAGAGGAGAAGTTATGCGTGATCCCAATGTTGCTGAACTTTGGGATTTGGTTTTGGCCAGTGAATTTCAGAAATACTAACTGTACCTTAGGTCTTTCTTTCTGGATATACAAACTTGAATTCATGCTGACTTGAGTTCATTAGGTCATTTTGTCTCTCAGACCCCTTCTCTTGCCCTTTGATACTTAGTGTAGGGCACCATCATCTGTGTGGTTAAGTAGAGGAACTGGTCACACTGGGTTTCTCCATTAGGTGGAAATGTATTTGATTACATCTTTCCAAAGAGCTTTTAAAGGTAGTTCAGAGGGTTCAATGGAAGATTCTTACTTTATTTTCCTCCTTTCGATTATGGGGTTTGATACTTTCAAAGACAATATGATGAAAATAGGTCAAAAAGGGTAACTCAGGGTGCACCAGGTAGTTAAAATATTAAATAATAGCTATGATTTTGTTCAAAGATGTAATTGCTCTCACTGGGCTCTTCCTCTGACAACATAGCCATAAAATACTGGGAGAAGTACAAACTTACCCTTTTTAGATGAGGAACACACTAGATTCAAAACCCAGTCATTGAAATGATTAATAGTTCCCCAAAACTTTTCCAGGGTCAGAAATGAAAATCTCAATTTAGGAGGCTTTTATTTTCTTTGTTGAAGAAATTGATGTTTCTTTTGATACTTTCCAAAACAAAATAAAACAATAGATCAAGTCAGAGGTTAGCAAATCATTCTGTGCACTGAATCCAGTCTACTGCCTGTTTTTGCATGAACTGCCAGCTAAGAATAATTTTTACTTATTTAAATGATTAAAAGCAAAATCTAAAGAGAAATAATCATAATCATTATATGAAATTCAAACTTTAGTTCCATAGATAAAATTTTGAATTTTGTTGGCTGATGAAGTATAGAAATGCATTCTCTCTTATACATGCCTACACATTATAAGCAATGATGCTTCTTGGCTTGTATTGTCAAAATTATTTGGAAATTTTGCAGATGGCTGGACTAAATGAAACTCAGAAATGATAGAGCTACTCATTTTAATCTTTAAACACTAAAGATCATTTTAAGCCCAATGATTAACAATATATAAAAATTATATATAAAGATTAATATATTGTTTGGTTAACTCACAAAACAAATTCTGGTTTAAAATTTGAAAAGAGTGGGTGTTAGATTTGAAAAGTATAATAAACTCTTGTCTTTGATCATTTAGTTCTCTTTCTTTCCCAGTAAGTACAAAATTAGTGACTGTTGTTTTGGGGTTTTGTTTGTTTGTTGTTGTTGTTATAATTTTTATGTGAAGCAATTTGATGTGGCTTGAATGGTTATTCTCATGATTTGGCAAATAAAGAAAAAATCCCAATAATGGATTATGCTCCTATTTTTGCTGAGTAAAATATAATGCTTGGCTAAAAAAATCTTTAAAATATTTAGCATTAAAATTTTTGTTCTTCTATTAGTTTGATACTTTTTTCTTATAAAAACAAAGTGTAAAAATTGTATTGCCTTTATTTATAATTTGGTTTCATATATTTATAAATCTCACATACAACTATTGTTTAGCTATTGAACATTTTATCAGGCGTTGTATGAAAAAAAACCATAGAATAGATACCAATATTTGCATAAAATTATTTTGCCGTATTATTCTAAATGGAGATCTTTATGTTATTATTTTTTAAAGGATGATTATTTTCTAGTGATTTTGTTTACTTGAAGATAGAATCCTCTGTAATATCTGTCAGAGCAGAGAGATTAATTTACGCATAAAACACCTATTTCTAAGTATCATAAATCCATCAGATTTGAACACATGAAATGCCAATGATGAAGTGCAAATCTCTCTCTCTTCTCCACCAAATAAATACATTATCTGAGTTATTAAGCCAACTGCAGAAAGCAGTCTTTCTCCTTCCTGTGATGTCATGACTTGAAGTTGAATCTTATTCATTTTGTTGAAAACATTCTGTTACTTCAAAAATTAGCAGTATGTTGATTTTGTACTCTAATTGAAATAACTATTCAGGGGATTGGAGCACCATTCTTTATAATTCAGTGTGATAGTGTATTCCATCACCGGCAGCTCAATTTCTTTCTTTCACCATCTGTTCTTTCTTTCTTTTCTCTCTGCCAAAAATCGATAGAACTCAATGAGCAAAATTGAGTTGTTCCATAACCCAACCATATTGGGATTATTTTGTTCACAATACATTGACCTAGTTCTTACACTGGTCCAGTTTAATTAGGTAAGCCCTCTGTTTATAAAAATGCACATTTACTAAACTGTAAACATTAAATGAGTGTTATAAAAGCAGCCAAAATGTTATTGTTTCAACAGTCAAGATTTTAAGATGGCAACACTTGGCAAACATAAAGCCACACACTGTCTGTTTCTAGCTTGGAAATCCCTTTATGCAGCAAGAGCAATTCATGAGGATTAATTGTGCATAGTCAGGAGATCCAATAATTTAATTTTAAATACATGGAAAGTCTGAAAATATTCTGAGATTTTAATATGCAAATAAGCATGTATATGAAATCAAGTTAATTACATTATTGAAAATATCCTCAAATAATTTCTAATTGTTTTATTACATTCAAAAACAAGATTTTTGCACATATATCAAATTCAGCAAATACCAGAAAAAATGTACAATGACCTTTTCTAAATAATCCACAGTCAGCATATTTACCATTGTGCAGTTTATTAGCATAAAAAAACATGACAAGAAAAGATTCCCCAAATTCATTTTGAAAGTCACTGGAATGTGTCCTTAAGCACCTTAAAAAATTGAGTAGCTGCACTGTATAAGCATTTTAATTTTGTGTGTTTTATAACGTACAAAAATCACTTTGATTTCTTAAATGTAATGTCAAGGCCCTTATAAATAGAAAGAAGATGGGCACAATGTAAATCAATGCATATCTAAAAATGCTTTATCATTACAAGAGAGTGAGTCATTGTAACTGAGAGCCAAGCAGTGCTCATCTTCCGTAAGTTAGATCAGGGCTGTGCTAACCAAGCTGTTTTCACCTGAAGCCTCATTCATCTTTTCAGCCTAAAAACTGAAATTGCAGTGTGCTTGTGACACTTATATTTATCATTTTCTTTCTTTTCATTTTTTCTTTTCTTTCTGGAACTCTTATTTATCAAGGGCACTTTATTTTTATATCAAGGTAGGACTGGAAAAAAACTCAGAGCTTTAGATCTTAAAATTTGTTAAATATGAAACTCTTTGCTAAGAAGAGTGGTGTTTTCTATACTGAGAACCTTAAAATATTTATACAAAGGAGTTGTTACCAGTTATGGTCATTTGTAATAAATAGTATCTTATTTTTAAAAATCGATCTCATCTTTATTATGTGCATTAATAAATTAATGTCATTGTGCTTCCTGATTGCATTATTTAATCATACTTTCAGAGAAAGTGTCATTATTTTGTGATTGATTAATTGTAGTGTATTCCAGTGACATGATTTTTCTTTTTAAAGCTAAGAAGTAGCTGCTGGGAAAATCCTTCTGTCTTAACATTATGAATCTTAGGTTTTAAAAATCTGATCTTACTGCAGAATGTGCTATATTAGCCTCAATATCTTTGAAGCTTGTCAGGTGACATTCATGTACGGTCATGGTGAGCTACTCTTGTAGTATATGAGGCAATATCAACTTAATCCTCAAGAAAATAAAATTTAAGCCATTAATCTCATAATTAAGATAATCTTCAGTTTAAAATATTAACACAAGTGACAGAGAAGCTCATTTATATTCTGAACTACTAGGTATTTTATTAGGTATCCCAACTTGTTCTCATCAGATGCTGAAATATAATTCCATTCTATTAATCATCTAATTTACTTATAATATTACATAAATTGATTAAAATAAAGTTAATAATTTTCATAACTAGTCATCATTCATTTCACTCTAGATTGAAAAAATGCAATATTCTTATTAGAAGCATACATTTATTTCTTTTACAAGTTAAGATGTTAGAAAATTTCTTCTTTTTTTTGATACTTCTATATAGATATGTAATATTGCTGTTATTTTTATTTAGGTAAGCAAACAACATTACAGAAATTTAGCTATTTTTTTCCAGTTATAGTTTTTATTTTTTAAATTTATTGTTTTTTATTCTTACAGACAGCATTTAAATTCATTGTACACAAATGGGTACATCATTTCAAGTGGATGATGATAAATAATGGGGGGGTGCAGGGTGAGAGAAGAATGGAGAAACTTTAGCTATTTTATTATTAAAAAACCTGGATACATTTACCTTTTGGTATATCTAAAATATTAAAGTGTTAGAAATTAAAACAATTGAAAACGTATCAGCTTGTAGGCTATAAACAGAACCAAACAGTTTGTAAACACATCATAATCTATATGAGTAAAAAGGGACAGAATACACCCATAGGTTTAGTTTGATTTTTGTAAAAAAACTAAAAATGTACGTAACAACAGCCTAAGAGACACATTGTTTTGTCTTGCTACATCTTCGTTTATTTTTCATTGTTCTTTTCCAGAAATAGTATTTTCTAATTGAATATCAACCTGTAATACGGAAATTCAGAATTTTGTTCCACTTACATATGAATTATCTTAGACCTAAAATGATGCCATCTTTATATATTCTTAGGCAATACTCACTTACAGAGTGAGATATGGTCGTATAATCTATGGGAATGCACATAGTAAATATGGTCAAACAAATGACTGAACTTTGTTTTAGCCTAAAGTATACATCTATATTTCATTAATTTTCAGTTTCAGAACATTGACGTAATCATTACAATGCATTTCAAAATTAAGCCATTTCAATAAATAGTGTCAATATTTAAGGTCGTTGTTTGGTTCTTCCATTTGTGTTTGAGAAGGATCATTATAGTAATTTTTATCATATTCTCTTGGAATGACATTAAATTTTGAATAGGAAATGAGGACAATAAAAATTCTCAAACTGTGTATCTGGATGACAGAAAAATCTGCAGCAGATAATTGTCCTTTCTCTCTTATTCTAACGCTACTAAAAATCCTTCTGTATTATATTTTACCTCATAATTTCTGCTTTTCATGACGTTTACTATCATGAGTTCTTCTTATAACCTTCTTTCTTTGTATCTGGTGTTTGCCATCCTCCACTCTCTGTGTCTTAGTATTCAAATTCCCAGATAGTCAATGTAATCTTTTCAGTTAGATTTCAATAACAAATGTTCCTACTAAAAACTGTTATTGTGCCAGGCCAAGTCTAAGGCATATAGAGTATAGATTTTGGCTCATCCACAGATCATTAACCCATTAAATTGTGATTGTATGATATTAAGCATGGCAGTGGGCTACTGTTCCCAGTATGGTATGCACTAATAGTCTTAATGATTTTAATCCATATTCAGTTGTTGCCTGAACATAACAACCACGTGTTCCACAGGCAGCTTGAGGACCACAAGTGACTTTTGGGGGTTCAATTCTGTGTAGGGCCCTTACATTTTATTTTTATTTTTCCTCTTTTGTGATTTCATCTTCTGGATGAATTCTCTACCTCTTACCAAGTCTTACAAGATGCATAATGTTTTCAGATCTGCCTATTCTTTTATTATTATGTCACTCTGCTCTGGCATTTACAGCCATGATCCAGTAAATCTGAATTTATTCACTCACAAGTATTTATTCAACATCAACAGTATGATAGTCACTGTTCTTGGTATTGGGGATGCAGTAATAACCATAACCAAAGTAGCTCAAAAAAACATTGTCACCCATTACATTGTCCATTCCTTTACTCAACATTACCATTACTCATCTTGTCTTGCTTATCCCATCACTTTTTATCTCCCACATTTTATAACATCACAGATACTTCAGTTTACTGCAAATGTAGGATAAATTGTAAGTGCAGTAACTCATTAAGAAGTTATTGTTATGTAACCAATTATGCCACAAGTGAACTCAACTGCCTGCCATATTTAATACTTCTTTTTACACTAAAACACAAAAGGTTTTCTCTTCCAATGTATTAATAACTCAATAAATCTTTGGGTTTGTTGGACTCATTGGTATCAGTCATTACCTAAATGCCCATATGAGCACAAATTATTATTTTTCTTTTAACTTTTACCTAGGTTTCTGTCTGAAAATAGTATGTTGAATTTTAAGAGAGAATGAAGGGGGAGCATTTCTAGATGAGATGTTCTTGTGTCTTTCATAACACAGGCTTTTGCAGGAGTATGTTACATATTTTAATAATTTTCCCTGGTGGACTTTCAGTATGAATGTTTGTTAAAAGTATATTAAAATGCAGATTTACTGCCTCCTTGGACTAATACCATGGTAATAAGAAATGTGTTAAGAATTAATAATCATTTTCTGGTTCTATTGTTTCAGGGCAAAAAGGCAGTAATTGTATGATGAATAAAAGTACTGTCAATTCAAGTAATCCATGTTCTGTTTACAAGTTATTTACTACGTTCTAGTTAACTATCATATAAATTTTCTCACTATAAGTTGGGATTACTAGTAGTATCTACCTCATAGAATTATTAGTAGGACTACATGTGCTAATGAAGGCCTACATAAACAGAATGTAAGTTGAAGCAGTTGTTGTTATCAGCAAGTATACAAGATTATCAGTTCTTGGGTATAGGTAGAAACCTAAAGCACAGAAGACAAATGTTTTCTTGGCCACCGTGTATTATTTCAATTCAATTCAAATTTTTATGGTTATGTAATTCTTTGGGGGATGAAAATTCAAATTTACTAAAAGTATTTTATTGGAAAATTCTCTATTTAATTGTGATTCAGACTACAAAAAGGCAATACATTTATTGATGTATTAAATTATAAGGAGAAATTAAAAAAAATGTTTCCCAGGTTTCATTCAAGTATTATTATTTTATTTTTTTCTTAACTTGTATGTTTTATTCTTTTAATTTAAATTTCTTTTTAATGATACATAAAAATATGTAAATTATACATATTGATAAGGTACCATGGGATGTTTCAATATATATGTACATTATATAATGCTTTTTTTGTTTTTTTTGTTAAATAAAATATTTAATTTAATTTTGTTTAAAAACTTATAGTCCAACATAAAAAAAGTCACATCACAAGTCTTTGCCCAAACAAGAAAAATCTGTATGTTTAAGACATTTTTATCCTGGTTTACATTGACATTTTAGGTTTTAGAACATTTATGTTGATCATTTGCTATTGTCTGCAGCTATAGAAACATCTTGTGTAGTTCATTTTTAACTAAAATATAAAAACATAAAATTATACTTATTAGTGGGATACCATGCGATTGTATATATATGCATATTGAATGTATAATATATATACAAATAACATTTAAATTAGGTTGATCATATTTATCTCTGCAAACATTTATCATTTATTTATGTTGAAAGAATCAAATTCCTTTATTTTAACTTTTTGAAATACATGATACATAATTGCTAGCTAAAGTTACCCTACGATGCAACAACACACCAAATCTTGGTCC
The DNA here is from genome assembly GCF_902686445.1 of Sciurus carolinensis. Classification (NCBI taxonomy): domain Eukaryota; kingdom Metazoa; phylum Chordata; class Mammalia; order Rodentia; family Sciuridae; genus Sciurus; species Sciurus carolinensis. The sequence goes on from NC_062220.1 coordinate 57,275,892, forward strand.
TATATAATTTAGTACTCGTTGATCAATTTCTTTTAAAAATGTTCACCTTTGGCTTTATAATTAAACATCTCTATTAAAAATAGTATTATGTGAAATTAGTTTCATTTCCCCACATAAAAATTATTTCCCTCAAAAGTATAAATATAGGACATTAAGAAAATATTATTTGATTAAAAGAGGATTAGTTATTTATAAGCAAGGTTTCTTCCAAATACTGGTCAACCTGAATGTATAAAATTTAGTATATTGAAAAATGCCTTTGTACTATTAGTTTTATTAATTGAATTATTCATGAAATGTATATGTAAAATAATATAGTAACTGAACAGTATTGCTTCTTCCACTATCATATTTGATGAAAGCATTTTGTTCAAAATATTTCCAAGCATTTTGATATCAAAATGTCCACATTATTTAAGCTGAATTTTGAGTTATCAGAGCTCATCTTTTTAATTTTGCTATACCTGAAAATTATGCTCATTCACACAAAGACAATACTTATTCACATAAGGACAGTTGATTTTTTTTTTACTGTAATTTTTTAAAGTTTTATTTATTTTTTTTATTTTTTACAGACTGCATTTTGATTCATTGTACACAAATGGGGTACATCATTTCATTTCTATGGTTGTACACGATGTAGATTCATACCATTAGTGTAATCATACATGTACATAGGGTAATGATGTCTGTTTCATTCCACGATTTTTCATACCCCCTCTCCCTTTCATTTCCTTCTACATAATCTGAAGTTCTTCCATTCTTCTCTCACTCCCCATACCCCCACCCTCATTATATATCATCCTCCACTTATCAGAGTAAACATTTGGCCTTTGGTTTTGGGGGATTGGCTTATTTTACTTAGCATGATATTCTTCAATTCCATTCATTTATTTGCAAATACCATAACATTATTCTTCTTTATGACTGAATAATATTCCATTGTATATATATACCAAGTTTCTTTATCCATTCAACTGTTGAAGAGCATCTAGGTTGATCTCTTGGTATATATTTACCCTTGATATACATGTCAGTGAAACATATCACTTGAAATTACACATTTATACCTCTAAGCACAAATTGTAGAAACTAGGATAATACTCCTTCAAGCATACAAATACTGGAAAGAGCTTAAATTTTGGAATAAATAACTCGTATGGATTTTGAGAAGTTACTTTAACCACCTTTAACCTTTTTATGCTAACCTACAAATTAAATTTTAGTGGTCATTATCTTGCAGAGTACTCAGAACCTAAGTTTCTAAGGGGCTTATTAGCAATTGATCTGATTAACAACTTATGTATCCTTGACTTGATATCTAGCTCCTAATGCTATATCCCATCCTCCTTGAAACAACCCTTCTTAAGGTTTTAGGAGTCCCTAGTAGCTGCCTTGTGAATTTTCAATGACAAATCTAATCCAGGAGCTTGAGCTACTGGCCAGGTATTGCTGCTGCTTACTGTGCATCTCTCCTTCCTTGGGCTTGTAGCGTAGGGTGTATGTATGTTGCACCATTAGCTACTGACACCTTTTCTGGAAACTCTCAGTGAGGCATCACCTCTAAAACCTTGAGGTGCCCATGCTCCTTGGTTGTTGATAGGTAGAAATAGTCTTCTGTCCAACATTGTACAGTTGGAATAAGTCTGATGTTTGAAAAATGTTTTAGAATGAGTATGTTTCCCAATTTTTATTTTTTCTACAAAAAAATGCCAATTCAAAATGTTGTGAGCCCAAACAAATAAAATCCCCCAAAACATATCAAATGACAAATTTGCTGTTCTTAAAATCATCCCTAAATTATTATTCCTGAGAATTGTTATGAAATTTCTCTCTGTTGTCTTCCTCTTCCCAGGCCCCAAAGCAAGTGAGTGTTCCCCAGCTCTAATTCCTGGAATTTAGCCAAGTCTAGACACAGGTTTGGCTCCAGTTGTGTGTCTGCTTCTCTCCCTTTCTTGGTATCTACAGTAGTAAAATCCTACTATAGTCTACATGTGGCATCGGCTCTGCTAGTTATACACAAATCGTAACAGACTCCAATTGTTTCTATAGTGACTCCCTTTTATTAGAGAAAAATAGAAAGAAAATGACATTTTGGAACAAATTCCAAATGTGCAAGAGTTTCTGCACACCAATACACTTATAAATTATTAAAACCCTATACTTATAATAGTCAACAGCTTATTATGTGAAGCTGCATATTCTTGCTCAGTAACATTAACATCAAAATGTAAATATTTTATTCCTACTAAATCCAATAAGACCCTATGTTACATACTGTATATTTAAGCTGGTTAAACTCTCAGGACTGGGAATTAGGGTCAGGATTAAAATTACCAATGAGCCAAGCAGTTTTCTGATATATTATTGTTTTTACTGATAAACTCTTATCAATGTACTAGAAAAATGAAACAATAATATCATTACATGAATTCAAATATTAGTTCTTCTAGAGTATTTAAAAATAGAATATATTTGTATTTTCTCTCTTGATAGTTGGCTTATACACATTTTAAACATCCATCTGTTTTGATCTTTAGTACAGTCTAGATGGCTGAAGTATTGCACACCTGAATGAGTATGTCTGTCCTGTGTGTGCTCTGTACCAGCTCCAAAATTAGACCATGGAGATCTAGCAGCAATTCCCTTCATAAATCAAAGTACTTCTGTAATCTCCAAAGCAGAGCAGTATATACACTGTACAATGAAATCATTTCACACATCACTTCAAGACACATATTTCATTGGCTTGCCAACTACTTTTAAAGTGTGGTAGAGTACAAACCTGCTCACACTGGTTTTCCTAAGGTGGAGGAGCCAGGACTCCTGATGTCCCATGAGTGTGCTTGGGATGATTTGTGCTGTAGACAGTGTTTGTAGTCTTAAAATTGTGTTTTCACATTTCAATTTCTGGACTAAATTTTAAAATACTTCAATAGAAAAAGCATTCCCCACTTTTACTCATGCAAAAGAACAATGTTCTGTCCTAAAACTGGTGACTAATTCTGTTGGAGCAAGCAGGAAGAACAGTTGGGGACTTTGAATTCAGATAGCCTTGACACTGGATATCTGAGGTCTTTGAACATCAGTGTTGCCAGTAGTAAAGTCAGGATAATATTATCTACTATACCATCTACTATTTACTACATAGGTATAGTATACTATTATATAATATACTAATACTATATACTATCTCATGAAGTTATTGTAAGAATAATGTATAAAGAGAATAGGGAAGAACTAAATAAATACTAACTTTTAATGTATCCTGTGAAATGGTCTACAGTTAAACATGTAAATACAAATATTTGTTCAGTTTTGGCAAAGAGAATAAACATGGAATCTAAGTTTCAGTACCTCAGATTTCAAAACCTCATAGTTACCTCCTAAGGCTTAAAAAAGTCACACATTGTTTCTGAAATAAAATTGAACCACAAATCGATCAGATTTTAAGGATCAACTTATGATCTTTATGCCTGTTTTATTCTTTCTAGTGCAAAAATTGATGCTTTCCAATGTGGAACTTCTACACACTGGTTTCAGGGACCCCCTCCAGCTATCTAACAGAAAAATATCCAAATAATGAAACTTACATTATTAGGCCCATTAGAACACCATTGTTCATACCCAGCTAGCAAGTAAGTCATTATCTAAAGCTAATGGCAAAATTGGGTCTTTCTAGTCCTCAAATTATTGGAAGCATTAATGCTTAGATTGCATCAAGAGGTAAAAGATCCTAACCATATTTTTTGACACTTTATTCTGTGATTGAATTATAGTATCATTAAGTAACGCACTTTTCCAACTGCAAATTGCCTTAATGTTGGAATGCTTTTCTCTAACTGGTGTGAAGAGGTGGTATTCTAATTTTATTTCCGCCACAATTACTATGTCAGCTCCCTTGGAAATAAGGCAAGAGTAGACTGACAGAGCTTTATGTAGGAGTTATGCATCTAAAGTGTTTTACTATTTAACAGGATTTATGTGTAATATTTCCTGTGGAGAAATACATTTGTAAATATCTGTGCTTACAAAAACCTCACCACACTTCTTTCAAATTACTTTAAAATAAAAAAAAAAAAATGGCACTGAAAAAGAACTTTTAAAAAATACTGTTCTTTTTAAAATGTAGTAGTTTGGGATGAACTATTTGTATAGGTGTTGAAATAATCCTTTAGTATTATCATAACTGTATCAAACACTAAAATATTTAGAATTTTACAAATATTACATATTTAGTACCTTGGTAAACAATTTGAAGTGGTTGTTCACTATGTATGGTTACTGATTGTTCTGATGTGCATCTGTAAAGATATGAAACTGGGCAAAAAATAAAATCCATTTCTTCAACAATAATTGAAAAAAGTAACGTTATGGATTTATGATAGTCATTAATTACTATGTCCCACAACTCAAAAGAGACCTTTCTTTTTATCGCTTACTTTCACAGAGGATAACTTTAAAACTTAGTTAAAAAACTTAGGTTTAATTATACAAATTTGGGACAAATTTATTGACAGATCTAATATGTACATTGTTCTTCTTTGCTATCATTGTTTAGAATTATTTATATTCTATAGAAAATGTAATGTAAAAAATTCTAGGAGAAAAATAGAATTCAGGGCATAATGACCATGTGTAATAATCAATGAAAGAACAATTACCAATTAAAAGTTTTTCAGTTTTTTAAAATTCATAGTTCATTCAATCATTTTTTGAACCTCTTCAAGTGTGCTAGGTACTACAGGAGGTACAAGGAAGCAGAAACATATATGGTATTACTAAAACAACACTTATGATCTAGCTGGGGAGAGGCATAGTAAGCAAAATACAGCAGGAATAAACATCTAGTTCTAACATATTAGAAATCTTCTGAAGCAAATGGACTTCATAAGAAAGTCTAGCAGTGGAACTTTTTAAAGTTGTAACATCAGAAAAGATGTTATTGAAAAAGTGCTATTTAAATGAGCATAAAGTTCAAGTTAACAAAGTGAAAGTGGGGGAAAACTAGAAGTTTCCAGACCAATGTTATTGTACCTGCCAAAAACCTGAGACAGAGAAGTACTATATCTCTGTGTTCAGGGAGTAATTGATACGATATTAGCCATATTGTCACAGGGACTTGAGGACAGGTAAAATGTTAGATTTTTTTCTCCTGTGTTATATGGGAAACACTTATGAACTTTGAGCAGAGCAGTTTCATGACGTGACCCGCAGTTTAAGAAGACCCCTGAATCTTCTGTGTTGAATGCATTGAATGGTGGAGTCAAAACAGCAGACCTCTGTTGCATTAGTCTAGGTAAGAAAGAAGAATGTCTTGAACTAACATGATAGTGGTTAGCAATTGAAAAATGTGTGTAGGTTTGTGATGTGAGTGTAGAAATAACTATCATTTCCAAATTTAGATAATTGCAAGAACTATGCACTTTTCTATCAATTTCCCTAATAGTTAAAATCTCAAGCATATCTTGAAATATTAAAATTTTTTGAACTAACTGTATGCTCTAGGTCTTCAGAAAAGACTGCTAGTGCTATTTTCATACACACATAAAATCAATTAAAAAGAAAGAATTCAGAATTAACCTTTTAATTTTTTCATAACATCTGCTCTCCAGATTTCCCTTAATCTTTATAGTTATTAGTGTGTAGTCATCAACAATATCAACAAATCCTTGCATGGAAATTCTCAAGTTAGTATTCAACAGCACTCTGAACTCAAAGTGTTTGAGATCTTTGCAGATATTATTTATCTGAACAATGAAAAATGGTTTTTCAAATGGTGTCATTTTATAACATGGAAAATGTTTCATAGCTAGCAGTTATCCTTGCATTTAAAATATAAACATTGTAAAGTATTACAAGAATTTTGGACAAGTAGAAAATTAGCAAATTTTAACAATTGAAGAAATTTTAGTGATCTACTTTGTTTCTATTGCCATTCAAAAGAATAGTTTTTACTGATGAATACCTTCAGGGTAATGTTAAAATTGTAATTGAAAGCATTCAAACACTTGATCCAAATATACCAAGTTTCAAAATCATAATGATGATTGCTGATTTTTCAGGAATTCAAACAAAAATAAAAGATCGTATACATGTATTTTAAGTAAGTGCTGGTGTGAATAATAGACATTTCAAGTCTGGCCATAATACTGTAGGTGAAAAGGTTAGTTACTAGTAAGAATCTGATAATAATGTATTACTAAGCCAGCTTTGTGATTATGTTATATAGAGCTCCTTTAATAAAAGAAATTGAAATGCTCTTGAAAGGATTAACATTTGATGGGGCAGGTTGAAGGACTATGACTTCTATTCAAATAAACATATGGAAGAAAAAAATCCTACTTCTAGAACACACAGCTGCTAAAAAACATAATCTTCCCACATGTATTTCATGTCTTTTTGACATGTGTATCTTCAATGTATACAGACTTACATACATACAAACTTTCCCACAGAAGCATGCCACGTAGGTACATAGGACTGTACATTTTAGAAATAATTCCTTCATACACCATCCAGTTAAATACTAAGTAATAAAACTTTCTTTTTTGTGAACTACTTGATTATGCAACAATAATCTAATTTTTTTCTAATGGGATACTATGAAGATGCACTCAAGTCATACAATAGTCAAAGATGCTATCATAGCTTGAACAATAGCATTTTATTAAGTGTCACACTTTCAGAGATTCATGGTTACCTGCCATGGGTAAACTTTTGAAAAACTAATGTTGTGATGTAAGGCTTCTCAGGGAAGATTTCAAACTGAGTCAAAATAGGCAAGTAGTTATTAAAGCAAGACCAAAAAATGCCATAATTTGGTCAGATATATACCCCCACAAGTCATAACATGTAGGTTCTAATATTTCTTACTTTTGTTCTCTGTTTTTTCCCAATGCATCATTATAAAAACCACTCAGCTTTTATTCCAGAGGATGATATGAAAGAAAGAAAAAATAATGTCTTGTTATAATTTGCAAAATCCAAATTAGAAAGTTGTTTTAAACTTTGAAAAATTGGAATCATTATAACATCTTCAGGGAAAAAAAAGGTCTTAAAAAGTTCAGACATTACATCATTCCTTTTCTTTTTAAGTTTGCCTGAGAAATATTTAGGGGCAGGTATGTGGTTTGATAGAGGAGAGAAAGAGGTAAGGATCTTGCCAGTAGCTCATCATAAATCAGTTGTAGAGTTAAATACAACATTCAGAGCAACAATGGAGTTTCCTGAATCTTTCTTATCCCGGCAGTTAAACTAGATGTATTTGAAAGCAAAACACTTAACATATTGATTTAACCATAAGAAAAAAGTTTATTAACATAATTTTAACATCTCAGCAGATTTAATTAGCAAATAATAGAATGCATACTTTAAAAAGTATTTTATTAGAAAATTTAGAATAGAAATATATTAAAATATTTGACTTTGACCTTCCTTATCCTTCCTCATGAGATTAAAATAAGGTAGTGATGTAGATGAGGAAACAAATAATGCAGGCTGAGGAGTCTACATTCTGTAACCCCTGAGATAATGCTTGATGTAATCTGACACAATTTAGTATCCAACCAACAGAAATCCCCAAAGTGCAAAAGATGACCTATTTGAGGTCAAATGTTTTTGTTGAGTTGTTTGGGAAGAACAAAACACACCTGCCCAAAGCCCAGCAACTTCTTAAAATGTGGAAGCTGTGGAATAGTAAGGTATAGAGTTCGATGAAAGCTAAAATTCATCCCCATTCTCACAGAATGTATGGAGTAAATAAAAAATAGCCATAAAAATCTAATGGGAGTTAAACACATTTGAATCTAATTAAAAGAGACTCTATTTTATGTGGTCCTGGATATGCTGATCCAACCGTATGAAGAATCCTGCATAATGAAAATCTTGCATGGGAAAGAGTGTTGATAGATAGGTCTTGAATTGGAAGGATGAGGTCACTGGTTTATATCCTGAGGAGAAAACCTGGACTTATTCCATGAAAAACAGCTGCTTTTGTAAAATGTAATGTCTTGCACACAAATGGAATTAAACTAGCTACTGTCATTTTAAGGATTCCACAACTCTCAAAGAGAGGTGGACGTTTGGACTCAAGCATTTCAGACATGCTGCTTCAGCACAAAAATATAATTTTCCTTGAAATAAATCAGTAACAGAAAGACTTGACCAGAAATATATTGATACGGAATTTTTAAAAAATATTGTCTCATAGTGGTTTATATTTTATTTTCAGTTGTAGTCATAGGACTGAAATTCTAGGAAACCATCCAAAATTTAAATTCAGACATTGTGAATTAACCAGTTTTGACTAAATTAGAGATTAAATATTTATTGCATTTGTTTCATCACCTTTCTCAGTCTTCTATTTATTACTTAGTCTTTAATTTAGAAATTTATAATTAAAAAAACTAACTTCATACCAAGGAACATATTGAAAATGTAGGGCATTGTTCTTATAGTACTGTTACCCTCCAAAAAAACAATAATAGCAGACACTAAGTTCAAAGAAAGAAATTGGTTTGTCTTCATTTCTCAAGATAATTATATTAGGCAATATCCACATTTCTAAAATAATTTACACCGAAGTGTTTTCCCCCAAATATTTAACATCTAAATACTTTTTCATAAATTTCATCATGTTTTTAACAATCAAAGTTTGACATTAATACAATGCTATCTCCCTAAACATTCCTTGAAAATATGAGTTCTCTTATAGGAGAAAAAGGGGGGCTTTTATGTCCTACATAGTTGGAAAACACTGGATTTAAGTAGGATTTTTTATCAAAATGTGTATGGCTAGACCATCCAAAGTCTTTAATATTATGCTAATAATATTAATAATAATAATTAATAATAATATTATTAGTCTGCTAATATGCTAATATGCTATCATGAAATATCTATTACTTCCATAAATTCATTTTTATACCATTTATGCAGCATCCAAGGAAACTGATGTTTGATGGAACATACCAGTAAAGAATTATTTATTCTTTAATATGCATGCTTGTTTTCAGCAAGCAAAGAAACAGGGTCAACTGTTTTTTTTAAATTATATATTTACATATATATGTAAAATGTCATATAAGTTACTCAGAAAATAGTTTTTAACTTGTACTTGGGATATGTCAGATTTTAGTTGTCTGTTTAATAACCTTAGAAGTATGGTAGAAGGTAGAGAAGAAACAAAAGGCTGTATAATTCAAATTCAATAAAGTAACATTTTGAACCTCAAATAACATGCCTTTACCTAAGGGGAAATTAATGGTAGAATTGTTTTAATGATAACAACAAACATTTAGGGGGAAAAAATGGCCACAAAAACAGTTTAAAGTTAAGTATCCTTTTAAATATAGAGAATAATGTAATATTATTTTAAAATTTTTCTTCCTTTGGGAAGAAAATACCTATTTTATATTCTTATTTTGTTTGTGTCACACAATTATAAGAATACTATGGTGAATGATAACCTCACTGCAGGGTATGTAGAACTGACGTGTTTTTCTCTGAAGGTTACAACTACACATAGCTCAGATGCTCCCTCTTTCTTTGATGTCTACAAAAATGATTAGTGACTGTGTGCATGTGGATGGTGTGCCTTCCCTGACAAGCTCACTTTGCTGGACTCTGTTGATAATTGGTACTTTCCCAACAAGAGCATTTTCAACTACCTGAATCAAGACTTTCATAGCAATATCACTTACTGCTTCTTGACAGCTAATGAAGTGGCAAAGCAAGGCTGATAAACTCCAGAGCGTACCGAAAGGGTGGGTGCGGCATTTTTGAAGATTCTGAATTACTAAATGAGGTGGAAGTCATTACCTTCATCTAACAAACTCAACTGTGAACTTTTAAACTAATTTCTAGATTTTTAAGTTGAAGTGACTTCTCTACCTTGAATACTTGGAAATGATAAAACAATGAAATTATAATTGGGAACGGTAGACATTTTTTTTCCCCCTCAGTTCTCCAATTCTACTAGTTTCTACAACTTTTTGACTTTTATCAGTAGTGACATTTAGCCTAATAAGAACCAAATGCCTGTTTTAAATAATTTTATAGGAAAATATAATAAAACAAAATTTTTAAATCTTGGAAATGTTATAAAAATATATTGCCATTTAGGGACACACTAAACACACAACAGCTTTTAAAGTAGGTTTTGTGAGACAGAGGTACATAGATTGTTATTTTCATAACAATTTATAATTTGATGGAGAAGTTAAAAATAATATCTACCAGGTGTCCTCAAAGAAATGTTTCAATTTTAAATATCTAAAATTATTTTCAATAATTTAACCCAAAGTTTATTAATAAACTATAATATAAAGAAGTGAATTTTCAGAGATACACTTATTTTCATTTTTTACATGCAAAATTAATAAGTACCAAGGAAATGAAATAATTAAGACATCTGTGACATTAGTTAATGTTATATGATTCTTTCAGTTTCTCACATTCAAACACTTGGAGGGTTTATTAGAACTTACTAGCACGAACACATTTGCTCATACTTGGAGGGTTTATTAGAACTTACTAGCACGAACACATTTGCTCTTCCTCACATGTGAGGGAAAATCATACCATTATTCTCCACCTTCAGACTAATGGGAGTCTCATTTTGAATGAGTGTAGTGACGAGCAGGGATTTAAAGCAGATCATATTTCATGCTAAACAATGTTTATTACTTGTAATTCTAACATTGTTATTAATGTTTTGTTTTTGTAAAAGGGACACAGTCATATTTTTAAGAAGTATAGGAGGAAGTTTGATGAGAAATTAGCTTATGCCACATCCACCCCCCAATTTTGAAGAAGTAGTAAATCTGGTTCTGAATTAGGCTTTTGTCTTGTGGGAATAAATGTCTGTGTGTCCTGCAATGGTCTAGTGAATCTTTACTGTCTATTGTCCTGTCTAGCCCAGAGGTGTGCTTGATTTAATGGGCCCTGGGAGAGCAGGGATTTTCAGTAAACTAGCTGAATTTTTTGCTTTATTCTGGGGAATCATGAGTTGTCCTTAGGGGTCTTAAACCAAACCTGGCTCACATTATATTTAACTTCAATCCCAGAACATTTCTAACTGTGATCTAATTTTAGAATAGTATTTATGGCAGAAAATACTTGGAAAATAAATGGAACAATCTAAACTTGTCTCATTTGCTACATAAGAGAAAAATGCTCAAATTGCTCTTTTAATTTTTTCCTGTATCATCAAAATAAATCTATAATAAATCCTATCAGATAAATTTTGTCAAAAATTATTTAGGAAGAGCCAGATATTGGAGAGCTTTCTCCTACCAAATTATCTATGTGACAATTTCCTGTTTCCTCCTGTTATTTGTAGATAGGGACAAATTATAAAATGTCAATAAATTGCTGAGAACAAATTTTATTAGGGAATCTGATTCAGAGTTGTTAAAAAATATTGTGGAGTGTCTCCATTCCAAATTAAAACACACTATTATTAAATAAAAATGTATAATAGGCCATCTTATATAGAATGTCACTGTCAGTAAGATTAGTGTCCCCAGAATACATGGCATATATCTTCTAGGGATTCTTGAATTCATTGGTTTTCAACATACTCATCTCCCATCTTCTTCTCATCCTTCTGCAGAGAGAATTCTAACCCTGCGAAATGCTTTTATCAATAAGCCAGAAGCCTTCGTGATGAAATTGTCTATTCTAGTTAAAGAAGTAGGACAAGCTAGGAATGCCACATGACCGTTCTCTACAATCCCTTAAACCACACTCGCCCTGGTCCACCACCACCACCAAATAAAGGAAGGAAGGAAACAACCACACAACTGTGCCCTTCTGATTTGGTTACTTGATTGATCCTGAAATATTGTCCGTGTGCTCTCCTGGGTTTTCCTTTGACCAAGTCTCCCTTCTCACCCTCGGAATTAACTAGGAGCTGATATCAAATCAAAAAAAGATATCCATGAACACTGAAATGAACATGTTCTCCAGTATATTTGCATTTAAACATACTAGAGAACAGTTTTTATCAGTGAATAAGGAAACCTTCCTTCTTAACACAAATGTGTGCTGAAATGGAAATAATGGAAATATCCTAGATGAAGTATTCAATCTTTTTCTTCAATAAAAACTCATTTTTCTCAGTTTTAGAACAATTCAAATACATTATTCTTGAGCAGTTTTTTAAGAAAATCTTAGTAGACGTATGCAACAGATAATGGGTGATGATGGTTTATCCCTATTTAATTCTCTATATGTGAATTATTTTCTACAGTTTTACTATTGAAAAATATTATTACACAATTAGTAAATGTCAGAAAATCTGCTTTCAGCTATAGGAAATGTAGTTATATAGAGACCACACTAAACCATACGCTGTGCTATATGTTAGATTTTTTTACTGTATGAAACAGACCTCCTATTTTTCTCTTGCTAATGATCATATAATGATCACCATTCATTGTTATTTAATAAACACTTGATGGTGGACTTACAGTAGAGACTTTCCTATTAAGGAGTGTCATAAATAATAAAGACATAGAATCAAAAACAAAGTTTTGATCTCTGGATTACTAGCCATAATGCAAAACACTAAAAACACAAATTTTAAAGAAGTACCTAATGCTTTAATATTAATTTTTTACAGACTAACCATCTTACACAGAAATGAGTGATCAATAGCAATTCATATTGAATTAGCAGTTTTAATCCACACTAAAATACTTAGTTGACTTATGTAATTCCATTTAAGCTATTTTTATTCTTCCAAGGAGAAGTATGGTGCCTTATTTATTTTGTAAGTTGTACACAACTATCATTTTTTGTTTACGTACCCATTCCACAAACCACTACCAATAACAGTGATCAGGCAGCAAAAACCAAGGAGAAAAATAAAGCCAAAATTTTTCAATTTAGAAAGAGCATTGAACTTAGGTCTGTATTTAAATCTGACTTCTGCAACTGTTAGTGGTAGAGTTACTTATGCTGTCTTATATGTAAGTGGTCAGACTTTTGGTCAGTTTAAAGATCCTTCTCGATCTCCAGCTCAATGATTAATTATCAAGTTAACTATTTCTTCTGTATAATTTGACTGATATGGCCCTGTGTTAACCTTTGAATCTGAGGGTATGTACCCTGATAGACTGGCATGCAATTTATTCACTTCTGTGTGTCTTTATTAAAGCACAGTGGGGCATCAAAGGGGAGAGTAATACCTGCTAATTCTCAAGCCTTCCATGAGAGGTGGCTTTTAACTGAACTCTGAAGCACAAGAAAGAATAAGGAAAATAAACTGGAAGCAGGAGGGGCAGACAAGGGTTACAAAAAAGCTAACTGGCTGTTTGGATTGTGGAAATTTATAGAAACCAGAATAAAATAAGGTAGCTAGGAAAGATTAAGGATGGCAGCTTTTTTTCAGATAGTGCTAAGGTAAAGGTAATGGGTACATATGCTGTGTTTTGTTTTAATATATATTCTGGTTAATTTATATGGTGATGAAGAGTATACTAAAGTTGAAAGAAAATACGGATAGAGGACCAGATAAGTTGCTGTCAAAATAGTCTTGGGGGGTTGGGGGGACAGCTCAGTCGGTAGAGTGCTTATAGAGTGTGCAGCACCCCCCCCAAAAAAAATAGTCTTGGTGTTCAACCCTGCTGGCAAAGCAGAACTCAAAAAAGTCTGCTAATGTGATTGCTATATGTAAAAAACATAACAGTGCTTCACATGTGAAATTAAAATTAGCCATATTATTGTAATTTCTATAATTAGTTTATAAAAATTTTAGAATTTTGAAATAATTTAATGGGTCAATTAAACTTAATGCATAGCTAATTGGAAAAGCTAGTACATTGTCTGATATATAATGTATATTGTATGAATATATGTATATTTTCTGTTTTTCTTCAGTGTTTAATATTGCACTTATTTCTCTGAGGTTTTTTGTTGCATTTTTAAGAAGTAGAATGTGTTTCAAATAATATTTATTGAGATTCATGCTTCTATGTGCCAGGACTATGTATATGCCAGGAACCAACCATTTGTAGGCTAGACCTACAAAAATAACTAAAACGAACATATTTTAACTTCAGAAGGAAAGCTTAGGAGATAATGCAGTGAACAATCTACATATATATAGGGCACTGTTTCACAAAGAAAGCAGGATGCACTGTCTCTTGGAAGGTCACAAAGTGCCCAGTAGAGGTGAACCCTAAACACTAACAATGAATCTTCTTACCAAGCAAGTGAGGATGGAAGAATCAGAGTTCTGAGGGTCAAAGAATTCTCTAATCTGTGAACTATAAGTGGTATATTATTGAGTGAATTGGTAATAATCCAATGTGTAAATATAATATATTTGTGTGTAAATATATTTGTATATTGTTGTACATATAGGCAAACAGACATTCACACATACACTTATACATACTTTGTTGGTAAATGAGAAAAAAGCAAGTGTAGAAAACATACAGAACTGAAATTATATAGATAAATCTCTCAGAATAATTTTAGGATTGAAGCAATTTTGTTTTAAAGAAATAGGAGTTCTACGTGATTTCTTCCCTTCTCTATATGACTCAAATTTTCTGCTTGGATTCCAAATGTATTCTATCTTGATTTAGTAAATTCCATAATTATTCCTTTTGTAAGATTAGATTTTACTAGAAGATGTTACCATGCTTTAATCTGTAGATTCAAGTGTATTTTAAGCTTAATGTCTATAAGCTATTCTTCACTTTATCTCAATATCACTTTTAAATAAAATTTGATTTTATTAGTACTTAGTTTGAAATTTAGTTAACCAGAATCAATCCTCCCCTTTCCTATTCACATTTTGGTGAACTCTTTTCTTCTTTATCACAGTGAGGGAGTGAGATGGAAGACTTCAAAGCCTGTGAGTGTTTCCATGTGAAAATACACTCCAAAGTCTTTAATGTATTTTCTTGTGGAAACACACTCCTTTTTCCCCATATTTTGATGATTGGTATGTTTCTCATTAAGCTGTGTTAGAGTTACCCTCTGATGTCATCTGGGTTCACTCCTGCCTTCACTCCACTTTACCTGTGTGCTGTCCTTTAGTAGGCAAATAACACACACAATGAATGTGGGGTGTGTGTGTGTGTGTGTGATCAGAACAGTCCCTGATGTGCATGTGTTAGGGATG
Organism: Sciurus carolinensis; assembly: GCF_902686445.1. Taxonomy (NCBI): domain Eukaryota; kingdom Metazoa; phylum Chordata; class Mammalia; order Rodentia; family Sciuridae; genus Sciurus; species Sciurus carolinensis. The sequence goes on from NC_062220.1 coordinate 57,291,034, forward strand.
ATGAAAATGGTTTTACACTTTAGCTTCAGATGCACTCTTTATGGATATTTTCCAACAATATTTTAGTGTTATCAGCTTTGATTGTTTACTAATTCTGTCATACCTAGAATATATGGAGATATGTTCCAGATTACAGCATCCTATATCAAAATGTTTCAAGCTCCACTCTGATATATTATTTTAATACTTGACATTCCATTAGTGTTTTTGCTTTTTTCAGTTAACATGTATATTTTCCTCTTTTGTTCTTGTTCTCTTTTTTTCCCCCCTGAGATTCAAAGGAAGTAGATGGAAGAAAAATGCCTCTCCTCCATCATCTTTCACCAGTAGAAAGTGTGTTTCTTTTGTATAAAGGTTCATCTGGATGCAGGGCCTCATGAGGCTTGTCAGTATAAACCTAGAGAGGAAGTTCAGTTAGAAGATAGTTACAATAATTCAGGAAAGATATGGGGAGTTAAACTATTGGCAGTGAGTATGTAAGCAAAAGAAAACATAAGACAAATTGTTGTGGTGAGCAAAACTGGAGGGATAGATTGGCTCTGTGGATGATGAAAGGCTCTGGCTTGCATGAATCTTTGGATGAGTGATACTTGTAAGCAACTTAAAACATGCAGAAAGCTGGTGATGTCAGTAATGGAAAGAAAAAAGGGAGTGAACTCTATGTAAGTCATGTGGATGCTGAGATGTTTGTGCAACATCTAAATAGAGGTTTCTAGGAAGCCTTTGTTTGGTCTTTAGAGGGAAATATGTCTTAGAAGACATATATTTGAGACATGTCAAAATATGTTAGTGGTGAAAGCTCCAATTGTAGATAAGATTGCCCAAAGAGTTATTATTGTGTAAAAAGACCAAGTGGAAAGTAAATAAAATAATATAAATATTTAAGACATTGTTAATTTAGGTAACACGAGAGTAAGAGATAACCAAAGTTCTTGACAATAAGAACTTAATATTATCCAAATTGTACTTTTTTTAAAGATACTGTGAAGAAAAGTAAGAAGAGTCTGACCTCAGATTTCAGATAGAAATGGCTATCTTGACTTTCCAGCATATTTGCTCTGGGACCTAGGGTATTTCCAATAGCCTATCACAATCAATTTCCTTATGAGAAAAATAATGGGGAAGGAGAATTCCTACCTCACAGAGTTGTGAAGCATAAATGAATATTCATGTATATCACTCCAGTTTCTGTCACATAATAGGCACTTACAAGGTGCTTCTCTTGTGTTCTTCCTTATTTGAATCATCTGGTCTTTACTCATTCCTGTGAATGGGAAGCTCTGCCATACCTCTTTCTTCAGGTAAAAGTCCTGTTCATTTTTTTTAAGGCCAGGTTTAATCCCCTAGCTCCTTCTCCAAGTGTTATTGGCTTCTCAGTATGGCATTATTTTTTTCCTTCTATTGGTTTCCATAGCTCTAGTTATCTTCTTTTTATTGTTGTTGATTTCATTTTTGTTTCTCCAAGAACATTTGTCTATCCTTCTATCAAGGTTCTATTCTTCTTCATACTCCACATACTTCTTATCCAAAGTATACGTGTTACACATAATAAGGAATTAATATGTGTTTGTGGAATGACCATTAAATGATAAAAATCAAATTCATCAGATTAACTGGTGAACAAATTATTTTCTGTATATATTTTTCTCATTATAAAGAATGGAGAATAGATTCATATCACTGGTAGTCTTGCTCTTAATGCTTTATGAGAATATCTGAGGGAGAGTGAACTTCTCTCCCTGACAAAGTGTTTTAGGACATTTGAGTATTGTATGGAGTCTAGAAGTGGAGAAACTGTGCTTTGGCTGGGAATAGACCTGTATTTAGTCAAAGCTCAAGAGTGGGCACCTCATACCTTCATTAGAGAGTCTAAGTCAAAAAGTTGATTATTCACATCAACTATAAATAAAAATAATTTGATGGAGGAGAATCCTGGCATAAAATTGATTGAATAGAGACATTAAACATAAGACAACCAGAAAATGCAAGAGATAAGTTAGTTAGCATCAGTTAAGAATGAGTAAACTTTATGCATATTTTGAGGGCTTAATTTTACTGGAATCAAAAGATAAATTTTTCTAAATACATTCAAGCAATACTTACCAAAATTTGTAAATTGAGAGAATATTCCCAGATCACTAAATAAGTAAAAGCATATAGACAAACACTGATATTGGCTCCATCAATGCTATGACAAGATCCATTGGCCAAAATTGGTAAGAGTGTAATTTGTCATTTGCACAGTTTATATTAGGGTAGCACTTGCCAAACATCAGTCAGTGGAAAGGTTCTAATGGCACAGTAAAGTTTTTAAAATTAGTACTTGGTGAAGTAAGAAAAATAAAATGAAGATATTGTGACTTTTCCCCTTGTGTAACTCATTCATCTGTGAAGATTATCTTTTGCTTTTTGTCCTCTCCATTCATTTTGCTAGTAAAATAAAATACCTCCTCTTTTTTGTATAAACTGGTAACAAGAGTAGGTAGCACTTGATTTTGTTGTCTTGTTCTTACAATGCGAAAAAAGTTGTGATTCTGCCTGTGTTATACTTTTGGAATTTTTTTTTGTTTGGGAAAATTTTAAAAAGGTCAAGGAAGCACTAAAATACAGGATCCAAAATTTTTGGATTTTACCGAACTTTCCAATATTTACAAATATCTAGATGTGGTTATCATTTAGCCAAAATGTTTTGGCATCTTATAGACCTAGCTTTGAAAATTTTAAATGGAATGTTTGACTGTTCTATGAAAAGGACAAAGTTCAAGTCATGGAAAAAGAACATAAGCTGACACACACCAATGAATACACACAATTCATTTGAATCCAGCAACTGGTGAGGTCCTATTACTGTTCTTGCTATAAAACTTGGAGGAAGGAGAGAGAGAGAGAGAGAGAGAGAGAGAGGTATCAGAAATCAGAAGAATAGGAACAGGCTGACCATTGTTTGGATTTGAAGGTCAAGAATACAGGAGTTCTCCATCCTACTATAAAAAGTCTAGATCTGGGCAGTCTTGACTATTTTAGAAATCAATATTCATTTCACTGTCTTTTCTAGAATATGAGCCTGTCATTGTAATCATTTGTGTAAATCTCTGTCTATCCTAAGAATAATCAGAACACCACAGGAACTATAAAATTTTATTATGTAGAGGTGAATCATCATGTGTGGTTTTGATGTACATTCCCCTACCTTTTTTTCCATGTATTAGAATAAATGTCTAAGGACATTAGTTTATAAAATAATTTTCAATATCTGAATACTGAAGAAATTGCTGCTAATAACTTTCTTTGCCTTTGTTTCCCCCAAATTAATATGATCTTTAACATTAAAGATCATGATGAATTCAGGGGAAAAGGGCAAACCTGCACATTTATAAATAAATAAATAGAATAAAATTAGAATTGACTCATTATAAAAATTATGACTTTTCTCCCATGATAATTTGGTAACATTTCATTATAGGACATAATTTATTTTTCTTTTTGTTATTAGATTAAATAGAAACCAATATAATTAAAAGAGTTACAAATTTCAGGAGACTTTTTTTTTAACTCTATCACAAGAGAGGGGGCCCTACGTGAAATTGATGATACTTTGTTTTTTTGATGACACTTTTATTTGGGATTATATGAATTGATTTTTTTCTGCCAAACCAACCATAACTTGTTCTTATTATCTATATTGTTTTATATCATACCACAACCATATAGTGGTAATAGTTGATACTTATTGAGTACCAACTGCTTGCCTGGGTTTACAATCAGTTTATCTTCCATTTTGTTTTTGTACAAAGTATAATGCTACTACAGTATTTGGTAAATCTAGAATAAAGAGAATACTTCTTGACTCACCTTTTAAATTTAAGAACATATTATTCATTAAAGAGTCCTTATTCTTAAAATGGCATCTTTGATTATAATTCTACATTTACTTCTCTTTACAATTGACACAGCAGATAGAAATTGAAGTAATGTCTCAACCAGAAAAAAAGGAAAAAAGTTATATTATATATCCAGAGAATTTCACCCTTTTACAAAAGCTTTGGTCTTTTCAGATTCACCATAGGTGAAAGAACTCCATGGAAATTTGTATTGTTCTTCAAAATAGCATTTTGTTGTTCTTTGAATATGAGCACAGGCAATTGTGAGAAGGTATAGAAATGTTAACCAGCATCTCACATTACTGAATATTTATTTTAGTTTCAACACAAGTTTATGTCATTATAAGGTTTAAATAAAATAACCTAAAAAATAAACACCTAAAATTCTGAAAGAATCATTTCAAACTTGAAGTCATTTAATATCAGTTGCAACTGCATGTGTCAACACCTAGGAAAAAAAAAATCACAAATTTAAATAAGGAAAAGAGAATAACGAGGAATCTGAGAACTAGATTTAGAGAGAAAGTGTCTGAGTTTAACTCAAGCATTTTTGCCTAAGAAAGTGGTAGGATAATTGAGTTGATCCAGAGTTTACCTTGCTCATTGCCATGAGGGTCTCAGAAAGACTCCTGTCTCAGTTATAAAGCTTTGCAGAAAGTTCCTGTGATTAGATTGAAATTAGAATGAAAGGAATGAAGAGACAAAAAGAAGTACATTTTGAAAGCAATGGAAAATAGCTGTTAACCAGAAAGTATTGTCTGTTTTTTTGTTTTTTTATTAATGGAATAGTTCAGGAGTAACATTTTAAAACGTGTAGTTTGTTCTCACAGTGATTTCATACTTAAACCATCCAAACTTTAATTTGTCTATATACAGAAACCAGTAATTCTGCCCAATCTTACTTACAAAATTCAGCCTGTAACATATTTTTCAATTGGAAAGGTATTTTCAGTGTTTTGAAATTATACTATAGAAAGTGATTCTTTTTGTTTAGAATTGAAGTTGTACAAAGTAACAAACAAAAAGAATACTTCATTACAGTCAGCATATTACATTTATATTTAGAATTAATATATATCATTACAGAATTGATGTAAATCAAACAATACATCTCCATTGTTTTTGAGTTGTTGATAGACCTTTATTTTATTTATTTATTTTTATGTGGTGCTGAGGATCAAACCCAGTGTCTCAAACATGCTAGACAAGTACTCTACCACTGAGCTACAACCCCAGCTCTCTCCATTTTTATTTATCCTTTTACTATACATTACTGTTGTTATCATTTTAGCATGATAAACCTTTGATAAAGTAGGTAAAAGATATTGTATTGAGTCTACTCCACTTAGATCCTAACTTCCTTTCTGGTCAAGAAGATCAAACATATTCATGTTTACCTTCTACTGTTTAAACTGGTAGCATTTGAGTGCATACTGTGCAAACTATCCAATGTGCTTTCACATGTCACCTTCACATTATCTCATGGAAGATGTATTAAGAATATATTATTAATCTCATTTTCTAGAAACAGAAACTCTAGCATTTAAGGTGTGCACATCAAGGGCACAAGTACCGTGGTGATGCTCCTATTCTGGCTTATAGAAAGATGATTCCCAAATCTGTCTTGATAGTAGTTATTCATATTTAACTTCTGCTTGATGATTAGAGCTCTCATATGTGGTTTCATTGTAATTCCTGTTAAAATCCACTTGTGTGTCTTTTGGTTGCCCCTTCCATTTCTTAATATCTTTATGAAAATATTTTGATTTAGGCTCTGGCTGACTTTTTTTTTTTTTTTTTAAGTTTACCTAGCTACCTATTGTTTGGCTTCCCCAGTACATGAATTGATTATAGGTTGTAGAATTTGAAGAAGAGTGAAGGGCATCCGTTTGATAAATATATCATCTTAAGTGGCCAGTCAATGCCTGAATATATTATGTAGCTCCTGCCTCTAGCACAGTACCTTTCCATCTGTACACAGTCTTGAAATTTCAGTCATATTGACTCTGAGTAGTATTGATCTTTTGCAAATTATTTGGATGCTAGTGAAAAGAATGTCATTTAAATTCAAATATCAAGTAGTATATTCTCTCTCTCTCTCTCTCTCTGGAGACTAATAGCTCTCATTCATTTTAGCCATGACTCACACAAATAAAACTCTTTCTCTTGGTTTCTTTCTTTCTTTACTGCCTTTCTTCTTTCCTTCTTTTTTTTATTCCTTTGTTGTGGGGAAAAGGGTACAGGACAATGAAGCCAGCTCAACAATTATCTCAATTAAAGAAATCTCAAGAAGAAATCAGAAATGCACCTTTAAACAATTTGTTTACAGTTCTTGCAATTTTGCCTGTAAGATAGATAGATAGAAAGATATACATTCAATTTAATGTTCTTTGATCTGATAATATAAAAAGAGAAGCAAATAAGTTGTAAATGATGAAATATTTCCTGACATGAGGAAATGTTAATTCTGTTAGATAGGTCATTTATATGAATAGTTCCAGTAATTGACGATGTGTGAAGTTATAAGAGTAAATTGAGCATGCTGTACCAAGAAGTCCTATAAAAATTTCTTGTAGGTTACATTTGAACTGGCTTTTAAGAGTGGAGGCTATCTTGTCAAAGTGTCATGTAATTGCAGAAGTCAAGAGTAATGGCACAAAGGCCAAAACTTGGACAACTACGCAGCAGGCTTTCCTGCATGACAAAGGACATGAGGCTAAGAAGCACTGGGATAAGGTCTAAACTGGGATGGCATTGACCTGACTACCAATACTAAGCTAAGGAACTTTAACCTCTATTGAACTTTAACCTCTATTGAAATCATATTTTTGATAACAAGATGAAAGGCATTAAGAGAGATGGATAAAGCAAGGCAATGTACCACATGTACATTCATGTATCACATGTTTTCTAGGAGTAGGACTAGGACAGTGGAAGGGTCTATATTGCTGCTTTCTCCCTGAAAGCAGTTCTGCAGTTTGTGAATTCTGATAAATATTCCTACTATGTACTGGAAAAACCTGAAGCATTAATTCAGGAAACAGTTTTGAAAAATATAGATGGTGAAGTTAATGACATAATGATCCAAAAAGACATACTGATCCAAAAGATATATTAAAATATCTCAATAAAAAGAGACTTCAAACAACCTAGAAGATTAAGTTTTATGTTTTCCACACATTCCCTCTGCCCTGTTAGCTCCTATACATACCCTTCAATCTATTGGTTTGGGACAAATAAAACTGCTTAAGCAAATCTTCATAAAATTGTGGAAGTTTATATACAGTATTGGTCATTCTACTCCATTACTACCTGTGAATTGATTTGTCTTTGCACTGTTAGTACAAAGACTCCCTTTGTACTAACAACACTGTTAGTACAAAGATTCCCTTTGTACTAACAGTGCATCATATTGAATACAAAATCAGCAAACTAAATGAGATAACCCCATTTCAATGAAATATAAAAAGTTTAGTTCCTGTGTATTTCTTAGTACCCTGAAGAATAACCACTGATTGATCATGACAGCAGTGAGTAGTCAGATTACCATGTACCAATAGCCTCTGCTCCTGTAGGATCTCACATTAACACCCAATGTTTTGCTTTGTTACCTTGCAGAAATGTTGGAATCCAACAATGTGATCACTTTCAATGGCTTGGCCAACAGCTCCAGTTATCATACCTTTCTTTTGGATGAGGAACGGAGTAGGCTGTATGTTGGAGCAAAGGATCACATATTTTCATTCAACCTGGTTAATATCAAGGATTTTCAAAAGGTATCTTCATTTTAATATATGCACTATAGTTCTTGTGAAACATATTAAGATATATAGGATTTCTAGCTATTAAAGTGATAGCTTATAGAAAAGTGTTTTAAATGAATATTTTATCTTTTTAAATGCAAAAAAATAATGACAATAACAAATCAATGATGTAGTAACATCAAGGAAGAAAGCATAGATCATTATAAGAAATACTAACTTTAGCTTATCCAACAATAATTATATATTTTTTCTGCAATAGATTTAATAGCTGAACTGATTAGAAATACATCATCACAAATTTCATGCATTAAGTATATGTATGTGTGTTTATACATCTTTCTATATTGCCAGCAATTACTCACATGCCTAATCTTATGTGCCACCCATGTTTGTAAATAACATTATTAGAAGACAGGGATTCTCATTAATTTGCATATGTTCTATGTTTGCTTTCATGCTACAATAGCAGAGTTGAGTAAGAGACAGAGACAGAGATAATCTGGTCCACAAAGCCTAACATATTAACTATCTGGCATTTTAAACAAAAATTTGCTAACCCTGATTTAGATCGGTCTTCAAAAAATGAATAAATAAAAGATCAATCTTCAGGACGTCAGATTTTTGCCAATTAGACATAAGTAAGATGCCAGTTTATCCTTTTTCCTTATAGTGTTTTTGTCTTATTAATAAACTTATAGTTTGAAAAATAAACATGGATTGACAATCTAGTAGAAATTAGGCTATTAAATTTCCATGTGCCACCCTAAATTAACCATTTTTAGGTAGTCAATCCTTCCAATCTTATTTCCCTTAGGAATATAGGTCTTTATGAAATACTTTTCAGAGAATCATAGTACAACATGCTTTTTGGAATATATACATGGCAGCATCAATGTGTGCTGCTTTTGTTTCTTAACACTGAGGGCTTTAAAGTTGTGTCCCTTGATTACTCAGAAACTATAACAGATTGGATGGTAGCTTCCAAAAAGTTCCTAAATTGTAAAAACTTTATGTTCTCATTGGAGAATGTTGTTTTAGGGACAAAGCAAAGGCTTATATTCAAATCTGAATTTAGTTTGAAATTCATTAGAAGTTAGATGACTATCATTAATAAATAGCCTTAAACATGACTGTTCCATTTTCTTCATAAAGAGATTTGATTCATTATATATAGTCATATAAAGGCAACACACACACACACACATACATGTGTGTGGTATATAATATGGCATTTAAAAATCACTCAGGGTATTATTTTTTCTGATTTTTCCAGTTGATTGATTTCTAAACCTCCTTATATGATAACAATACATACTTCAAACTAAGAAAATTGCTATTCATTTGTTTTTCTAAAATGATAAAAATATTTGTATTAGTCTTTCAAAAAGCTCACAAAAGAGATTTTTTATTGTTTTATCAACAGGAAATTGCTCTTCATAAAATGAAATAAAAACCTAAGATGATTAAGAAAAATCTGACATTTTAATTTTAGGAAATTATAACAGTTAAACTTGTCAGTATTCTTTCTACCATTTTGTAAAACTCATATATACATAAATATATACATGGATGGATAGTATATAAGCACAGATCACCTCACACTATGTGTTTAATGTATTTAACATTTTTATTTGGATAAATATTCTGAATTTGGCTGTGTTAAATTGTTTCTAAACTGAAAGGGACCAAGTTATCTTATAAAAATGTATAATTTTATAACTGAAACAAATCCTAGAATCACTTGTACACCTAGCATGCTTATACAAATGTTATATATATATGTCATATTATTATAGTATCATATATCACCTGGAATTGTAATAAATATATGTGTGTTAATGAACTAATTCAAAGTTAAATGGCTTGCCCATTGTTGCAGTATTCTTATTATAGTTCTTACCTTTGAGTTTAAAATTATCATTCTAATAATAGAAGACATTTTTCCAGTTTTGAAACATTCATTAAAAACAGAATATTAATTTTAATTATATAATATTTTGTTTAAAAGGATGAACCCAAATTACTTAAGGATTTATATCTGTTTATTTATATTTGGTATGTTTTAATACTTTTTAAAACCTATATATATGTATTTAGCAACTTTTTCCTAAATATCCACTCTCATGATAAACTTTATAAGAGGTGCTATTTCATGTCATAAATAATTCTTCTTGATAACTTCACAAGGTAATAGTAAAGATAAAATGTGTGAGCATAAAGATAAATGTTGGGCCAATTCCTCTTCTTAGAGGCAAAAACACATTCTTAAGTTTAAAGGAGCCATGAAAGTTATTTGCCTTAGTGAAAAGTACAGTCTCTTTAAGACATACATATTTATTAAAGATCATAAGTAAGGGGGCAGAGGGTGGGGCTTGGTGGCAGAACGCTTGCTTGGCATGCATGAGATCCTGGAATCAATCCCAACACTGAAAAAAAATGAGTAAAAATTGACTTGAATAGAAGCATGGAATCATAAAAAAAGAACAACTGCAAAATATGTCATAAAATATTTTGAATAGGAGGGTAAGAAATTTAGACAATTTTAGTTAAATGAAAAGTTTGGGGACAAAGGAACAAAAAGAACATAGCATGAATATGAAAATTATTTTTATTAATATTTGACATAACAGTGAAATCACAAAAGAATGCCCATATTATCTCAATAACCAACAATCAAGAGCTAAGAACTATGAGAACACAGATTGTCTTTTGAAATAAATACATATATTTGCATATATAAACATATACATGTTTAATAATCTGTGATTTTAGCATAATTTTTCTGGGAAGTAAATCTGTCAAAAGATAGCTCTGCTATATATTATTACTGTTGTACCCTAGAGAAATATATATTTTATCTCCTCCATGTAAACTTTAAGAAGAGATCATCTGACCTCTGCAGAGCCAATGTGAATATTAGAACTGTGGAATGGGACTGTACAGCCAACACTTAAGAATTTCAGGAGTCAGAAAAATGCTAATTGTAAGGATGATACATTTACTGTTCCTGAATATTTTTATTATGACTATTTTGTAAAAGCTTGTAGAACAAGTCAGATGACAGTTTTAATTTAGACATGCAGACATATGTGAAAAGTACATAAAAAGGATATGCAAATTAAGAGCTTAATGATAAAAATGAATGCATACTCAATAATTTCTGGGTCTTTTGTAGTTATGACATGAACTTGAAATGCATTTATTAAGTCTTCATGTGCTGTTTCAACATGCCCCAAATTCTTGCTTATAAATGTGTTGTATTTTGGTTTTTAATTCCCTAGATTGACTATCACAACCTTTGCCCAAGTGTGTGACCATATATATTGAATTATCTGGAGGTTTCCAAATGAATGGTAATCTTTCATTTTGAGGCTAAAAGTCTTTCCAGCAGACATGAATGATTAACTGCCACTATCTCTGAATTTTTTTTTTTTTACATATAACATTTTTTTTCCTTTGAAATTCACTAAAATTACTGGGAAAAAAAGGATGAATAAAAGAACAATGAGTTGTTCTGCCCAATACAGATAGATTCATTGAAATTGCTCAGAGGACCTGGAAAATTCTGTATTAAAATTTAAATGAGTGCATGTGGATTATTATTATGGAGAAAAATGTATTCAACTGTCCAAGAGGTCACCAGTAACATCTTGGCTCATCTACCACTGTGACCATATTCACAAAATATGTAACCCTTTGAAAGGATAAAGAGCAAATATTACAGATGAAAACACAATTATTCCTCATCTAGTCTAAGTTTAGCCCATAGTGGGAGGGTAATTTTTTTTTTGCTTCTTCATTTCCAACTTCATAATCCAAAAATATACAGTGCTACTCTTAAACATTTTCTCTCTCCAAAAAAGAAAAAAAAAAAAAAAAAGATTCCTTTGTAAACTGAAATTTCACACATTTTGAATTCTCATTCCAGCCTGTCATCCTGAGATTTGAACCAAAGATATGGACCACAGCACCACTGTGTTAATATTTCAAAAATCACTATTTCCTCATAAATACTGACTAATTTAGAAGAGTATGTGCCATATTGTGCATTGATTTTTCACCTCTTCTTTAGATTCTCATATCCCCGGGATGTTCTTTCTCTCCCAATCTGGGAGCTTGTTCTTTCCACCTTGTACTGTTCAAATCTATTGACTACATTAATTTGTCTTATTCAACTTCATGAACAGCAAAGGATAATGGGTAGATGGAGAATGATTTAGTCCACACCAATTAACTTATGTTATTAAAAAGTCTAAACTTAAAAGTTCCTGTCACATAATGCTTTATGGAAATTTCTTTACCTTAACTCCCCCAACCTCATCCAAAATATTATATAATGTTGGATCTCTCAGAGAACTTAATTGGCACAAATTAATGTTTCTTCTCTGTCCTTAGATTGTGTGGCCAGTATCTTATACCCGAAGAGATGAATGCAAGTGGGCTGGGAAAGACATCCTGGTAAGCATTAATCTACTAAATTATTAATTTTTAAAGTAATGTATTACTCTAGTTTTGTTATGTGTTCTATTAAACATCATACTGTACTTTTGGACTCAATCACTCTCAAGGAATAAAATAATACTATTTAATTTTGGAAACACTGATAGTTTTATGAAAGAAAATGAGTCACAATAATAACATTCCTCAGTAAAGCAAACTACTGTCTCTTTGGTGATTTATATATGCAAAGGATAACTAGAAAAATGCAATTTTAGTAGATACACTTGTATTAAATAAGTTAACTTCTTTCTGCAGGTTAATTTACATATGTTAATTATTCTTTAATTTCTCTTACATGATATTGTTTCCACTTCTAAATGATCATGTTTTAGTTACCCATTTTTCTTTCTTTGTGTTCCATTCATTTCCTTCCTTCTTCTCATTTTTACAATAAATATTGATTTATAAATAAATATTGATTGAGATATAACTATATAATTGGCCTTGTCCTGGGCACCCTGGAGCCAAAGGTGAATAACATGCAACCCCTACACTGGTTTTACCATTATGAAAAGATAGGGGTAATTTTTTCTAAGATAAGCTTGGTTAGTAAAATTAAATGGGCACTGACCTGAGCTATTAGCCAAGTGTCTGCACAATTCATGGAAAGTAGTTATAATCACTTCAATGGATTAAAATGAATTACAGGATTGGAAAAATATAATTTTATTATTTTATTTTTATCAATCTTTTGGAATGTCTAAAACACAGAGAAATAAATTTAAAAGTTTTCTCTGTTTTAAAGTATTGACATTTAGAAGGAACTTTCCCTTTGTGTTGCCTAAAGACACACTGACCTTTGTTTTGTATAGATACACTATTATTATCAAGAGACAACTTGACTGATTTACAGCAACTGCCTAAAATCATATTTAGATTTAGGAGGATGTAGAGGGAGGATCTGAGTTCATGGGAAAAGAATGCCTCAATTTATTAGCAATGTTGGCCACTGGTGATAGAAGGTAGATTAAAGAGCACAAAGCATAGGTAGTCCCCATCCTTGATCCACCTAAATATGAACAAATAAGGGAAATTCACCCTTGAAAATTATATAATATAGGTATTATGTTAAATGATTCATGCTATTAATTAAAAATGGTGAAGCAGACTTTTTTCAAGACAGCTATAATGGAATTTTGTAGTTTGGCAGAGAAATTGAGTTCCAATCTGAATACAAAGATAGGCAGAGATATATAGTCATGGAGCAGGATGGGGTCAGTGGGTGGAAAATCACTGAAACATCAGGAGTAAGGGGAATTCTGGCTAAACTGATCTGACAAGATTATTGCTGAAGGCAGACTGGGTTGGACAATGACAAGGGTAAATGTGATCAGATATCGGGGGGGGGGATTTTTTTCTAAATAGACCAGCAGAATTCTTGCTAAAATCAAAATCAAACTAAGCAGAGATGAATTCAGAAACCCTGTGAAGACAGTTCAGGGGCGCCTGACTAGAGTAAGGTCAGAAGAGAGTCAATGTAAGTCACTCTATACCTTGATCATACTATAAATATGCAGACCAAAAAAAAAATCTTTCAAATTATATCTTCTCCAAAACTGATGCAGATGTTGAGACTTTTGGAAAGGAGTAAGTAGAAAAAAAACAAAGAAGTAGGAGTCCAGAAATGCTGAGAATTTTATTGTAATACCCTTACTGACACATTAAATGTCTTAAGAAAGTATTTTAACTTTCTTTGGGCTTTAATTTCCCATCCATTAAATTTAACAAGATATATTATATGACTATGAGAAACAAGTTTAATAGATGTACAAATTATTGGAAACAAAAACACTTCACAAAGGTAAGGTCAAAAAGCATAGCTCCATAAATAAAAATTTACTAGCATTAAAATGCCACACTTACCATTAATAAATTACATTGAAATTTTTCAGTGCAATAACTGAGGATGAACAGAAATGATTATCTTATCTGTATATAGTTGTTACTATAAAAAAATGCAGATTTACAGATTTTTATTAATGTATAAAAGATGAAGAGAAACTTACTGAGAAAAATAAGAAGCTTTTTGGTACCAAGCACTACAAAAGATTTTGTAAATGTCATTTTGACAACAGTTTTTGAGGTGCATATACTTACCCCCATATTCTTGATTGGGAAATAATTCAAAATCCTCATTCAAATTATTTTTATTCAAAAATTTTGTAACATTTTCAGTATTATGGTAGAAGTTGGGATAAAAATTCCTGTGTCACTGTGTTGTTTTTATTGTCAACTGGAATATTTAAATTTGAGTGTGTCCATTACATGACATATAATGCAAAACTGAACAGATATCTTGTCCTTTCTGGATCATCAAGAGTATGAGATTAATAATAACCAGCTCTCAGAATTCTTGTAAAGTCCAAAGAAAGACAAGTGAAATTATTTCAAGAATATAATATTAGCTATTAATAATATCAACGATAAATTACTAACAATTATCATTGGTATAGAGTAATGTGGACAAAGTTGAAGTAAAAACATTGTTGATAAAATTTCAGCAGCTGCAACAAAGTCTTGATCTCACAGTTAATATAATTCTGAGGTCAGAGGTAACTTCTTTAAGAAGGGCAATACTTTACTGTATTTTCTAGGCTTATTGAAAATGCCTATGGATTTTAGGGAACTAAATAAAAAGGAACTAAGACATGTGGAATTTGGTAAATCTGATATATTATATAAATGGCACTTGATCATGTCATAGCATCTTGTAACAAAGATTCTGAAAATGTACAGATCATATGCTGTAGCTATAATAGAGATAAGTGCTTTGAGAGATATAATTTTTTAAATGTTCAATGATATAATTAGCCTAACTAGTCTTTTCAAGTGTAAACTAATGTAGCATTATAAAATATGTGTGCTTTGTTATTCTTATACATTCTATATTAAGTAAATTCAATTGTGGATTTTGAACTCTCTTCATAATGTTTATTTAATGAAATAAAAACAAAATAGTTTTGATGTATTTCATTTCAAGAAAAAAATATATTTTCATCTAGATCTACTTAACATTTAAGTATATTTCATACTATTTTTTCTTAACTCACTTTGTTCCTTTAATATTGCTTTTCATAGCCATATTATTGAATATATATTTTCTGCATTAAAACACATTTGATAGAAGTTCATTTTACTTACCAGGCAACCTCATTTAAGTATTATTTCAATTTACATAGTCATTGCATTAAAAATAAGATGCATGGCATTCTTTGGTTGCTCTTGGACTTTTATTTACAGACACATTTCTCTTTCTTTCTTTACAAATGATTTTACCATTAGATGACTTCCTGGGATTTATAGAATTTGTCTTTGATAAACACAGAAGTAAAATATCCCTAATATTTTAACAATAATTTATATAAACAATTTGAAATAAAGATTATGGGGAAAGAATTTTTCATTCAACACCTGATTTGTGAAGTGACAGATGAGTAGTTTGATGGGAATTCTGCAATGTATCTTGAATAAATAGTAGTCAGCTGGGATTTATGGATAATAATTCCTTTCAAAGAGCCCTTGTGATGCTGGAAACCACAAGAATGAGGCTTGAGTGGGTTTTGCAGCCAGTGAGACTCCAAAATAGAATTGTAATCAAAATAAGAACCGACCTGAACATTCATAGAAAAGTAAACTAACAACCTCCTTGTGTGCTCTCTCCGGTTTCTAGAATATGAGTTTATCACTTCCCTGCTGTTTTCTTCAAAAACTCCTTTGGAAATATAGTGTCTTTAAACAAATCATCCTGGGGAAAGTGCTGTCTTCTCAGCATTCAATTCAGATCAAGGGTAAAAAAGGAAAAGTTGGGCAAAGACACCAGCTAATTTATACACCATGGGAATAATGAGTTTTTCTTACATTTGGTTGAGGGAAAGCTTCATTCGCATACTAGGATTGCACAGTCATGGAGAAGTTTCACTGGACTGAAACTACACAGTCCCTGTGTCACTGCACACAGTATCATATGTAAAAGTATGCCCTCTCCCCATTCCTCAGTCCAGCTGGGAAGGTCCAACCAACCCATCCTCACTTTGCTCAATTTTGCATTAAGTCCCAGTTGGAACGGGAGCAACTATTCACAGAGAAAGAACTTTGTGGTGACGAAGGAATCTGCATCCTGAGACATGTATATATGGTGCACACACAGAGGAATGCACAAAGTAAATAGCAAATATGACATTCATTGATTATTATTATGTATGTAAATGTATGCGTGTGAATATATGTATTTATATATGTGTGTATATATATATTCACATATATATTCAGAGTTGTGCCTGTGTGTGTGTGTGTGTGTGTGTGTGTGTGTGTGTGTGTGCTGGTAATGACATTTTTTACAACATTAATCTAAATACATTTTTCTCTTGTAAAGTGAATATACAGGATAGAAAACATCCTATTAATATGCCTTTATTTCCTTGGTGTTGTATGTTCTAAGCATTAATATTACTGTAGCATTTCTATTATTAGAAGAATAAAATACTCATGAACTTTTCCACTGTTTCTTAAGAGTTACTTTTTAAAAATATGTAATATGTAATACTCTTGGAAAGAAATCCTGAATAATGAGATAAATGCAACCCAGATATTTAATTCTGACTGCTGCTTTCCACCTTTACTCTCATGTTTGATATGTTCCTAGGGCATAAAATCCACTTTGTTATTCACAATAACATTTCTATTGATGGATTAACTTCCTTGACCCTGTTTTGCAAATGAAAACTGAATTCGTGCTAAGCTAGTAAAACAATCTGTTTTGAATCAATAGCTCTCTGAATCCTCTTTGTTTATCCTACTAAACCATCTCTCTTTGCACTAAGTTTCAGTAAAACCAAATGGCAACCGTATGACTGCTAGAAATATTTTGAACATCATTGGAAATCAAAATTTCAACCATCTGAGAGGAACAAAAAAAAAAGCAGATTCTCATAACATTCCTATTCCTGGATACATTTCAAAGTGTAGTATCATGCACCTGAACTTGGGACTTTTTTGGAAATTCCAAGGGATTTATATTTTTTCCTTAGCCGTTATTCATTTTTTGATGCTATGATATGTTGTAATATGTCTATCAAGTTTATCACGGATCAAATTACAGAACCTCAGCAGCCCTAATATTTGCCAAGTAATGCAATTGAGAATTTGAAGCCACACATGCATCTTAAATTGCAGTACATTCCAAACTGCACATGCCAACCCTTGAATTTCAATTACTTTTTAAAAGGTCAAAGTTAACATCAACTTTTAGTTTTTACTATATTTTAGGCAACTTAAGTCATAATCAAAATTTAGGTAAAATGGCTAGTTAGAACTACCTTCTAATCTGGGAGTCTGCAAAAATCCTAAAGTTTCCTTAAATCTCGAAATCCTTATGTATACTTGTCTCACACTTCCTCACATCTTATGAGAAGTGTCATTGACTGCCTTTGTGACAGACTGTTTTTTAAGGAGGATTATACTATTAATAACATTGGAAAACAGTGTATCCCTCTGAAGCAAAAGGCTCCTCTGCAAACCATCTTGGGAAGTAAAGATAGTGTCTTCCTCAGGAGCAAAGGGCCGGTATGCTTACTGTCCAGTACAGAGAACATCTAAAAGCCAGCATGCCATTCCCATTTTTAAATAATCAGGTTTGTTCAACCATGGTTCCTCTTCTATAATGCAGCTCACTGCATATGCAGATGTCATCTGGCCCTCTCCTCAGTGCCCATTGGGAATTGTACAACAAATGCTGATATCCTGGCTACTGCTATTTCTGTGAGTAATGAAGTCCTTTTTCTTTGGCTCAGGAGTCACCTATCTTTTGCCAGTATCTGTGAAACCATGGCAGACTAACCCTGTTATCTTTCAAATAATTTAAAATTACAGACCCTTTACAGTTCTTGACAGTATTGATTTTATAATTTTTGTGGGCATTCTACATGATATCACAAATGAAAGGTTATGGTCAGTTTATTCATTTTTAAGTGATTCCTTAATGAAATTCGATGCTACTTAAATTATACAGACAACTGACTTTTGATGATAGCCAGCAAAACTTTGTCCTATTTGTCACAGAAATAATATAGATTTTTATATTCCTATGCCTGTGTATGTGCATTTCTCCTTGGGGGTAAATATCAGGTGTTTACAGTTTAAATTCAGTATTCAGAGGTAATAATTATAATGGCTAACACTGAGAGTTTATTACATACCTGATATTGATCTAAATGCATTTTTCTCTATAAGCTGGTTTAGATGACTAATATTTGATTATAGACACATACTTCTTTTCAAAATAAGTAAATGAACCAGTTTTGAGTGTTAGGTAGAAGATGCATGGCAAAAGAAACTTTGCCATTGAACTTATTTTAAAAACTATATTTTAGTCCTATTTTGAAACAATGTTTTACTAATGCAAAATAGATGTAATTATTATCTCAGTTACATGAACTTAACATTTTAAATTATTTTTTGTTCGCAATGACAATTTAAAAATACTTTAATTCTTTACTTGAAAAATAAGGCTAGCATTTGAAATAGAATGTTTTACAAAGATTTCAAGAGAGTTTGAAGATTTTGAGTTGTGTTTCCTATAATTAGAAATTTCAATTGCCCTCTTAAATGGCTGAAATGAAGGTCAAATATTTGGCATTGGTTAGCAAGTTATTTGGACTTGATTGGATACCATAATTCACCCATCATCAGGGTACATACTTTTAGAGTATAGTAAGCATTTTATATCTGTGAGGCTCTCTAGTATGATTTGGACAGTTCCTCTGGGAAAAGGATTTTGGCTAATGTCTCTAACTTCATAGAAAACAAGTGCTTCTAAGTTCCGCTGATGTGTAGCTTCTAAAACCACCATTCTTATTCTTCTTTACATGCTTGATAATCTTCATGCATGGATTTCTACCTATTTCTGAGGGCACACTGAGCATTCGATCATAGATATAACCTGAACTCTGGGAATATTCACCTTAGAGTTGATACCTTGGTCTCAAGATGACTATGACTGTGGTCAACTTTTCACTGTTTTTCTTTAATTTGATTTGAAAGAGTAGCCTTTATGGCTACTATCATCACCCTTATGTTCCCAAATCATCATGAAACCGTCCTGTTTTTAATCCTTTAGTCTTAATATATATGTACTTACTGCTTTTTTAGAGGTAGTAAGGAAAATAGAGTGCAAACATTATCGTGTCTCTAAAAACTTGACAATGTTTCCAGAGACTAAGAATATTAAGTTCATTTTAATTTTTGTATTTTAAGAGAAGAATATTCTTTGTTTTTGTTTTTGTTTTGTTTTGTACTGGGGATTAAACCCAGGGTCACTTAACTACTGAGCCACATCCCCAGCTCTTTTTTAATGTTTTATTTTGAGACAAGTCCTTAGGGCCTCAGTAATTTCCTGGGGTTGATCTTGAACTTGCAATCCTCCTGCTCCAATCTCTCTAGTGGCTTGGATTATAAGTGTGGGCCACCACACCTGGCTAAGAGCAGAATATTCTTAAAGTTTCTCATTACTGTGTTGAAATTCTGTGCTAAAAATACTAAATAACACTTCTACTATACTATGTGCTACACATGATATTAAGTATAGCATATATCTGTGTGTATGTATGTGTGTGTGTGTGTGTGTGTTTAAAATAGGCTAAGTCCATATTCCCCTATACCACGTATTATAATGAGTTATCCTATTGTAGTAAAATATACCCATCAGTTAAGGTTGGATCAAAGACCAGAAATTGTTTATTATAAGGATTAGACTTTGTATAGTTGTGGACGATGATGAAGAAGTCTATGGAAGGCTATTTCTTCTGACACAGGTAGTGGACCTGAAGCTGCTATAGTAACAAGAATTGGCATTAGGGAAGAAAAGCTGGACATGGAGTGGGAATACAAGGACAAACTAGAACCAGTATGTGTTGTCTACTACCTCCAGCCTCCAACCTCCTTTGCTTCAGTTTGGGTGGTCTAAAGAAGAAACTTGTAACCCTTCCTTACACTGAATGAGAATGAGAATATACTTCACATGTAAATACTTAAGACTAACATTTTTACCCAATATTAATAAATTTTGTAAAACTTAAATCTCTAAAGTTCCATATTTTAATTGTATTCAGAAAATATTTCTATAAGTTAATATATTTATATGCATATATTTGCATATACAAACACATATATGCATACACATATGCATGCACATGCATATACACACACATATGTGTGTGTGTATGCCTATATTTGGGAAAATTAATATTTATATAAAGATAGCATTTGAAGGAATATTTGGTAAAATATGCCAGAACAAATTAAATGTGTGAAATTTCCTCTTTAGTGTCTAATTCTATACAAAGCAGAAGGCTACAACTTGGCAAACTGGCAACAAAATTATGATACTATATATGTTCTGTTTGGACAAAACGATGTTTTAAGCAACAATTAGCAAAGTAGCATGTGCCCTTTCGTTGATGTTCAGATGATTTTTCTTGGGTTGCCATAGCGGAGATCCAGACTCAGCAATTTAAACAACAAAAACTTATTTTGTCACAGTTATGGAGGCTAGAAGTAAGAGATCGCTGTGTCAGCAAGGATGGTGTCCTCTGAGGCTCCTCTCCTTGGCTTGGAGATCACCAGGCTCTTCTGCCTCTTCATGTGGCCATCCCTCTGTGCTCTCCTGTCTGGTCTCCTTGTGTGTGCAAATTTCTTCCTCTAAGAGTTCCAGGCAGATTAGAATAAGGTCCACCCTGAGGGCCTAATTTTAACTTAGTCATTTCTTCAAGGTCCCATCTCCAAATATAGTCACATTTTGGGGTACATTAGGGCTTCCCAGTATGAATTATGAGAGGAAGTAATTCAGCTCATAACAGTGAAGAAAAGAGTAAATGTGTGAAATATACTGTAGGCACTTATATTTTAGTAAGTCTGATATATCCATATCTATGGCACAAGTGCTAAACGAGAAAATATGTGATGAGAACACTTTTTTAGTATTTACGATATAATGTCCTTTAGTATTTTGGACATTAAGGATACCAACCAAAATACATTTTTAATTTTGGTATTAAACAATGCAGATAGTAAGAAGGGAGGTGTTCACAAGTGACATCAAACCTTCCTCTCAAATCTGAGCTTCGTTTTTTACCCTCCCTTCCCTTATGTGATTAAAGATGCAATTCATCTCCCTTCTTTGGGTGATGAATGCTGTTATGATAAAGGCCTGTATGTTTGAACTAAATATTCAAAACCATCCTGTCCACAATTAATGTTTTCCCTGTAACTTCCCACTTGTATCAATGACTTTCTGGCTTTAAGGTATGAACACTAAGTACTCAGTACCTTGTGTAAAATTGGAAACCACAAGAATATCACTTTGAATCAGAATAAGAATTATGATGACTTGAAAACTTGCTGGCATCACAGAACACATATTTAGGTAGATTCCACATAATGTTTTTATACTTGTCTGCATTCATTGGAATATAAGATAAAGAAAACTTACACTAGGTATGCATAATGTATGACAATCACATAGCAATGAAAGATACTCATGTGATGACTAATGAGATTGACGGTACGACAAAAAAGTCACAATCTACATATAAATATTATAAACTACTCTGGTCCATACGAAATTTCAAAGTAAAATTGTTCAGAGCTCCTTCACATATTAGAAGAAAATGATTTTGGTCAGCTTTTGCTAATATCATGTCTATAGTGCCGATGACTATAAGTCTTTTGACCAAATTTGAAAGCTTCAAGTAATTTGAAAGAAAAATGTTTATAGAATCTTAAGCAACATTTCTAGAACTTCAAAATAAATATTCAATCCAGAGGGAAAAATAAATCAAATTTGAGCACCTAACTGAAATGAGTATACCTGTAACTTGAGAACCTTGTACAGAGAGTCTTTATTTATCACATCATTAAAACCACTTTCAAATTTATTTTTTAATTGCCATAGATTTAATGTTGCTATAGTTAAGTTGATATGAATATGCTTACATACTTAAATAATTAGCTATGAAATAACACTAACTTGGTAATCTTAGTTGAATGAGCATTTTTTAAAATCTGAAATTCATAAAAAGAGCATTAAGGCAGAAAGGTCAATTCATTTGATTATGCCATCATTCTTTTATCCTTTTAAATAGTGAAGGCAAAAATGTCTCCAAAATAGAACAAAAACTATTCATTGTTTTAAAAGCTGGATATTAAAAAAATTCCAGGTCACAAACTTAAAATATGATGGGTAATATGATTATTAGAACATGTTTTTATGTTGGTTTTATTGGATCTGCCTCTTTGAAGCAGAGAGCGCTAATATTTTTAGTGAATGCTCTAGTATTAAGAAGACATGATTATGGATAATCGGATCACAGCTGTAACAGCACAATGTAAAGAGAGAAAAGGACAAAACATTATTGTCAGATAAGGATGGAACAACTTAAATAGAGGGAAGGATAAAGTGAGTGACAGGAACAATCTCATGGATTACTGCTTTGGCACGAAGATTGGAGTATTCAGCTAGCTTGCCAAATAAATTGACCAGAGAAAAAGAGAGTCAACAGATTAACTTCAGGAATTAAGCTTATTAATGGATTTTCATGCAGAAATGTCTCCACCCATCATGATAGAAAAGGTTTCCTTTGCTTTCCCAGCTGCTAGATTTAACATTAAACTATTTCTACGTAAAATACTGGTTAGATAGAGACTCTTTTTTTTCTTTTTAGATGAATTCACACTGACCCTGAGGCCATACTGTTCTAACCCATTCGTTTTGAACTGATTTATATTTGAACCAGAACAAGTTGTTTGATTTAATTATGAACTGAATATATTTGAAGAGAGACTGCTTGTGTTCACAGTATTCTCTCCTTTTTTCCCCCTTCCTTATTTAGAATAAAATTTCACTGTTCCATCCATAATTTAAGAAAATGCAAGGAGGTAATTGGAATTGGAGGTAAATTATATTCTTTTGTAGAAAGCATAATTATCGGAAGTTAGTTAAAAACACCTCAATTCTGTTTCAATTTTCATGCATGGAGCAGTTGTTTTGACAGATGGATGGACTTTATTTTTGTAACCGTCCAGGAAAAGTCTGTGTAACACAGTCTAATCAGTGCTACATATCTACAATGTTTGTTTTTGAATCACTGTGCATTTGGCTCCTATATCTTTTTCTGGCAATAGATATTTTCTTTAAATGTATTTTTGAAGCTAATATTTACATGCATAATTCCTGTAGCATTTGATCTGAAAAGTCTAGAAACCCTCTAAAAATAAGAGTAAATGGCTTGTCACTAAGGATGATAAATCATTGCTCCTCAGGTGTGGCCTTGGATTTTACTGGTTTTAACTGCTTTTGCTTTTATTTCTAAACTAATACTTTATAATACTGTTGATCTGGAGTAAATTTCAGTAAAATAAGAGGTCAATCTGGTTGCCTGACCCTTGAAGCCAACTTGTTGCTAAACTTTTCTGTGTGTATCAAAATAAATTCCAAAAAGTATCAAGAATTGAAAAATGGATTCATTTTGAACTGATTACACTGTCTTTATTACACTGTAAATCCACTGGTGCTGAGCAAAGCAGTGGAGTAGTTTAATGCCAAAAAGTACATTACATTCTGCGTTTTAAGAAACGTCATGGTTCAAGAAAAGGTCAAAAACACTCTTCTTCTGTCTCCCCAGAGCAGAAATGTGTGAAGTGTGTTTCCTTTTTCTGCCACGCTTCCTTCTTTTTTAGCGGAATGTCCAAGCCACTTCCAAATAAAATGAATATCCTGTTTTGGAACACTCAAAAACCTTGGCAGCAACAAACTACAGAATGAAAGCAAATGAATGACAGGATTGATACTCTTTTATATAGACTTTCTGTTAAGAACAGATCCTTACTAACATGTCTCTTTCAAGTTTTTCCGTTTTTCTCTGTTCAGTTCTTGTAATTCACTTTTCTCCTCTGCTGTTGCTGATGGTTCTTTTCTTGGCTATATTTAACCAATTTTGAAAGTATTTCCTTCCATTCCTTTGTTTCCTTTCAATCATCTTTTCCCCCCAAGCCCAAAAATATTTCACCCCATTCTATTTGCATCAACCTTCACTTTCAAATTAATATCGAGCTTGCCCCCAGGCATGGCAACCTTACAACTTGCTGCCAATGGGAGAGGTCAGTGGGGAAATGAAGGAAATCACTCCAGGCCTTAGGCCAACAGGGTGGGTCTAGTTGCTCTGTAACACAGATAGACTCTGTGGTTATCAGCATTCTCAGTAGAACACTTTGCCAGGTTTCACAGCTATAGTCCCATGACTGATTTCATTCCAGAAACTCTATAGAAGAATAGTTGTCATAGTGTAGTGGTTCTTTTTCAGCAGTTAATAGAGAACAAACTGGAATTTTGATATTCAGTGTGGTCCAATTCTAAGACTTTCAAGAACTGGGAGAGTTTTTTTGCTTTAATTATAATCTGCTAGTTTCCTTGGAAAGACAATCTTAGTCACTAATAAATTGCTAATTAGCTATTTCATCTATAAGAAAGAAAAAGCCCACAAAATCTATGACATTCCCATTTTTAACAGTAGCAAAGGTGGCACAAGTCTTCCCTTATGTTCACTAGTATTTGTTCAAAAAGCTTTTCCTCTTTTTATTATAAAGAACTTAGATTTATTTTTAAATTTGTAGGAGGCACTTAGGGGTTACTGATGAAAACTGATTATTTGGGTTCGTGAATAAAATTGCATCCATATGTTTACAGGTATAGTAGTAAAACTGAAGTCCTGGGGGTTTTTTGTTTGTTTGTTTTTGTTTTTTCTAAAAAGAACAAGACATCCATCTGGGCCTGCCACTATTATTTATTAGAAGTTCCATTTGCTTACCAACATCTACACAGTCAATATCTTGGTTTCAACATATGGTGCTGGAACTCATTATTTATCATCTTAAATACTGTAATATTGAGCCCACAGTAAAGGATGATTGTCTATATGTAAGAGCAGAATGTGTGGCCACCTACACATTCCAAATTAAAATCTGCCTGAAAATGGCTTCTTTGCAAATGACTGAATATTTTAGAGTACAAATACATCCTTTGGGTAAGACTCATGAAAGCCTCATTTGTAAATGAGTTTATCAGATCTTTCCCTTCCAAAAGCTCTTTCCTCTGCCCAAGCATTCATGCCCTGTCCTTTTTGGGGAAGGAGGAAAAAACATTACAGAATGAAGAATTTGTTGCCAAGAGTAGCAGAAGTTAGGTTTTATTTGTTTCACAGTTTTACCTAGGAAGTACCCTGTTCAAAGTGAATAAAGGAGATACTGAAATCCTTTAAGCTAGGGAATTTTTCCTGTTACAGAACAACTTGCAAAATCAGCTGATTTCAGAACATAATGTTGTATGTTATAATGCATTACCAAACAAAAGGAAGATTCAGCAATCTATTTAAAAAACAGTGGAAGAAGCTGTATGTTTATTTTAGTTAACCCCAAACTTCTCATCAATGTTAAGAAAATACAAGGAGTCATGGCTTGGACTTCTGATATTTTACTTTAAATCTGCAATTCACCTCTAGGAATCTATTCAAAGGCCATCATCTCATGATTGAAAAGTCAGCAATGGACTACAATTCCCTAAATTTATATGTTCATTATTGTGCTCAAGTTTGGCTGTCTGCTCCTTATTTTGTGGGGCCAAAGGAATTAAGACTAATCATCACCTGCAAATACAGAATACAAATAGCACATGAAAATGTACTCAAATTATTATAACACCTCTCTTATAAATCTCAACTAAGTTCAAAAGCCCTCTGAGCTTGTACTTGAAAAGTCATGGGTCATATAGAATGACTTTGGAAGTAAGATATATTTAGAAATGCAAGGACAAATCCAGTGCTTTATTATGCTCACCAGCCTTGTTTATACTGTCATCTGCTTGGAATCATTATCTGCATTTATAGTCACAGATTTGCTTCTTAATTTCAAATGTTTATAGGCAAAACTAAGAAAGTTTCCAATTGCGTTAGTCAACTTTTCATCACTGTGACAAAAATATCTGACAAGAACAACTTACGGCAAGAAATATTTATTTTGGCTCACAATTTCAAAGGTTCAGTCCATCCTCTCCAGTTCCACTGCTCTGGACCAGAGGTGAGGTGGAGCATTCTGGCTGAAGGGTGCAGCAGAGGGAAGCTGCTCAGTTCATGTGGCCAGGAAGTAGGATGGAGGTGGGGGAGCTGCAAGGTCTTCAGTGTCCCACCTCCTCTAGCCACACTCCATCTGCTGCAGTTACCACCCAGTTAGTTCATTCAAACTAGGATGGACTGATCAGGTTACAGCACTCATATTCTAATCATTCATCTCTGAATATTCAGTTTGGGGTTTGGGGGTATACCTTATATCCAAACCATGGAAATGATCAATAAAAAGAAACTTTTTTCAATGTAGCTTTTATTATTTAACATATGAATACTCTTTTGGGAAATTTTTAAATGGTGTTTGTAGTGATGTTTATACTCCATATTTAATAAGACATTTTATCTTCTTTTTTTTTTCTAAAATCAAACTCAAAGTTAATTTTTGCAAGGAAATTTTTACCATCACTGTATTTATGTAATCTATTATTTAAATAATTTGCTATTCTTGCTTTGGAAAAGTTACCTGTGATTACTGGTTACCATTCCACTTTAGTATAAATAAATTATAAATAGTTTTAATGAAAGAGTTATGGAAGACCACAATCGTCCCCACAAAAAGAAAGAAATTCTGTATTTTCAATGCATGTAATAATATGAGCAAAACAATCGAATAATAAGTAATCCCTAAAAAGGTTTGTGAAATGAATGCAGAAAAAAATTTGTTCTAGCATGCCTAGCACTCTGGAGAATACCTCAGGCATGCCGACTGCTAGAACTCACTGGTTTTCCTTTTGTCTTGCAGAAAGAATGTGCTAATTTCATCAAGGTCCTTAAGGCTTATAATCAGACTCACTTGTATGCCTGTGGAACAGGGGCTTTTCATCCAATTTGCACCTATATTGAAATTGGACATCATCCTGAGGTAAAACTGGCTTTTACAAAATGGTGTTAGTCTGTGACCCTTTCCTATTTAAATGCTTCATCACTAATTTCTTCAGCTTAATTAGCTTCTGGTTCACTATTCAGTGGTACCTACTTCAAATTCAGATGCTGTTATTAATTTTAATCTGTGAATACAAAAAGAATGAGACCATCACTCAACAATAACTCTAGAGGAAGGAAGAAAGAAAGCATTTGTTTTTGCCCTGGATTACAGAGTTCAATCCATCTTGCATGTGCGGCAGATGTCAGCAGGTTGAATATGCACTGCTTTCTCCTTCCTTTGTATATGCCAACTTTCCCTTCCATTTCCATCATCAGCCAGAAGTGTCTGCCACCCAGTTGTTTTCTTCTGTTCAGGGATTAAGAAAGGATGCCATACATGTGCACAATGGTCTGATTTCATATTTGGCCCCAATTATTCACACTAGTATTCTTTCTTGCTCAACTAAATTTTGTTTTTATATTTTTGTTTATTATTTTGGTATGAAAAAGAAAAGAAAGTTTCTCTGCCCACTGCTTCTAAAAGATGTTTGGAAAAATTTATTGAGGAAAGCATAGGTAAATATAAGTAAAAGTCAAAATTGACCAAACATCCCTAATGTGGAAAGCATTTTTGTGACTTGAACCTGTTAATGACCCTCAATTATAAACCTTGTAATAATTTTTGGCACTAATTCTTAAGAAGAACAAAAGTGTTCATGTGGTGAGATAATCGTTTTTGAAAGAATTTTCTTCCAAACTGGAATTCAGAAAAACTCAACCAATAAAGAATTGTTCACAGAATATTTCTGGAATCCTAAACCTGAGGTCTAGTTTACATTTCATTTTAACTGAAACACTGAACCTCCTCTCTAAATTATCTTAAGGTGTCTTCAAGTGAATATGAATGTGCTCCTCTCTTCCAAAAAATTAGAAATTGTTAGTTTTTATTGTTATTATTATTTTTTTAATGTATAAGACTTCAGACTGTGTTTTCTGGGCTAACCACAATTGAGTATTTGTATTTTCCCAGTGAGTCTGGGAAGAATAAGACACTTTCCCAGGTACTCACCAGTGTAGGCCATGGCCCTCAATCAGTCTATTTTCCACTGCATCTTTCCCCACTTCTTCATGCCCTTGCTGACAGATCTAAGAATTTTAAATAAAAAGTAATTTTTAAGGAAAGGAAGTTCTATTTAACCTGCTTGTTTCATGTTGATGAAATTAGCAATAGGTTCAGGAACATGGCCCTGGAGACTTAATACACTTAATTTTTTTTACACCTTCTGATTAAATCACTCTCTTTGCTGCCTTCTAAGCTATTTCCTATAGTAATCATTCAGGTGTCCTAAAATTTGGGCCCAAGGTGATTGTCCCACTTTTCTGTATTGTGACAATAGCTCTATAGAACTCCCTTTGCATTAAATTACATTTTCTTTTTTTCTTTTCTTTCTTTCTTTTTTTTTTTTTTTTTTTTTTGAACACCTGTCAGGAATTGTGAAGTGCCTAATTGGCAATGGAATCAGGGATTCTAAGTTTCTTGCACAGAGTATTGGAAAAGACTTGGATTCTGCTGTCACATCAGGCTTCAGTTCTTGCTTTCTGACTTACTAGCTATGAAACACTGAAGATATCATTTAATCTCTTCAAAACTCTGGCTCATGATATACAAGATTAAATTAAAGAAAGCCTTTTTTGATCCTTAGTGTCCTTGTATTTTAAGTGAGGAGTGGACTTATGGCCACTAACTGTCTTCTGACCCTCCTAGCAGGGTGTGACTCATTGACTTTTTCTGTTAGAGAAAACTCAAGGCTTCTAATCCCCTCATTGTTGAAAGCATGTCCTCTGGCCTCAGACTGCAGGCCTTTTGTGCATCCTGAATTCAGTACTAACTGCTTGATCTGCTGCAAGATGTTTCCTTTCTTTGCATTTATGTTTTTCATCTAAAGCCATCATTCAAAATGGCCTCCACAGTTGTGAAAGTTAAACATTGTTCAGTAGGTAGTGGCTGTGGAAAAGGGGCCGTGAATATTAGAAAATACAAATCTGCATCTCAGGCTGAAAGCTATTGCTGTTTTTCTTGCTAATAATTGTCATTTTACCTCTTAAATGTCCCTCACTTTCTTAGGTTGTAATTTATGGCACCATGCTCTTCTTATTGCTGGGTGATTCTGCACTTGTTTTAATTTCCCCCTCTTTAAAATTTGAGGCTTACACAGTCTCAATGATCATTTACAATAAAATCTTATACAATGTACCAGCATTTTTATCACTTTTCCCATAATGTTTGTTTTTCTTAAGTTGCTATTTAATGGCATTAACAGCATATTTCCTTTTCAATTCCTTGACTGCCCATTGATGCCTTATGGGTGGGCTAGTGGGTAAATGAAGAGGTACAGACCATTTGCCTGACCTCTCCTCCACTGAAAACAATGAGTAAATAAAGCCTACATCTGAGTTCCTCTGAGGTGGGAGATTGGAGTTCAAGTATTTTCCCAAAACTCTAAAACTGAGAACTTTTGAGAAAGATCCCGCTTCAGAAGCACAGTGATTTTGATTTGCATGAAACCTATAAAATGGGAAATACTGTTCCAGACTGCTTAGGAGGTCAGTAGGAAGATGATTATGCAATTACCTGGGGAATTTGGAGCAGTCTAGACAGGCAATCTAGGAAATTCTGGAAAAGATATTATCAAGATAGCTTGTCTAGACTACATCAAATTCAATTTTCATTGCTTTTAAGCTGCCTTATGAGACAATCTGCTTTAAATTGATCTACACAAGTACTTAAAATACTACCCTTGACTTTAAACAGTTATGCTGTTTTTGAAGTTGAGAAAAAGATACAATGTATATATTACACTTAGAAAAAGAATGACAGTAATGGAAGGCTTGCAAAAGTAAGAAATAAAATAGCCATCAGGAGCAAAGCTGGGATTGTTGGAAGAGAGTTCATAAATGCTCATGAAGTTTGAATATCCCAACTTTTATTTACAAAAGGGATTTTTCAGAAAAAAGAACTTGCCTTTCTTCTACATTCTAATTTTAAAATGGTATGTGTACTCTGCTGATATCTGCCCCATGCCATATGAAATAATGAAATATGATTTCCTTTTAAAATTTTGGTCCATTCTTTATATAATTCAAACAATTGTATCATAGGAGAAAAAGACATTTTTGTTTTGCTTTTATCAAGACTTTCATTAACATTTTAACATTCAACTTTTTCTTTGCAATATTCTTCCTTTAAAATAACACTGTCTTACACTGAGCAACCAAGCTACTTGAAACCTCTTTGTTAGAAAATAACACTATGGACTTAACATTCTGAATGGAAGAATGCCACAAAAGGGAAGATATCATTTTGAAACAAATCAAGATTTCAGATATCATTTAATAGCTTTGGGTCTTATAGGAGAAAATTAATATCTGTGTTTTAATAATGATAAACAATTACAAAATACCTCCAAGTTTAGTCTTCCAGTTATGAAAATAGTTCTCTTTTACTCTTTCTAGCAGTTTAATAGCAATAGGTACACTCTTAAAGTGTATTCCAAAATTTGCCTTGTATAGTAAATGCCTTTTGACCACACGCAGTATGTCATTGATTGCTGTATTAAACAGATTTTCTGTTTCCTGTGGTACATTTGGGAGTTGGTAGACATATTAATTAACTCCAGTTCTGTAAGATATGTGTCAATCAATTCTTGGGTATCTGCCAATAGCACTTGACATTACAGATAACTGTCAATGAGGTCACATACTTCGTACACATGTGTGTGTTTATCATAAAATGCATACAGAGTTCACGGAAGGAATAATTCAGAACTAGAGCACAGATGAGTTTTGAGTTGAAGCTCTCAGCATCTATGCCATTCAAATGAAAATTGTAAGTCATCCTTAAGAGGCAGACTATTCCCCAAAGGCTTATAGTATATGGTATTTCCCTTCAAATTTACATCTGTTAATAAAAAAAACATGAATTTAAGAAGAGTATAGCTTTCCGAAGAAGTCTCTGGATGTTTTCTCAAATTCCAAATGGGCCTCTTCTATGTACTGGCAGGAAATCTAAAGAAAGATGGACCCAGATGAGAGCTGGAAAGTATTAACTCTATAAATACTCTCATAATGTCATGATCTCAATTTATGATAGAACCAAAGGGACATTAAGAAATGCAATGAGGCTTAATGGCTATCTCTAAGGTCATTTCTACAATGACAACCAATATATCTATATATAAACTGAAATAGTATGTCTGGTTTCCTTTTATACCAAAAATAGGTATTTGTTCTTATGCAAAACTTTGAATCAAATGCTCTTAGCAACAATTCCTTAGGCCATCATGCTGTTTAAATAGTAGGGAGTGCTCTGTCAACTAATCGATGCACATAGTCTGACCCCTTCTGGATAAATTGCCTTTCTCAATTTATTATGTTATTCAGTTGAGTAGAGCAGAAATTTATTTCAAGAAGAGATACTAACATTGAAAAATTCAGATTCATTCATAAAATAATGACAAATTGCTTTGGGGAAACTTTATAACTGTCTTAGGTCATACATTGGTATCTCTATTTACTTTGTTTGGTTGTCATTGTTGTTGTGGGGGGATACTAGGGATTGATCTCAGGGACACTGGACCTCTGAGTCACATCCCCAACTCTATTTTGTATTTGATTTAGAGACAGGGTCTTAGTGAGTTGCTTAGTACCTCACTTTTCCTGAGGCTCACTTTGAACTCGAGATCCTCCTGCCTCAGCCTTGCAAGCCTCTGGGTTTACAGGCATGTGCCAATGTGTCAGGCTATATTTACTTTGTAGAAAGCTAACTTGGATGAGAAATGTCAGGACTCCTGGGAAATTCCTTCTCAGCTACTCATCATCTCCACCAGAGGCAAGGCATACCTCATTTGCACTAGTGGCCAAATACAATGAAAGTTAATTTTGCTGTGGTGTCTAGGTTTTCTTTTCTAATCTTTTAAATACTTGAATAATGTTTGGAGATTGACCTGCATAAGTTTCAATGCATAGTAAACAATGCTATCATTTGTATTTCAAATTATATTTTTAAATGACCTGCAGTCTGTATTTGAGACAAAGCTCCACAGTTCATAAATTCTAAGAGAATGTAGCTCAACAATTTTCTTCCCATGAACTATTAGAATGCTGACCTCTGGATATTATCAATAAGAATATTTATTAAAATTAATAAAACAAGTTGTCAAGAAGTAAGGGGGCTTAAATTATGATTAGAAATAAGGCTAGATTTTAAAAAGGAATTCAAACGTGGTAAAAATAAATTCATTAATAAAGTCAAAAAGCAGGAGATTTTAAACTCCAAACCAGTATCCCTCACCCTGTTATTTAAAAAATTTCAAATTATTTAGCATTTACCTTGACTAATTGGAATATCTGTTACCTAAGCATAATAGTTAAGAGATTAACATTCTTTCGCTCTCCATCACTTATTTGGTTTAATTGTAGAGAACTTTTCTCCCAGTATTTCACAAGTTTTTATGTCTAAGAACAGTGGCAGTTAAAAATAGAAATGTTAGCATTCAATTCTTAACTTGTAGAATATTTTGTTTTATATTTTAGCTCTATGGTTCACTAATTGCCAGAAAAAGTATCTGGAGAAAATTAAAGTTTTCTTAAATTTATACTGATGCAACAATGACATTATCAATCACTTATTAAAAGAAAGACTACCTCATAATCATGATAAATCTTAAAATTTTAGTACCTTCATTTGCTTGAGACTTCTGATCATGTGAATGCCAGCAATATGCCTTTAATTTTCTTGGGCTAATGAAAAACAAAGGGTGACTTAATATGCAAATAATATCTTCCACCATGAAAAGGACAAAATAAGGTCAGAGTGTAACTTATGAAGGAGATTTTTCTGTAGTTGAAAGAGAGAAAAAAGTGAGAGAATTAAATTATCCCAGGTCACAGATTAGGGTAGAGGTGACAGTCCCTCTGACTAGTTTTTTTGCACAAGGACCATGTTGACATTGCAAATATATGTTTACTTTTCAGGATACATAGCAATATCGTCACATGGCGTTAGTATTGCTAATTTTAATTGCATTGTTTTCTAATTTTGTTGGTACTTAATTTTAAGCAAGAAGAGCATAACTTAGCTTTGTAGTTCTACAAATTTTCTGTAAGAAAATACACAAAGTAAGGTTACCCTGACAACACACCAGGAAGTCACTTTGCTGTGGTTTTTAAGATAGTGTAAACTCCTTCCTTATGTTCCTAATGGAGGACACTGTCCTTGCCCTAGTTTAATAGCCTCTGGTCCATGGGTCCTCATGGCTCTCAGCTGCTTCAGACTGGGCACATGTGGTTTGCATGATTTTAACACTGCTCTTTCTCTAGAAATGTCTCATCCACTTACAATACATCAATCATTGTCTTCCAAAGCTAGAGCCAGTTAACCAGGGGGTTTGTAAATTTAAATAGAACATATATTTAGTGATGGAAGCATTATCCTACCCCAATTTATAGAAATACGTTAATAAACTCTTTCAGGATAGACAAATAGAGAAGCTAACCCTAATAGTCACACAAAGACACTCTTACCCTATGCTAGCATCTTTAAGTCATATGAGTTGACTTCACTAACACAAAGTCACATATTTTATTAGTGCTAGGGCTTGGACTAGCACCCTTATTTGAAGGATCTTCACTTTATGTTGCTTCCTCTATACTGTAAATTAGGGTTTTCTGGAACACTTCTATCTAATAGTAATATAATGCAAGAGATAATTTTTATTTTTCTAATAAATAAGCAGATTAAATTAATTTTAGTAATGTATTTCACTTGATTTAATATATTTGAAATATCTTTTCAGTGTGCTGTTAATACCCTTTACTTTGTACTGTTTTTGAAATTCAGAATATATAATTTACTTGTAGTTCAATTTAGTTCAGATTAGTAATTGCAAGAGCTCAATAGCCTCATGTGTCTAGTGGCTGCTATATAGAAAAATCTGGTCTAAGAAGGTAAAGGTAGGCTACAGTGCAGAATGATTGGTGGTCATCATGTCTACCTTAGCATTTGTGTAAGAAATGTAATATCTTAAAGCTTAAATCCAATATTTTTGCTTGTCATTTTAACTATTATTAACTAATTTTAACTATTTGCATTTACCCTATATTAAACATCATTGTCTCAAAAACTTAATGAGCTTTAGCAGTTAGAAATAACTGAAGTGTAGTCCAACATATTGCACACTTGAACTTCAAGAGGGTGAGGAGAGAAAACCATATCTATGGTTGCAGTGATTTTGAAATGGTAATAATTTTTCAGAGAATTTTATGGTAAAAGTTCCAAACTGTAGGCTTTCAGTTGCTATTCCCCAGTATACAAATATGTGGAAAGGGCCCTTGTTTCCAGGGGAAAAGGGAAGAAATCACTATTTGTCTAGAATATTGAAAAGTTGAGTATGTGTCATAACTTTGCCTGAAATAGCTCTGCTCCCCTGCTTTTTCTTCATGAGAGCTCATGAAAGCCCTCATGCTTCTTATAGGAAGGACTTAACCTTGTGGATATAATAACCTTGTCATGAAAGCAAATGCATGTACTTGTAACAGGTCATAAAGATATAGCATTGTCTAAGTAAATAAGGTGCATTTGACTGCATTGACTATAGATGCAACAGGAATATAGGGACAAAAAAAGATCATGGAATGCCTTGGAAGAACAGTAAGATTAATCAGTGTAACCTTGAAGAAGAGGTGAGATTAAATCTCAGCATTGCACTGTGAGTCAGCTTGGACAGCAGGAGAGCTGAGGAAGAAGAAATAGCAGAGTCTGGGGAGGAAAATCAGCATGTAGAAATGAGAATAGCAGTGAGGTAAAAGGAAGGACATAATGAGCAAAGCAGACCTACTGGAATAGATGTTTTATTTATTAAATAGATTTGACAGAGTACTGGGAAATAACATTTATATCTAGGTTTCTTCAGATTTGAAGCTACAATTATGCTCAAGTGCTATAATCAATATCCAAGTGATCTTGAAAGTAATTTGTATTCAAATAAATGATTCAAAAACAATAAAATTGCCTTTAATAACAACATCCAGGCATTTTTTTCTAAGCAATATCCTAAGATTAATGGCGAGGAAAACAAATGCAAATGTCTGCCCTCAAAGAGTTCACATAGCACATAAAAATCTAAGTTCAAGCATCAGCAATCATAAGAATTGTGCTTCCAACAAGTAATATTTATTGAGTAATTAATGTATATCCTATAGTATCTGCTTTGAATGCATTATTTCACTGAATTGTCATAAAATATGATGAAGCATTTCATTTTACTAATAAGAAGATTAATGTTTCCAGGGTCATCTGAAATGGACATGAGGTGATCATTTTATTCAAAAGTTAACATTGAAGTCCAGAACCTACAACTTCAAAGGCAGCACTAACAGCCTATAGTAGGAAAGAAAAAATAAAATGATGAATTCTGATTTAGAAGATTCAGTCAGGGATTTTTCCTGTATTATATCTCAAATATACTTAACACATACCTAGTTTTATTTATTTATTTATTTATTTGGTACTAGGAATTGAACCCAGGGTTGCTTTTGCCACTGAGTCACATCCCTACTTCTTTTATCTTTCATTTTGAAACCGGCTCTCGTTAAGTTGCTTAGAGTCTCACTAAATTGCTAAGTTTGGCCTTGAACCTCATGCTTCAGCCTCCAGAGCCAATGGGATTACAGGTGTGTGCCACTGTGCCCAGTTACATACCTAGTGTGAATGAGGTGATGAGAGGAAGTAAAGCTGTCCCATTCAATTGGATTTAGAAAAAATTAATGAGGAATTGATGGATGTGGAAGACACATCAGGCTGTGGGAGCAAAAATTGGACAAAGAAAAGACCAAAGTCCAATGAGCAAATGAAGATAATCCAGTGTGCGTTCAGTATGATGGTTTGCAAAGAGCTGAGGCCTCAAAGTTTGAGAACAAGCTGAGTTTAGGAAGTTAGTCAAGAGCTATGTAAATTTTTAGCAAGAGACTACCACTATTACTATGATTAGTTTTGAAACATATTTCTGGTGTAACTATGGGAAGAAACAAATAAGTATATAGGTACACCCTACTTGAGACTGTGGCTGAATTTGGTAGTGGCACCATGATATTCTAGATTGAATGAAAGATACAGAGTAAAATGCTAATTTTTTAAAAAAGGAAACCAACTAGATATCAAAGTTACATTCAGATTTCATAACTATTAAATGAACTATAACAAATAAAACAGTTTGAACTTTCCAGTGGAAAATATGGGCTTCCAATTCTTTTGTGATAATTAGGTCAACATTGTAGTGGGTTGTGGTTCAAACACATTCAATTTGCATTTCTGAGCCTACAAACAAGCAGTATTTATTTTGTACATAAAACACAAAGTTATTATGTGTAAAGTTATGTGAATTTCTCACCTATACTATGTCACAAAAGATAGTTTCTCCAAAATTGTAAATCCAGAGAAAGATATTTTGTATAAATCAAATGAGAAAGCAATTCAAATGCACTTTGTTTAAAAAAATATTTTCCCAAACAAGAAACACTAAACAGAAAATAATGAAGTTTAATATACACTGTTTACAAATAGTGATTTTACTGTCAAAAACCACTAAGCTAGCTGGGCACAGTGGTGCACACACCTGTAATCATAGCAGCTTAGGAGGCTGAGGCAGGAGGATCCCAAGTTCAAAGCCAGCCTCAGCAAAAGTGTGGTGCTAAGCAACTCAGTGAGACCCTGTCTCTAAATAAAATACAAAATAGGGCTGGAGATATGGTTCAGTAGTCCGGTACCCCTTTATTCAACCCCTAGTATGTCCGTCCCCTGGGGAAAAAGAAACACTAAGCTATGCTATTTGTAATGCATTTAAGCTTCTATTAATTATGTTATATCTTATGAAAATTATATTCATAATTTATCCTTATTCTGTCCAATTGCTCCTTCACTGTGACTACTTTTTATCATAGTTTTGCTGTGACTACTTCTGATCATAGTGGTTATTATGTTTATTAGTAATAGTGGCTATTGGCATATTTGATGACTTTCTCAACATTTTATCATTTCTCATAGCTCTGTGATCTAAACATTTTCTTAATTTTTCATTTGCAGAAATGAAAGTTTCTGAGAGGTTCAAGAAGTTACCTATCATTACAAAGCTAGTAAATCTGTTTGTATCATCATGATAACATATGGCCTTTCTAATGACAACAATATTATACTCCACTGGGATTATGTTGTACCATGTGTTTATCAATATTCAAGTCTAAACAATCTCAAAACATTGAATTTTAAATTAAATGTTCACAACTTGCATAATAAAGAACCTTCCTGAAAGTAGAATTTAATTCTTTGTGCTGAAAATGTGACAGTACTTGTCAACTTGGTGAAATTCGATGGCAGTGACAACAGTGTCCTTTAAAATGTTGTGATAATAATATAACAAGTAAATATTGTTTCAATAAAATAACTGCTAGGATAGCCCACAGAAACAGCTCCATCTGTTACTACTAATTCTTTCCATAAAAAGATAACCAAAGATCACCAAAACCCAGTTAACCTACCCTTAACTTCCACTCAGATACTTGGTAGAATGGTAATATTCTTTATAAAATGAATTATAATTCTTTTTTTACCAAAGAGGGAAAAACTAGAATTTGCAGTGTTAATAAAAGTATACTTAACATATACAGTCCTTAAATTACCAAAACAAAAAAGATTTTCCAACACTTGTTCAAGTAAGTTTAACAATAATGCATTTATTTTTCTCCTAATATTTTGATCATGTCCTTTTCAATGACAGAAAAATCTTTGCAACAGTATATGCTAGGAAAATTGCTATAAATCAATAAATTCTAGATTGTTTTAAAAACAGAAAAAACTGAATTTCATATGGCATCTATATTATTACATAATAGGCACATTCATTATTCCATTGTCCTCAATGTAAATGAACTTATCTAGCTATTTCTACCAAAAAAGATGTTGAAATATTACCATGTTTGGAAAACAAAGCTACATTTCATTCAATTTCAAATTTCTATTCATGAATCTTTAAAAATTCCAGGTAGAACAAATGTATTTTGAGAAATATATTTATGTAAAGATTGAGATGATCCTTTAATTATTGTCTGCAAAATTGAGTGCCATACATCCTTTATCTTTCATTTAACACAAATATTTTTATCTTTACATATTTTGCTGTTATATGTGGTCATTTAACATCCTTTCAAAATAAGTGATAGAAAAGTTGGTACTACTACCTGAGCATAGCTTTGAAATTTGTACATTTACAGGCAGAAAATAACACCATTTCAAATTGTCAGAAATCAAACTATATATAATGACTACTTTCCATTTTTATTTTATTTTTATTTTCCATTCTGCCATTCTAATTCAATTGTGCATCTCTGGTCACTGAAAGCAATCTTAGGAATTGCTGAGTGGCTAAAATGGAAGTCTAATGGGATCTAAAATCAATTCACAGGTCTGTCATTGATTCATTGTGTGACTTTTACTGCCACTAAAATGACATTAAATTGGTCTCCTCAACATTTTCATCCCTTAGTGTTTGTCTCTTGCTAAAAAACACTTATCTGATGCACACTAAGCTTGTATACTTAAGAAGATAGGTTACTGATGAAGAAGTACAGGTTACCTTTTTTCTATTCCAGTCAGTTACCTCACTTGAGATTATCACAGAGCATTATACAAAGGCTAAAAGTCTGAATCTCTGTTGTGTTGCAGATGGGTTGTTGTACATGTGCCAGGGTTCAAACTCCTTTCCAGTGCTTTTACCCTGACATTTTTTTCTTCTTTTGATTTATACTTTGTTGGCATTTAGTAGCTAGCTTACCTCATATTTAAATTGCTTAACCTGAAAAGGATAAATGTTTAGTGTCCCACATTTACTTGCCCTCTGTTGGCCTAAATCTTGGGGACAAATGTAAGATTTGAAGAAGGAATACTCACTCTTGGTATAATGTTATGCTAGATAGTGATGTTCCCACCTTGTCAGCAGTCATAGTTATACTATCAGTAATGTGGAAACATTTTTAAATTAATGCTAAAATTTCATAGGATCTTAGACATATGTAAGGCTCTTTTCTTTTCTAGAAAGATATAAAAACTAACAGAGGAATAGGAAAAGATTATGTGGGTAGTAAGAAAGATATTGTCATTTCTAACATACAAACATCCAGCGAACTAGAAGTGAGATGAAAAACCCTGTTTATAAAGTTTATCAGGCACAATCTCTGCTTTTTCAACCTCATGATTAAAAACAATTTCATATGAGGTAAAAAGACAACATTACATGATATATTTGTCACAAAAATTATAACAAATTTCTTCCCATTTTCTGTTCTACCTTCTATCAAAGTCTGAAATTTTAATAATCTCCTAATATAAAAAAGAAAAGCACTTTTAACTATATTGTTAAAAATATATTTTAATCTTGAAAATTTTAATATGAAAATTAAGTGGGAAATTTTATATACTGCCACTTTTTAAGTCCATTACTATATTGAAAATAAAGCTCAGCAATATCTGATATTTTCCTTTTAAAAAACTATATGTCTGATATCTTCCTTTCAAAAAATTATATGATAAACTGTGACTATAACTGCCATGAAATTCTTGCTTAAAAATATTTTTAAAAGATACTATAGCTAATAGCTACCATAAAGTTCCTCTAATTCACTGTTTTTCCCACTCTTCACTTTAGAATAAAGAAATTTTAAACTCAGTTTGATTAAAGTTCTGAAATCCATGGGTGCTTAGTGGTAAAGCTGAATTTAAGCTCATTTCTCTCAACAGCTAACTCAGCATCCTTATCATTATAGTTCATTGCTTTGCTTTCACTGCCAAATATATAAAAGAAAAGGAAAGTCACAATTATCTATATGCCTCAAGCTACTTATGATTTTTTTAAATAAAATAAATTTCTGTGAGTAACATTAGATAATTATTGTTAATATACAATTGTTTTTTTACCTTTGTTTCTCCAGGCACATATTTTGTGATTACAAGTCATATCATGTAATATCAGGGGAACGTTTTCATGATTATTTCACAAAAATAATGTTTACTTATTGGAAATGAGTTGACTGCCCCTACAGAATCGATAAGACCCGTTTCAGTACTTACTATTTATTTTTATTCTCACAAAAGTAGCTGGATTTAAGATGATTTCTATTTGGTGAAGCAGTCAGCATATATCAAATATTATCAAAGAAAATAAATGAAAACATTAGGGAAGCAACCCGAACACAAGAATCATACAAAATTTAACCTCCACACCTCTGCATGCAATGGACAGGACTGACTAAATGCTTTGATCTCCTGTGGATAACATGAAAGAGGAAAAGGGAGAAAAAAGGAAGCAAAATCTGTTAGTAAAAAGATTTAATGAACAGGGTGGAGACTAGTTGAGTGTTGACATAGAGCAAGAGAAAAGAAAAGAAAGATAAAATGCAGATACAAAATTATTTATTGTCACATATCATAATAGTCCAAAGAGAAAATGTTTGACTTAGGAAGAAGAAATTAAAATAAATGCAGTTTGATTTATATTTAATGTACTTAAAAACCTATATAAGGTTTTCTACAAATGTTTTCAATGTGATTATATTATATATCTATGTATTATATAGTGCATTATATGTGTGTATATATACAGATATATTTTTCAACTATTACAATACTCAAAGCAAAAATATTTCATGGATACTTTATAAATTTTATAGTAATTTCAAGTTTGCGAGTTTTGGTATCCTAAAGTGTGTTGTTGCTGATGGTGTTTTTTATTTTTAGAATTGATGTCATGTTATACTGTTAAAGTATAGATTCCACTATCATGTAATTTAATATTTTCTAGGATTCTGAATGTAAGAGCAGCAATTCCCAGTCTTCTGTCTGGTGGATGATGTGTGTGTGCATGTGGCATTTTTCATGGGCACAAGACCATCATTATATGCAAGATGTTCTGGAATGCAAATGGGAAAATTAATGACATTAAAGACTTAACCTTGAATTGGCCATAATTTCTTTAAAAATAATAGTAAGATAAAAAGAAAGCTATTTAAGTTCAGAAAAGCAGGCCATGTTTAAGGTCAGAGACAGTGCAACATAGGCAAGAAAAAGCAAAAATCTGTGATCTCAGATGTAGTGGGAAAATACTTGGGAAATGTGAAAAGAAGGACATTTGCCTCTGAGATGGTGCCTGCCTGCAATAGACTAACTGGACTCTTCTACTGGATACCAGACCAGAGGTTTAAAGGTTACAAAAACATATGGTTTCACTTGATGAAAAAGTACTTCTAAATCACATCTCACTCCCTCTACTCCTTCATCCCTCCCTGCTTCCACTGGCTCTATCCAGTCAGGTCTCCACACCCAAGCCAGAGCTATCATCTCAAAAAACAAAGGGCAGACTATTACCTTGTCTAAGGCCATTCCCTTGCCTCCTTTTCATTCTAGCAATTAAAGAAATCTTCCTTTTTGTCTTGGTTCCTCCTACCTCTGCATCCTTGTATGGACCACTCCCTTCCCTCTCCTGACGTCTGGGAGCTCTTTCTCTTCTTTAGGTTCTCTCGAATTCCCAGTCTCTCTTCTTGTAGGTCCTTGAACTTATTATTTCTGTTACCTGGGAATATCTTTCCTCACGTGTTTTCTTTAATAAATTCATCTTATCCTTCTGATCTTGACTCATGCATTACTTCCTCAGAGAAAGTTTCTTTGACTTCTTTTTATATTGTAGATAATGCCATTATTATACATACTCTAATAGCAACACAAATGTGGAGGTCAACGATAGACACATATATTCTGCTAAGTGCAATAATAAAATTTAGAGAGAATGTCTGAAATAGGATGTATATTTGTGGGTAGGATTCACATCACATAAACTCCCTGAACTATTGAGAATCATTTCTTTGTTTCTCAAGAGTTTAATCCTCTTGGATTTTTTTTTTCTTGTGCAAAAAGCTACAAGGTGAAAATTAAAATGAAACATGAAATAAAAGTGCTGTTTAGTTTGAACTCTTAGGTAAATACTAGCAAATCTTTCTCAAAAAAAAATCATGAGACCTCTATATTGCAATACGAGTGATTTTCTATATTTGACATATATCATGACTTTTATGTCAGGCATAATTTATGATTATTAACAAATAAAAATGCTAAAATGCTAATTTTTTTTGGTTAGCATAATTGCATTATCTCTCATATGCATATAACCTAAAGAGAGAACAGATTTAAATGATTCTTTTGGTAGCAACATTTACACAGATGTGCAATTAAAAATTAACTTGCTGTCCTTATGTAGCAAGACAGGAAATAAGTGGAGAATATATACACTTATAATTTTAAAAAGGAAAGAAGAAAAAAGGGAAAGAAGGGAGGGAAGAAGGAACATATATCAGAATCCATTTTGGTAACTGACATGGCTAACAATGGACTTCATCACATCATAATTGTATCTCTTAATTCTTATTCTGGGTTCTTTGTTCAAATAGGAAGCCTCTTTCTTCTTAGACTTCAGTATTCTGAATAAGGTAGGACATAAAGATTTGAGGGATCTTCTCCCTCATTTACTGCAATAAAGAAAATGCAGAATGTTTTGAGTAAAATGTACATTTTATTCCTGAAAACTGACACATGGGAAGCACTACATTACAAAGGTGATGTGATGTTTAGCAGTAAATTTTTTGAAGCTTGGAAAAGTGTGAGTTTTAAGGTGAGAGGGCAAAGGAGGCAAGCAGAAGGCAAAGGGGTTGACATGTACAAACCAATATTCAACAGGTAATAACCAAAGGCAGCGGTACAAGAAAACTGTGCTCCATTGTTTGAGTTTCAAATTAAAGCTCTCTGAGGATAAAGGAAATTTTTATTTTGGTCAAAGAATTGCCTTTTATCTTCCCCCATCAGCAATCCAATTGGCATGAGATGACACAATCCACTTAACAATCAGGTATTTCAATTTGAGAGGAAGCAAGTTTCCCTTGACTCTCTTTAAATGCCACTGCCACCCCACCCCCTTTTTTTTGGTCTGTATATGAACAACATGTATTTGGCATTTAGAAAACATCAATTCACTAATACTCTTAGAGAGCAGATCATGAGCTAACTACAGTTTAAAACTGAGCAGAGTGTACAGAGTAATGAAAAAATGCAACCTGTATGTCCATTAGAAAAAGTAAGATGCTCTAATATTGAAGAACTCTATTTGTTCATGACTTATTGCTTTAGATTCTAAATAAAGCATCTTAGCATTCTATAGTGCTTAGCCAGTTGGAAAAACAAACACAATCAAAATGTCTGTTTAAGCTCGTCACTCACTACTTATTAATAAGTCATTACCTTTCTGGATGTTCATATTAGGAAAGTAAGAAGTCATTGCCTAAACAAATGGAGGGAAAGTAAAACAGTTTTATCTAAGCCTGACTGAGTTTCAAGAAACCACTTTGGATTAACCACAGTATTAGATTGAGATTTAATTATATCATTTTACCTCAAAGGGATAAAGTAATCAAATGCGTATAATCCAGTAAAGCACTCTGCTGAATAGATTCTGAATTGCGACACTGAT
The DNA here is from genome assembly GCF_902686445.1 of Sciurus carolinensis. NCBI lineage: Eukaryota > Metazoa > Chordata > Mammalia > Rodentia > Sciuridae > Sciurus > Sciurus carolinensis. The sequence goes on from NC_062220.1 coordinate 57,334,827, forward strand.
ATTTATTATTCTAATTTCTCCCTCACATTCCCACCCCAGCTCTCTTGCTGATAAGGCATATGCTATTTTAGTCTGGAGTTTTCTTTTTAGGCTAGATAGATGAAATATAAAATATTCTGTGTAAAGGTATATTCTACCAATCCAAACCATTTTCTACAGAATGGTGTCCTATACAGTTTAGACTCTTGAAAATATTTTTAACTTAAGTAAATTAATGTAATCACCGATATCAGTATAGTTATTACAACTTCAAAAGTATCAGTTTTAAGAAATTACTTTTGTTTTTAAGAGAAAAAATAGTTAAAAGCATTCATTTCATCCCACTTGAACTTGTTTTCCTTGTTTCTAGGTATGAGCTTTGATTCCATCTTGCATTGTTGATTCAGCTTTGTGTCGTGGGCTTTTTTTTTCTTTGCATTTGAGCTGAATCTTTCCTCCTTGCAGAACATGCTACTGCCAGGTTGCAGGTTGTTGCCACAGATATTTAGGCAAATCAACTGCAAACATTGTTTTCCCTCTCTATTCTTTAAAGAAAAATGATGAAGTATATCATTTTAGAAATAGAAAGGAGGGTATTTCATCATTCAAACAGTATTAGTTCTCTGATTCTTAAATTCTTATATTTTTATTAAAAACACATCTTGATCTATCCTTTGAAATATTCAAACTGACTTAACCTAGTCCCTGAATTCCATGGTTTTCCTTTTAAAGTTCTTACCAACATTTTTCCAAACTAACTTCAAATCCAGGAGCCACATGCACTTCTTCCTCTACTGCAGTATAAAATATGAAAATAATCTTGCATGATATTTTGTTATTCAGAGAATCCATGGCATCAAACTTCAGACTTTCAAATGTTCTCAAATAAAATTTCTAGTTTTTGTTTGATAAAAGGACAGACTAACTTTGATTCTTTCATGGTTTAATAATGCTGTTTTCAAATATATTTTCCTAAGAATGAATTTTCATAATGTCTTACTTTAGTCTCTACATATATATTTAATATTTCAAGCTCAAAAATGAATATTATATCATCGGCACATTTCACAGCCTTTAAAATTTAGTTTGATTACACAGAAGTTTTCATTTACAGTTAACAAATCAAGGTGTCTAAAATAAATACACTACATATAACCTATGAATTATTTGTGTATGTGTGTATAAATACATGCATATATAAGCCAAATGTATACAAATATGTATATATGCACACACATCCCTTTGAATTGTATAATTATGAAAAAACTCAATTTGCAAATTGAACCCTAAAATGAATTTTCCCAAAGAAATGACAATAACCACTTTAAGGGGAATACATTTTTATTAGTTGTTTATGCAATTTAAAAATCAGATTATAACTATATGTGGTTTAGATATATATCATTTTAGTCAAGTAATTAAAGTCTACAGACTGTTAAATAGTATGCTCAAACCTACAATTGCACCATAATCCATAATTTCAACATTGTCTTTTTAAATCTGTGAAGTAATATTTGCAATATGGTATTTGTCAAAATATGAAAAATTGACAAATTTTATAGATTTGTACCCACAAAGCTGAAAAACTTACTCCTATTGAAAAACTGCATTTAATTTTTAAAAATGGCAAATTGTGTACCACTTATAATTAATATCAACTTGCATAATATATGTCAAAGCATATTTTCCCCTGTAAGTGGAATGCCAAACAGAACATGATGCTGAACTGAAATCTTGAGATTTCCTTCATAACTAAAGGGAAGTATTTGATACTAATTCTCTGAAAACAGGCTGCAAAGCAGTGCTTGAGATGAATGCTTAACATATACTTTTCTTTTTACTAAATGGAATTCTTTTACCTAACAGCTCTAAATTGCCTCATCACTGAGTCTTAGGAGGCTTAATACTTCAATGTGTTTTTTGCTCTTATCCAAACCTAAGCTCTAAAAAGTTGAAAAAATAACTTTACTTTTTGGAAAAAAATAAATACCCTCCACTATTGTTTAAAATTCTGAGGAAAAAAAGGTTAACATGAAAGAAGATTCAGAGTAACAATGTGTCCTCTAGTGAAGGATAATTTCATGTATTAACTATGTTATGAGTGACTTCAGTGTCAACTAGATCAAATTGCACCCTTATATTTTTGAATTCCCAAATGAATATTTCATATTATAATGGTTTTTATCTTGTTAGCCTGGAAGGTAAAAAAATAAAAAGAATAGGATTGTACATTTCACATCATTTTCCTACGTATGTCCAATTTTATAATCAAATGACAATTTCTTATGGTCTTTAAATACATGTCAAAAAGGTATTCACAATCTATCAGCATATATTCACAAAAAATACCATTTGTGCCACATTAAAATAGTGATAAATAAAATTGGATTGTATGAGACAGGAATCCTTAGAGTTTCTTAAAGACAAAACTGGCAATAAAAACCTTATTGACAACTTTTTTATAGTGATTTTGGGATGAAACCAACAATATGGATTTATAGAAGAATGTTAAACTTGAAATGTTTTTTTGCCTTTAAAACTGCATGAGTGGTTAGATTTAAACATATACATAATATAAAAGGCATTAGTATAATATAGTTCTATATGAAATGCCATGGAAACCCCAAAATGATGATGTCCAATTTTGCCTAGGAGTATTTGTGCTAGTTTTAAAGAAGGTTAACAAGAGTAGAGTCAATCCAGAAAATGGAAAGAAAGAACACTTCAAGACACAGAGGAATGGGAGTAAATCAAAATGCAAAAACAAACATGAAGACCAATCAGAATAAAATAATGTAGTACTGTACAATAGATTTTCAAAGAACAGAGGTTCATGGGAATGGTGTTCAGGTAACAAAAACACCAATAAAACAACAAAATACTACTATGATGTTACTCCTGAACACTTTTCTATATAACTTCCATTTACCTTTCCCTTACATTCTTTTAGGGTCGCTCTTCCTGACTCCCTTATTCCCAATCCCAAGCTAAGTTAAGTCATCATATGACATTGTTGCTTAAGAAATATACATTAAAATTATATGAATGTGTCAAAAGCGTTTGTTTAATATGTCTCTCCTACCATGCTGTAAGTGGCAGAGAACTAATACTCTAACTTTGTGATTCAACTGCATGACTCTGCTCCCTGGTGTGAGGTAGAATCACAAAAACTACTACAGAAATGAATGAATACATATCCAAATACTATGCCAGCTAAGTTATCTTATTTCCTACATCATTAATTTTTAAAACATTCTAAATGGGCAGATAAGAGTTTGGCAGTTTATAGATGAGAAAACTGGGAATTGAAATGTTAAATAACACAAAACCACATCTACAAAATCATAAAGTCATGATTTAAACTCAGGTCTTTTTAATTACTAACCTCTTATTACAATAACTATGTTAAGCTACTGAAAATAAACTTGGATAATGACTGGGAAGTGTTTGACTAAATGGTTAGAATAAAATAAATATTTTTTCTTTAAAAACTTAGAAAAACAAAGACATGAAATTAACAGTGAATCTACTAGCTTTTTGCTTAGTAAAGAAATTCTTCTAAATAACACATTTTGTCTACTGTAAATGGAAGAAAAGAATTTGAATTATGAAGAATCTGAAAAGAAATTTTTATATATGGAAAACGAGAAACCAGGCATGATGGTATACACCTATAATCCCAGCTATGCTGAAGGCTGAAGCAGAGGATTGCAAGTTTAAGGCCAGTCTTGGCAACTTAACAAGACCCTGCCTCAAAATAATAACAATTAAAGGATGTTGTTCAGTGGTAGCGCTCTTGCCTCACATGCCCAAACCTCTGAACTCATTCCCCAGTACTGAAAACAAAAAATGGGAGGACTCATTCCCCAGTACTGAAAAAAAAAAAAAAAAAAAAAAAAAAAAAAAGGAGTGGAGTATGTGATAAAGTGACCGGGTGAAAGGAATAAAGAATCAAAGAGATTGGTTAGGAAGTTAAGCAAAAGTCTAGTTTATATAATCACAGCATATACTTGAATGGTAAAGGTAGATGAAAAACAAAAAACAGGAGAATTTTTTTGCAGAAGGACTACAAAGATTTATTTGATAATTGATAGTAAAGAATGAATGAAGCAGAAAAGATAAAGGCATGATTTAGACATGATGGTGCCAAATAATGTGATTTTATTGATAGGATTTGGAGCATCCTTGCCAGAACTATCTTGGTAATAGGATCCCTGCCTTGCAAAACAAGAGGGTGGTGCTTGGATTCTACTCTGTTGAGGTCAAGATGGAGAAGGGACCTGCAGGCAAGGTGTGAGTTAGGTAAGACTTTAGCTAAAAAGGAAAAAAGGAGGAGTAGTGGTGTGAATGAGAGTTGTGACTTCACTTCTGAGTAAGAATTTCAACACTTAAAAGGAAATAAAATGGTAGAGAGCCAGACTTAACATTAGTAAAGGTACTTTTATTGAAGCAAGGGGAGGACCGATGGAGAAAAAGGAAGGCGTATTAAAGGAAATGGAGAAAATAAAATAGAGATGGGAAGAACAAATAAGTGAAAACAGAACACAATACCTTGCAATAGGCCTTCAGAATTTCCATATTCAATGAAAATAACAACCAAAAAAAGCCTTGGAAAAACTCCAGGGAGATTGAAGGAAGAAAACCATTGGTGTTTTCCTGTACCACCCTTTAAGTCGAAAAGTGGAAATGGAATTCAAAATAAAATGTTCCTGTGGAAGGCATAATTGAGGTAAAGGGGCAAACACAGAACAATTTATATGTGAAATCTGGCTGTGAAAGGAACCAAATTCTAGGGAATGTAGTTCAGCAGGAAAAACAAAGTGTGCAACCTTCTAAATTTATCTTTACATGTCTGAAATATCTTTCTCAATTAATCCCTCTAAAACACCAGGACTTATCTTTGCTGCTCAAGTCTATCATTTGTTACATAGGCCCCTGGTTATCATTTTGAGCATATGAAGAAACAAGTTAAGACAATTTGTGGCACAGTAAGATTAGAAATAATAGGTCCTTGTTCCCAGAATATTTCCTGAGAACACAAACCACATCTTTATTTTTGCCATGAATTTAAAAAATCACACATTTCATGTAGCAGCAACTTGAATAGTTAAGCCCACTGTCTTCTATTATAATACCTTGGCTATGTATATAATTATTGCAAATTCCAGATCTGTTAATTACCAGTTGTACCTCCTGAGGCATAAGCAGATACCTTCACTGTAAAATGAAGAAAATCATATCTGCCTCCTAGATCATTTTGTGAGGCTAATAGATGCAATAGGAAAAAGAACAAGAATAAAATAAAATAAAAGAGTAAGCATATTGGTATCACATAGAAGAAAACACCCTTCGGTGCTAGGGAGGTTAAAGTCATCCACCTCACAACTCCAAAGCAACAGATCCTGGACTCCAGCAGAGGTGTGCTGATTCCACAGACTATAATCTTGTTCAGCACAGACCTGGCACTTTCCCCTGTTCTGTTTGCATTGCCTTGATTTAATGCGAGCACTGGGGAACATGCTGGCAAAGGTTGATAGCAGCAGTAGTGATTGTGGTGGCCACGTCAACAGCAGCAGCCGTCATGCCTTCCATGTGCATTTTCTGCTTCTGCAAAATTATCACATACAACCACAGAGAGTTCATAATAGCTGGAGGAGTAGGGAAAGCAGAAAAAAAAAAAAAAAAAAAAAACAGTCTGGCCCCTTCCCTGAGCCCTTGCGGTTGCATATCTTTGTGAGCTAAAATAATGGTGATATGCCAACAACAGCAAAAACAAAATCTATATGGAAGGTAAGCAGTTAGGGTTGACCACACATTTATGGCTCAGTTGTACATTCCTCTTTCTAAAGAGTATACTTGTCTAAGCTTCTAACAACGAATCTTTTCTCCCTGACAATCCATCCATGTGCATCTTTTCCACTTTGTCTCCTTCATGTTTAAAAATGGCAAAAGGATACAAAGCATTAACAGAGAATGACACCTTCATTTTCTAATTGTTTATTCCCTATTCAAGACTAATGAACATTTTGCCTGCAATTAATATTCTAAATTTCAGAATTCACATTTGTGCCACAGTTAAAATTTGACACACAATTCAGGATATCCCTCAACTTACTTTCTATCATATTTTCTCCATTCCTGGTCTTGTGGCACTTTTTCATTTCCATCTGTGTTCACTCACTGCCCTCATCTCAGCCCACCAGTTACTTTTTTTTCTCCCAGAGCAGTGTCTAAGATTTTATGGTCAGTTTCAAAGCTCTGGGTAACATGATATCCTCCTACATCTATGTTCTCATTTCCTATGACACCCCCTCTTATCCTCCCTTTGCTTCTCCTAAACTTCAATGCAACCCATTGATGCAGTTAGCCAAAAAATATCTCATTCCAAATGTAGCATCCTCCCTCACTAATATTGATACATCCTTATCCTTTATTATTAACATCCCTTGAGAAACCCACATAAGTAGGTACAGTATCCATTACATAGGCATTTTCATATTTCAGTTCTCTGTAACTTCCCCCCCAATGCCTTTAGCTTTGACAGTGTATAACAGCGCATAGCACATTACACATAATTTTTCAGAATACTGGATGGTCTTTGAGAGGAATCCCTTTCTAACCCTATCTATAAAGACAAAAATAATATGCCTACTGTAGTGACCACATCCCCCCATTTGACTCAAGATCAGGAATTTTGACTTGAGTACCAGAGTATTAGAGCAAATAGGTGTTGTTATGCCCTATTTATTCAACAACTGTAAAATGGTCTAAATTTTCCATTTTTTCCCTTACATGGACTAGCTTAGCAAAATTTGTCTTCAAGTAAAGAGGAGCTAGCTTTCTAATACCTCCATATCCAGAAGCATAAATTTAAATGTCGGGAGACTAGGCTCAAATTCCAAAAATGTTCTTTTGATTTTTGAAAACCACAAAACAAGCAGCTCTAAAGTGTTTTGCCTCTTTGAAGAGGACTGTGAGAACCACATAGAGCATCAGCATTTATATTGGTAGTCTTTTAATATATTAAATGGATTTTTCTCCCAAATACTTGCTATTCCAAATAAGCTCCAAGGAATTTTTAAAAAATTGGCCTAGGGAATTATTTTATGTTGTGGAGAAATGGAAATCAGATCATGCTGTAAGTGACTTCACCTAAATTTTTGTATATTCTCAGTTCACTGGACTCCTTCATGTTTTCAAATGTTTCTAAATGAAAGTTTATAAAGCAATATCTACCAAGTTATAATTTATTAGTTGAACATAGTTTTGTTATGGGGAAATTTTCATTACCTAGGCTAATTTTATAATTTAAAATAAAGTATAAATATCATTTTGTCTAATCACTCTTTGATCATCTATTCAAAACATGTACAATACTTTCAAAGACTGTAGAAATAATAGCCAGGTAGTCATTATGTAGTTTTTATGACCATTATTATATAAATAACATAAATGAATAATTTTTAGAGATTTAAACAAAGAAATAGAAAATCATAGCAAAATTGTGATTCCATAAAATTCAAGCAAATCCAAAAATCAAAAGGACCTAAACACATCAGATCAGCTGAAATGGTGTTAAAATGGTTGGTGTTTCTGAGCTTACTACACACCCACCATGTGTATGATCGTGGTGCTCAGCCAAGCAGAAACCTGGAATTGAAAGTGGTCAGCAAAAATAGATATGAGATGATTATAATTAGTAAAGATACTTGGAATATAGCTTGTATTTTATATAGAATAATGCCTTTAATATAATTAACTAAGCCTGTATATTAAATATAACAGCAATACAAGTTAGTAAGGAGTTAGGATTTTTAATGGAAAAGATTCTAAAGCTGAGATACTGAGCAGTCAATATATCTGAACCTCAGCATTTTAATATATTTTGATGGATTACATATAATAGTAAAATTAATAAATCTAAACTACCCAGAAGTTATGGTTATTACTTGATTCAGTCATCATTTTGGTTTTATTTATAGTTTTATACAACTGCACTGCATGTTGTAAAAGAAATATGACTTCAAATTATTATTTAATTTAGTAACAGTAAATATATATGAACATACTTATATATACACATATGAAGCTAAGTTCCCATAATTTAAAATATTTTAAGATAAGTTTAAAGATAAAAATATTATCTTTTATGATTTATTTACCAATATAATTGTAAGTAATCAGTTCTCAAATTTTACTGATTTGTATTTTACAATATATTTACATTAATATATATTTCTGTGAAGAGAAATGTCTACATGCTCAAATTCTAACATAAAATTGTGATGATGAAACTTCTTTTTTAATTAAAATGGTGTATATATGTGTGTGTGTGTGTGTGTGTGTGTTTGTATACACATTTTGGAGGGCATATGTACATATATATACACATACACACATATACACATATTCAGTAGTCTAACATAACTTTTTTTATATCTACACATTCCCTTCCAGTTTATATAATTGCATACATATTTGCTTAAGGTTTTTCTGACTATAATTAAGTCATCGATGGAACACAGAACCAGGGAACTATTAACATTTTTAATTCAACAATGTCTAGACAGTCAAGAAACAAATTTTGCTATATTTTTTGTTATATTTTTATGTTTTCTGAACATCTGTCTATTGTTCAGATTAGGCCATTCTTCTAAATCTGTATCTGTATCTATGTTAATATTATCTTCACATATGAAAATTTAAAGTTCTTAAAAACAATTAATTCAATTTTTTAAAGAATTATAAATTGGAGTTGGGGATATAGCTCAGTTGGTAGAGTGCTTACCTTGCAAGCACAAGGCCCTGAGTTTAAATACCCAGCACCGCAAAAAAAAAAAAAAAAAAAAAAAAAAAAAAAGAATTATAAATTACCATGAATACACTTAGTATGATGTTATTTGAGTTTCAATTACTCAAAATAATCCACAATAAGGATTTATTATGTTTTCTGTAATTGAAAATTAGAATGATACATATGCCCAGTTCATGTGAATGATTATTTTAGGAACACTTTTAAATATCAAATCTTGCAATTAATAAAATAAATTAAATACTTGATTTATGCTAGATTATGCAATTATCATTGATTATTGATGCAAAAAAAGTGCTCTCTAGGCATAAATTGACAACCATTGAGGAACATTCATTGATAAATAATTTAAGTGTTCACTATAGTAAATTATAAATAATGACTGAAAGGTAACTCAGAAGTAATATAAAATATCTCCAGTTACTAATTTCATAGCAAAAGCAATCACCCAATAATATCTGAATACTTATATAAGGACTATTCTGCCTGTAGTTTGCAATGGTCAATCACACAACCCAGTTCAAAGCTTAAAAATTCTGGATAATTAATTTAGACATAAATTAATATATTTTGAGCAGTCAAAATATTCATAGATATTTTGAATAGTCAAGTTTTTTTCTAGATAAAACAGAGACATGTTAAATAGCCGTGTACATGAAGATTGATTTTTATAAAGAGGAATGATAGAAAAGCTATGGAGATTTATGACATTGTGACAATTAGAGTTTTGAATCCCTTTAAATTTCTCATTAACTTCAGTGTTCAACCACAATTAATTGCTAAACCATATACTACCTAAAAGATGAGATATGAGAGCATGACCACAGTCCTTCTATGAACTTTGTTATTTAAAGTAAACCGGAAGAATGGGGACAATTTAGATGATAAATAGTGTAGTTTTGGTGATCAAGTGAGTCACAATGCTTTATAGGGTTTGCAAGCTCAAATACCCACAAAGACTGTGTAGGTGACATAAAAATGGGAAAGAAGGAAATAGAGAATAATTGGAACATCCAAGTGCCCATGAAAAGTCCTAAGTCCCAATAAAAAGCATTCAAATTCAAGATTTTTAAATCCTGTGTCTGGTGAATAAAGCATGTCTCTGGGCTGGATTCAATCCATGCAATGCTAGTTTGATATTTTATTTAGATATAGGATATAGAAACCCAGATTATATTATATATATGTATATATATATATATATATTTAATTGTAGGTGGACACAATACCTTTATTTTATTTTTATGTGGTGCTGAGGATTGAACCCAGAGTCTTACATGTGCTAGGTGAGCACTCTACCACTGAGCCACAACCCAGCCCCTAGAAACCCAGATTTTTAAAATATAAATCTTGCATTATCATTGTACAAAATATTAAAAATAGAATAAAATAGTATAAATAAAAAAATACCCAAATCTCATAAGATAGAGACCCAATAATTTAACGCATTTCTTTCAAGGGAATTCTCATGCATCTTACATATTTCTGTATTATTCCATAATACTTAAAAAATAAAATAATGGAAATATGAATTCTAGACATTAGAAATTTAATACAAACATCTATTTTAACACCTGTATCATTATCAATTGTATAGCTATACCATACTTATTCTTTCTATCTTATTGGCATTAATTTTTTTTCAGTATTTTTGTGAATACTGAAACACTCACCGTGGTAAGTTTCTTTTTTCTTTTTATTAGAATTTATTTCCAGACGTGAAATGATCAAGTGTTTGAATATTTTAGGGATATTTTTAGCTCCCAAACTTTCCTCCAAAATTTGTATTTTCACCACAAATTGATAGAATTGTCTATTTCCTACAATAACTTTGCCAAAATAATAATTATTCTTGAAGTCTTTGCTAATTTGATGAAAGCAAGTCATAGTTACATCATATCATTATGACAACACTTGAATGACAAGTCTTTGCTGAAACCAAGCTTGGTATAAATAAAATCTTCATCCTTTTAGCCTCATCACTTCTCCTTCCCAGATGGCATCTATGAAAATAAAGGAAACTTAATGAAATCATAAGAGTAGATTCCAATTCTTCTTCTAGTACATATGGCTCTTTTCCATTAACATATTTACATTTAAGTTGATAAAATTTCCCTGGGGTGTCTAAAGCATGAATACATTTATAAAATGAAGTTGTAAAAACTAATAGCAGTGCTTTCATAATTTATAATAAAAACACCGATGCTTTATGGAATTCTAAGATCACAAAGAAAAAGTAACCATGTTTTGAAGATGGAAGACTTAAAATGCACATGTGGAAAGATATGTGTTTCCCTCTTTCACTTTTGTGGACCATTGATTTGCTTTTTGACTGAGCTTACTTTACCAGGTCTTGATGGAGCAAAATAGTGTACAGTAAATTGTTCATGTTCTGGAATTTCTCATTCTAGCCAAGATAGAATTTTCCTTTTCATTGTTATATACCTTGGGAGTTAACAGGCATTCATAGTTGAATAATTATACCATGACAAGCATGCAATATCTGCATAAACTCAAATTAAGCTCCTATTAAAAGCATAATCTGCATGAAGTATGAACACATATGTTTTTTGTTTTCTTTGGTTTATATCATTAATTTTAATGATGACAAAAAGCAGATGAATTAGGACCCTGATGTTTGTGTGGGGAACCCAGATAAATTCAGGTCCCTTAAATTTAAGAGGGCAAATCCTATTTAATCCAGCTATAAGACTGTATGCATGTAGGTATTGTTACTAGGAGGGGAATGAATAGAGTGATGTTAACTTTTCACAGCCTTGGAAACGGTGACTTCATACATTCTCTGCAAATGAAGTAGAAAATATGTTAATTCCTTTTACTTGCTTTTATTATTGTACTAGCATAATATGAAGACTGTATTAAAAACTGATATTTATCAAGTTCAATTTAGTTAAGAACATGTATGAACTACAGGAACTACAAAGTTATAAGAGATATATGTAACAGTACTTTATAATGTATATTAATAAAATCATAATAGAGAAATCAAGTAAAAAGCATCAGGTTTTTATAGTCACTCCATTTATAACTCATTCTGGAAACAGGTTACTTGGCTTTGCTACATACTAACTGTGTGACTTTAGGCAAGTTACTTTTTCTCTGTCTCTAATTCCATCTATAAAAAGAATAATAATCATACTACATATTTCAAAGGTTATTGTGAGGATAAAAAGTAAATACCTATAAAGCACTTAGGAAAGTATGCTTGGCTAATAGTTGCTTAACATATATAGTTATTAGTACCACAGACAATGAGTTTTCTTGCTATCATAGCAAATATAAACCACTAGTAATGTATCTATGACAAAATCATAATTCGCTAAATTTACATATGGTTTAATATGTTAATTTAATACACGTTAATACACGTTATATAACCTTTGAAGCAATTGAAGCACGTTGTTAATACACGTTACATAACCTTTGAAGCAATTCTGCAGATTATTTCCATTTCATAGATAAGAATATTGGTACCTCAAAGAGATTTTAAAATCTTGTTCTGTACCTTACAATTAATAATCAACCCAATGAAACATAGAACCTAGATTTTGCAATCTATAAACAATGACAATTTTACTACATATATCTTAAAGTCCAAATAACAAGTCTAATGTCTGGAATCCAATGTCAGGGTTATGATTTCTGTTATAGCAAAGCAGCAGTTGAACAGACACAGTAGGAACTGAAGTTAAGGAGGTCAGGGGCAAACCATCCCTATTAGGAAATGTTGTCTACCCTATAATAAAAATTATCCTTCCATTTTAGATCCTAGTAGGAATTCTCCAAAGCAAAAGTTGTATTCAATAATGTTTAAATAAATTAGAGATTGATCATATATCCATGAATATTTAGTTGGATAATATCTTTATTTATATAGCATGACTATTCTTATTATTTAATAGGTAGAATGCATTTTGTTCAAACAATTGTCATAGCAGGCTTTGAAGCTATACAAAAGGTATTTTCCTTAGCAAAAGATAAGGTGTGTACTTTCTGAAACAATAGTGGCAATTATTGATCTTATATAACAATTATAATTGTTGATTTAACATATTTCAGCTTCAAAAATACATTTGTGATTTAAAACTAAATGTTATAATTATTATACATCTAAAACTACTCAAAACTATTAATTAATATGAAAAGTAGTTAGAATGCTCATACCTAGAAATCCTAATAGGTATACCTTTTCTTGAACTTATCTTTCACTGAGGTTCTTTTTTCAATTAACAAGTCATTTATTGGAAATATTTTTTTGCTTGCTTTATTATGGAGAAAACAGAAATTCAAATGTGATATGGCTGTAAATCAGTTAAATCTAACATAAGATTAATACATTATAATCAGAGCAGAAAATTATACCTGCTTTATTCACATAGCATTACTATTTAAATTTCTCAGCACTTGATTACAGAGACCAGGGTTACATTTCTTTTTATCTTCCTACAATGTATACTGTTAAATAACTATTTCTGACAGACTAATTTTTATGAAGCTTATTATTAGTAATTGCTCTTATGTGCTTTTGAAGAGCCAAGGACTCTTAATAGCTCTCAATTTTGAAATAACTATGGAAAATAAGGAGATTTCATAGAGGCCAGGAAACCAAGTTTGAACTACCTGATTAGTAGAGGGATGGGGGCTGAAGTTCAATAGATGAATTTATAAAAATAAGTGAATTCCAAATAATAGTCAGTGAAGAATGAAGAGGAAAATTGATTTTCTTTAAATCTACACAATCCCTGTGTTTATGTGAAAGAACTAGGACAAAGAACAACAGAGAGAATAAATGTAGTTCAGAGTGATAGGATCCTAGAATCATAGTATGTGGCAAATGGAAATATCTTTGCAGAATTATTAATTTGGAACATCTTACCACGGCCACATATAGTCAATAAACTTTTAAGATTACTTACAAAATGTATGTATGCTTTACTTCTATAGCTTCACTGGAAAACAGAGAATTCTGAAGCAACAAAGGTTAAGAAACACCACTACAAAGAGGCTCAGTGACTTGACCAAGTCACCATGTACATACAGAATTCCTTTAAGCTGTCATAATGTGTGACAAGACCTCAATCTTCCCTCTCCAGGATCTAACAGTCATTCTTTTTTTTTTATTCATTTTTATTGTAAACAAATGGGACACATCTTGTTTCTCTGTTTGTACATGAAGTAGAGGCATACTGTTTTTGTAATCATACATTTACCTAGGATAATAGTTTTTGATTCATTCTGTTATTAAAAAAAAAAAAATAATAGCAGTCATTCTTTACCTGCCACCAGACTCAGATATCTCCGAGTCCTCCCACACATCACTGCCAGGTTCATCATAATACTGTGCCTCTTTGATGCTATTGTTCTACAGCTAAAATGACCACTGACACCTTCTCTCTAGAAACGAAATTGCTTATTCTGGCACAAAAATCTTTCCACAATGTGGCCCCCAAATTTAGTTTTCAGTTTTTATCTCTTAGTATATGTATATATGCTTCATTATCTAAACTCGGCTTTGTGTCTTCACTCAACTATGAATTATATTTATTTTCTTTGAGGATTGTTCTCATGCTATTTCCTCTAGATAGGATAATCTGCCTTCCATTTGCCTCAACCCTCTCTTCTGTCTATGGACTTCTCCGAACCTCGACAACCATGCCCAGCGCATGTACACAGACTTACACGCACCCAGACATACACACACCCACACCCTTACAGTTCCTCCAAAATAGACTCTTCAAGGAGTAAATCTAATAAAGCCTTTCTTCATCTTCTAAAACTGAAAAAACTCTTTCCCCATTTTGACTTTCTGTGTTAAAACATGTATTTGGAAACATCTCATCAAATTCTGCATGATTTATTAGCTTTGCAAATTGAGTATTATTTATAATGCTCTCAAGTTTTATCATATTTTTAATAGGTATAATAATAGTAGGGTAGTTTTGAAATTAAGTGAAAAATATACATGAAATCTTAAGACACTGTTCCATTAGATATGTATTAAATGAAAATGAAATGGTGCAAGTCATTTACTATGGTTGCATAGCTTTGCTGTATGTCTTGTGTACTCACCTTTAACAAATAAACCTATTGTTTATACTACCAAATACAAATCATGCATAGTAACAGTTCAATATGTGTTTACTTCATTAATTAATAATTATATTAATGTTTCAAAAATGTATCTAATACGTCTCTAAGATAAATAAAAATATGAAAATCTAGTAAAACACTTTGTATTTACCATAAACATAAAATTAAATTTGGCAAATTCAAACAGCTTCTTCAGTGTGTTGTACTACTTACTTACATCCCAGATATATGTTGGAATCATTCTACTGAGTGAAAATAGTCAGGTAAAATACCTTTATTGAAATATGGGATATGGAAGAAATGTTATGTTGGGCAGAAAGACTTGTAAATTCAGCAAAAGAATAATCTGATGATTTTAGCCCTTCGTAAAGCTGACTCTTTAGAGAAGGGTAATATTTATTGATAAGCTTAATATAAGTAAGTGAACAATTAAAGACCCAATGAAAATTACTTACCTTATAAATTGGTTTAATATTTGAATTTTGTAGGCTAGCATCTATTACACATTATTCTCATGTCTGTGTCATATTCTTAAATTATTATGCCCTTGAGATCAGGGATATTTCCTTGGGTTGTAATTATTTGGATGCAATTTTCCCATAGAGTCTTTCCAATTAAGTCACTGTCATTCATTTATTCACTCATTTATTCATTATTTTATTGAGCTTTAGCCCAGTGCAAAATTTTATCTTATTATTTGAAACAACTACAGTATTATTTGTCCATCAGCTCCAAAGAATTTAATAAGAAAAAATAATTCACATACCATTGACTACCAAGGTTGAAGGTAAAAAATGACAAAAGAAAGTTGCAAATAGATTGGTATGCAATTTTCAGGAAAAAAACACTCTCCTTTGTTGGAGAAAATCAATAAATATACAATGGAAAATGTATCATGACTTAAATTTTAAATAAAATATGTTCCTAAATAGATTAAGGAAAGAGTGATTCTAAGTAGAATGACTTACAAGAAAACATAGGATGTTCATTGTTTGTACTGCCATTAAATATTACGTAGTATAACTCCTGCCTTAAAACAAAAAATAAAATGAGCTTAACTAATGTTTTCAGTATGGTCTCTCCTTATAGATGTCAGGAAGGTTTTTCCTCTGTGATTATGGTCTTGTGTCCAATTTTCTGTCTTAGAGACCCATTGATTGCCAACTCTCTGCTCTGTGCTGCTGAGCAGAAAGGATTCAGGATTTAGAACCATGCTGTCCAAGGGAAGGGACTTCTGTGACATTTGAAGTGCTCTGTATTTGCCTCTATGCAGTATTGTCGCCCCAAGCCACATGTGACTTATTATTGACCATTTGAAATGTGACTAATGCAACTGAGGAATGGGATTTTTCCATTTTAATTAAGTTTAATTAAATAAAGGGATGTGACTCACGATTATACAGTATTGCACAGTGCAAACCTGAGTCACCCTTTTGGGAAAAGTAAATTCCGGTGAATTTGATCCACAAAAGGATCTGCTATGGTCAAAGTGCAGTATGCACAATAATTCCTGTGAGATCTTATTACATTCTTTCTTTGCTGAAACCAGTAGTTTTGCCCTGTATAATCATTGCCCATATAATATTGTTAATTCAGATATACACAAAAGAAAACTAATAAATTTTATCTGCAGGAATCTGAAGACTTCTCCTAGAAAGTGACTTTTCAACTTAATCTTACAAGAAAGAAAGGTTATCCTGGGCTTGAAGGCTAAGGATGGGTGAAAGGAGAAGGAAGATGTTTCAGGCAAAGATGAGAAAAGTATGACATGATCAGGAAATACTGGATAGTTCAGAATAACTTGCAGCAAGACGTCTTTAGGGAATTCTGGATAATTCATAATAATTTGCACACAACACGTTTTTGTGAGAAGCAGGAGGAAAATAGAATTTTAGAAAAATATAAAAATATACATTCTTTAAAGTGTCCCAAGAACTGTTTTTTACATTATTTTATGTAATTTTCCACAAAAATGTTCATTCTATCACATATATGTAGAGTTTTATTTTCTTTCCATCTTAAAACATCATTTATGTTTTAATCATTAAATAAAATAACTAAAATTGCAACATTATTGCCAAAATTTATTACTTGGACAAGATTGAGATTTAGGAAATTTATTACCATGATGTCACCAATGGTTTATAATTTATAAGACTTTGGATTAGACATTAGCACAGTTATTATTTCCTCTAATGCCTTACCTCACCACAGTCTAATAACATTCAGGAAATCCAAAAGACAAAGGGGAAAGAGTAGTCTTGAAAGCTAAAAATAGTCGTTGAAAACTGATGCAATCATGTAATAAAATATGGCACAATAACTTACATGATTTGCTCATAGTATCTGCTAAAGCAATTAGAGTCCATGCAGCTAGTTCCTTGTTCATGTATTACTAAACATGAAAACTGTTTCAGCCCAAGTAAGACATATAGGCTGTACAGTTAAATTGTGTACATGGGTCTTGGGATATTCAGTCTTATTATTTGATGTGGGATTTACTTCATATTCTTCAAGAATAGAAAATCACTAGATAGTACTCAGATTTCCAAAGGTTTTACAGGTACAGCCAGACAATGAACTATGTGGTATATTATACATAACAACATAGGATGTTAACATAAAATTATATTAAACAGTATTCCTTCACACGGAGTCAATATCTTTAGACATCTAATAGGTCTTGCTCATTAGAAAATAGAACAGCAATATTGGTGTCTGTTCATATCAATGATATTAAATTTATCAGACATGATAAAGAGGGTTGTCCTTTTTAATTAAATATTTTGTGCAAATTCCATTAAATAACATAATCTTAGAAATTCCCAATAAATTATTTTAAAGATTGGCAGTTATATTCATTTTGAAATAAAATTACATATTTAAAAAATCACTACTCTTTTCTAATTTGAATGATTCTTTGTTCAGCTATAGGAAATAACAGTTCTTGAGGCTGTCTTAAGTTTTACTGATGAAAACATAGGCAGGCATTTCTAGTGTAGTATAAGAGACTGAACAGCATGAGACAGAATGATTTTACTGCAGCAACTGTAAATAATGGAAAAGAGAATTATTTTTGAAGGCATAGTAAGTATATTTTATAGGACATTATAATGCATCTTCACATCAACTATGAGATTTTCTTATCCTATTACGGATGAGGAATCTGAGTTTTAGGAGGGTTTAGGGACTTGCCTGAGGCCCAGAGCTAATAAATGGCAGAGCCAGGGATAACACCCAGCTCTGTCCAATTTCAACATTACTACATGTAATGGGTATGAATTTTATACTACAAACATTTATATGCAAGAAATGTCATTTTGCTCCCCCATCCAGAAATCAAATTACATTTATTCCAAGCCCCCATCTCACTGAACTGGAAAGGAAATTCAATTTGTTCTGCCCCTGTATAGTACCATATAAGAATATAGGAGATTTACATGGTAGACACTCAGAAATGTGGGTAAAAATTACATCTACAAGAAAGATATTGTGTATTAGTAAAGGAGGTGATCAACTTAGTAGTTATTTATGGAGTTGAATAAAAAGGAGAAAAGGTTTGTGCAGATTACCTGACACCATGATGAAGGAGAGAATTTCATCTTCTCTTGAACCATAACTGATGTGCTTAACCTCTCTTCCTGTGAAGTTTAATCCTCCACCTTATAAATCAAGTATTACATGAGATTGGAAGTATTTCTCATCTACCTTGGCATTGTCTGATTGACTTGGACATATGATCCCAAACATTAAACGCCTCATACTTTGAGAGGATATCTCCCCTGTGTTTGTCACTATTGTAAAACACCATGAGTAAAAGAAACTATCACAGTATTTGTAATATTGCCCACCATACCACTTCTCCCTGCTACTTCCTTTAACCTATAATTAATAATCTTATATAATTAATAATCTTATGCATAAATTTTAATAACATTTTCTATGATCTGTGGCAATAGAATTTAGATCTTTTCCTGGAGTGTCTATTTTATTATTTCCTAATTTATAATCAAAATATATGTGCATCTAAATATTTTTAAAGGTTCTTTAATGTTTTTATTAAAATATATCAATTAATTCCAGGTTATAATATTAATATTTAAGTGCCCATGACAAATTATATTTGTGAACAAGTTTAGTATTTGGTGACTTAAGGAACTATCTTTAATAACTCTGTTACATTACTTTAGGATTTTGACAATAAGGGTAACAACTTATGTTAAACTTTCATATTATTTTGTTAAAGTGGCAATATGAGCAGTAGGAATAGTGAAATTAAATGGCATTTTTATCTTACTGGTTTAAAATGTTTTATATAAATTTTTACATTTATCTAAAAAGTTTGTGAGGCTAAGTATCTTTATCCAAATTGATTTTTGGGCACAAGAAACTCAGAGATATGGGATGGTGACCCAAGATCCAAACTCGGTTATTGACTATCTGGGCCTGGTGCCTGGCTCACTACCCTTCTCACTACAACTTGGCACAATTCTGATAAAACCTATAAATTACTGCACAATATAAATTTGAGAACTAAGCTGAAGAAACATCATTGCAAAGGGACAGCTAATTTTCAAATACAGAATTGATGCAAGGAAAGAATAGATAATTCTCACTCAGTAATAAAACCAAAGAACACTTTTGGTTTGCTTCCTCTTTTATTTTCCTCTTTAATTCAAATGAGTTTTAAGAGTCATAATTTGAATTCCTGCCATTAGCTCCATCAGAAATATTAAACATTAAATAAAGTGATCCTTACTGATCATAAAATGAACACCATTTACTATTCTGAGATAGAAAATACTTTTATGTGAATAGTAGAGAAATTGCCAAAAAAGCTATTTTATTTCGGTCTATGGACAAGTTAATGTTCTACTGGAAAAAGCATACATATTCTGACCTAATTAATTCCCAGGGCACCTGGGTCTGAAAGAGTGCTCAGAAATGTTTCCAAATTTCCTCCACTGTCACATATAGGTTGCAGTAGCTAGACACATCTGACAGCAGGTCTCAGGCATACATTAGTCACCTCTGTATCAAGGTTTTTGTCATCATGCTTTCCCACACACATTCTACCTCAGGACATGAGCATATTTTATGTAGTCAAAAGTTCATTCCTGTCTCTGGGTACCTGGCTCCACTTGAGCAGACTTCCTTGCGATAAAAATGTGCTTATTGTTCTAAAGACATCATTTCCAGTCTCACTGTGCCTAATATTCAATTTGGTGTTTCCCTCTCAGAGGTAGATAGGGATAGTTTCAGGTACCTTCCCTGCTGCATATATAAGTTTAAAATACAGGAGAGGGCTGGAGAGATAGCTCAGTAGGTAGAGTACTTGCCTTGCAAGCACAAAGTCCTGGGTTCGATCCCCAGCACCACCAAAAAAAAAAAAAAAAAAAAAAAAAAAAAATACAGGAGAAACATGTATACACCAAAGTTTACAAAGAACAGAGTGGGGAAATGAGGCTCTGGTTATTTAGCACTTTGTCATGCAAGCTCTACAAATTTATTCTAGACAGCTAATGTAGTGGGTTGTTACTTTTATTCTCTATCCAGGAAGAAACTTAAACTTTATTTATATTTAAAAGTCTTTCTTCAAGAGCCATTAGGATAGATCTTAATGTACCTACGTGAGGAAATGATCTTTCTTTTCCTGTCATGCCACATTCTGTTCTTTAGAGTTTGTTTACACGTTGTTACTTGGGACATGCTAACTGCTATTAAAAATCAAACTAAATAGATAGTTAGCTAATAACAGCTCTTTTAATCCACTTAATTTGTTTTCTCATTTGAAGTTTACCCAAATAAAAACATTCCTTGTTTTTGGACGTGAATCTTCAACCTGTATGATTAATGGACATGTTCAAAACACTTTGTCTTATAAATGAAATGAAACCCTTATGAATGAAGCCCTTCTCTTGTTTTAACCTACAGGACAACATTTTTAAACTGGAGGACTCCCATTTTGAAAATGGCCGTGGGAAGAGTCCTTATGATCCTAAGTTGCTGACGGCATCTCTTTTAATAGGTATGTAGTAAAGGATCAATTAAACAGCAAATTGCTCATAAAAATAACCATGTTGCTTGTTTACTTTTTATCTACCAAGTATTTCACTATTAATCATAAAAAAAAATTTAGCAGGAGAACATCAGTTGTGATATGGTTCAGTATTTTGAAAATGAAGAAAAAACACTAAATGCTCTTTTGGTACTTGCACTATCAAGTCTGGTTCTTGGTTGTAATGATTTAGTACCATTTTTTAAAAAGAGTGTGACTTAGTGCTAGCCTAGCATGTATGAGGCCCTGGGTTCAATCCCCAGTAGTGAAGAAAATTTAAAAAGAAGAAATGAAAAAGTCCTGTTTAATCAATGTACCTCCCCACTTGAACTTCAGTATTAATCTGATAAAAAATGTTTTTTGATTTTCATCTCATGAAAAGGTTGCTTAAAGAATATTGAGAAATTCTTAAGAAACAATGCCATTCATTCTATCTTGCTAAATATAGTCAAGGTCCATAACTGCCTCAACATTTGGACACCTTGTCCCACACAATCAGTGTAAATGTCTGATTGGCCACACAATCAGTGTAAAGGCCTGATTAAACAGGCCTTTTTCACTTCTTCTTTTTTAATTTTCTTCACTACTGGGGATTGAACCCAGGGCCTCACACATGCTAGGCTGCACTAAGTCACACTCTTTTTAAAAGATGGTACTAAATCATTAAACCAAGAACCAGTGTCCCACACAAACAGTGTAAATCAGCACTGTTGGCAAAGCCCTCCAGTGTTGCTCAAGTTTTCTCAACCTTTATCTTGTATACTAGGATATTCTAAGGAAGCTGTTGCTTGTCTGCTTTTGTGACCTTAGGCCTTTTTAAAAATAGGCCAAGGCATTTTGTGATTTCCTCTATCTTTCTTCTCACCATGTTTTATTCAAGCTTTCCTTTTTCCTCTTTTACTTCAAGGTTGCAGCTGGGGGGTGGGGTGTTCAGCTGTACTTCAGAAGGGCAGAAGCAGGAGGATGAAATTAGGTAGAAGTAGGAGAAAACAATAGTGTGTACTGAAAGAAAGAATATTTTGCATATCCTTTTAACCCTCTCCATGCGGGGGTTAGATTTTTACACAAACAGTGGTTAATTATAAAGTAGTATTTCCTTCCTTCCTTCCTTCCTTCCTTCCTTCCTTCCTTTTATTTTGCTTTGTATTTCTTTATTTTTTGAGGCTACCAACAACATAACACATGAAATATTCTGTTGTGATTCTGCATAGTGATGTAGAAATGATGTACTTTTGCCCTTTTTCTATAAAATATAGAACATAATTATTTGATAACAACCAAAATAATAGTGAAAAGTTTCTAATATAAAATTGCTAGTTGAATTTCGAATAATAAATCTAAATTTAAAAAATAAATCATTACCTGATATGTCATAAATTCATAAACCTTTTCATCATTTTCCTTTTACAAATAACTCCTTTTATACTTGAGAAAATAAAATGCTAGTCATGTAGCCTACTGCATTAACTATGAAGATAAATTTTTCCACTGTTGCATGGTGTTTACTTTATCACTAATCCCTATTCTATGAAGAATAAAACCACTTCAGCATAAATCATCTCATTGCTTTTCAGATCTAGACAATTTTATTCCATTTGATCCATTTATGCAGTACTTTAACAACAGTTTCAGACATGGAGGAATGTAGCATACTTATAATTTTCCTATTCTCAGGTAGCTTAGTGATTATATGTGAATGCCCTCCTCAAGAGTATGTGCTGAAATCTGAAACCCATCTCAAAAAATAGGAGGATCCAATTGTCATGTATAACTAAAAAGAATAATATTTTAAAAAAATAAATATTAAAAAATAGGAGGAGCTGTACCTTGTTCTGACTTGCAAGCCAATACTTATTCAAATTTGCACACTGAGAAAATATGTATTTCCTCAAAAAGCAGGATGCAGAAGCCTTCTTAAGGCTGCAGCATGGAGCAGCCTTAGTTTATGGTATGCTTCTCAGTAGGGTTTTGCTTGATTATTTATTTTAATATTCCATTGAGAAAGGATGATGACAGGTAGATATTACATAGCTCCTATGGTATGCAACCATGCAATATTCACAAAGAATATAAAACTTCATAATTTTGTTTTTATATTAGAATTTCTTTGAAAAAGATGTATAGATTTTATGAAAAGAAAGAGAATGAGGGAAGGTCAGCAAGTCAAAGAGAGGATGTGTGGTTGAGAAAGAACAATAGACATTTCAGAAGAACAACCTTGACACAGAATTCCATTCCTCACATACCCAATATGGAAAAATGACCAAGGAACTTTCAGAGGTAGAAATGCTTATTGACAAGATCAGAACAATTAATTTCTGAACCAGGTAAACAGAAAGATGCAGAAAAAGGAACAAGTCCTCTTAGATCTGATAAAATCACTCAAAATACCCACAAAACCATTTGAATTCAAGACCTGTAACTCTCTTTATGGGGCTTGTTTATTTCCTTCATAACTATGTTATTAATTCTTCTTACAGTACATTTAATTCCCCTTGTTGAGATTTTCTTGGCATTTTCTTATGCTGCTTTAAAAAGAATGCTTTCTAGTTTAATAGAGGTTTTTAGCATAAATATTTTCCTAAACACTTCCCAAATTCTTTTACAAATGGGGTAACAGCTGTCCCTGAAATACACAGGTTACACTTTGTATACTAGAAAATGGTCATTAGGAAAGCCTATCTGCCCACATAATCCAGAGAAGTTTCCCCCATTTCAGCACATAAGATAGAAATTTTTAGGTGGTTCCAGGCTGCTTCCTTCCCCCAATACTGGGAAACAAAATTCCAGGTTTGGCTCAAACCATCTATAAGCTGACCAGATGGATTTTTGTAGCAGATATTTCTTAAACCACCAATCCCAGTATACTACAGTTTCAACTAGTAGTATACTTTAAAACCAGATGACAGCTGAAAGATTTAGTTTATAAAAACTATCAAGATTTGGTATAACCTCTTTCCAAAAAGTCATGGATTTTTAAACTGATAACCATAGAAAATGTGATTTCTCATCTAAGTGATGCATAGTAACTGAATTAAGTCCACAAATCCTATAACATGTCCTAAGTTTTTCCAATCACCTTATTAAAGGTAATTTTGCCAATCTTCTTTAATAATGATCTTGTCAATATGAAATTGCTCCAGAATTTATTTTTAAAATATTTCTGATTCCTTCCACCTGCAAATATTTTTTATGTCTTTGTTTGAAATTGCTTTATTAAAGATAGCAGTTGCTCCCTTGCTCAGAATAAATGCCAGGTGTGAACACATCACAAGAATAAAACCTAGTATTTTCCACACTAATTAAGTACCATCTCACATTTTCATGATGTGAAAGGAATAGTCAACTTGAGAGCAATTTTATTTCCTTATTGAAATCTTTTCCAGGCAATGAGGCACTAATAATTTAGAAATATTTCATCACTAAGAGATATTATTGAAGTCTATTTCAAAGGTCTGGGACTTTCATTTAAGGTTTATATCTTTAAGCTAGAATTTTGCCTTGATTCAGGAAAGAATATAATTTAACATCAGAAAATGGTCTCACTGGGTGTTAGGATAAGTAAGGTACTCCCTAAATTAATTAAATGAAATTGAGAAAATTATTTGAACCTCTCTGAACCTTAATTTCTTTGCATGTAAAATGGTGTGCCATACCAATTCTACTAGCTTGTTGTGAGAAATAAGACAGTGTAATGGCATGCTACCATTTTGTGTATTTGCATATTTCTGGAATATATGTGAAGTAAAAGCAAACAAATAATAACAACAACAACAAACCTAGTAGCAGTGGCCCCCTGTGGGTAGCTGGAAAGCAGATTAGGCGCATTATAAGTTTTATATTTTTAATTCTGTACCATATGCATATTTTACTACTTAGAAAATGTTAGTTTTAAAAGAACAGAAGTAACAAAACAGAAGGAAGGTGCTTAATAAATGTAAAAAATGTAACATTGTCCCCATATCTTTCCATTCCAGGGAATTAATTTTAACTGTGCTCTGTGTGTGTTGTTGTGTGTGTTTTGTGTCTGTGTTGTGTGTGTTTTGTGTGTGTGTGTGTGTGTGTGTGTGAGAGTGAGGGGGGGGAAGGGATAGAGGTATAACTTTCTTTTTTCCCTTCTGTTTCTAATTACTCTACTAGCCTGTGAGTGGAGTTTACTTAAGGTGTTAACAACCTAAAGTCTTGGTATTTAGGTCTGTTTGATTTTTGCTCACATCCATGTTACGCTTTTCACCTGTGTTAGTAATGCTGCAATTCCATCAGGAAATAGTTTTTTTTTTTTTTTTTTTTTTTTCTTTCTGTTTCTCTTCACCACACCCTTCTTAGGAATGGTAATCTGATACATTAACTGATCTAAGCCACATTTTCTTCTTCATTTTGGCTATGAACAGAAAGTCTAGAGTGCGTATAAACATTTGTTTTTAAAATACATGCTTCTCAGGTAACTCAACCATGATGGAAACATAGATCACAAAAGTTTCTTTTCTTCTCATTAGAAAATACTTTCCTTAAAGACAGTTTTAAAAATTTAGGAAAGAATGGTGGTATATTCAAATAGCCATTTTCATCTTTGACAGTTTCAGATGGTTAGTTACATCTATCAACACTAATTTAATCTTAATCTAATATAATATTGTTGAGACATCAAAATACCCAGGTGGTAGTTTTTTGTAGAGATTTAAAGACTTTATTGGACAGAGTATACAAAACCATATATGTGTTTGTGTGTATTTGTGTTATATATAATTGTGTTATGTATAGATAAATGAAACAATTCCTTATTATCATCAATTTAATAAAATTGGACAACTGTCGTATTTCCTTTCACTAGTGACTCAGTATATGTGGAAAACTCAAAAACTGTATCACAAATGTAATGCCATTTGAATTACTGCAGAAAAACATTTACCTACTTCATATTTTCAAGAAAACTTATATTTAGGGTCAGAAAATTGTCAACACTATGCTCCAGAATCAACATATAATTTGATAATTTTATAAATGACCTAGAATCTACAAAAGATGTTTGGCTAGTAGGTTTTCATTTTAGACATATCTGTTATCCTAAAGTAAGTCAAAATTGAAGTCTACTAAATTATTTTAAATACAGATTTTTAGTTATCAATGGATCTTTTAATTTATTTATTTATAGTGTTGCTGAGTAACAAACCCAGGGCCTGGCACATGCCAGGCAAGCCCTCCACCCCTGAGCTACAACTCCAGCTCTTCTAAATTTTTTATAGTCAAACATCTTTAGATCATTTCAAATAGCCACAGATTAGAACACTTCTTTACTGTACAGTGAAAATGTTCAAGTCCACTAATTGATATTGTATTTCTGTTTCATAAGTAAGAAAGAGGAGGATATTTTACCACCTGTATTTTTGGGCAAAAGCAATAAAGACATCATACTTATTTGGAACAATCAGCCCTGGTGAGAACCCCTATAGAAATCTCTCCAGCAATCTCAACAGGAAATCTGATCTAAGGCCTGGTACAAAGGAACAGTAACTGACAATGAGTATGGACAGTAAGAGAAGGTGCCCTCATGGCCACCTAATCATCTGGTCTCCTCCAGCTCAAGAAAACCTGGCTCTTGTTAAAAACAATATGTGGGTGGGAGGTAATTTCCTATGACTGGAGGCAACTGGTGCCTAACCTGCAAACTTCCTTTCCTTTATAAGACAATATCTTAATTTAACTCTCTTTTAGGAATATTGAGTTAATAGCTTTTCTACTGAACACCTTTTCTAATATGAACAAGTTTTCTATCTGCTCTGAAAAGAATAATAAAATCAGACTCACTACCTTTGCCTTCGTTTCTATTGATTTTTGCCATCCTCATATGAAAGCAAGCAATATAATATATCACATTTTGTGATAATAGAATATCACAAAAAAATGCATCAGGATGGTGTTTTACATCCAAATAACAGTTTTGCTGTTGCTATTTCAACTGCCTCTTGAATAGAGTTTGTGTGTAATAACAACCGTAGTTATGAATTTCATTTACCCTAAAGAAATTAACTGACAGAATGATTAATCAGTGGCATTTTTGACTCCACCATTTCCGGGTAAATCCCCTGTTGAGCAAGGCCTGTCTGATGTTAAATTGCTGTCTTCACCTTTTTGTCATTTTGCTTTCACTCACCCTGATTTTCACCACCTAGTGTGGTTCATGGGCAATGAGGCTCAACAGCTTTTGATTTTTCAAGGTTAAGAAGAGCCAATGCTTCCTCCCACACATGTTCCAACCTGAAAATGTTTAAAGTTGGTAGGTGTTTCACAAGACATTTTTACCTAACATCCTCTTATTTGCACACACACAAAAAAACATTCACCTGATGTTTAAAATTACTTTGCATTTATGTATCAATTCTTTGTAAAAAGATAAAACATTAACTTTTATAAAAACATTACAGTGACTAAATAGGGGTTAACAATAAAGAGACAATAGGCCTTTAAATGTTTCAAAGGGCCTTTGAAATTTATAGGTACCTGATTCATAGCATTTTTTGATCTTTAGAAAAGGGTATTTCTTTACCTGTAGTCAGGTAAAACATTATCATCATATTTCAATGTGGGCAAGTCACATTTGCACTTGAAATTTAATTAAGTGAAGAGAATGCAAGGTGCTTTTGAAACTCAAGGATACCTTGCTCTGACAATTTAGGATGATATATGAATACTCTTTATTTACCTAATAATCTGTACTCAATATATTATCTAAACAATATGTGTGTTTATCTTTAGTCACAACAATCCAAAATAAGAGAACAATTTTTTGCACAGTTTTCAGGATAAGGTATTTACTTACATGCAAGTTTAAAGCGGTAACTTCTTGTTCAGTGATTTTTCTCTTGTAGATATTTTCCATTATTCTGCAGATTCTTCAAAATCAAGCCCATTAAACACACATCAGTGAGCTAAATGATATAATAAGTTGCTTTGGGTGGGACCACTGAGAGTATCTATTTTACTTTACAAAGCTCTTGTTTAGGAGTGAAAAAGGAAGATGTAAACAAAGAACATTATATATGGAATCAGACTAATAAGATTTACCCAAATTCATTTATATATAAAGATTCACTGATTGTTTTCCATTTATCTACCATGAGACTACCTGGAAAATAATAACACTAAACAAATGTTTAAGTTATAATTTATCTATGCCCTATTTACTTTCTGAATATTTTCTAACTCAATAAAGCAAAACAATTAGCATAGTAGTTATCAACAAAATAATATTAAGATTTACTGTAATTATTGTGGATTGTTTGAAGAAATTTTTATCATTTTTGTTGTTTCATTTTGCAAAAACATTAATTCAGTGTAAGTAGGTAGGCGATTATGTGTTAAGTGGAAGAAATAATAGAGACACTTCTTGATTCAGACACAGAAAACCCAATTTTTACAAACTTGAGTTTCCAAACATGGTATGGTTTAATGTAAAAGGCTTGGAATGAAACAGGCCTGCGTTTGAACCTTCAGCTCGACTTGCCTAGGCATTAGCTGAGCAGTCCTGGATTTCTTGAACTATAAAATAGGGACAACATTATTTACGTCATGGGGATGTTGACAGAACTAAAGTGAGATAATTTGAAAGTGTCAAGCCAAAGCCTGACTGCCTGCCAAGCACAGAGCAGTATTCAACGAATCGAACTGCTCTTTCTCCTGCTTTTCTTCCTTTCCCTTTTGTTGTTTACCTTCTGGTTATGATCTCTCCATTATTAAACTCCTACTGAGATTTAACTCAATTTAGTAGTAGAAAGTCAAAAAGCAGTGAAATATTTAACAGTAAGATTATGATCTGAGTTTGCCAAAATTTCCTCCTCTTCAAATATATTTCTGTTAAATCTGAGGACTTATAGTGCACTTATTTTGGGCCTATATAATAGCTTGCACCAACTTAGAACATTTGTCCCACCAGATTAATTAAAAAAATAAAAAGCAGGAAAAAAACTGGCAAAGAAAATATGGGTCCTTTCAGAATTACAGTAAAACTTCACTAATTCAGATCCTACTAGAAAAAGGTACATAAACAGTTTAATTGCCATTAAAATAAGCAATAAGCAAGATTTTACAATGATCTCTTACCCCACTAAATAAGGTTATTAGAGACATAGTAGTTTTACACACATTTACAAAAAAAAAAAAAAACGTGATGAGTATAGTTTGTATTTTTGCCTTTTGTAAATTTAGTCACTGGTTTTAGTGGGAAAATAGTAAAATTTTATATATTAGCAATGTTCACACAATCAGTTTTTACTCAAATTTTCTAAGTGAGTATTAACTGAATAGTCAGGTATGTGAATGATCATTTGGTAAAGCACTCTTTCAAAAAACACAGGATGAAACCTAAGTAGATTTGCATAATGATAATTGTAGCATTTCTGTCTCCAGTGTGATCATAACATGAAACTTGTATTATCTTTTGTTTGTCTTGCCTTAATTGAATTAAATAATACCTATGTGATTTCATTTTGCCATTCCACAGATGGAGAATTATACTCTGGCACTGCAGCTGACTTCATGGGGCGAGACTTTGCTATATTCCGGACTCTGGGGCACCACCACCCAATCAGGACAGAGCAGCATGATTCCAGATGGCTCAATGGTAGGTGTACGTGCAAGAACTCAGGCATGTAACCTGTACATTAAGTCATTGAAGAACTTTCCCTTTATAGTATATATAACTTGACTTGAGATTTAGTGTATTGTTAATGCTAATGGTAGTGACCTCATGACTGGGTGTGAGAAAGTTGGGCAAAAAGAGAAAAGAGAGATTAAAATTTCAGGAAGTACATGTTTTGTGCCAAATGCGAAGTTTCTCAGTAGTTAGCTGTGGAAAGAGATCTGGGATAGAGCTACGGAAGGGAGGTAATGGAAAAAGATAAGATGGTTTACCAATTCTTTCTTACAGGGACACCACAATGAATCTCACAACATAGCATTTTTCCCCCTCCACATCTCCCTTTATTGCCTTGAGAACATAATATAAGGTACTGAACATCAAAAACGTTTTTTCAGTGCTAATAACATTATACTGACACTGTTTTCAAAATTTCAAAGGAGTTTCATATCATTATTTCACATGATTTCACCTCTAATCCTCCCAAAGATTCCCTCTCACATTTTATAGGTGAGAAAATTTAGATCAATATAGTATCTAACCCAATAGTCAATGATTTGTAACAGGAATCTGAACTTTAGACACAGTCTTAATTACTTGAACAAGTAGATTTTTTGTTGTTGTTAATTACTCCTTAATTTTTTTACCTTAGTTTAACATAGCAAAATGTGTATATGCATATGCTTGAAATAAATAAATGTTTTCATTCAGGTTTTTAACTAAATGGTCCTTATATATGCTTCTATGTAGTGGGAATGTCAGCCACACTTGTTTTCCCTGCCCTTACTTCTGGGAACCCCCAAATTTATTTTGTCACTTTTGTCCTTCATTGATCTGTTATAGAAAAACCACAAGTTGGCCTCTACACCTCAGCGATACTTCAGAGGACCATGAGTTGTGTGTGACAATCTTTGTTCTGATTTATCCTGTGCTTCAAAGTGAATATTCAAAACATAAATCAGACCTCAATTTACCTCAGTCAGCATCTCTTTCCTCCTGTGGCAATGTTTCTGATTGTCCTGTTATTTTTCATGCATTAGGGACAAAGATATGACTCTTAGATTCCTCATCTGTCTCTTCTGCCTTTGCTCATAATTGTATTGGTATTCTTCATAAATTAACCCAATAAATTTCTTTTGTTCTCATCTCTTTTTTGTCACTATATTCTTCCAATGATCTGAAATCTTGCACCCCTATCTCATGGGAAAACCCTTCTTTTAATCAGGGTATGCCACAATGTCCCTACGTGTTTATGTTCATACAGCCTGGTTAGGATTTATTTTCTCAATATTTTCACTTCCTTCAGTCACTTTCAATATGAATTTCATCTAATAGTCTATCCCTGAGCCACTCTTCCTCCAAAGGTCACTATGACCTTGTCTAACTTTTTATCAATCTCCATTTAGACAACCTCTCCTACAGCACTGCTAACTAGCCCGTTCTCCATGGTCTCTTATAGTAGATTCCCTTATTGCTCCTGTTTCCTCTATACATGGCTTCGGTTCCACACTGTTGTTTTGTTGTTTTAAATGCAGATGATGCCTAAGACCATTCCTGACTGAGTACCAACACTGTGGTAGCCTTTGGGTATGTAGCCAAATCCCTCCTCCTTGGAGCAGAGCCAGAGGACAATTGTGGAATATCTACCATCAATTATTAAACCTGGAATGTGTGTGGAGACAAAATGAGTCAGGAAAAAAAAACCAAAAAAATATCTGGTCTATTCTCAAACGGAAATATTTGTGTGAAAGGAAGAATGTTTGTTTTTTATTCACAAGAAGGTGACTTTGATCTGCTAAGGACTCTAAGGGGTGTACAGGCTTTCACTGTCCATGAGAAACAAAATCTCATTAGAAGATGGAATAGCATAAAGCAGAGTGTAGTATCCATTTCATTTTTATGGCCTTGGAGGAAAAAAAGTCATCAAGTTAAAGCTGCTTTTATGCTGCACGCTTGCATGTTGACAGCTGAGTCTGAAGAATTTACACTGTGGGAAAACACAGTCATTGTCCGCAGTTCTGTACTTCATCTCTGAAAATGTGTAGTTCATTTGAGAATTCAGTTATCAGTCTCTCAGCACTAAACGTGAGAACTGATTTCTCCAAATTAGCACAGAGGTTCCATGTGACAGGGTGCAGAAACCAGGCTGCTGTGAGATGGAACCGAGGGCCTTGAGAAATCGAATACCATCTCAGAATGAAATTGGAAACACAGTGTTTACACACTCATGCATAAAATAAATGAGCTTTGAGGAATCAGCACAGACTACACAATCATCTGTGTTGCCAGAAGGAATAAATTGCCTTGTAAGATATTTTTTCCAGGGGTCTTTGGAGCTATTAAATTAATTTTGGCATATGCTTTACTTTAAACTTTTCTGAAATAGGTTCAACTCTTTTGGAAGAATTAGTTCATCTATTTTAGATGGCTCTTAATTTTTTTTCCTGCTTAAGAGAGAAAAAAACTCAACTAAACTAAACAAACAACGCCCCCCCAAATCATCTAGAATTGGAGCCTGACATATCTTAATTTTTTAATAGTGGAATTTTACCACTTTCATAATTACTATTTATTTAGCGTTTTTAAAACAAAACCAATAAAGTTTCACTTCAGTTTTAACAGGAAGAAATGGGAAGGAATTAAAGACATTTAAAAGAGATGAATAATCTATTTCTTACATATTAATATATAATAGCATTTTTAAAATCCTCATCATGTACACTAAACCCTGTTTTAGGTTCACAAGTGGTTAGAACAACTTTTGATTTCACAAAATGTACTAGTGTGTTAGTTTGACATGATATACCAAAATTCACTGTGTTTTTCTTGT
Source organism: Sciurus carolinensis (assembly GCF_902686445.1). Lineage (NCBI taxonomy): Eukaryota > Metazoa > Chordata > Mammalia > Rodentia > Sciuridae > Sciurus > Sciurus carolinensis. Next base: position 57,367,249 of record NC_062220.1, read on the forward strand.
GCTATATAAATGCATGCTTTTAATATAATATGATTTTTAACTTCAGTTACAATTTCAGCTTGCTATTAATTTGGAATAAAGTAATTTTTTGTGTATGTCATAGTAAAATAAACAATATAAGCAAATAAATTTATGCTGCTGATAGAATTGCTTAACATTAAGTCTGCAAATACTACTGTAATTACTGAGCTCATTGCCCATTCATTAGAGGAGATGAAGGACTAGTCCTCATTTATTTTTTGACTTGATGAAGACTGTTTTCCAATATTGTTTATCTTGGAATAATGTTGGGATGCCATATAATTTGAAAGAATGACTATGTCTTTAAAGTGAGAAAGTTTCCTCTTAACTTTGGCCCTTTATGTAAGGAAAAGATAATACTACCTACATTCCATGATCATTTTTTAAAAAAACATGACCACATGACAACATAAAAAAAGGACTGAGCAACTGCTTGGCATTTAGTAAGCACTTCATAAATGTTAATTATCTCTATATCCTTTATTCCTCTTCCACTGGGTAAAGCATGCTTGGGAAGCTTTGTCAGACTCATTCTGTGAGTGATTATAGTTGAGTCAGGGTGAAAGGGCAGACAGAGTTGGGCCTAATATATGAAACCACATGGATGCCTGAGAGAGCTAAGGCCTGGTGAACACAAACAGAACTAATTACAGTGCCCGGAGTGTGAGGCCTTCCCACTTGTTTCAGGAAGACCTGTTTTCTTTTAATGGAATTTCCTAAAAGGATCATGCCTGTGGATAGACCAACCCACTTGTTTTTTTCTGTAATTGGAATGGTATGTGAGCCAGGGTTCTACTTCCTCTCCCTTGTAACATTCATACATGATGGTCTGCCCTCACAGGAATCAGCACCATTTCCTCTGTGGTCACGTACTAGGATATTGCATGTTCTCTTAAGATTCAAATTTCTCCACAAAATTTGTTTTTAGAAAAATAGAACCAAAAAACATGACTGCAGATAAACTGTGAGTGTACAAATTAATATTATGTGGTATCAGATACCAATCTCAAATCACTCGTACAACTCTTTTAATAAGCTATTTTAATTCAACCAAGTTGGAAGGTACTTATTGTTCTTTAATAAGTGAAATATATCATCCAGTTTTTCATGTCAGACTTTTTAATGATGTCATTTCTCTAGCTTAAGTAAATTAGTAAGATTTTTCTGATATTTGGAGAAAAAGCCCTCTGAAAACCTTGCTTTATGGTTATATGAGTAGATAAATCTTACAGAAGTTGAGCAATGATTCAGTTAAAATAGAAACAACAAGGGCTCTTTGGGTCTTTGAAGATTATGAATGAAATACCAAGGATGTAGTATTTTTAACTTTTAATTACATCTGAGTTCCGACTGTACTCATTATTGTCCATTCTGGAGTATCAGTATATAAAATCTCACAAATAAAAGTGACGATATTGGGCTGGGAGTGGAGGTAGTAGTTTGCCTAGAATCCCCAGTACCACCACCACCAAAAACAAAAAGGAAATATTTGCAGTTACTTTTTCCTGAAATTGTGCTAAAACATGAAAAGGCAATACTTTAAAATAAGTATTTATATCTATATTACCAACTTAGCAGTCATCATTGTGTTTTCTCACGAAATCTATTACGTAGAATTTTCATCCTAATAAAGAATGCACTCCCCATCAGAGTAAAATCTTTTCAATAAATAAATATGTACCATGAAATTATTCTGTCCTCTAAATGGTTAGTAAAATCATTAAGTATGCCTGTATTTTCCATAAAGAGCTAATAGTCACCAAAGTATACTGTCACTTGATCTCCTTTTCAAGGACCTACTTTTTCTGGTCACTTTTGTCTAGGAAACATCACTTTTAACCTGTTTTATTTGAAATTACATTGCATAAATGAGGAATAGTGAATAAAGCCTTGGAGTAAAAATTAACCTGTTAGAAGAAATATGCTTGAAAGCTGATCTTTTCATGCCTCTACAAAAATGTCTCTGAATAAAATTGTTATGATATACCATTTAATATTTTTGATTGATAAACTAAAAAGTATCATTCTCAGATGTGGCATATTGGTCTCAACACTTATTTAAGAATTAAATGGTGAGAGGAGAAATAAACATAAGTCTTATATTTACTTAAGATAGGCCTACTTTTTAAATTAAAATTGATCAAAACATAAAGATGAGAGAATTGCTTGGGAAATTCTTTAAAGTGAAGCCAGCTCCTTTTCCCTCTTGTTTTTAACATTTTTCTCTCTCTTGTCTCACCATCAGTTTAATGAATACAGAGCCTGTCTATACCAATTTCCTCTTCCAGAGTCACTACATTCAGAGCTCAGTGGGCCTCAATAGGGATTTACTGCTGACTGGGTAATCTGGGTTCCTGTGTGCACTGACATCAAGCAAGAGATTTACCCAGAGAAGTGGATACCATGACAATGCGTGTAACCATGGTGTGACTGGCCTCCCTGACATGGCTCTCAAAAGCTTTCCCTCTGTGAAAACAGAAGCCTGTTTGCAAATTAATTAGTTTCTGGCGGCAGCTTGATTGTTGACCCAGAGTTTGTAGAGTGGAAAAACAATCAGATTAGTGTGCTCAGGGTAAAAGACCACTGTGCACTTGCGTGTGGCTTGCTCAACTATTGAAGCTATGAATGAAGTGAAACAAATTCTATTCTGAGAAGCCTAGGCAGAGGTTAAGTATGATGAGCCTGGAGATCCCCAACAGCAGGGGCTGGGGAATTAAAGGATTTTAGCCAGATAAAGCTGAATGACGGGAAGCAATGCCATTGAATTTTAATGACATGGATAGTTTTGACCCAAAGGGAGGAAAAAATGCCACTTGTTATGTTTTAATCATTCTGAGTGTAAGGGATAGGTTTGCAATATTCAATTAAATATTCAAGGTAGGCTTGACATAAATGCTTCTAAAATGGAAAATTTCATAAACTTTCAAAATGGAAGGTATTAATTATAATCTCCCAAAAGGTAACTTGATGATATTGAAATGAAAAAGTTATAAAGTAACCTGTTTTTTCATGTTGATAAAATGTTTTTATATTTACCTCACTAATGTATAAGGTATAAACTTCAGATGTCCCATAAAATTAATCCTGAGTCAAAGAGAAATGTTGACTCATGAGAAAAAATATTCTGCCATTTATTTTTACACAATTTATTTAATACAATTATACCTAAAAAAATTTTGTCTTCAACTTTAGGACAAAGAATTGTAGATGGCAGTATTTGATGATTTAAATAGATTTTAATTCAAAAGTTATTGATTATGCTTAATTTTGTAAGATTACATAGTACTTCAAGCCATATACACTTGTCCTTTTTAGATGCAACTAAATAGATGTGTCTTCCTTTCTGGATACAACTGATAGATGTTTCTCTAAATACTGCACTAATGGCTATCACAATATTTTCCATTCAAAAATCATTATGTCTCCATTTCAAAGTAAATTGAATCCAGATTTCATTGCTTATCAAGTCCTTTATCATCTAATTCTTAGTGACCTCTCCAATATTAAACACTACCATAAGCGATTCAAGTAGAGTCAGTGGTCCTCAAATGTGTTATCTTTTATTTAACCTTACTATTTTCCCAATGGATTTTGAGTATTCCCCTCTTCAAATCCTGAGAATAGAAGCTTGTTTGTATGGCCTAACACCCTGCTTCATGCTACAGGATGTTTGAAATAAGAAACTCTTTTATGACTCTGCTTCATAGGCCCAGAAGTTAAACTGCTTCAATGTGTATACCAGGTCCACCATCAATTTCTTATGTGACTTAGGAAGTCATTTACTTCATTTGTATTCACCGTGTATTTATGTTTGTGTAAAAAGGTTAATACCAATGGCTCATATGGTTTTTCTGGGGATGCATAAGACAGACTACGTAGAGTAATTAGAACAGTGTCTGACATTGTGGGAAATACTGAAGGTGTTACAACAATGTTGGTGCTGTCCTATGTAGACTACCTGCATGATAGTACATAATGCACATTTGGAAAATTAATGCAATGAACCAATCTCAATCATGCTTCCTTTTTTTAATCTGCTCTCAAACTATTTTGTTTTCTTTGTTTTATTCAATTGATAACTACTGCTATATGAGATCTGTAGTACCTGAGGAAGATATAAAATATTTATCTTTAGTATTAAAATAATACATAAAATATTGCTTATCTTATTGTGTTTAACAAAATTAGTGGAAGAAACAATGACATGATGAACAGTAATTAAGGCTAAAATTCAAGTAAATGTGTTTCTGTGTTAATTTAGCTCCAGTAAGTATAATACTTACCATTTAAGTAAAGAAACCATTAGGTTAATACTTGTTAAAAATTTTTTTGATATAATGGTTAGGAAGAAATTGTGATTATGATTCCAGAAAAATCATCTCTTCTGCCATAATTCAATTTAAACTTTTTTTCATGAGGAGACAACTGTAACCCATGGGATGGTGGTCCACTGTGTAGAGTTTCTGGAGCCCTACTGTGTGGGTGGGCAAGTGTAGGCAGTTGGCATAAGCTCTCTGTGCTCAAGCTCTCCTTTTCCCCAAACAGAAATAAAAGTAGTTTCTTCCTCATTTTGTTGTTAGAAGCATCATGATGAGTGAATACATGTAATGCATTTGGAAAAGTGACTACTATTAACAAAAAATAAATTATAACCTCAAGTTGATATTAGCTGGTTTCATATTATGTGAGAATTTCAGATTAGGACAATAAAAACACTTAAATATATGAGTCACTTAAAATGTAGTAAACTGCACAATCTCACAATGGAGCAGCCACATATTTCTAGGAAAGCAATGAAAGTGGCTTGAGGAAAACAACAGCAGATGAAGTGATAGTGACCCATGCCCTATCCCTGGACTCTGGCTGTGTGTACAGGATTTCTTGCTTAATGGTGTCTGCTCATTTTGATGAAAACAGATCTACTACTCTTTTACCTTCCTATAAAGAAAAAGAATTTATCTAAGGTTAGTGACATCTTTACAGCTAAATTATATATGATAAAAAAAGAACATTGAAAAGGTTCTTAACTTCACATACCAACTAGTTACAAATTGTAAAATACAACCCAGGAAAAGAGTCTTGAAATTGCTTTTTCAACAATGTTAGTAAGACAGATTAAAGTATATATAGATGCACTTAAAAGGAAAGTATTCAAGGTAAGGATGTTTTGGTCACTTTAAGAAACTAGACAAGAGAAAATCAAAACCCCTTTACTCTGACCCTGCCTCCTACCCCTGGCTCTCAGCAATGTATCTATTTCCCATAGTATTTGAATCATACATACACTTTGCATCTTAGACTGTATACTATTACACATGATATCATGATTATTTAAAAATGTATTAGTTTCAAAATAAATATATTATTTTAAACTGAATTATTTATTGATAGTAATTTTGTAAATAAAATAATGCAATTTAAAAAAACTATAAGTATAGTTTGTTTTATTTTACTTGATGATTTGCTAAATTATAACTATTTTGGATTTAATGTAGGTTGATTGCATAAGGGACCCATCAAAATGTGTCTCTTCAATATGCTTATAAATGTGTCTAAATTCATATGAATCCAAATAATCTCTTTGCTCATTTAAAAATGAGGAAAAGATGTCAGAGCTTCAATACCAAAGAGCTATTCTATCTGTACATTTATAAAATTCTAATAAGAATGTGTACAGGAAATTGGTGACAGTAGACTTGGTTTTCCCTTGGGATCCACACAGCCTTTTCAGCTTACCACACAATAGGATTTAAATTACACAGTCCTGTTTTAGTCTTACATTATAAAATGTTATATTTATACTTCAGTGAACTTTAATCTCATTGATCCTAAACATTAAGTAACATCAAGGCTTATATCCACTTAATAACTGTTCTTTAATTGCTTAATACTCATAGAACCAGTATTTATTTGTCAAATGTTTTCAAAATGCATTTATGAATGGAAACAAATGCTATAGAAGGAACAAAATCTTATACATCAAAAAATGAACTCAATATAAATTGAAAGACATGGATTATCACAATGAGAATTACCTTACTCATTTTGAATGAATTAAAGGAAAATTTAGTCATAAAAACAATTCAAATAATAGAATATTTTACAGGCCTAAGATGGATCAAAAGTCACTTAACATCTTTGATCAATTAATTAAGTGCTCACAGTAACCATATCAAATATTTTGACTGAAGAGAAACTATTAAAGTAGTGGGATAGTTCTGAGTGCCATAAGAAGGCATCAATAATTGACAATCCTGAAGTGTTATTTCTCCTTATTTCCTTTTAAAATCACAAGAAAGAAATCTCACTTTCTTCACAAATGATATCAAGGTAAATAGAGGCAACTTTGATCAAAACTCAGTGCCCATATAATAACATTATAATCGAACTACATTTGAGAAAACTTGACATATCATGTGTTGATGACTCACAGAGTCTGAAGTAATTTTACATTCTTTTTCCCTTAACTGAGTCTGCTTTATTTCATTCCTAATTCCTGAATGAGAGTAACAGGCAGAAGGCAAATTGAAAGATTATCTGGAGCTGGGACCATGGCAAAAGGAAATAGAAATATATAGTGTTGGACAGTCAGCATGTCCACCCTTGGATGCTGCCTGGCACAGATGTCATTTGGTGGTGACACAGAAGAGGAAGCACCAGAGAGTAAAGTTGCCATGTCACATTTGCAAAATCTCCATCAAGGTTATCATTTGTGAGTCAACTTTGTCATTTTGCCTTGGTGAATGTGCTGCAACTCCATTTATCTATACTGGTTGTAAGCTACTTATGAATTCACAAGTCATTTGTTCTTGAAAATGATCATATTTTACAAGCAAAAGACGCTACTAGTGCACCATTAAAGAACATTCTGATAGTAAGAGCAAAAGAAAACTTCCTCTAACTCGTTAGTGTAACTGAAGAAACTGAGTAAGTCATCATCATTCTGATTGAAGGATATGGAACTATTAAAAATTCTCTAGAATGGAAAACATAAGGAATCATAAAGAGGAAAAAATAGTTTTTAAGAAATAGGTAATCCAGCTATTTGGAAGGAATCTGCAAAGAAATGAAGGGAGGGAGGGAGAAGAGGAAAAAATAATAGAATAATTTCTAATGCATAATGGTAACATCCTGATTAGATTTTTTGCCGCCATCACTCAACTATAATAAACAACATACCTTGACATAGTAAAATTTATAACATCACAATTTGACATAAATATTCACAAACTACACCATAAAGTCTTCTCTTTAAAGGTTTAACCCTGAAATTTGTAATATAAGTTAGATGTGATGCATATTTAAGAATTTTTTCACAGATTTAGAGCATTTCTAAATGTTATTGGAACAAATAATAATTGCTGAGAATACTCAGATTGTCATTTTATATCTGACCATATGGATGGCATTAATAACAATTAAGATGGTATGTAATATGATATTATAGAGGTAAAATAGCTACATTACTAATGGAAGTTAAAAGTAGATTTTTTGACAAGATTAAACAACCCATTTCAATTGCTGTTATCCATTTGCTTAATTCTTTTTTCTGCTTTATTTTTAATGGATATTTTCAATTTTCCCCAAGTCTAGTCTCTTTTCCTCTCAACCAGTGTTTCTCTTTATCTGTATGTAATTGAGGTTTATCACGCAACACAATTATGTATATAAACTGTTATTCTCCCTTCCTCTCTCTGTTGCTCTAAGTCCTTCCAGCATCACTGATAATAAGCCACGTTTGCTAGCTACCATCATCTTATCCCAGGCAACTTCTATTTTCTATAAGCAATGAGCACTCACTAGTTAACAAGACTGTTGTAAGGAGCAGAGCTGAACAGAGAGATCTCAGGCCTCCAAGATAATACTTAGAGAACTTTTTATGAAATGGAAAACCCTGGAAACCTTAGCACATCTATGAGATCATATGCTCATATTTCCAAGATGTCTTTATATCTCAAAACATTATTTAACTCATAAAGTAAGGGAGCAGTTGCTATCCATCTCCCTTTTAATGAAATACTAATTTTTTGTTCCATTTGATTTTCAGGCTTTCATACTAAACACAAACTGTAAATTTTATAGTTTGTGTAAATAATAGCAAGATATAGCAATTATGAGACAAGCTATCTTTTGTCTAAATAAATGCAGTTCTTTCTTAGTGAATATACATAGAAGAGAGTTCAGAAAGACAAGAAAATGGAAACATTCTTCCTGTTTAAATTTTGAGGATGGAAGGTTGGAATCAGAAAAACTATGTTATTTGGAGATATTATGATTATAGTTTTTAAAAAATTGTGTTATTTCAGTGACATACATTTATAACTATTTATAACTATAAGAAAATTCTAAAGGAAAATCAGCAAAAATAACAAAATGAAAAGGAGTTTGGTGGTTAGAAAGAAATAGTCAAGGAATTGGGAGAATTAGAAACAACATTATTTTCTCTTCAGTAAAAGTTTGATAATTGATGACTTGGACCATTATAAATAGTCTGAGCTTTAAAATTCACACACAATAACAAATTAATTATTAGCAACGTTCTTGGCTCTTCATGCAAAGATTTTTCTAGGTGTATAAGGGTTTTATTTTGTTGTAAGATTTTAAGTTTTAGTTTGATTATTTAAAGCAATGACAGAATAGAAACTTAAAAACCTATTCTAAACAAATTGCTTAAAGTAACTTTTCCCATCTTACTAGACTAAGCACAATTATTTGCTATGAAATTTTTACATTCCAATAATTATTTTGTCTTTACTTTCTTTCATTAAAAAAACAAAAAATGTAGTCATTTATCAGTTTCTCTGTGGTTTTGTCATACAAATTTATAAATTGCATTTGTTGTTACAGTTTTAACTGCTTTTTCATTTACATATAATATTTAATCTGCATTTTTCATGATCTCAAAATGTTGAAGAATATTATTTCAAAATTTACTTTTCTTTGGAATAAATGTATATGTTGCATTTCTTGTCATATAGTCTAAGAAATATATTCTACTTAATATATAATTATATAAAACTCAGTAGAGTATTGCTCAAAGATAAATAGTTCTAGATATTTTCTAATACTTATTTCATGAACAAATACAGAAACAGTAGATTCACTAGAATGTAAACCAAACTTAAATTTAATCTATGTTATAGGTATTAGATACTGTTTCTTAGTGCTATTAAAGCAGAATGAGAGAAACTAGTTTCTATTCAAATCAAGTTGGAAGTATTAATTTGGTTTACAAAGTACATTCATTAGTGAAGATCAGGTATCTATGAAAACAATTCTATATTAGCACTGAAGAAAGGGGGGGAGAAGAAGAAAAAGGGAAAGGAAGAGGAGAAAAAGAGGAGAATGAGGAGGAAGAGGAGCAGGAGGAGAGGAAGAAGGAGGAAATAGGGTTGATATAGGGTTTGCCCTGAACAAAGACCATAAACTGATTATAGATATCAGCAGCAATTGTGAATTACCTCCACCAAATTGAAGGCATATTACAGTTAGTGCTATAGCATTGCTTATTCAAAAACTGTAATATTTAGTGAAATTATTTGAAAAAAATTGCATCACTACATAAATAATTGAAAGATGAACAGAAATCTTATACTAGCAGTATAATATTTTGTCATCTTCAAGGTGCTTCCTATATGATCTCTTCATCCTTTCCAAACTCTGTGAAATGGGAAACTGCAAGTACTAATATTTAGGACTAGTAGCATCCAGTGATGGAGTGAAAACTAAGATAAACCCATATCCACTGAATTATTTTTCTAGCATATTCATTCTATTTAAAATTTTTAAAAATTGCTTATTTCTGTTAGTTACAAATATCATTCATGTAAGAAACATTTATCAAGTTGTACATAGATTATTGAAAGATAAAGTAAAGGAACATAGGTATTAAACAGCAAAGATCTGCTGAATTCAAAGGATTTTATCCTACAGTGGTTCACAAAACAAAGAATTATGTTATTTATACATAGCTTAAATCACTGAAAACTGATCTTGAATAAACTCTTACTACAAAATGTGAGACCCTTGAACTAATTAGCAACTTGCCTTCCCTTGGGAGTTTGCTCAAAATGCAGAAATTCAGGAACCATTCAGATCTACTAAGTCAGAATCTGTACTGTATTAAGATTCTATATTAAAATTTGAGAAGGTCTAAACTACCAAGCTACATGACATCTTATTTTTATTAAAGAAGAGACATAGAGATACAATGGCTTTTATGCCATTGTGCCTCAGTAAATGATTTTATGTCTGAATTTTTAGCACCCAAAAATGTGTGTGTGTGTGTGTGTGTGTGTGTGTGTGTGTGAGAGAGAGAGAGAGAGAGAGAGAGAGAAAGAGAGAGAGAGAGAGAGAGAGAGAGAGAGAAGTCATTACTTAGATTCAGTTTGCTCATTCTAGGATCTAATTGAAACTCTGCATTCTAATATTGGTCTCCAAATTATTAACTTCTATTCATTTAAAATGGGAATATAAATATAGAAGTGTATCCTTTGAACAGGGAAGATGGATTTTCAAGCAACAGTAAATAAAGTTAGACTAGGACTAATATTTTATTTTAAATGATAAATTGGGTGATATAATAGTGACATAGTATATAAAATGTGTATATTTGTCAGAAATTTCCATTTAAATATCTTATTTTCCAAACTCTCTGTAAAGAAAAATGAGGTACATTTTTAGTGCAAAAGAAAACAGAATAAACTTCAAATATCAAATCACAAGTTATACATCTTATGTTGCAACATTAAATTTTATGTTGCATTCTTAAAATTTCAAATTATAGGTATGTGGTATGATTACACACACACACCCATTATTCCAATATTAAACACTCTCTAAATTTTGTAATTATAACAACTTTCTAGTTTAAACAGACAAGAACCTTACAAAAACAAAATTATAATAATACTTTAATTCAATATTAAAATTAGGAAAGTACAAAAAAAGAGTGCAACTTGATGTGAAATTTGAATTATTATCTCTTGCAGATTAAACAGGGTGTGCAATAAGAATTGTTTTCAACAAAATCAAATTACTTTGAAAATTATGCTATAAATTGTCTCCTTTTCTTGCTTGAATTTCCTTCCCCATATAATTAGACATCGTCAAGAATCAAAACTATTATTGTCTCTTAAGAACAAAAGCCATAGAAACTGCTAATTATATCGCAGTTAAACATGTTTTTCTTCTTTGAAGAGATTCTGAATTTTCTGTATTTTTGAGAACATTTTCTGGCCAGAGAATGATAGAACTACTGAACATGTCTCTAGTGTTGTAATCAGGATAATTAAGTTCATCTATAATAATACTAATGTTATTAAAATGTTGCCAAGGTCTGTGCCCAATAAAAATTGACCTAAATCTTTCCTGGTCCCTAAACCCAATATTTTATTTTGGGAATCAGGCCACATTCTTATAGTACCACCTCCCCTGCTCGTGTCACACTACTGAGCTGGAACTATTAATATACCCGAGGAAATGAACAGACATCAAAAATAAACATTCTCCATTCCTCATAAGATCCACTTTACATTTTCACAGAGTAAAGTATTTTTGTGATTGTGTATTCAGGAAATTTTTTAGCAATGAAGTTTTATGATTATATGATTATTTTTTTTCTGAATAAAACTGCTACTGGAATTCACAAATACTAGTTTTGTTCCCTATAGATTCTGAGTTTTTAAAAAAGGCAGAAATTAGGAATACACTTATATTTTCAAAGAATTTAATAAAAAATAATTTAATTTAAAAATTTAATAAAAAAAGAAAGTGTTTCAAAATTGTTTTGCTTTTGTGTTGCTTAGTGGTTTTGCATCCCAATTTTACTCTGTTAATAAACTTAATTTTGAAATATATATAAAATATGTAAGCAAGAAAATTGTACACTACCTTTAGGAAATGTTTTAGAGCATAGGAAAAGATAGAAAAGATTTTTAAGTTATTCAAGTTATATGGTGCTATAATATAACAATAACAGTATTGAACAAAAAGAGAAACTAGAAATGAATATATAAATATTCAAATTCTAAATAATATTATGAAACCAATTCCAATATTACAAGGGTGATTCTGTAATAGGAACTCTATTAAATCAATTCATTATCTTAATATTTAAAACATAAAATACATGCTTTCAATGTTAAAAAATAAGATAAAATTGAATGTTTTCTTCTGACCAATTTAAATCATGTTAGCTGGTAGTAGAACAAAATATTCTCAACATGATAAAGAAATAATTCAATCCCAAATAAAAGTATTAATGCAAATAAGGACATTATCAATTCAAGTAATATGCTATTACATTTATTTTAGAGAGACATAAATTTACATGAGATGCATCTTAAACTTATCCAGTTATTATTTAAGTATTGTCAATGAGTGAGATATGACTGGACTTGAGAAAGTTGAAAAGAAGTACACATATGTTTTCTTCCTTCTCAAAGAGATTTAAATCATGCCTGTACTGTATCTATTTGGAGTGTTGATTTTTTTTTCTTTTTTTGAGCTCTTTGATTAAGCACTGAAACTTTTAAAAAATAAATCACACACACTTAAATGCATTTTTTTCATCTCATTTAATAAAGCAGAGTAAGCACACTGTCTAAAAATTTGATGAACTTTCTGGCAAAGGAAAGAAAAACGTGCTCTAATTTAAAATGAGGTAGCTTAGGAAATGCCTTGTTTCTTGAAACTCTACCAATTTTCCCTTTTAGGAGAAGGTTTCAGTGTGAGGTCATTGATTAATTAAAATTATATAAATTATTTGTTACCCAGGGCAACAGTTTTTCTAAATAAAAGGTACTATTTTCTTCAAATATAGTAAAGGAAAGCTTACTGACTTGGTTTTCTTCATTTAAAAGTTATTTCTAATTATATTTTATGAAAAATATTGTAATTATTTTATAAACATGGACTCCATTGACAGCATGATTTTGTTTGCTAAGAACAGTTCCTTTAATTCCTCTACCATATAACTTCCCTTCAGGTTGACAATGACCATAGTGACAAAACATAGAAGTATGAGCACCTTTCCTCCAAACACTTTCCATTCTATAGAAATTCTTTGGAAAAAGCAATTGGCTTAAGTCTTTGATGTCTTTATATGAAATCAAAATCAATATCAAAAGAGAATAATGTGCATGTGTGTGTATAAAACCATTGCAAGATAATTAATGAAATATTCTTCCTAGAGATTATTTACTGCATGAAATTCTATCTGATCTTCTCAAATGACAACAATAACCTTTTTTAATCACACACCACTTTATACTTAGCACACTCACAAGCATAATAATATAAATAATGGAAGGACAGTTGAAAATTATGACTGAGTATATTCACAATATGAGTTTATTTACTGAAGATCTTTATACAAGGAAACATCTATAATTATGGCAGTTTCCTGCAGTTAAGATAGAATAAATAACAAAAATTATACAAATGTGTACAAACATTATAGTTTAGGTAAATGAATTAAATCTAAGGACATCAAAATATTTCTAACCCACAGTTAGCATTACAAGACACAGACTTCTAAATCTTTATACAGAGTGTAGTTGTAAATAACAAGATACCATATACCTCTCCCACAATTTGCAATGGAAAAAGTCACTCTAAAATATGGAGAATAAGATGCATACTTAAATCATTTCCATTTTTAAATATAAAAGTGTTGCTTGTTTTATAGCCAGCCAGTCTCCTACAAACCTATCTCGTGCTCAGCACTATGTACCTGAAATTTGACTTATTCACCATGATAGAAAAATCACCTTAAAGTGATAATATAATAGACACAAATTAATCAATGAAACAGACAATAAAACCAAAACATAACAGACGTTAGTTTTAAAAAAAAAAAAACTTTATTACTAATTTTTTTCCAAAGCAATTCTATCACCTATGGACAATTTCATTATGGAAATGTTCCTTTTTGAGGGCTGTATTGTCAGCTCAGAGGTAGAACACATTCTTATCATACACAAAAACCAGTACCAAACGACAACAATAAAAGTTCCTGTTAAATAGAAGATATTAAAGGCCATAATATGTAAGTAGAAAGAACATTTTTTTGCTATCTAGACATAGAAAACAAATTACACATGTAGATTTTACATACCAAATTCGCATTTCTGAAAATCTCTACTAATGATTGGAGTTCAGCCTAGTTTATATTGTTTAAATTTGTTAATTTTGCTGTAGTTTAAGACTGAACATAAATATAAGTATTGGTAAAAGAAAGCAAATTACATCATTCACCACTAATAATAATTATTATATTTTCATATTTCATTTTCTTATTTTTACCTTAATCCACATATGGTCTTGAGTTCACCTTTTCTGCAAACTAAAAAGAAAATATGTTACTTTTTGTCATACATAGGAATTCTTTTTCTAATACTTTGAAATGAAATTTTTCAAATAAAGGAAAGATAAAATGATTTTACAGGGATACAGGTTTGTCCTTCACCTAAACTCTACAAATTAATAACTTATAATGTATCACATATCTGTCCATCCGTCTATCCATCCACTCCTCTCTCCATTTACCAATCATTTTTATGAAATCAAAGTACTTTGAAACATTAGTACATCTTTTTCATAATGATTAACAATAGTATGTCTTCAATTATTTTTATGTATTTTTTCTGAGTTAAAATTTACATATAATGAGGTGCCCAAACCTTAAGTATACTATACGAGGAGTTTTGACAAATGATATGCTTCTCTAATACAAACCCATATCAAAGAATGATTCACTCAAGAAAATTCATGTGTGCTTCTTATCAGTGGATCCCTGCACCCTGACTCCTAGATGAACCAAGTGTGCTGTTTTTTCCACAATAGGTTCATTTTGCCTACTCTAGAAGTGCATGTAAATGTAAGTATATAATATGTACTCTTGTTCTAATGCTATTGAAATTCATTTACATCATCACATGTATTAACAGTTCTTTTTATATTGCCAAGTAGTGATCAGTTGTATAGAAATACCACAGTGTGTTCCCTGTTCATCCATCGAGAGTAACCTGTTTAATAACCTTGCTAAAACATCTTGTCCAAGTTTTGTTGTGGACATAGCATTTCATATTTCTTGATTAAACAGCTAACAATGGAATAAGTGGATCACAGGTCAGATATATATTTGTTTTATAAAATATCTCTAGGTAATAGTATATCCCCCGTAAAGAAATGTATGAAGAAAGATATTGAATACTGGATTGACATTAAAATTTTTGAAAATTGATGAAGTCCCTCTTGGTATCAATATGGAAGAATGTGGGAAGATAAGACTGAGGAGAAAAACATAGTCAAAAGTTATTGAAAAAGTGGAAAAATTTAAGTATTTAAATGAGGACATTAAGGATAAGGCAGATATGAAAGATGTTTAAGAGGGAAATGGAAATTAAGCTTGATGATTGATAAGATGTCAATGACAAGAAAATTCAAGACTAATCCCAGGCTTCTGAGCTCCAATACATTTGGCGGCATTGAGCAAGATGAGTTATCCAAGAGAAGTAGATGGGAAGAAGATGGAGATAGTGAATCATTTTTTAACAAGGAAACATGCAATCTACATCATGAACATGGTTAAAAGTCAGTCAGAATTTTTGATTAATCATAAAATAGCTTAGAAATTATGGATTAGAATTAAAATAACCAAAAGTGTCTATGGCAAAGAGAATGAAGCAACAATTCTATCATTACATAGTATTTTTTCAAATGAGTATTTTATTTTTCAACTTTCTTATATTCTTTTATTTAATCCCAAAATTATTTTATTACTTCATAGTGGTCATACATACCCATACAATATTGCTTATACACAGTGTAATTAAAAAGAATTTAGTGCAAGAATAATGATTGGTGAATAGACTTAATAAACTAATTTGTTGATTAGAGAGTGTGAAGAAACACCTATTAATATTATAGCACACTTAGTTTTGCCTCACTAACAGCTATTCAAGCCTCAGCATTGAGAGTAAAACTTAATCTTTTGATTTTTGTAATCTTGGTGTCATTGTCTAAGCACAGAGAACAATGTTGCTGCTGCTCTTCCTTGTTTGAGTCTTTTTTATATTCTCTTCCATTATGGTCACCTAAGGTCAGTCTTCCACTTCTGTTTTCAAAAAGGATGCTTGCATTTGTTGACTTCACTGATACTCTTCAAAAAACATTTCTGGTAAAAAGCGCATGATTGAATAATGAAAAAGAAGTAACTGTAAGTCAAGAATGGTTCATATTTCATAATAACATGTCATTTTAAGTCCATTTGTGTGAACTCTGTGACGTCATCTGATCAAACATCTCCACGTACTCACTTTAGAAATGAGACCTTGTGATAAAGATACCAAATGACTCTTACCGGGTCCCACAGTTAATAAGTGATGGAGCTAGGTGGATACTCTGACAGTTCCTCTGTGGCCATGAGGTTACACTATTATCTCAGTGAAGGCACTTCACAAATTGCAAATCAATTGTACAAAATAGTGTCCCTGTAATTCAAGTTAGCAAGTATCTTTAAATATCCTAAATGCTAGAGAAGATTCAAAAAGGAATGGTAAACTCTTCCTAAAAAACTTAAGAAGCATAGATGTGAATCATTGTAAAGGATAATTTAGGGCAGTCATGCAGGTGTGACTCAATTGAAGTGAAATATTATTGAAATATAGAAGAATTTTTATCTAAAGAATTTAAAGAAAGTATTTTGGAAAGATTTTTGATAAGGATCTTGTTAGAGGGATTTACATAAATATTTTAAGAATGAAATTTTAGGGAATTCAGAGTAATGAGACACAAGGGTTCAGGGACAAGTTCAAAGGATATAAGCCCTAGAATTATATATAGAGTCCAGAAAACAGAGATCTTGAATACCTCATGAAGGAGTTTGAATCGAATTGTCCAGTCAATGGAAAACCATCAAATAGCTAAGTCTGTATTAGAAATACACACTGACAACATTGTAAAGTGTGGATGGGGAAGAAGAACAACTTGAAGCTGTGATCTTGAAGAGGACAGATCAATACTTAAGGAGAGAGAAGAAGAGCTTGTAAATAAGACAACAGAATTAAGGGAAAAATAAATCGTAAAGTATATCAAGAAAGAATTGGTAGGATTGCCATCAATTCCCAGATAAGGGGGATGAAACTGGAACGATGAAAATGGAAAACTGTTTTCTGTCAGTGACAGGGTTGATCAGAGAACTAAGGTGATTAATTTGATTTGACATAGAGAGTTGAAGGCATTACACTGCACAGTGATGTTTGTGATAACTTCATATGTTTATGCTTATAAGTCCAATATCCCAAAGGCTTTCACTTCCTCTTCAGTAATTTGCCTTCAGTTGAGGAATGCTGTGGACATTTGCTTTGGATATGACCATTTAATTCAAATAACCTTATTTTACTTGGGTAGAAAGCAGTAAACTTTTCCACTATTTTTTTTATTAATGTCAAGAACAAATCTCTTCATTAACCTCATAAACCAAGTAAGCAAATAATGTGTAAGTATGTGCAACTTAGAGACACTGTAAAACAGGTTTGCAGACCCTTGTCGCAACTCAATCTAGTAGCAAGAACTCAACCTTTGCTCTTGTCCTGGCTCTCTCAGTTACTAGTTTGTACTTTGAGCAGTCTCTCCATCTTAATCTCAGGTTTTCTTCCAGACTGAGTGTGGATTAAATAACACATATAAAGTAAAAGGAAGCAGCACAGTAAACAGTAGTTCTTATTTTCATTTACCTTTTGTGTTTATCTTCTATTCTAATCAGTCCTCTTCTCCATCTTGATGCAATTCCTCCTGAACCTTTCTTGGGGTTAAACTGTTCCAAGGACTGTTCGCAGCTTCCCAGCCAGTTAAACAGAAGTTTTTCCAGGCCCGTTCGCTGGCAGCCAGAGGTTTTTCTATTCCACAGCCAAAAATGATATGTCTACTCTGCTTAAGCTGTTGGCTAAGAATGTGAGATGACCTTATACTGCATTCCTTACATTCTTAATGTGCTGGAAGTTCTCATTCATGGTCTATCGATTCTTTGGGGCTTTTGTTTTCCCTTATGTTATGGAAAAGCTGAAAGGGAAGAATCCATCCCTGGGGCTGCCATCCTGGTGCAATGGCCCTCATCTGGTGATGATTTTTCCCTGTTATCAATTTCCCAGACAGTTACCTTGTAAGTATTTTGAAGCCTGAGGCCTTGATATTGGGTTATAAATAGCATTTTGACATTTTCATAATTTACAATTAGTCTTTGTTCTCCTTTATCAGCAGGCATCTGATTCAACATGGTTTCACTAGCTGTAAAAGTTTACATTACCTTTAACTTTTAAACATATATACTTTGTAGGATATTTCACCAAGTTTTATGAACAATGTTATAAAATCATAATACTAGTAATTTTGAAAGCCTATGTTATGTTGAAAATAGATGTAGATTATTTCCTAACTCTTCTAACACTCTCAGAGATATGCACTTTCTGAGAGACAAGGAAACTGAGGTTAGTTGACATTAATTGATTTTTTGACATTATAAATCTAGTGAGTGGGAGAAGACTGGTTTCCACCCATTTCCTCTGACTTCTATCACAGAATAATTTTTACACATGCTCAATGAAGGAAGAGCTTGCCTCTTTATTGTCTTTTCAAGGGTTTTCTAACACCACCTGTCATAATGTCAGTGGGATCACATTTTAAGTGTGAAGAAAATAAGAGTGTGTTTTTTATTTGTGTACTCTCTATATCCTAAAGTTTTCTTTTTACCTTTCGTAGATGGTGTCACCATTGGTTCAGAGAGATTGGTAATTTGTATTGTTTTTCTGCAGTGGAATTAATTTCCTCTTACTCTGCTCTGGAACCTCTAACATGTTTTACAAGAGTGATGCATGAAACCCTCTAGACCTTGTGGCACTTGTGCAAGAGAGATTAAATTCTTAATTCCATTCTCTTTTACAAATGACCTATGTATAATTTATGTCCTAAGAAACCAATGCCTATCCTAACTTAAACTTACAGATATTCCAAAAGCCTTAACTAATCATCCTATAAATTTAATTCATTTTTAGAAAAATAATTCTAATTCTTGTCCTTTAGGAGCTTGTTGGTAGAAGGGATAGGTCCAGTCAAATGCTGTTGCTATAGTAGAGATTCGGATCGATTCTAATGCTGAGAGCAGCAAAATGTGTTCATTATTTAAATATGCTTAAGCTGCCAAGTGAATCATAAAGGCAGCCGCATGTCCTGTGCCAAGGTGTCATTTTCATTAAGTGTGAGATTGCACCTGAAGGACAGTTTAATTTGCAGCTGCTAAAAATATTTCAACAGAGTGGTACTGTTACAAGTGGCAGGTGGTGCCAAACATGAATTTTGCAAGAAATGCCATCTGTGGGATGAGGTGTGGAAGAATGTCAAGGGGGCGGTAAAGGAGATAAAGGGGACGAGAAAAGAATGGTGTATTTACTCAGCGTTTATCGCCATTATCATGACTAAAGATTCCATGCTTCACATGATAGCATTGGACCAAGATTATTAAATGGGATTATTTGTTTAGCTTCCACCATGTGCTCAGGGCATTGCAAAAGTACCAGTGTCTGTAAAGACAAAGTCTCTTCCCCAAAGGCATACCATTTAAGTTATCCAGATGAGAGACTCCTTTCCAACTCTATTTACCTTTCATAGTGTTTACATTGCACTTTTATGCTGGTGAGATTAATGCACTTTGATCTTGTTTAAATGGATCTGGCCACTTTCTTTTGATGTTTAACTTTTAATACACATCATCAACTTCCTGCTTCACATTGCAAGAAATCTTTTCAAATTGTGCGAGCTCACAGATTTTGTTAAACCATTGTCACCTTGGATTTTGCAAACTTCACAGAGAACACTTCCATGTGGAAAGGAGCCTCAGGGTACTGTACCTGTTTACAGTATTAAAAGAACTATTTATTTGGGTATATTACTTTCAATGAACTTGATCATATTAAAATCAAGAATTCATATCTGGTGCCTGGAAATAGGCATTTTCTCCTTTAGTAGTTTATAGAACACAGATTTTAAAAAAATACTAGTGTGTTTGGATTTTTCATTTCTGCTTCCCATTTGAGGGAATAACTGGGCATAGAATAGCTTTCTTTGTGAATGCCATGAACTTTCTTAGCTTTCTATGGAGGATTAATAAAGTAGGTCAATAAATGAATTTTGGTAAACTTTTTCCATGAGGAATTTTTGATGACAAGTTATTGAATTGTTTGTAGTTTCTCGGGACAATGGTAATCTCTGACTTCCAACATATGCGTTGTTTTTAGCTACATAAAATGGAGAGACATGTTTTCTGTTATTTTAATCATATTGATGAAATCTAATTTTGAAAAATTGCAAAGAGAAAATTAATTTACTACATTAATTATATAATGTAAAAGGATAAGATCAAAGAAAAGAAAAGCTTCTAGCTTCAAATGACATTCATAAACTTTCAGAAAACATTTTGAACACTTGCTATTGTGTTGTAACTTTTAGGAATACTTTTAATTTAAAGAAGCAACATCTAAACATTTCTTTAACCAGGACCCTAAATATTTTTTAATCTATGAGGAACTTGACTCATCCAAACAAACTTTAATAAACCATTTTTAAAAGCAAGAAAATGTGATTCCTTCCTTCAAAAACAAACAAACAAAAAACTATGCATTTTACTTCTGGAGATTCATTCATTCATTCACAGAGTCATTCATTTATTTTGGAACTGTATACTGTTTTCGAAACTGTACTTAGAGTGGAAGGAAAAAATAGTGAGATTAGCTTACAAAAAGACAGAAAAAAGAAAACAAGTGATTAAAATACAGTTTAATAGATTCTAATTGTAGTATATGCACAGGTGCTGGTGAATGATATGTGAAAGGTGATAGAACAATATGGTTGGGAGACGGTGAGGCTAGGGGCAGGGAAAACACATTGAATATGTTTTCATATTCAGGAGAGAAAAGATAAGATTATATATTTGGATCGTTGCAGTGGAAAAGATGCAAAATAAGCTTAGGGGAAACCTTTGTTACAGATAGATGCTGAAGGAGAGAGAGGGAGAGGTATAGAATAGGTAGTTGTCATAAGACAAGTATGAAAATGAGGATAATATAAAAGAATTGAATATTATCAAAGAAAAAAGAAGTTTTCTTTCAATACTAGAAATTTTCTGTTTAATAAGTGAACAGAAACTTCTATTCAATATGTGAACAATATTCTGATGAAGATAGTAGGTATGTTCTAGAACGGCAAGCAGATTCACTGAAGAATTAAAGAAGGGAAACTGTAGTCAGTTCCCCTGGTAAGATATGTCGGGGTTAGTTTGTGGGTGACACTCATTGCCCTTAGTTTATTTTCTGTATTGGACTCACTGTGAATAATGAAACTGACAAGCTTTCCCATTTTCCTCTTGTGCTAGAATACGTGGAGCCAAAATAGTGACCCAGCTCAAGTACATGCATTGATCAATGTGATATGTACTTTCAGCCTTATTACAGGCACAGAGTAACATCAATCTTCTTGTCTTCTTTGCTTGCCTCAGCTAATTTATACTACTTTGTCATATCTATGATACCTGAAATTTGTTCTGGAAAATGCATGCTATAAATGCATTTATTTCTATAGGAATGTATAAATGGCTTAGAGAAAATAGATAATACATGTTGAAGACCAGTTAGATTATTCTAAAAATAGTTATGTATAATAGTAAGAACATGAATAATACTGTCAAAAAAAGCTATGAAAATAATAATGGGAAAAAAAGTTTGATAAACTTAGAGTGCAAAATGGACTACAGGAGGAGAACATTTAAGGTAAAATAGCAATTTATTTATAGGCCTTAATCATGGCATTAACCAAAATGAGAAAGGTAGGAGCAGAGGTGGGTTTGAAAGAAAAGTTGATGAGTTCCTTACTAAGGCAAAATGAATTAAAGTTGCAGTGAATTATCTAGGAAAAGAATTTTAATCATAATTTTGAAATGCAAAATTGGATACAAGAAGAAGAAGTGCATTGTTTCATGATAACTGAGTGACTTCCTTAATAGGATTGGGAGAAAATAACAAGTACCCTAAGAAAAATTTAGAAAGTTTATAGATTTAGGGATTTAAAAAAGGGAAATGGGAGTCATAAATGAAATAGTGAAAGTTAGAGAGCTGACAGTTCAAATTCAGGGTCATGAAAGCCACGTGAAGTCAGAAAAGTAATGAAAATTTTAGAAAGACCTGAATAACTTATTGTGCCAATGACTGAAGACAACCTAAGGAGGATGATTTGAAAGCTTCTCTTGCTTGTCTGTGAAATAGTAGCAAAGGATGCAAAAGGCTAAATAGTAAAGAGCATGTGGAACAAGGGACCTGTCCCATGGTCCAGTGGTTTAGTGAATACAAGAAACTGGGAGGTTCTATAGGATGGTGTCTGGGGAACTTCTCTGTATTTTCCTTTTACAGAATAAAGACACTGAAAAAATAGTGAAAGACTGAAAATCCTGGAAATTCCTATTTTCCTTTCTTACTACAACTCCCCACTTCTAGTTTCTTCACTTTTCTCAGGTCATTAGGGTCTCTTTTTCCTTTCACTCTATATCTTCCTAATCACCCTATCAGTTCAATTTCAAATGACTTCATCTCTCGTCCTGAGTTCTTATCCATGATCTGTGGGATGGCATCACAGAGCTCTCACTGTTGGACACACTGAACTGAGTTCACAGTTCCCACTCTCCTATCTACCCTTCCTCACGTGTTCCCTATCTCAGTATGTGACTCTTTTCCAAGCAATTCTTTGGATCAGAGGTTTCTTTATTTTTATGTTTGTTTCTCACTACTTCATACATTCAACATCCCATCAGTGAACATGCTTCATTAGTTCTACTCTCAAATGATTCCTGCCTGTGTCCCTCTCTGTGTCTTCACTGCCCCTAACACATCCAGGTCACCATCATATCTCATTTGTGTTCCTCTCACAACTCCCAAATTGGTTTTCCTGCCTTCATTTTTGCCTCACTATAATATTTTTTTCTCTGCAGTAGCCAAAGTGATCCTCCTAAAATAGTACCCTGATAAAGTCATTACTAGGTTTAAAATACTTCAGTATTTCCCTCCAGAGCCATTAGAACATATATATCCCTAAATATAACTTTCTTCACTTTATGGTCTTTGCTTAATTTTCTGTTACCATTTCTGACCACCTCCTTCTCCACTGACTACTCTGTGGGACCACTCTGTCATTTCTGGAAACTTGTATATGTGCTCCTTCTACCTGAGACACCCTGGTCATTCTTCAGGTCTTGAAGTGTATGTCATATCTTCTAAGAAATGACACTAATTTCTTCAAGACAAGATCAATTGCCCCTTGTATTTCCCACTGCATTTTTTCAAACTCTTGTTCTTTTGAGTAAAGTTTAAGAATTGGGCCAGACACAATGGTGCATGCCTGCAATCCCAGTGACTGGGGAGACGGAGGCAGGAGGATCCCAGTTCAAAGTCAGCCTCAGAAACTCAGCAAGGCTCTAAGCAACTTAGGGAGGAGACCCTCTCTCAAAGAAAACAACAAAAATACATTTAAAAATGAAAAAGAACTGGAGTTGTGGCTTAGTGGTTAAGTGCCGCTGTGTTCAATCCCTGGTACAAAAAACAAAAACAAAAACAAAAAAAACCCAACTAAGAATTGGTCCATTTAATTTTTGGAATTTTCTTGCTGATATTAATCACTATTAGGACTGGAAGCATTTCACTATATTATCCTGTAATCTTCCACAATCCAGTATACAGAGTAGGCCCTTAGCAAACATTGATAAATGAAAATATAAATGGTAAGTGAATAAATGAAAAATAAAGATATATGAATATTGGATTGAGAGGATATAGATGGGGGCCTTAGATTTAGAAAGGAGGAGAATATTCTTCCACAGAAAAGAAAGAAAAAGAAAAGTTTGTACATACTATGTGGCCTTTTTATGACTACAGTAAAGAACAAGGCCATTTTTGAAGAGTAAAATAATAGATGATACATTAACAGATTTGAAGAAAATCAGGCTGCTTTTAAACAGTTACTGATAATAAATCTATATTGAGGGACTAAAAGCAAATAAAAATTTCTTTAGCAACATGGGTTCTTGTTTAGTTTAGGAAAAACAGCTTGATTTTTTAGCAGATCCATTTAATATCATTATATCGTTTTTCTTGTCCTTGTTTAGGAAGAGGGATAGAGTGGGGAAGAAAAGTTCTAGGGTTTCATGAGGAAGGTACAGGGCAACTTCAGGAGTCTAAGGGTCTAAGA
The DNA here is from genome assembly GCF_902686445.1 of Sciurus carolinensis. Classification (NCBI taxonomy): domain Eukaryota; kingdom Metazoa; phylum Chordata; class Mammalia; order Rodentia; family Sciuridae; genus Sciurus; species Sciurus carolinensis. The sequence goes on from NC_062220.1 coordinate 57,391,555, forward strand.
TCACAGGGAGGACATTTGGAGTGACTGATAGAATGTTCAGATTGAATGAAGAAGGGGTTGATCAGTGAAGAAACTGACTGAGAGCATAGCATATGACAAGACAAACTATAAAGGAAAGGAAAGACTGAATGTGTGAGATTGAACAGGGAAAAATGTGTAGTGACTAGAGGTTTTTGACTAAAGAACTTATTTTCTAGGTTTGAAATATAAGAAAATGAATGCCTCCAAAATTCTTAGGAGATGCACTAAAATAAGAGTTATTTTATTTTGAAATGGGAATAAATATTTTTCCAAATCTAAGATATAACCCAAATTCCTTGGATAAGTTTCTGTACAGTGTCTTGTATATATTTGCCATCTAATTAAAGGTAGTTGGATTTAGTTACTTGGAATTCTTTTTTATTTAAGTATTTGCATGAACAACTACTCCAATTTGGGAGGTCACATTAGACCAGCTTCTTTCTCCTTTGCTCCAGTGGTAAAGCAGAAGAATGTATTATTTCTCAGTTTAAGTCTACAGCTGCATTGTAATGAGATTCCTAAGCTTAACACATGATGGAGGCTTCCTTTCAGTATCATCACAATGAAAACAATACATCTGTTAACATTTTACACAGTTGTTTTACATGGCTTATAAAATATTTGTTTTTATATGAATTATTTATGACAGACAGGGTGAGTAGAACCCAATTTGAAATAACTCTATTTGAAATAAAACGAATTTGAAGATTAGGCATCTGAGAGGGAAAAGGCTTGCCCACGTTCTCAAAAGTGATGTGACTGAGCTGAGTTCTTGCACAGAAACATTTGTGCTGGAGATGTGTACACACACACATATGCATTAGACATGTGTACACATACTTGCATTAGACACATGTGCACAAATACATAAGATGTATACATACACATGCATTTCTAGGAAACTAACTTTATCAGTGCAATAGTAATTCTTTGGTTTTTAACAAGGATCCCAACTATGTTTTTAAATTATTTTTCTTGCCATTCCAGATGAGACAAATATGTATATATAGCTATATGTATACATATGAACTAGTATAAATTTAAGAAAAAATTTGCTTCACATTAATTATTAAGAACCAAGTTTTGTTTTACGCATCTTTAAAACTTCTGGTACTGAGTTTACTTTAAAATCATTATTCTGTTATTCTTATTCACTGGCACACTGAATTTTCAATATGAATAGGTAATCTTTCATATGTTTTATATTACTTAGAGAATTTGAATAATTTTCCTGAAAAGGAGTGAAATTTAGCCCTATGAAATATACTCAGTGCATCATCCCATAGCAAACATTAAAAGGAAGTTATAAGCATAGAATACATGATGGTGATGATTATTTACAGGTGAAGATCAGTATTAAACATCTTGACTGTACACAGATCAATTTAGTTTCAGGGTTCTCTTTCCTGGTCTCTTAAGAATGATGCTGACCTGTGTGTGTATATATTTCATTGTTACCCTAATAATGTAATACACCATGGAGTAAAGGTAGATTATTGTATGAATTTAAATGTCTGTAATATCCTAAGTGCTTTCAGCTTTTTAGCACATTACATGGTAAAGTCTTGAAGCCATTTCATATTTTCATATAGTTTGTCTGAGTCACAACCATATTAACCCAGTTATTTACAGAGTATTTTTTGAAGTGGGGTTCTGAACATTGCTGATGTATGTTCTCCCTAATATAAGCAGACAAATGTTTTTTTTTTGTTGTTGTTGTTGTTTGTTGCTAGCTTCTTCTTCTTCTCCTTCTCCTTCTCCTTCTTCTTTTCCTCCTTCTTCTCTTTCCTCCTTACAGATATTCATTGACTTTTCACTGTTTTTAAAGCTCTATGGTCACATTGTCAAAATATACCAAGCCTTGCACTCAATAATTTTTATTCCATTGAGGTGCAGAGGGTGATAGGCAACTAACAAATGAAGATTTGATAGATGAATGGAAGGAGAGAGAAAGAAAGAGAGATCATATCAGATAGTGAATGGTGTTGAAGGGAAAACATCATACAGGAAAAGAAATAGAAAATGACCAGGAGCAAGGATTTCATTGCTTTTGATAGAGTAGTCAATAAAGTCACTCTAATAATGTAATATTTGAAGAAAGACCTGAGTAAAAGAAAGAATCCAGCCCTGATGTACAGGGGCAAAGAGTTACACAGGGAGGCTGACTCTGGGGCAAGACAAAAGTAACTTAACAAGTTTAAGGACCAGGAAGGAGGCTGACATTGCTCTCTAGGTCTACATACAGAAGGAGGAGTAGGTAGGGGGAAAAAGTGTGACAGATAACAGGGACAAGAGTATAAACTTGTTGTTGGGAGAAGTTTACATTTTATTATAAGTGAGTTGGAAAGATACTGGAGAGTTAGGGGAGGGAAGTGATCTGTCAGAGCTTCATTGACTGTTGTATGGGGAAAGAGATGGAGGTTGGTAAGGTAGAAACAGAGACTAGTTCGGAATCTATTTCAAACAAGTTGACAATAATGATTTGGGAAAGGATGATTAGAAATGGTTGTGAATAGGGTATGGTGATAGAATGCAGGGCATGAGAGCAAGTGAAAACTCAAGAGTGATGCCAAGGTTTTTGGCCTTGGTATTGAGTACAATGACATTGCCATTTACTGTATAGAACTCACCTTTCTCTTCCCACCCATTCTTTGCTGGAAACAGAATATAACAATTCATCATTATTTTCTGCCTGAAAGGAAGAATAGCAATGGAAATACCACTTTAAAATCTGCAAAGTATTTGGATACCCATTAATTGATTTGCATTGCTTATGGTCACAATGATTATTTCTGTACCTACTCCTAACTTGAACAAAATGAATTAAACTTTTCTGGAAATATGATGTGATTTGTAATATACTTTGGAATGCATAAAGAACAGATCACAGGTACTAAAAAGTGAGCTAAAGAAATATTAATTTCTTGAAATATATAAAAAAAGGAGTTAAGAGTAAGTAAAATGAGCTTAATCATATTTTTATTAAACTGTGAATTAATATACATGCTGTAATTTGTCTCTCAGATCCAAGGTTCATTAGTGCCCACCTCATCCCAGAGAGTGACAACCCTGAAGATGACAAAGTATATTTTTTCTTCCGTGAAAATGCAATAGATGGAGAACATTCTGGAAAAGCCACTCATGCTAGAATAGGTCAGATATGTAAGGTGAGGTAAAGAAAAAAACTGAAGATGATGTCATTGTCCAGTCATGTTTCATTTCTTTTTATTTTCCACCATTTTCATTGCAAATTCAATAGAAAATGTCACAAAATGTGTCTTATCACAACAAATATTTAAATGATAGTGTTTGGAAATACATTAGAATTGCTTTTGAGTAACTCTTCACAGTCAAACATGCAAATAGAGATTGTGAGTAACTGGCATTATTTCACAATTACATTAAATGATCTTGATTTGAAGTTCTAGAGATGTAAATTTTTCATGAATATAGAGACAGGAATTATTACCAAGGAGAATTTTGATATTTTCCTATTTATCACAGTTTCCTACTATTGGTAAATTTTGAAAGAATATTTTTTGTTGGAATGTATGTAAAGTATTAAGGAGAGAAAAACATTAAAGCTGATTTTTATAAATTGATTATGACACCCTATGTACATGTACATGTACAAACAGACACAAATGTAACTCGGAAGCTCTGAACTTTATCTTTCCTTGATGTTTCATTTATTTTGGGGCATAATATTGGGTTTAATATTACATTATAATATTAGATGCATAGAATAAAATTGCTCACTAAATACTCACGGGTTTATTAGTACCAGCAAGGACAAGACATGCTAACAGTACTACTCTCTTCCTCTGCAGTATACAGAACAGCTAATACATATCAAAGCATCTTTCAAAAAGAAAATCACAAAAACAGATCCAATGAATCTTCAAATTGAATCCTTCCTTTTGGGGAAAGAATAATGAAACATTAAAAACATTAAAAATATTTTTTGTGGTCTCTTTTCTACCCCAATAATAGTCTAATTCTTTGCCTCAAGGATGTTCAATTACTAGAACTATCTGGGAATGTGCAAACAAAATATGATTAAATGAGACTCATTTCTCCAGAAAATATAGATAATTTTTAAAGTATTACTTACAAGGGTTTAAAAATATAGTATAGAAAAATCATATAAACAAAATGTAAAATAATGCACCATTTTGGAAGGAAACTATATGTTCCTTCAATGTATGCACATAAATATTATTTTAAAAGACTAGTAAATATTTAACATTGTAATAGAATTTATTGCTACATTTAAATTAAAACTCAGTTTTACTTGTGGTGAGGGTACACTTTCAAAATATTTTCTCTGGAATCAGTTTCCTTTATTAAGGTTTATGCAAATATTTTCTCAGTTTGCTATTTGTAAAGTATAAATTGTTTCAACACCTCACGCTTTTAAAGTAGTTGATGCTAGCTTGTTTTATTAGGGAATTTATTTTCAGCATAGATTATAAGGCATGCATTTATCATTAATTCAATAAATACTCACTGTGTGCCTACTGTATACTAAGTACTGACTGTGATCTAGCATTAGAAAAAAAAAATGCCCCACAGTAATTAGGAGTGAGAGACCTCAGTAAAACAAAACTAACACAAAAGCAAATAACTGTTAATTCATGGCATAGTGGATGACTTTTTAAAGATTAATTTTTAAAGTGACTTTTTAAAGATTAATTAATTGTTTCATAATCTCAAAAACAATTGAATGTATTTTTCATGTAAGACATGATGCTATAAATTGTACATACATTGTAGGTGGCTAAATCAAGCAAATTAACATATATATTACCTCACATACTTAAGATTCTTTGTAGTGGGAATACTTAAAATCTACTTACTTAACAATTTTAAAGAATACAGTACTTTTTATTATTTACTGTCACCATTGGACATTTATTGTGAGTTTTTTGAATAAAATTTGAGTCAATGATTTGACCAAGATTTAATAAAAAGTGATATTTACTTTTGTCTGGTCAATGCATATTACAATGCATATGGAAATTTTGGAAAATGAAGAATTGGGAACTCCCATGGTTGCAAATAAAGAACTATTTTGGGTTTTTGTAATGGAAAAATGAGGAATTTTTGTATCGATCTTAACATAAAAAATAAATATTTCAAATTATGATTTGCATGCATGGCAAATAAAACTGACTTGTTCTCCTTTTAGAATGACTTTGGAGGACACAGAAGTCTGGTGAATAAATGGACAACATTCCTCAAAGCTCGTCTGATTTGCTCAGTGCCAGGTCCAAATGGCATTGACACCCATTTTGATGAACTGCGTAAGTGATTTGTATTCATGCAGAGGACATTTGTTCAGTCTTTACTGTAACCATAAAAAATGCAACTTTCCCCAATTTTGTTTTCAAACAGAGGATGTATTCCTAATGAACTCTAAAGATCCTAAAAACCCAATTGTATATGGAGTGTTTACAACATCCAGGTAAATAATTTTTATTTCCATTTTATCCAAGAAAACTCTTGTCCTTTAATATTTTTTGAGTGTCCTTAACTATTGAAAATATACTTTTTAAAAGAAAAATGTTGCTTTAATCCTTGAGCTATTGTGCATCCTTGAGTAGCTTAAATAAGTTATGACCAAAGTAGTTGTTTTTATTTTTTTTAATTTATTTATTTATTTTTTTAAGTAATTTACTATATTACTACTTCAATCCTTTTATTGATTTATTTAAAAAAATAATGCTTGGAGTATATTACTGAAAGTGAGTACATGAAATAAATAGAAAATAGGGATGCATAGTGCTGGAAATATATCAACCAACTTATTTGCATCTGTTGCTTACCGTAGTAGACAAAATTTGACACGTGATTAGCATTATTGAAAGTGCAGTCAGAGAACTTAGGAGAAGGCTGCACACTACTGGAAAAGTATCATAAAGCTCTGGATCACTCACCAAAAACAAAACAAAACAAAACACCAAACCAAACAAACACCCTCAGTATTTACCTGGGTGCTAACCTCACTATAACAGTAAATTATCTACTACTCCCTGTTGGGACTAATGACACGTTAACTAACTCAGGCTGACTCCTTACTCCTTGGCGAGTGAGCAAGATCAAGGCCTCAAAGGCGGTTTCAATAGTTAATGACGATAAATCGGACCACTGTCAGGGATTGGTTAACAAAGTAGTTGTTTTTAAAATCAAGTTTTAGTAAAGAATATTATCATGGTATATAGAATGGTAAAACAGTTTGTGTCATATTCGAGATATAGCTTTGAGTTTAAACATTTGAATGAAGTCTAGAATATTATCAAAATGATATCTGAGTTTGGGCAAGTACATGGAGCAATATAAACTTATGGTGAAGACACTTAATTAATAACTTATGAATTTATACATATATAAACTTTATTTTGTACTTACATATTTATAAATATGATATGTATTTAAAATCCATCTTTGTCTTTTTCATCAATTGCTAATTAAATTAGGTAAAACAAAAGCCCAGATATTCTTTGGTACCAGCAAATCCACTGAGATTAGAATTATTTCTCTGATCAGATGGTTGACATGAAATTTGAGAGGAAAACACATCTAAAAATGCCAAAGTATCCGTGGTCCTTCCATTATGCTCTTCTCCACCTATGGAGTCTTCACTAAATATTTTTATATGCCTCTGGAATTAAAGCAGTAATTTACAGGTTTAGGAAAAGCTGAACACTCACAAATGAAAATACTAAATTGCTCTTGGGTATTTTAAAAAGCATTAGTAAAACTTTAGCTATTTATATTTTAAAAACTTTTAAGTGAATAGATTCTCATTTTTAAAATCCACCCCCACTCTGTCTCTCTAAGATTCTACTTAATTTGCTATTGGCCACCCTGTAATACAGATTATTTAAAAAATAATCATACAATAAACTAATAAAATCAAACAACAAAATCTGAACACTAAATTAATATTGGATTTAAACCTATGTTCTGTTTTATATACAATATAAAATTCAAACTTCATTTCCTCCTTTCCCCTTCTCTTTTCCCTTCCACTCCACCGCTTACCTCTTTCTGTCCTCCTTTCTTCCATCTTTCTTTTTCTTTCCTCAACCTTCTCTTCTCTCCATTTCTCATCCTTTCTGAGAACACCTAGTGTTGTTGCAAGAAATCCATATATATTTACATAAAAACAAATAGGGATATATATATTGGGATATGGGTAAAATATTTAAAAGAAATATAATTTAAAATTGAAAGTCAGGAAAAGCTCTGTGAGCGATCATGATAGCATAAGAGAAAGTTTAACTGCAATGTCCAACACTGGCTTATTCTGTAAATAGTAAAACTATTACACACTGCTTGGACACATTTACTTAACTTAAACATTACATGAACAAAGAGGAAACCTACATTACTAAATTTGTCTATAAGCTTCTGTACCAACATATTTCTCCCCTTTGTTATAAAAACAGGACAACTAAAGTGAAGATTATAGGAGACTCAAGTCAACCAAAAATTCATCCCTTTCTTCTGCTTCCTTATTGCTGAGTACAGCAGTTCTCAGACGTAATGTGTTAGAATCAACTAAAGAATCTGCTAAAATTTGGGTTACTGTTTTTTATGACCAGTTAAAGAAATGAGTTTCAATTTAGAAAAAAATAAATAACAAATAATAAAAATTGAGAACGCTGGGCCCCATTCCCAGAGTTCCTGAGTCAATAGGAATGGGATGGAGCATTTCTGATAAGTTCCCAGGTGATGCCAGTGTTGGTCTAGGGACCTCACTTTGCCAGTAGCTTAATGAGTAATATAATTTCACCTCTATTTCAATGAGATGGTTCTTTGTATGGATGGAAGTGAGTCTTGACAGCTGAAAATCATATCCATCAAAATTTTCAATGCTTACTGATTTCATGAATAAATAAGAAAACATGTAGCCATGGAAAAGGGTATACAACATAAACTACATTACCAACTCTGATGCATCACACATGTTAATTTGTTATTTATTCCATCACAAAGATATTAAATTCCATAAATACACATTGAGGTTTACCCTGAGTAAAGTGCCATGTGGTAAGTCATTGATAATGGCAGGAAAGAAGCTAGCAGGGTCTTTCCCTCATGAAGTTTGCAGTCTCCAAAAATAAATCAGTAGGAATACAAGGTTTTCATTGATCTGATTTGTATGTCATTTTCTGGGAGGTGAGACCAACTAAATGATAAATATTTTTTTAATGTAAAAGTGTACAATTGTTTTATATCTTTGTATAATGACATTCTGCAAGTCATATTTATATAAGCAAAATAAAAAGGAAAATTGTGGTAGCTCAGTGGCAAATCTCCATTTTACTTCAGTTACCTGATTTTTGTTTAGAAAAATGATGGAAATAATTGTTTAATTCTTGACTTTAATTTGGGAAAAATAGCTACTACTTAAAACTACTTTCTGTGTTAGAAGTAGATGATTTTAAATGTTTTCACAAATATCAAACTCTGTTACTAGATCTAATAGCTTTGGGTTTTTGGTGTAAAAAACAACCTAATGTAAACCAGGCCTGGTGGTGCATGCTGTTATCCCAGCTACTGAACAGATTGAAATAGGAGGGTCACAAGTTCAAGGTCAGCCTGGGCAACTTAGTGAGATTCTATCTCAAAAAAAAAAAAAAAAGAAAGAAAGGAAAAGAAAAGAACCATACATAGCATGTGTGTGTGTGTGTGTGTGTGTGTGTGTGTGTGTGTATTCATGATATATACATATATATACACATCATTTTCCATTAACTATTCATTTGCTGCTCTAGTTTCAACTTATAAATTCTTAAACATTATTTAAAAGTTTTGTGTTTTCAGTAATGATGCTTGAGGCTTAAACATGGTTTACATTTTTATTTCTAAATGACAGAAAAGTTAAATACTCATTAGAACAGATTTTCTGTATATTTTTCCTAAATTAATAGTCTATGTTTGATATGAATTCATATATTCTGTGAATACTAAAAATGGTTTCATTGTGCTGTTTTTGAGAAATCATAATTTGTTCTTTTACACATTGTTAAAATACATACATGTGACTAAAATATCCCAAACATAATATTTATTGTTGCTAAAAATTTATATTCAAGGTTGAATAATTAATATCTGAAATTTAATAATTGGTCTCAGGTTGACTTGACTTTTTATAAAGATGAACATTACTTGTTATTCTCTTTTATTTTTTTCAGTAACATCTTCAAGGGATCAGCTGTATGTATGTACAGTATGAGCGATGTGAGAAGGGTGTTCCTTGGTCCATATGCCCACAGGGATGGTCCCAACTACCAGTGGGTGCCCTATCAAGGAAGAGTTCCCTATCCTCGGCCAGGAACTGTAAGTGGCTTAAATTTTTAACATGTGAAATTAGTTTATTTCTGCCAAAGGTAAAAAAACAAATGCAGCTACAAACACTAAGTACATATAATATAGAACAAAGATTCAAAGATTAAAAATGAAAGCATGGACAGGGTTTTGTGTGATTCCAATAGAATTCTACAATCATTGCAGATGTCAATCTTAAGTTCAGTGCTCACCATTTAATATACATAATTTGTTTTGTTCTGTTTTTGGTCCTGGATATTAAACCCGGGGGCACTCTATCACTGACCTACATTCCCCACCTGTTTAATTTGAACTTTTGAAAAATAAAAACATATATATATATACATATATATATATATATATATTTTTTTTTTTTCTGAATGGGATATAATGGAAATGACCTTCATGCCAGATTGAAACTAATTGGATATATTTGGGCTTGTTTTGCCAGGTTGTAGGGAAGATTCCATTTGTACAGTAAATTGGAGAAAAAGTATTAAAACTGATATTATCATTCCATGAGACTGAATAAAGTAGGTAAAGAAGAGATACAAAAGAAAATATATCAAAAAGAGCACAGCTAAATATCCAACTGTCAGCCTCTCCCTTTTCTCTTCATAACACTGGGCACACTTAGACCTAAAAGGAAAATTGAATAGAAACCAAAATAAAATCAGCTTTCAATATTCAACTGAAAGTGGGGGCTAGGCAAGTAAAGAACCACATTGATAAGGTAAAAAACAGTGAAGGTGACATCTGTATGATGTCAGAGGTTATAGAATAACTGGATAGAACCATTCATGAGTATAACTTTTTCTAACACTAGTGAATTTTTTTTTTTTTTTTGGTACCAGGGATTGAACCCAAGGGCATTCAACCACCAGTCACATCTCCAGCCCTTTTTTGATATTTTATTTAAAGACAGGGTTTCACTAAGTTGCTTAGGGCCTCACTAAATTTCTGAGATTGACTTTGAACATGAAATCCTCCAGCTTCAGCCTCCCACGCTGCTGTCATTATAGGCAAGCACCACTGCACCCTGTATGCTGATGTATCTTTAAGAAAATAATTTTATGTAATGAAAAATACATGTATTTGAAGAATAGGTTTTATTTTCACTTCCATGTTTTAATATTCTGTTGAATTCAAATAAATTATGCTTTTAAAATTTTTTTATTAAATGTAGAAAACTTTTAATATTCTTGTGTTCTCTGTGTTGATAAATTATTTATGAGAAAATTTTAAAAATTACATTTTGCAAATAGTCTAGTTGATGAATTTGTAGAATTCTGAACTAGGACTTCATAATAATAAATGACTAAAATGGAATATCGATTGATTATAGCAAGTCAAATGGTTTTATAAAAAACACAAGCTGTTTACTGTCTATTTTAATGATAATTTGTTTTTATTTGTTGGTGATAGTTTTATATTTTCATGGCTAATTTATTTAAGTGTCTTTTAAACACAAATCAAGTCTTCCAGTTTCACTGCAACTAATTTTTTTTTGATACCAGGTATTGAACCCAGGAGCACTTAACCACTGAGTCATATCCTCATCCCCTCCTCCCTTTTAAAATAATTTATTTAGAGACAGGACCTTGCTAAGTTGCTGAGGCTGGCTTTGAACTCGAAATCTTCCTGTCTCAGTCTTCCAAGCCACTGGGATGATGGCACTACTAATGAGTTAGATACTATGCTATTATTTTGAGCTACAAAGATGAACTGGGTTTTCCTATCTGAATATGTGTACAATATATTTGGGATTAATAAAAAATAGCAATTAAAACAAAGACAGAAATTAATGTACTCTGAACCCTATTCTGAGGGAGATTTTATGCATAGATAGCCATAACTCCTGTACGTGTATATAGATATGGATCTTAATAGCAAATTTTTGTCCACATTTCATTGATGAGAACTATGAAGCAAGAAATGTAATGCAGCCAGTACTCAGTCTAGGCAGCTTAGTTCTCACCCACTCACTATTCATGGGTAGTCATAAATCAGCAAGCAGTGTGCTCTAAGTGTTAGAGACAAGAGCAGGAAGCATTGCCTGATCTAGAAGCTGGAGGTGACACTTAGCTCCGTGAATGAAGTTCACTCACTGAGTGTATTCATCCCAAAAGGTGCTGGCTGAGAATATATCATTCTACCAACACTACTGATACAAAACATTAAATAACCTTAATATGACAGTACCAGAACGTTTTTCTTTCACTTTTAAACAAGCTTATAAACTAAGTTGCATTAGATACTAAATAAAAGAACAGTAAGACAAAAGAACAAGGCAAATCATAAGAAAGACTAAAATAAATAAATTCCTTGCATTAATTTTAAATCACACATTTCTACATTTTTGCATTTCTGCAAACTTTTTACATGGTAGTAGAGAAGCACTCAAATAATTTTCAATATCATAAAAATATTTTTATTGTTCTTCCAGATTTTTAATATAGATATTTGATATTTCTATAACATTAAATACTTTTATAATTTACTTAAAAAACAAGGAGTAAATTCTTAAAGTCATTATTATACTATTTATATATGTATACATACATATACATACACAAATATACATATATGTATCTTCTCATTTTAAAGCAGATTTATTTCATTTCTCATGAATTATTAATGGTTTCTCCAAGGTAATAGAAAAGACAATAGATTTCTCATACTAAGCTTCTTGTAAGATCAGGATTCGTTCTTAATTATATTACATCTCCCAAGCTTTTATATTAAAGGCAGAAATTATTGAAGCTAAAACAAAAAGTACGAGACTGGAGATATTGTACTCTAGGAACACTTGTGCTACATAATTAAATACAATGAAAAGAGACATAGAAAAATCTTCATTCCCTCATTTGTTTTATCACTTTACTTACAGTATTTCTAGCTGGAGGTGGCACTGTGCCAGCACACAATGATGCTTTCTTTATGATTTCTGGGCCAATATCTGTTTGCTTGGTCATGATGTCTTTCTGAGAGGGCAGTTTCTGTGCCATGAAGGTTACTAAGCACTTTAATACCTCTCCTATTCCTAGAAAATTGTATTTATTAAAGTCATAGATGATAGTTTTTCAGGGTTATGAAATAAATAAAAGCATAATTATTTATATTAACTTTTAGTTTAAGAAGAACAATTATGTTTTAGAATGACGCTATAGTAAAAGAAATGAAATGTATCCAAGAAAATCATTGACTTTATAGAATCATATCATTAATTACATTAGTTGTATCAAATATCCATCATGTAAATAAAGCATGTGGTGGTGCAACTAACAGAGGTATTAGATGCCTCCTGTACACATCAGATGGATTTGCAGTATTTGGTAAAAATGATAGCATAACTCCTACTGAGAATTAAGACTATATTTAGAAAATACACATTGCATTTAAATTAGTGTATTATATCTGTTCATTTAAGTAGGTGATAATTGGTAACAACTAATTATTACTCATTTAGTTTGTTAGTGTAAAAATTAAAAATAAGTAACTGACTTCAAACAATTATCACAGTCTTAGAGTCCTAGATCATTAAGGCAATGTGTATTATATAATTTATAATCTTATCATCGAATTTTAATCAAAAAACATTCTTCTCTTTATCCTAATAGTGTCCCAGTAAAACATTTGGTGGGTTTGACTCTACAAAGGACCTTCCTGATGATGTTATAACCTTTGCAAGAAGTCATCCAGCCATGTACAATCCAGTGTTTCCTATTAATAACCGTCCAATAATGATCAAGACAGATGTGAATTACCAGTTTACACAAATTGTAGTAGATCGAGTGGATGCAGAAGATGGCCAGTATGATGTCATGTTTATTGGAACAGGTAAATTTTTTTCTCTTCATACATTTCCTTTCAAAACAATTCATTTAACTGATTAAATATATGAAGAACTGAAGCCACGTTTATCATCACTTTTAAGGTATATTTCACCTCTAGTAAATAAATAAAACCTCAAATGTTCTACCATTACAAAGATATTATCTTTTGAACAAGTTGAGACATATTAATTTAAAAGAGATTTCCTTGTCAATGAAAAGTTGATAAATGTAATCAGGCAAAGCTAATGATTAGGTAAATAATCAATGTTCCTAATTGAATCATAACTCTTTTCTAGTCAGCAGCTTTTTATAACAAAGATATATTTTCCAAACCATGCCTGAAATTCCCAGGACATTCAGCAATGGTTCCAGAACATATTAATACAAAATTAACTGAACTTTAAAGTTACTATATAGTGAAAAGCTTCCAGCAAATAAAATGCTAGTATCAAACTTTATTCATTGTTTCTGCTATATAATGAGAAGAGAAAAAGAAAGAGAACTTCATAAGAAAACCCCAAACTGACCCAGTAAATCATCAAATATCTTACCACAGAAATTTAACAACAGCTTTTTACTAATTTTATTATCAGAAACAAAAAGTTTGCAGAAATATTTTCAGAATTAATTTCATTATTATTATGGCATTATTATATTTTCCACTCTTCTTTTTATTAGTAATACTATTTTGAAAGTACCAGTTACAAATCTGAAACTTGCTACTTAGGGTCAAATTCCAAGGTAATAAATTTGTAGTTTCCATTAATGTTGTTAACGGACATAAATCAATGGAAAACAGAGTGAGTGCTCCACTGAAACCTTGTATAATAACATTTATTTTCCCTTGGTGAGAAACAGAAAAAAAAAATCACATTAACTACTCCTGCAGAATGGCAACTGTGCAGTAATTGCTTTAAAGACTTAAAGTTTTATATGGAAATTATGAAATACTTGTGTTATCACATGTAGGAGTGTCAGGTTCTAAGCAATATGTTAAAGTCTACTTTTATGGGTAAAAAGTTTTCTCTATCAAATAAAAAGAATTCCAATGAAATTCAGGCTTCCATAAAAGTTAATGAAATTGTGGGTACCAATTTCAGGTTGTAAATGTCTTTAGAAAGCTAAGATAATAGGATTTTTTCGGTAAATATTAGTTTATCATTTAAAGTCAAATTGTATTTGAATCTCTCCACAAAGTAATTAAATTGACTCAGTAATGTCACACTTGCCTTTTTCCTTCATCTCTGGATTAAACTTTTGGGAAGTTCCTCACTCACTGTCAAAGCAAGGAAGCTTCTGGGCATTTGACTAAAGAAACCCAGTTGTGGACCTTTAATTCCTCTTGGACACAAACGGTCTTTAAGGCACCAATTTCATGAGAATGTTGAATGTCTGATGACGTGGACGGTTATAGGTCAGTACAGACCAGGGTCATCTGTCAGCAAAGTAAATTGATTACAGTAATTGTATCTTTTAACTAAGTTGCACATCATCGTGTATTGATCCTAGTTGAGTAATCTGATTCAATTTGTGTGAAATTGTTTGAAATACTGCTCAGTAAAACTTGATCTGGATCACAGATAAAGTTGTGTTTGGGTACTGGAGACCTGATCAGAGGCAGTGAGTAGATTAACCTAATTTCCCTTTAATCTTCAGTGTTACAAGTCATCTAAGGTCCTGTAAACATAAAAAGATTCTCTTTAAAGAGATCTTTTTTTCTTTTTTAACTTTGTAAGGGATAGCTAGCAGCCTTTCTTGATCATACATAATGCATCATGTTGATCCTCTGAAAATGGTTATCAATAGCATGAATACATTTAATTGTTTTCTGGTATATCTTATTTTTACTGGTCATGTTTTCTTCATAAAATAGTCTTTTAAACTTGATTAAAATGGACCAAGTAAAGCTAAAAAGAATCAATCAATTTTAGTCAGAACTGTAATGTCCAAGAGTCATTTTTTTAAATTTAGGATGACATGTTTCTATATTTTATCAAGGAATAGGAACATATCCATAATGTTGGAAAATTAATATCATTTAACCTAATTTCAATTAAAAGTGATGGCACTTGTCATTAAAACAACTTTTCTCTTTTGATAATGAAATTAAAAAATAAGGTATGAAATCTCTACAAAATGTATTTGGTTTAACTGCTTATAATTACTTGTAAATCTGAATTTTAATTTTCTTTAAGTTCTAAAATGGATTAACTAATGTGTGTTTTATTGGAAAACTGTAATAAGAAGTTCTAAGTGTTTTTTTAATGTTTTTATTAGTGCATTATAGTTATACACAATATTGAGATTCATTTTGACAATCATACATGCCTAAGTGTTTATTTTGAGAAGCCATGTTACTGCCATTCATAACTTCATGATCACTGAGCCCTTTCGAAGGCCTCTGAGTACTAATGGATCTCAGGTGACAGGAGAAGTCAGAACTCTGAGGATCTCACTACCTCTGTGGCTTGATAGCATTCCTTATATCTTATATCTACCTTTAGTCTTCATAGTAGTACCCACATTTCATAATAAATGTGGGAAAACCTGTCATGTCAAACTGATATTGTTTTTATTTTTTTCTGAGACTCCTGACAATGTGATTGTTTTAAAAAAATAAACTGATTAATCCAACTTAACCGATTTCCATAGGGATTTTTTAAAATTATGCAGTTTGGGGAAAAATCTTCTTCAAAGATTGATATAGTTCTAAAAACCCAATTTTTTATACTCCAAGACTATCTTTATGGTTTATAGTCTTTATAATTTCATGATATACATTTGAATGTATAATTTACTAAGGTTTCAAAAACATTAAAAGGGATATTGTGGTCAAAATGTTCCGTTTTGGAAAAATCCTGATTGTCTCCATTAGTACTAAACTCCACTTAGGTCTATTTAAATTGAGGTCTACTCCCTTCTTTTCTTTCAAAGATGTTGGGACTGTTCTTAAAGTAGTCTCGATTCCTAAGGAGACTTGGCATGATTTAGAAGAAGTTCTGCTGGAAGAAATGACAGTTTTTCGGGTGAGTGCTGCTTAATTTCAAGTGTCAACAAGTTCAGTTGTACGTCTTTCCCTCAGGACAGCTGCACACTGAACTTGGTAAGGACAACTAGTCTAGCATACCCTTCTAATTAGCTTGTCAATTAGAAAGCCAGACACTAGTCAAAATAAACCTTGAAACTTTCAGGGCTAGTTAAATCTAAAGAGGTAAAGAAATATATTCTTGGCTCATATCTTGTTTTCTCAATGATAAAATATATGATTTACGTTTTATATTATTTATATAAGTTACCTCAATGAACAAACTCCTCCCCTTCTTAAAGTCTCTTCTTTCACACTTTGTGCTATAACAGGGTGGTATGTGACTTCCATGAATGCGCCAGGAGAAACACATTCAGAATGACAGTTGTAAAGTCATCTATCAATCACTTTTAGCTTTTTCATGAATTGTTTTATCAGATTTTTTAAAGGAATTTGTTAACTAAAGGAAGTGTGAGATTTTCATATCACTAGTGACAAATTTATTATAGATTTCTCATCTACATACTTAAGGAATGTACAATTATTTATCCCTTTGTCCTGAGTCACAGTTCTCCAGGTAATTTTGTCATAGGGTTGGGAAACTTGGGGTTGAAGCTGCAGGACGTGGGGTGAAGGGAAAGAGGAAGACTGAGGTTGTATAGTATGTATGTTATATGTGCAGTTCTTTCTAGAAAGTTAGCTGATAGGATAGGAACAGTTTAAATCCAGTATACTCTGATAGAATTACTTGTAATATATGAAAAGTAGATTCTTATACAAGATGGTATTTCAGTTGTTTAATAAGAATAGAAGACACATGTGTCAAGACATTTATAAATGCAAAATAAGCTTGAACTGGAAGAAATTGGGGACAGAAAAATGACAAAACATTGGACAATTTGAGTGATCTCATTTAGACTCCAGATGGTACAGATGGTTTATCTATAAAATAAAGGTGCTGGGATAAAATTTCCATTTGATTCAATGTTCGATGGAAAGCAAATTATCCCCAACACTCTTTTAACCTAGTATTTTTTTACTAGTGTACTCACTCAATAGGCTTTGCCTTATCATTCAGTAATATTTTGAAGAGAATGAAATAAAACATGGCAAGTATTTTATGAGTTAAGTCAATTAAAATTATTGTTAGCACTGAAACATGTGCTTTGTAAATTGTGACATAAACATTTTTCAGTACTGGACTAACAACATTGTAGTGGAAAGAGTTTAGGCCTCTCAGTCACGTCTACATGATGACTCTGTTGGGAACACTAAAACAATCCCACTGAGCTTCCCTATCAATAAAAGAATGAGAGCCATGCTCACTTCACCAGGAGAGTAGAAGAATTACAGAGAGCATACTTAAAGCACCAAGAACAGTTTCAGCACTATGGACAAAATGGTATTGTTAACATTGTTTTATTGTTTTCATTGTGCTAACTGAAAATAAGCCACATTTCTATTTCTATTTCTATTTCCAATAGAAATATGGCTTACTTTTCTACTAATCCATGTAATCTTCAAAATAATAAAATCATCAAAATTTTGATTTTTAAAATCAAGTACTTTGGATTAACTTTTATATGTTAGATATAAAGTGTTGACTTATCATTTACCATGTCAGATAAATTACCTCAGTGAACAAACACATTGATACTTTAGCCCATAAATTTAAAAAATACAATTATCCAAATGGACTGTGTTTCCTCTGTAGAGATCATTGAGATTTAGCAAATAAATTATGCATATTAAGGGGTGGAATTATAAACTGCTATGTTGTATTCATTGTTATCTCTCCAGAGCCTGAAACATATTTTCAATCAATGTTTCTAAATGAATGAATGAAGCTGTATTGATGCAAAAATGATATATGAAAAATGAAAGATTTTAAGGCCCTTCCTAAAGGAGACCATCCTTAAAGTGAGGTTCCAGAATACAAAGGAAGTTAAAATAAAAACAGAAAAAAATCATCCTGGTTATCTGGTCCCATATTATTATCTGATAAAGGAAACTTAACTAATTTTATGTATTTGGAGATTTATATTGATACCACAGTTGCAAATAAAGTTATAGGAGGCACTAAAATATATTAAGAATTTCTTAATTATTTCCAGAATCCTTTACTTGTATTAGTCAGTCATAGTTTCTTTTCACATTCCCCTTTAATAGTCTTACATCCTTAAAGTAGGGTTTTTTAAATTAATTCAACAGCAAATAAATATTTATTGTTAGCCACCCTTATCCTAGCATAACATGATCCCTGAGCTCATGCAGTTCCCGGGCTCTTAAATTTTACACCTCTTAGTTTCAGTGACTGACTTTTTAATCTAAATTTTATTTTGGAGCATTGTCTCAAGTGATATCATGACTTTAAAAATACTATTTATTTAAATACTATTCTTTATTCCTATCATTTATTATTTTCTGGGATTATATGAATCAAAACATGCATACTTTTACACTGATACTGTATTCAGGCTAATTTTTGTTCTTCATATCTCTGGGATTTTAAGTTTCTATTTCCTGTATTACCTATATTATTTTCTATATTAATAAAATTTTCAATTTAAAAATATTTTACTTTAAACCTAACTGTTAAAATGATTTTAAACAAAATTATGAGATGTTGGAAGCCAATGTTCTTGCAAATACAAGTATTAAATAACCAATTGCTAGATTTTTCTTGTTTCCAGAGAAATCCACAATCACCTTATATCTGTGATAACTGGCATGTTATTTGTTTAGCAGATATCTTGAGAACGGTTCTTTATTTGAACTATGTTCTATTAATTGAACATATATACATACTGCTATAGCAATGGTTGTTTAGCTATCCACAATTTTTTAAAGTTTGTTTGCAACCAGGAACACATCTCCTTCCACAGAAAATATTCTAATTTTCTTCCATATTCTCTGCTATGCATATTGTCATTATTATTTCTTTGGCACTCAAGTAGACAAAACATATTTGGGCAGAGTTTAGAGAAATATTTACTTTCAACATTCTATTCTATCAGGCAAAGTTCATACATATATTGTGGTCTAGCAATTGGAATATTTCACTGTCAAACTTTGTTTAATTTTGCAGTACAGAAAAAAAAATCACAACACATTAAAGGGATAGGCATGTACAGTGAAACAAGCAAAGAAATGTCACAGATTTTATGTTTCATTTGAGTCTTGTGTCATTCCATTTAAAATAAAATGCAGTGAAAGAAGGTCAATGTGAGCATTATGATAGAATGATAAGATAAATAGACAAGGTACAGAGTCAGGGTCATGTTTGTGCCTGATATACTTGGACTTGAACCTACACACACACACACACACACACACACACACACACACACACATTTAATGTTAACCAACCAGTTAATTTTACCATATTATCCTTTCCATGAGAACACGTTCATTATGAATGCTTTCGATACTGAACAACCAAACCTCATATAAATTCTTGGATTAAAACCAGTACCATGCCCATTGACATCTTGAGACTGGTTTTAGGAAAACACCCCAGTTAATCACAGAACATTCCAGTGGTTTATATTACATCCAAAATTCTGGGTGGAATCAAATCCCAATCAGACTCTAGAAAGAAAAATAATCCTTGGTAATAAAAGTTTCCATTTTAGAGTAAAAACTTTAATAGGTAATAAGAGGTGAAATTAAATTGGCATTGGTACATGAGTCAAGAAATTACTGATTCACAAATATTCAAAATAGTATTAATGTAGTAAGACACCACCTTATTCTAAATATAATTTGCCATGATAAATCTGAATTTGGATGATATTTACTACTCATTCTGAAAAAACTAGTTAAATTGAATAGAGTCTCAATTTCCTCTCATAATGAATACTGTGATTACAAAACAATATTTTAAATTAAACTTAGTAGTAAATTTTAGCTATTGTGAACTAGGTATACATCTGTTGTAAAATTCTTGAAATTTTCTTATCTATACCTTATTTTTAAAAAGAATGTTCAGTAGATACAAAAGCCAGACATATGATGAATTTTATTTATTTTTCAGTGTGGGATTTTCTTTCTAATTCAGACCAAGAGGGTCTTATTTTGAGACAGTGAAGTGTCACATGGAATTGCAGAGCACATAGGACAATGGACTTTACTTATAGTCTTATTGACTGCAAAGGATTGCAAGGCGGTTACATCAATAACACATGCATTTTAAGTCGAATTTATGCAATATTCCGTGAACAGCTGAGCAAACAAATGAAAGAGTTTAATTTTCATTCAAATGTAAAACATAATTGATGCTTTCCAAAACCTAGTCTATTAACTCATTCTAAAAGACCATCCACGTGCTTAGCATCCAGTGAGCTATGTCAGAATCTCCTGGGATCAGCAGGTTGAAAAGCTTTGCAAGTGCAAAAGTTTAATAGGAACTAGATTAAAATATCTGGAAAAAATGTGGTAATTTGGAGGCATAGAAAATCTTGAAATGATGCTAAGTTTTTAATTTCATTTTTACTTGAACACCAATTAAATTTGCAATTGAAACCAGTTTCATGAAAAAATGCTTATGAAGCTACATCTGTTTTAAATGGAAGTCATATTCACCAACAGCTATTTCTCAGAAAAAATAGCTTATTTAAATGGATGTCATCTTAATATATTGTCTATTAAAATTCAACCACAAGCAATATATAACACATATTGTTCCAAACTGTAATTTGTTTCCTGGTCTAAATAATAAATAAGGTTCTATTAATTAAGGGATTCTAGGATCTTAATTTAAGAATGCTAAAATAATAAAATGGCATGATAGTGTCTGGTGGGTTAGAATTTGTTTCATGTTTCACAATTTATATGTGAAATAATTCATTTTCATCTGCCTTATAGATATTTGCCAATGAACATGAAACTTGAATATTAATCAGATTCATTTTAAAAAAGAATGTAGACACGGCTAACTTTCACTTTAGTTACACTACCATTAATTTTTCTCTGCCTAAGCAGCATTTTCTTTGCACCTTGACTGTAAAATTTCTTCCATGAAAACTTGCATGAAGTCAACTATTTATACAACCACAAAACTATTTTTCATGTGAAACTGTTGGAATGGAAGGAATTGCTATGGAAAGTTTTCCTTCTTCTAAGTTTTCTATTTTGGTTAATTTATTCCAATTGGTACAAACCTAAATAATATCTTCAACTTCATCTTTTAAATCAGAGAATTTATGATAAATTTTCTCACATTTTGTGATGTGATGTTACTGATTGCTAAAATCCTATCTCCACATTGATAAAATTGGTAGGAATGATTGATAATTTCTAAAGAAAATTATCATATTTAATATTATTCATTTAAGCCATAGAAATAAAAATCTAGTGGAAATCTCTAAATTATCCTATTAAATTAATGAACATTCTAACTCATTTTTCTCATTTGCATCTGAGGCAATTTATCCTAAATTTGTTAAGAAAATCTTGTTCTCATCTTAGTCATCAGGTTTGAATCAGCACCATTAGGTCGGATGACCTTAAGGAAAAGAAGGTAATAGAAGAAAGAAGGAAAAAGGTAGAAAAGAAAGGAGTGAACAACAGAGGGCAATCATGGTGGAGATAGTTGTGGGACAGGATAAAGACAAAGGCTAATAGAAATAGCCAATGAAGAATCCCAAGGCATAATGGAATTAAGAAAAAGTAGTTGATAAAAATTATCAATAGTACCTATCAAATAAAGAATTCCAAAAATAACAATGCAGTCAGAAAAGTATCCCTTCAGCAATGCAGGTTTCATTGGTGATTTCTGCTTCTGGGGACAGGAGATTGCTTCTCTAGAGGAAGAATAGATTCAGAAGGCTGATAGGTGCATGACAGAAGAACTAGTAAAGAACAGCAAGTATACACTACTTAGATTATTTTCAGAGAAACTCAAGCTAAGGTAGAAGGATCAAAGTCATTTTATAAGATGGCTACCTTTATCTTACACACAATTAGAATGGAAAGAATATAGAGGAGTAAGTTGAAGAAATAGAAGAGAAAGGGGAAATAGGTAGAGAATTCATTCATTCATTCATTCATTCATTCAACAAATATTTATTTAAAACTATAAATATCAGGTGCAATTTTCGGTTCTAGGGGTATGACAGTGAGCAAAGGAGCCAAAATCCCTGTCTCAGATTGAGGAGGACAATTAACAACTCATAGAGGATGGCTCTACTGCCCTCCTCATATCCTGTCAGCCTTGACTCTAATTCCTGCTGTGAGTCTTTCACTTCCTGCTGCAGGAATTCTCTGACAGAATGACAAAAATGTAAGCAAGATTTACACCCGTGGACATAGGAGATTTTATACCTCTGGAAGCCTCCAATAAGTAATGGAATGTAAAGTACCTTTCTTGGTACAAATGTCAATAGACAATTTTGTGAATCTTCATCTACAATTCTCAGATTTTCTCTCAATGGTAATTTCTATAACACAACACTTCATTGACTTTTACATCTTCCTGTCAATCCTTAGCCCCACGCTCTTACTCTTACACAGACTTGGCTTTAGGGTGGGATGAAATTGTGAGTTTCTCTACCACACTCCAAAGCAGAGTATGAGGTAAGATCAAGAAGGAGGAATTGAGGATCCACAGGAAGATACACACACACATGTGTATACACATATGTACAGACAGTGATAAGCACTAAGGAGAAAACAAGATAAGGAAGTGGTGGTGGTGGTGTGTGTATGTGTGTGAGAGACAGAGAGACAGAGACAGAGACACAGAGAGAAAGACAGAGAGAGAGAAAGAGAAGAGAATAGAATTGGCAAAACATTGTGCACCAAATGCATTTATGAAGTCCTTTACATGTGGTAACTTATTAATCTCTTCAAGAACCCTATGAGGAAGATACCACCATTCTCATTTTTCACAGGAGAAAACAGAAAATTACAAAGAATTTACATTTCTGGTCTAACATCACACTTCTAGTCAGGCATGAGTCACAAATTGAGTCCATGCTGTTTTGTTTCAGTGTCCAACTATATATTTTCTTCTGGGATTAACTTCAGTTACCTAACACAATGAGGACTTTAAAGATCATTCTTCCCACCTAAGTCTCTTTCTCATCAGTCCCCTCTGAAACTCAGAAGCAATGTTCCTCTTCCCATTGTGTTGGTCTTTGAATAGAATGTGATAGAAAGTGTGTTCAATGAGAGTGAATCTAGAAAGACATAAGCCTATGTGTTCAGGTGTGCAACATTTTGGTGGTCTACATGCATCAAGAAACAGGCTTTGTTTGTACATGTCTATGCACATTCACAATAAACTCCACTTAGAACACTTAAAAAAGTACATTGATAATTATTAGTTCCCTAGTTATTACTTATGTTGCTCAATGTTTGCCTGTTGATAGACATTAAGGAGATTATATTCTGTGGCAAAGACCTGAAGTATAGGTCTTTGCACATAAAACAGTCATTTTAAGAATAATAATGTCATTGCACTTGAACTGAGCTCTTATAGTCCTTGACAGTTGGAACCCTGCCTGATATTGTCAGCTCTCATTGGTGCTTTTAGAAGTCAATCTAGCACGTTCAGCCATGCCATACTGTTCTCCAGTTGAACATAAAATTTTCACAGAAGACTATTGTCAGAAAGGGCCATTCTGAGGTGATGAATTAAGATAAAAGCAAGGCCTTTCTTTACTCATGTCTGCACACAAAGACATGAACATTGTCCAAACCACAAAAATGACCAAAGTATCTCTCATCTTGCGTAACATGAGTAAACCAATAATAACTTTAGCCTTGTTCTGTTCTTCCCTTCTTCTAAATGACTTATGAATATACCTAACCATAGAATTACCCCCACTTTTGACAATGTCCGATACCAAGCAAAGCCCTACTTTTTAAAACCCTTCCCCAATCACCTAGCACAAACTGGTATAGGAAGTCCCTTCCAACACCCTCTTGCTGGGCTGTAATTTTCTCTTTTACTACAAGGAACAGTAAACCCAACTTGGTCAACTGCAGGTACATTGCTCATGACCTTTGACTGGACTGAATGATATTAATGTAATTTTATTGTCTACTCCATATATTTGACATTTATCTATGCAGTTTCTTTCATGGGTCTTATTTCCCACTTTTATTGCTGCTTGTGAGAAATAAAGTTATCTCTCTGAAACCTTATATTGGTGCCTTGTGTTAATTAATTAACGACTGACTTTTCTAATTGACCATTTCAAATTTTTTCTTCTTTAGGAACCAACTACTATTTCAGCAATGGAACTTTCTACTAAGCAGGTATTGTCATTATGTACTATGATCAACATTATATTTTGTTAAGTTTGTATTTCAAATTTATAGATCTCTCTATTGTCCATCAAATTTTATAGATTAACAATTTTACAAGAAAAGGAGCCAAAATAAAAGAAATACCATCCCTAAAATAAGTCAGTAGAATGAAAATTAAAGGTAGTTTTCATTGTCCTTATGTTTTGAACCCATCTCCTCTGGGTCTTAAAATGTATTTTCTGGATCATTATTTGCTGTAAATATTTACTTATACCAATTCTTCTTTATCATTATGATATAATTTACATAACATTGAATAATTATTTTCATTTTTATAAATATATATGTACTTTAACATGAGTAGATAGTTCAGGACAAAACTAAGTTTACAACTTAATTTTATTTTGAAAATACAAACAAAATGCACTTTATAGGCTAACAAAATTAAGCACTGACTATATATGTTTGGTGGATCTTTTACCTTTTTAGTAGTATTATGTGCTCAAGAAAACAAAATGTGACTTTAAATTTGGCTAAGCATAACAGATAATTGTCACTACCAAATGATAAGTTCTAAAACTTCATGAAGTAAAAGGTTAAGAGCAGTATGTTAATAGTGTTTCCATTCATATCAAATCAATGCTCTGGCAAGACACTTAAGAAAAGCAAATGACTTCTAAATACTAAATGATATGTGCCACACAAGTATAGTTTTAACTTCTAATTATTTTTCCTCCATAAATGGTACCAGTATATTAATGATGAATTTAAAATAAGGAAGGCTTAGATACTGAGTTGAAATTAATTATTAAATAACTAAGCAGAAAAAGCCAGAGTGAAATAGGAATCCCCTTACTGTAGTAAAAACATGCATGATAATGTAAAATATAAGTATCACTCAGAAAAACATTTTTAAAAAAAGATCACTTGGTTAACATAATATAAATACATGGAATATGATTTGCTCCAATTCAGCCCCCAGTACTAACCCTTATTCATTCCCTGTTCCCTCCCCCTGTTTCCTTTTCTCTACTCTGCAGATCTTTCTTCTATTTACTTACTTTTTTTTTAAATCAGTGTCTTGTGGATATACAAAATGGTGAGATTCATTGTACTATATTCATATATTTACAAAGAAAAGTTAGGTCAGATTCATTCCATTGTTTCTCTCTTATCCTGTCCCTCTTCCCTTCCTTGCCTAATCTTTTTCCTAAGTCTTTTACATGCCTTGTCTATGACCATGCTTCATCCCTTGAATAAAACACTAAATTATTGAGCCAATGAAATTCAGTGTATATCCTTTCCACATAGATGTATCAAAATAGATTGATAATCTCCAAGGTATTTAGAACAACCCAGAGTACAGATATTATTGACCTGATACTGTTATCTTACACTTCATAAATATGTGTTCACCTGTTCTTATAATCTAAAAATTGTCACATGTTGGCAAGGAAATCCGGGGATTTCCAGGATGGAAGCTAGACTGGGATCCTCTTTCCTGTAATGATTTTTTAAATTATTTCTTTATGGCGACCAATCCTAACTTCATTACCTCAACATCTTGTTTTGTAAAACACTCCTTTCTGTTTTAAATTTGTTAACACTACCTAAAAGATTGCCTGCCAATGCAATATTTCACCAACAAACAAAAACTATCAATTTAAAATATCATGAGAGAAGAAAGTGTCCCTAACCTACATTTTTCATTTCTAGAAGGAAGTTTAATTTCATTCAGCTCTGACTTGATTTCATACATTCTTACCGGCATTCTTAAAATAAGGCAGTTGTTTCAAGAGGGACAAGTAGTGTTACCACTAATTTTCTGGATAAATGGGCTCACATCCTGCTCGTGGCCCACAACTTGTTAAGGAGGATAGTGAAACGCCTGTGGAGATGTTAAATTGGGCAGAAAAAGCATATCAGGTTCCTTGCTAGTGACTGGATTGTGCTCAGTGATGCCTGCAGGCATCCCCTATATTTCATTTGGATAGCGTAATTATTTTAGTACATCATTAATAATCTTGAAGCATTATGACAAAATAAAAATGACAGTTGCATTTAATTTTTGGCTTTTTATCACATTTTAGATTTTCATCACAATAATTTCAGTGGTCACATGTATAACATGGGACTATACTACAATGTATTCTTCCCATCCATTTTTTTCTGTTTTTCTCCTAAAGGATATAACATTTAGATGTTTTATTTAGATAATTCTTTTCCTACTCAAATGTTGTACATCTATATGTGTTTATTTTGCATATGTTTCTTAAAAGTTATTGAACAAGTATAGAGATCTTTTGATTGTATGATCAGTTTGGTTAGTAGCTTTTTAAAATAGTTATGATCACAATATATGAATTAGCTTGGCTGTATTCACTATTGCTAACCATGATTCTGCTGGACTTTGCTACAACATTCTAAGTAATTCCATTGTTTCTTAAATATTCATTTGTTTTATTTTTAAGTCACATTTAAATTCCTTCCATTCTATTAAGTCTAAATTCATTTTAAAAAGAAAAGGAGGCTACTGGAAAAACAAAACAAGGGTAGGAGGGTGAAGACGCTATTTGTCTTTTCCTCCCAGGGATTTAATCATCATTCAACTTGTCCTGGGTTTCAGCATCATTCAATATAATACTAAAATTGAATGTAAGAATAAAGCTGAATTATAGTACAAAGTTGAACATCTAGTGATATATATGATATCTTTATTTTTTCTATTTAGTGGAATCAAATAGCAATATTTATCAGAATAAGTGCTTCCACAGTTGTGTGTTAGTCAGCATTTCATCACTGGGACAAAATACCTGAGAAAAATGCTTACAAGAGGAGATACTTATTTCCTCAGTTTCAGAGGTTTCGGTCCACAGTACCTGGTTCCCATCACTGAGGTCTTGTGGTGAGGCAGAACATAATGGTAGAGAGAGTGTCAGACACACACACACACACACACACACACACACACACACACACACACACAGTGTGGGGGTGGTGGGGAGAAGGAACCGGGACCAAGATAAACCCTTCCTAAGCATGACCCCAAATAACCTACTTCCTCCAATCAGGCCCCAGTTCCTATGGTTTCTACCACCTCCAATAATGCCATCAACTTATGAATCTGTCAGAGGATTAAGCTGCTTATGAGGTCAGAGCCATCATGACCTAATCACCTTCCTAAAGTCCCAACTCTGAACATGCTACACTGGGGACTAAACCTTCCAACACATGAGGCTTTGGAAGACATTCCAGATCCAAACCAAGACTGTTTGTGTTGTATTACTTTTCCTCCCTTATTTTCCTTTCTTATCTCAAGATACAAGTATGTTGGTTAGATTTTAGCACCTGTTTTCCACATAAACATTCCTTGTAATTTTACTGATTTCTCAAATTCTACTAGTATTCACTTTATATTCAACTTATTTGTTTATGTATATATACAGTTCATAAATGAAAATCCTTGGAAATGCAGTTTTAATTATGTCCATTTCTGACTATTAGATACTTTGTAATGTTAAAAGAGAACATTATTGTTCAGAGTGTGGATTTTCTGAAATATTTTGTTTATCTCCATAATGGAGAAATTAAGATAAAAATTTTAAGTCTTTCACCTGTGTATTTCTACATGTTTTAGTAATTAGATAACTTTTATTCAAGGTTTCCTACAATCAATCAATCCTCTAGTGCAAGGAAAAAGGAGCTGTGGTACCAATTACAGTACATATTGGATAAATAACAAAATAATTTTATTTTTATTTCATTTTGTGTTTATATAAGTTTGCAGCTGATATGTTACATTCACAATTTTTTTCAATGCATTTTAAAGTCGTACTGAAATCTTGAAATAGTAACTGCTAGAACTTTGAGTTTTTGTTTTTTGTTTTTTGTTTTACTCATCCCTATTCTGCCTCATTCAGTAAATCCATTTTTGTTGAGGATGATGGTATTGTGGAATGTCATCTGGATGCTCACTTTAAAGATCTTTGAAGCATGCTCATTTTATAGATAAGGAGGTTAATTCCAACAAAAATTATATGAATGTCCCATGATCACACAGCAAGTTAACTGGGTTAGACAAAGCACCCAGACTCTTCAATGCCCAGTTCAGTGCTTTTTCTATAACAGTACAGCTATTAGTTTTGTAGATGTACTCTCTTCCCCTTTGATGATCTTTTGAGTGGAAAGTGAAATAGTAGTGTTGTTTAAAATAATCTCCCCGGAGGCAGTGCAAAAGCAAGACAGTTGAGGTCAAAAGTTCTTTCAAATGTAAGTACCCAGACATCTCCCTTTCCCTTCTCAGAGGAGGGTGTGGTCCATCACAGAGGATGTAATAGGGCACCCAGGAGCCAGAATCAGATATGTCTGCCTCCAGCTCATCTGGAGCACAGAGCTGTGGAGATACTTTGGTCAAACAAAACTATAAACTGTAGGAGAAAAAAAAAAAAACTTGTTAAGTATAAAAGTTGAAAGATTAAACATTATGTTGCTTAGTCTAGAGATAAATTTATATTCCTTTTATTTTATACTTCTAAAAACACCTGTTTCAATTAAATACTTAGAATTTGCTCTTGTTCCATTTAAAACTCTCCTGTTATCTGCCAGGCCTTTAAAGAAACTCTTTAACAATGTGGTTTGTTTTCAAACCCACAAATATCATTTACTGTTGTTAAGGGTCAATGTCAATGTCAATAAATAAACTTTATTAAGAGAAAGGAGATTTGAAAATCAAGGTAGTTTTTGTCATGATGATAAACTCTTTCCACAGCAACAGCTATATGTTGGTTCCACTGCTGGGGTGGCCCAACTCCCTCTGCACCGATGTGATATTTATGGGAAAGCTTGTGCGGAGTGCTGTCTGGCCCGAGACCCGTACTGTGCCTGGGATGGCTCCTCATGCTCTCGCTATTTTCCTACTGCAAAGAGGTAGGAATTAAAAATAAAATGTTTCCTGGTATACTTGTTTAATCCAATTTCTAGAAGAACTTTCTTGAAATAACTATACCATCCTCTTCTGATGAATAAAAGAGGTTTGGACTGGAAGTGAGGGTTGGTTCTTTTTGTTTTTGATTTTTTTCCCCCTTTCCTCAAAATAGTAAAAATATCCAGAAATATGTGTGCTAGGAATGTTGGGTACTAAATGCAATGGAACAAATGACTTTTTTTTAAATGCCTGAGGGAAGTATAGGACAGTACAATTCTATCCCTGAATTTTTACAGTTGGAAATTATAGTTTTGTCATTTCATTTTATGTAGTAGGAAATTTAGGGTCAGATTCACAGAAAGTTGTGAACAAAAGCTAGATCAGGCCTTGTGTCTTTGACCAAGATGCTTTTTTGTTCAACAATATTTCTTTTTTTTCCCTAGAAACAAACATTCTATTCCATTTTTACATTTTAATAAGGTAATTTATGTTCTTGGATGGACAAAATTCTTACAGAAAGTAATTTATTTACCTTTGAAGTCCTAGGGAGTACACAAGGACTCAATCATTAAAAAAAAAAAATCAAGAATAATTTTTTTTCTAGTTTTAAAAATATCTCATTTTTGTATGTGGTTAATGAGTGTTGAATTTACTAGCACCTAGAATGTCTATTTAACTCAAGAAAATTTAAATACCTCTGTATTATTACTATACCATGTTGTGTTTACAGAGTTTAAACTTGAAATATTAAACTGTAATAAAATAATCATCTATCTGTCTGTGTATGTGCAGTATACATATATTGTAAATATTTTCTTAATGATACTTGGAAGTATTTGAGGGGGGTGTGCTTGAACTAACATTATTAAGGTATACCAAAAGAGTTATACCACAATGAGATGATCCATAACTGTGAGTTACTGTATATAAGATTGAATGTATTAGGAACAGACACTTGATCTTTAAATACCATTTTATTTCCAGGAAATGCAATTTTACCACAGAGAACTCATAGACAAATCCTAGAAGTTGTTGACAAATTGGTTTACTTATATTTTAAAAAATAAAACACTTGCTTCATTTGATAAAATAGCCATTTCCATACATCCTCTGCAATTCACTGATGGCTACCTTTCTCTATTGATATCTAGTGCTTATGAAATAAGCAATGATAGATGAAAATAATATACAGCAGCTTGTTAATATGGCCATAATGATTGATGGCACATTGAAACATAAAACAGCAACCATTGTCACCAAGCTGCTGCATTTTAGGAGCAATATAATTTGTTTTATTTTTAAATTATACCTATAGTTTTCAAATAAGCTATGAATATAGAGTTTTTCCTAGCTAGTGAGATATGTTTTGCAAACTTTGACTCATTTTAAATGTGTCAAAATGTTAGGGGAAAGAAAAGGCCCTCATGCTGCTTAAATTTTTTAATTACAAATTTTAGATAACACTGACTGATGTTAAATCATCTACAACTTTAGTCTATCTTGTATGGATTAGAACACAGTATCTACTTAACACTATAAGCAAATATGGTAAAATTCAGACCAGATAAAAAATACAAATTTCTTAAACCCTCGATATTCAAAATTGAGATGATGATATATTTGTATTACACTAATATATGTATTGATTTTGTTGGGATTTTAAATAAAAAGAAAGCTCAGGTTAAAGATAATATATGCTGATAGAACATACCAGAGATAATTAAAATAAATAGCAACTTGCTGTCTTTACAGTAATAAGATTAAATTATTTAAAATTAAAATGATTTTTTTTTCCTTAAAAACATTAAACTCTAGGGGACTTTATGTTAAAAAATGTGGAATTCATGTTTGAACTAAAAATGAATATTGTTTCTTTTCCAGGTGAAAATGAATAACATTGCTTAATTAGTAATAATCCATTTGAAGTTTAAGCTTTTCTTAATAAGGAAGGGGATAAAAAGAAAATCATAAGCATCTCTATAATAAGTTAAAACCTGTGCATTATATATTTTGAAGTGTTTATTTTATACTTATACTTCAGGATCGAAGAAATTCTCATTAACATGATTTTGTTATGCCTTACAGATTTTACTTAATCCAATTTCATGTGTCTGACACTGCATGTCTTTGAAAAGGATGTTTAGAGACCTTACAACTTATATATATTCCTTATGATGGCATTTTTCAAAAGGTTAAATGGCAGTGAAAAATGCCTTCCCAAATGCTTTGTGGTTCATGTTTCACAAGTTCTCTTGACTCAATTTTGAAATGTTCAACATCTGTTTGATAGTCTCACTAATTCTACAAATAGAAATCTATAAATACTTTAGACTTCTAAATTTATGAATACAGTAACAAATTCCATATTTGCAATTCTCAATGGCCTTTGTGAAAGCTCTTTTCAGGGATAATAACTAATTTGCAGCAAGACAAAACACATTAAAATAGCTGCAGAAAACAGTCAAGTGTGCCCAATCTTTCCAGTCTTTTCCCCACTGCTGTTCTCCATACTTAGCCTCTTCCTCAAGTTCCCCATCTTTTTTCTATCATAATAGCTAGAGGCCCTTCCTTCTTTCCAGAAAGGAGGCCCAGACTGCACAGAACCTAAAATGCAATTCGAGCCATAGAACATGTAAGAAATTAATTTTGATGTTTATAAACAAATTTGTTTTTTTCTCTTAGAGATCAGTTCATCTTTCTCACTTCCTCTGGCAAAGGGAGGTATTGCCTTAAGTTCAACATTTAATGTTGCTTTTGTCCTTTTATTCATGTCACTGGTAAATAGGTTTGTAATCATAACCATAAGATAAAGAAACAGTTTTTTAAATGTTAACAAAAAAGAAAAACTAACTTCAAAAACAATTCCTAGACTTAATATTTTAAAATTTCAAAAATGTCTATTTAAGGAATTTTGAATAAGCATTAAGAAAAAGATAGCATTCAGGTGAATTTTAATTTTCAACCTCACTCCTACATTAATGATCAGAAAAGTTTCATTCTGTTTCCTGAAATAATAGATTGCAATTCCAAATTTTGTGGAATTCTTTTTCCCCTTAGATTTTCTAGATATTTAACTGTTATTAACACCTGGTAGCAAAGAGCCATAAATTCTCTGTTGTAGATAGTTCAAAAGATATCTAATACCATGTTAGTACATTTGTATACTTGTTCCCATTTTGAAGTCTCTTGCCTTGGAGACTGTTCTTTATAGGTATACTGAACTGCTTTTTAAAATTTTTGTTTGGATGTAAATACATCTCTTCCTATAAGGTCCTGGAGTCTTTGATATAAGTTTGATTCTTCTTCATTCTTGTGACAAATACCTTAAGTGGGAAAGTAGAAACGCAATAATGCATTTTAAATGTAATTGTTCTAGACGCACAAGACGACAAGATATAAGAAATGGAGACCCACTGACTCACTGTTCAGACTTACAACACCATGGTAAGTCATATATTTCAACTTTAAACCTGCAAATACCAGGCTAAAAATGCATATTCACAAACACCCATGCAGTGTACTCGTCTTCCAAAATATATTTTTTAAAACTGCAACTAAAGGGAAAGAAAATCTAGCAGAAAGAAAATATTGAATAGCACAAACATTGAACTATATTTTATGATCCCAGGTATGATAAACTCAGTATTTTAGACCCTTACGAGATTTAAAGCTTAGCTTTCTTATATTAACAAAAAGAAGCGATTTTAAGTGTATACGTTGATGTATAGAAGCTACCTGAAAAGGACAAAAAAGTTCATTAAAATATATTGTAGAAGGAAATATAGTATTAAAATAAGTAGTGCAAATTATTCATTTATATATTGGTGATATACACCCAATGCATTCTTGAGTGTTCTACTTAAATAAGTAATGATATGGTAGTCTCCAACACTGAATTAATAGCTGAATATTCCCTTGAACTGGGCATTTTGGACCAAATTCATTTTAGACTTCCTAAAAGATGTCAAGACCTATTTAATGTCAATGTTTCTTATTTAATGTTGAAACATCAACCATTCTTCTTATAAACATCTAACTCACTCCCCCCAACTCAACCATTTATGAAAATAATAATGAAGTTATGCTTCCCTCTACTGGGGAAACCTATCAATGACATCACTAATGAACGATTCATAGTAAAAAATAGCTAACATGCAAAATATGATACTAACTGAACATAATAAACTGTTTTGGTGCCTTTTGCATTACTCCCATTAACTTTGAATTGACTTACTAATGGTGTGTAGAGTATTCTTGTTTAATGAATGTCAAAACACACACACACACACACACACACACACACAAATTGCACCTAGCTTGCCGAAATCTAGTTCCTTTCCTGAAATGCAGGTGCCTGTCTTGCATAGTCTGGATGTATAAGTCCATGCAGGGTTGTTTGGGAGATGAAAATACTTGGGCAGAGTGACCACTAATGGAGCCAATATTTTGAACCCACTTTGCTTACAAACTTTTCTTGCCAAGGACTTTCCTATTATTGTCCTCATTATAAACAAAAAGAGACCACTAAATTGAAGTAGATGTCATGAATGTCCCTGCATGAATATAATGGCTTATTGACATACCTTCCTGAGATTTTTCAAATGTCATAGATCCACCAGACAACATAATATTCACTAATTCCCCATATGAGAATATTGAATTATGATCAGCATCATTCAATTGAGGAAGAATTATAAAATATTAATTTATTAAATAATCTATTTGCTTAAATTCAGAGAGTTAGTTATAGTAATTGGAACTAAAGGAAAAGGATATAATTAGAACTCATTTCCAATCAGACTTTAATCTTCATATCAATACAAACTTTGTTATTATGCTCTTGAACATATATCTCTAGTGCTTCCACAGAGAGAGTATCATGGTTATTGTAGGTATTCTGTAAGTAATTTTTGGATGAATGAATTTTCTTAAGTCTTCAAGTTATAATAAAGGTACTTTCATTTTTTTCCAGTAAGAGATTTGAACTAAACAGCATCTACTATTTATATTGAAAAATGTTCTAAGTCATGCATTGTTATCATTAATGCCACCATATTCATAAAATCTTTTAAGAAACACCATATGATCCAATTAATGATTATACACCATCATGTTCAGAGCACTGTGAAATTATATGTATACATGTACATGTATAGAAATTATATGTATACATAGTTTTACAGATACATCCTTGTGTTTAGCAGTCCAATATTTTTATTGGACCAATTAGTGTTTGAAAATAATATTTATACTGGAGTTATGAGTTTCCGCTACGTATAAAAGGAAAAATCAACCAAAGAGATTTTGTTTTTAAAAAGTGAGACTGTGGATAAATAAATATTGTTAATCATTGAGTGGGCTTTGGAGGGTACTTCAGATTTTAAAGATGTGTTTCGTGAAATTAGAGTGGGTAGAGTTTGTGAAAAGTGAATATATAGCAAGTAAAGAAAATATAAATGAATTTATCTCCTAGCTCTTCAATCAGAATACATTGTATATGAGAAAAAACAATTTCTGTAGTTTACGTTACAGGATGTTTTTCTTTTCTTTTTTGTGGTAAATAACTCTACTTGGATGTTCATGATATGTGGGAGGAAAAGATAAAATAGCCCAAAAGCTTTGCAGCCATAAACCATTCCTTTTATGAAGGCCTCTTTATTCCTTTTATTTCTTATCAGCTTACATTACTAATTGAGCAAAAATAAAACATAAACAATAGATTGCAGTGAATTTCAAATGTTTGGCAATTAAGTCAGACCTTCCTACTTGGCCAGGCTGTCTTACCATTAGGAATCAGTGAATTACCTTGGAAGAGTTAATGTCAATATTTGAGAGTAAAATGGGCAAAATTCCAGAACCCAACCCTGTTAAATCATGCATGTTGTCTTGCTAATGTCACTTCTCACATTCAATAAAATATATGTGCTCATGTGGAAACATATAAAGATATGAGATGTTTTCACAGAAAGCTGCTAAGCAACATGAAGCCAAATTATACACTTCAGTGTGATCATTTCCAGCTGTAATGGTAAACATTCTGTAACACTCTATATTTTACATATCCCGAGGTTCTTAATAGAAAAACTATATATGAAATAACTCAGAATTAAGGTGAAAGAAATTTCACTTTAGATGAAATCTTTAACACTCATTTGGCAGTCTGTTCCCTTTCACACAAAGTAGCAGTAGTGGTGAAAAGGCCCTGTGAAATGGAAAAATCCAGCTCCACTTCCCCTAATCCCAACACACTCTTCTCCATCACTTCTGGCTGTTAACCTAGAAAGCTCTCAATATCAAACCCTAAAAATACATTTGTGCTGGCAGATCTTGTCTTCCCAGTCACACCTTGAACAGGATGCTTGAGAGAAGTCTCAGGTTGTTTCCAGTCTGTTTCCTTCCCTAAAATAATTGCTATGCAAAGAGTTGGAACTTGTCCAACTTGACTGTCAAGAAAATGACTGGCCAAGTCAATTTACCTCTAAACCAGCTCCCATTCCTCCTTCCTTAGAAACCAAAATAAGCCTTACTATGATTTATGTGTCCAGAATGGAAAAAGATACACCATAAGTACCAGTACTTTTTTAAAAATCATAACATCATCTTAGATTTCTGGATCTTTGAAATATTTTATGCTGTATCTTGTATTTTAATGCCATCATTGAATTTCACTCCCTAATAGTTTTCTTGGCTGTTCTGCATATATACATTTCCTTTTTAGCATCTTGCAGTAAAACATCCACAGAATTTAATCTTCTAAATTATCTCCACAGCTAGCCCATCTCAATTTATGTCTTGGTTGGCATCAAAATCATTCCCAAATTTCATAAAGTATCTTTGGCAATGCCATCTTTATGGTCTACAGAGCCATAAATTTAGAAGTTTGCAGCAGTGCTATTATGGTCTGTTCCTTAGCCTCTTCCAACTGTGAATCTGAGCATTTAGCCCAAAGAAGAGCCTTAAGATTTGATAGATGAGCTGATGTCAGCATTAAGAAATTCCCAACTTTAATAAATAACTAAATTTCTTCAAGTCTAAGATGACACTGAATGTAAAATACAGCACTATTTATGTGCTGCTAAGAAAGAAAAACTGCCCAAAGTGGGTAATCTAATAAAGAATTCCAGCATGGAACAGGGACACAGAGTGACTCAGAAGTAATCTAAATGAGAAATAAACTCTATGAGAATGAAGATAGCAAGGAAATGACCTGTTTCGATCATAATCATGGCTGTGGGAAAAGGGGCAAAAGCACTCCTTGAACCTCAAGGTGGTACTAATGAAAGTTTATTTTCTGAATTCACATTGGCAGGTAGACCCAAATCCTCAAGTAGAAGCTTTAATTTTAAAAAGTATCAGGTTAGTGGTGTCCCATATGTCTGGCAGACATAAGAAAGAATTCTTCCTGGAGGAAAGTTACTTTAACCCAGATGAAGAGCAACTATGAAACACAGTATGTTATCAGAGATGTTAAAATGTAAATGAGTATGCATCCCAAAATCAAATCATTATAGTGTTCTAAGATTTTTATAAACCCTTTGGAAACTATGTCACTGCTGATAACTAGTAATAGTTGTCTTCTAATGTTACCTTGGGCAAGCAATTCAATTATGCACATTAGATGTATGTGAGGCACAGTACATGAAACAAGGCAAGGAGAAGTTTGAAATATTACCTGTTATCTTTGTTTCTTATTAAAGTCTTTGAGCATGTCAGGAAAGATTACCTGTAATACAACTAAAGTTTAACTGTTATAAACAAGGGGTTTAAAGCTTGATGTATTTTTCTTTAATTCTAAAAGTTATAAGGATGGTATATCATTAAATACGATATGGTATTTTCATTATTGTTTATGGAAGACTTCTGCTTCAGGAAAAGGGCGTTTTCTATCTCCCATCGTATCTCTTAGGAAAAGTAAGTGAAACATTAAATTTCATGTTTCCTGATTTTTTAAAGTAAATGTTTCTATGGTAATTTTGCTCTGGCATGTAGATTATTTGTGCTTTCTCTGGGAATGCATTTGCTATAAAATCATGAAAATAAAACATACCAGATGTTCCATGTAGACTAAACAAATATTATAGTAGGTATCTTCATATTGGTATTGCTTTTTGAGTAATGGAGTTTCAACTTGCTCTATACTAAGAAGCATTGCAGCCTATGTCATCATAAGTTATCAGGTACAGTGCGAAACTATTAAAATGGATTCATATTTTACTTCATACTACATCAATTTCATTATCATATTTTAAAAATAATAATCTCTAAAAATAACATACTAGTGATTCTCCCCATTAAAATAATTACCTATGTACAAAAGTTAAAATTTCCTATCTGCCTATCCATCTGCCAATCTGTATTCATACTAGCACATTTTAAGAACAAATCCACAGCAATCCAAGGAATCTAGTAGATTGGAAACTATTTGACTTTTAACATTCTAAATGATAGATCCTGGTTGAAAATTACTTCCCAGCTCCAAGAAAATCAAGAAAGATATTAATTTGGTGCATAAGACAATGTAGTTTAATTTAAATTGATTTTAACAAGTTGATAAATTACAAGTTTAAATTTTCTATACGGTTTAATTAGTTGAGCCTTTTTATACTTGTTCCAAAATAACTCATACTTGTTTTTGACAAGTTTCATTCTCTAAACTTCATAAATATCAATCATAATTTAGTATCTAGATTAAACACACATGAATATACTTTAATGCAGAATCAAGCATACATTTATTGGTGTAGGGATGCATGAAAAACATATCCAACAAACATTTGCAGATAATCTGGTTGGTGTAATTGCCATTGTAAACACAGCACAAACAGTACTGTGCATTATCTTGATTAATAAACAAGCATGATCCCTATTATATACTTTAATATATGTATATATATTAGAGTTTTTAATAATATATAATATATATTAGAGTTTTTAAAGTGTGCTATAATGTATGAAATTTTTAAATCAGTTGTGCAGATCTGAAATATACAAGAATATTAAAGATGAATGAAATGATTTTCTTCATATTTACAAATTTTAAATATTTTATATATTCCCAAGAGATCTATTAAGACCTATTTCATCCTTCAAATGACTTTTATGGTACTGCTAGTTAAAGAGATGTTTTTCAGTCATTGAAGTCAAACAATTCTTTTCTAGAGAAAATCGCCTAGAATCCAGAAAAGAAAACTTAAGTAATGATAATTTGCACCTAATTAGTACATTGTTGCAAGGGTTCATGGGCAACATTTCCTTTCCTCCTTTGCTTGACCTTAGTGAATGCTAGTGAGAAAAATATGAAAAATACACTGTGATGAAAATAACGAATTTGATTTTTATGTAGTCTAGTAATGAACTTTATTTGCTAAATAACCTAAACATATAAAATAATTTGCATCCATTTGCCTCTCTCCAGTTTTATTTTATATTTATTATTTATGAAATTCAACTTTTAATAAAAAGGGAGAACATCAAAATTAATGTCAGAAATCAAAGAGTGAATTAATATATGGTTCCCCACCTCATCCATCTCTGTCTCTTCTACATGACATCAAATTTCCTAAGATTGTTACATTATTCACATTTCAATCTTGGGAGACATTTATGGGGTTAAAATGGAGAGTGAAATAAATGGAAAGCTGAAACGTGATGCCTTCTGTTTCTGCTATATTGGAAGAGAATCAAATGCTAAATAAGGACTTTAGCAACATGATATTTCTGGCCAAATGATGGATATCATGACTTTTTTGTTGTTACAAAAGGAAGCAATTTATTTAACTTCTTTCTTTCCCCCCATTCTTTCTGGTTTATTAGCCTCATTTCATTTCCATAAATTATCCCACTAAAAGAGGAAATGATTAATTGAAGATTGCTTCCTTAAAAACATTATTTCTTGTCATTAACAGCTGCAACATATTGTAACATTGTGTTATCCAAACACACTATGGTGCTTTTAAAGTAATTTTAATGTTTTGTTGTTTTCAATTATTTTGTTCTACTATTCAGATTATTGAACCCATGAGAATTTATTATGCCAATTTAAAACTCTGCTCTTCTTGTCTACTGTAATTTTCATGACAAAAGTTTGTATTTAAAACAGTTGTTTTCTAAGTGTGAGATGTATTTAAAAACAGTTTTCAGTGAGATTGCTTTCTTTCTGGAAATCTACAAAATTACCCATGGGTTTTCAGTGGTATAGGTCTCCTTGGAGACGTGAAAATGTGTTCATAGGAGTTCTTAAATCACATTATCTTCTTGTTATTTAGAATTGTTGATATTGGGATACACCTGATTAGGCATCACTGGTTCCAGCATATCTCAAATCAACCTTCATAACTTATTAAGCTTAAAAAATTTGCTAGGCTTATATCCACCAGCAGTTTAATGAAGTATTCTATCATAATCAGAGTTACAATCCCTATGCCTTTTTGATTGATGAAATTTTTAATCATTTCTTTTACAAAATCATGATAACTTTTTGTCTTGAGGATGTCAAAGTTACCTGAAATTTTAGCTTTTAAGTTCAGTGTAGTTGCCTAGATTTGCTGTTCAGCAAATATCCTCTAAGCATTCTAGATTGCCATTCTGCCAGGTGTGGAGCACACAGTATTTTCAGTATTAATAGTAACAAGACTACATGGGCACTAAAGAGATATGTGAAAAGAAATTTTAGGAAACTATTGAAGAGGAATATTTTCTTTGATACTTGTGTGGGAATAGGATTGATGTGGGAAAAGAATCCATAATTTGGTTTAGTGAAGGTTCTCAGAAAAGGATTTTAAGTTTTGTATTGGCAGTTTAAGCTATTACAAGAGCAATAACGATAATTTCACTTAATTTAAGTACCACTTTAGGTGCCCAGACATTGTTCTAATATTTTACATAGGCATATTTTGATCATAACAAAAAATATATTTAAAACTTTATAAAACTTTACACCATCTATCATTGCTAAATAACCTAATGTTATTTAGAATGGTTTGCAATTGTTTGATTAAAAAAAAAGATAGCAATAATGACTATCTCACAGGCAAAGCAGGTACACTGACAGAGAACAAAAACAGTCATGCAGCAAGAACATATTTACCAAATGTTAGAAGAATATGACATCAACTTGTCTAAAGTCTTATTTTCAGTCAATGTAGAGTGGAAATATGACCACAAAATTCATCTTTTAACAATCAATTGATCAAGAAAATCTTAATGATTCCTAAATATCTAGATCAGGAAAAAATCTCCCAAAGCACCAAAATGCAACAAACACCATATTTAACAATACTTTGACAGAAAGACAGTAAGTAACCTCAAAGTGCTGCCCTTGGGCTCTCCTGACAGAAGCGACGGGACACACCACCAAACAACTCAATAAAGTCCATGATCCATTATATGTCAGTTATATGTCAACTGCTCACAGGTCAACTAATTTAATCCAGAGAGAGATTAACTTACATTTAACCTGAATATGCAAGATTCCATATCCTCAGGAAATCTTTACTCAACACTATTGAGCTTTTGATTTGTATCGGTTAATTATGAAGTCAATATATTCTCTGAAAAGTACATATAGTAGAGCTTCCCTATGCTGCCATTAATATATGGAGCTGTTTGCCTTAACAAACAATCAAGCTGGACAGTAAGATGTCCCAAGAAAAAGTTAAAAATCTAATAAGGATAGAAGACAAGAATTACAATATTTCTCTTGCTTATAAGTCTTCCTGGAGAGAGGCAAAGAGGGAGGGAGGGGACAGACAGAGAAAGAAATGAGAGAGAACACATTGTCATTGGGTCTTTAATGTTTCCTACCTTGTACAAACTTGTGCAAGTTGTTACATTAGAAGAGTTAAAAAACAGAATGGATATTTTTGAGTGCCTTATAATAATTACTTTTTAAATATTTCTTACATTTCTGTTTATAACTTACCAAATGAAGGGAAATTAATAGATTACAATTTACTAATGGTTATATCTGTGCACCCAAGTATTGGGGTGCTGAGCTGAGGCCACATTAAATGAAAGTTCTCGTCTTAAATTAGAAGTTGCTGATGATTGAAACATTCTATTAGATAAAATTAACATAACAATGGTATGCAATGAAAATTTACTTTTTAAATTATGGCTGATGGCAGCAGAACCTAACAAAACATAAGGTCTGCATACTGTCTATGACCCATAGTTATTACGACAGGACATTCAGCTTCATTGGTTACTAGCTAGAAGATGCTTCTCTTTATTTTTGCTTGCAGAAAGGGGAGAAAAAGGGGTTGACTTAAGGAAGAGTGAGACTTTAAGTTATTGGCAAGAGCAGTTATCAAAGCAGACTAACTGAAGGCACCAAGCCAATGAACCAAATTAACCAATTGTAGTTATCTTATCAAGGTGAGAAAGAACCTGAATGTCATGATTTTGCAAAAGTCATAAAATATTACTACATTAAACTAAAAACAACTTGCTATAAATCCTTTGTTAAACCACAAATCATCTTCTACCAGATTTAACTATAGGGAAGTAGCAGATAAGATGAATTATTTTAAATGTAAGAAAGCATTTACTATTAAGATGATTTATTTTTATCTTTTTTTTTTTTTTCCTGGTACATTGAGAGCAGTTTGCTGCCATTGAAAAAGATCTTGAAAAGAAAATAAAAGCCAAACAGGTTTCCTAGGGCTACCCAGAAAAGTGAACAAACTAGAATAAATAGATTAACTGAAAAGAAGACAATTCAGTATTTTGAAGATATTGCATGTATTTATAGCAAAGCACTTTCTTTCATATTATGTAAATCATAGGACTGAGGATATAGCACCATGTTAAAGCACTTGCCCAGCATGCTTGAGGGCCTGGGTTCATCGACAACACAGCAAAAACAAAAAAATTAATTAATTGCACCATTACGAGGTTCACATTGCTCTTCTCTGTGTCAACTAATGTATTGAGGGATTTAAACAGAATTCTATGTTTGAGAGCAATAACTTACTTATGCCTTAGTCTTTGATAGATTTTGATAGTAATTAAACAGAATGGGCAAGAAACAAATAAGTTATTCCTAGGGGGTGGTCCTTATTTTTTAACTTTTATTTATTATTTATTTTCATGAACTTTTTTTTGACAGTGATAAATATTTTTTAAAATGCTTTTCAAACAAGTATATAGGGTAATAATGTCTGTTTCAATCTACCATCCTTCCCATCCCCACCTGCATTCTTTTGAGAGAAGACTATGGCTTTTCACATGATTTTTCCTAAAATTTTTCCTAAAACCTAAATCAGTGGTTTGTTCTATGTATTATCAAGTCAAATATATTATGACTCATTCACAGACAGAGATTAAATGAAAGGTTCCTCCTAAGAGTAAAAAGATTTCTGGATTAAATATGTTTATACTGCAAAAAAAAAAAAAAAATAGTAGAAAAAAACTATTCTCAGTGACAAGGCATTATCATTATTGGTGATAGTTCCTGAACCACAGATATCCCAGCCTCTGTTGGATGTAGCAATTCAATTCACCTCTATCCAGGGAACAGATGTCTTGTAAACTAGCATAGTAACATGTACCATATTTCTTTAATTTGAGATGCACTAATAATTTCAGAGGGAAAAAAAGTATGCCATATTCATTGTAGAAATTACATGCAAGGATATACAACTTCAATGTGGAAAAACGCGTGACTTGGAATCAGTTAAATATTGTTTCTTTACATTTGAGTCATTTCTCATTCTATTTTTGTTTCCAGCGGATGGATCTTTTCAATAAGAAGGGACAGATACTCCCCAATATGGGGAGAGTTTTGTTTCACACCCAGGGCAATTGAGAAACAGGCACTGAGGCTGATGTCCCTGGAGATAGCAAGTGGAGGTACAAGGTCAACTGCATCAGGGTGAGATAGGAGATGAGGAATATAGGCCATACACAGGGAGTGAATAGAAGAAGGGTTTGGGAAATTCTGAAATCTAGTGAAAGCAAGCCATATCAGTTATGACAGACAAAAATACTCAACTGGTTATGACAAGAGTAAAACTGTCAAAGTGATGCCAAAAGGCAGGGAGGGAATCATTTTTAAATTAAAAACCTAGCTGAGTTTGAAGTAGAGAGCAAAAGTGTTTCATCTGTCTATACTGTCAACCCTCTAGAATGTGAAAATACATTTATTATTTTCTAAATTAATTTAATGAGTTCCAGATTGTACAGGATGTCATAATGGAAACAGGATTATATAAGATAATATGGAGTTTTGTTCTCTAAATGAGTTTTACCTAGATTCTCTGTGTCGTACTTTTGATCTGAGCTATGTTTCAGTTACCACATTGAAAGAGGTTACATTAAGGGTAAAATAATAGAAACTTAATCAGGAAACAAGTTTCCATATTGCTGCATTTTATTACATGCTCTTGCCATATTCCGTAGCCTAATTCTTGAAAATAATAAAAGATGTGTCATTTTAAAATAAGGACAATTGAAACCACATTGCATTGTAATTATGCATCTTTCTTCTGAGCCATCCCAAACATTTCACACCAATTGATCTCCAGGACAACCTTGTGGATTATTTAAGAGTTATTGGTAGGGAGTATAAACTTCCTGATCTCTACCTTTAGTAAAATACTAGATAAATATTATTGGTTGGTGAATTTAATTTTACAGATGAAAAGAAAACACAAAGAGGCAAAAATAATTTCTAAGTCACAGATTTTTCTTTCCAAAAGCCCAGTTCAGTAATTTTTCTGCTAGATGATTGTATAATACAAACTGACTCCATTTAGTCATAGAAGAGTTTTATACTACACATATGA
The DNA here is from genome assembly GCF_902686445.1 of Sciurus carolinensis. Taxonomy (NCBI): domain Eukaryota; kingdom Metazoa; phylum Chordata; class Mammalia; order Rodentia; family Sciuridae; genus Sciurus; species Sciurus carolinensis. The sequence continues at coordinate 57,435,742 of NC_062220.1, forward strand.
CTGATTTTGGTAATGTTTTTTGCAGGTAGACAAATCTCTGCATATGCTTTGTACAATCCATAACCTTATGATTAGTCTATTAGGTAGGCATTTGGATTCTTAAACCCTTACAGCCTTTACTTTTCTGCCATCTTCAATCAATCTGAAAACAGCTTCCAACATGGCAACAACTTATCTTCTGAATTTCCAGATAAATATCTTGGAAAGTTGAGATTACTTTTCTAACATTGTCTCATTTCATTTTCTTGTCACTGGCCAGATAATCATCATGTCCACAGCCTTGAAGAGAGAATCATTTATGGAGTAGAAAATAGCAGCACATTTCTGGAATGCAGTCCAAAGTCACAGCGAGCACTGGTCTATTGGCAATTCCAAAGACGAAATGAAGAACGAAAAGAAGAGGTACAGGGCCACAATTGGCATGATTATTTCTATCTCACACATACTGTTAAGTGACTCCAGATTTTTTTTAATAAAGGACAAAAAAGTACACCTCTGCACACCTTATCCTTTTCTTAAGTGACCGATAGCTCATTCATTAAGTATTATTGTAGGCTGATTATATGGCAGGCTTTGTGCTAGAAGTTGGTGAAACAAATGTGACCTGGTAAGAGTTTCTGCCCCAGAAGAAGTTTTGGAATATATTTGCAAGTCTCCTTATTTCTTACCATGGTTATCTACAAAACAATTGTTATTTATATTTGTTCATCCAAACAAAATTCAAGACTTCCTGTAAATTTTAACTTTTCTTCAATTAATTCTGCTATCCAAACATGTTATCCTTTCTCCACAACTTTCTCTTCAAATGGGGAAAGTTGGGAGAAGGGAGTAGTAGATTTATGACAAGGGGCCTGAGGTCTCCTGACAAACTATTGAGGTAGTCTCAAGCAGATCTTCCTCAATAGATCAGTTTTGTTTTTTTTTTTCCTTTATGAAAATAAAGAATGTATACCAAAAATCTCAGTGAATACTCTGGACCTTTAAAATTCTTTAAAAACATTAAAAAGGGGAAACCAGACTCTTCAGTTGATTTGTAAACCTTATGTCTAAATAAATTTACAAACATAATATGAATATATACAGGTAAAATTACTCCCTTTTCTTATTGACACTTTAAGCAGACTTCAAACTGTAGAATTACGTTGTGCAAATGTCAGTTGAGCTTATTCCTTGCCACGTTAGGCTTTTTGATATATCTATTGTAAACTGTGTTCAAAATATAAGTGAGGTTAGATTATATTCAACAGCATATCTTCAAATTTTATTTCATAACCAAGACCTCTTGAGTTGAATAAATAATTACTAAACTTGAAATCTCAAATTTATTTCTTCTGCTTACAAAACTGCTGATTTTTTTATTTCATTTATTCAAATCACATAACACCCTATTGTGTATTAGTTTCATGGTTGTGTAGTTCCAATTTCAGTATTCAATCTAAAGTTTGAGTTATATGTATACACTTACTTTCAACTTTATAGAATAAGATGTATTTTTCTTCTTTCCTCTAGTCTTTTTAAAATATTAAATTGCAATGATGAGAAATTCTATTTAAACAGTGACACAAAGCAGGTTAAAAACAATTGATGGATATAACTCTTTTCCCTAATGGGAGAATTCTATCATTTTCCTTAAATTTGAAATTTTCCTAAATGCTAAATTGTGTCTCAACAAACAATATAAATTTTTACTGGCATAGTTTTATATCTTATAATTTCGTATACATATATAATTATTTCATTATACCCTTTTTCTCTCCTAGATCAGAGTGGATGATCATATCATCAGGACAGAACAAGGACTTCTGCTACGTAGTCTGCAGAGGAAGGATTCTGGAAATTACCTGTGTCATGCTGTGGAACACGGATTCATTCAAACCCTCCTTAAAGTGACCCTGGAAGTCATTGACACAGAGCATCTGGAAGAACTTCTTCATAAAGATGATGATGGAGATGGCTCTAAGACCAAAGAAATATCTCACAGCATGACACCTAGCCAGAAGATCTGGTACAGAGACTTCATGCAGCTCATCAACCACCCCAACCTGAACACAATGGATGAATTCTGTGAACAAGTTTGGAAAAGGGACCGAAAACAACGTCGGCAAAGGCCAGGACATACTCAAGGGAACAGTAACAAATGGAAGCACTTACAAGAAAATAAGAAAGGTAGAAACAGGAGGACCCACGAATTTGAGAGGGCACCCAGGAGTGTCTGAGCTGCATTACCTCTAGAAACCTCAAGTAGAAACTTGCCTAGACAATAACTGGAAAAAAATGCAATATACATGAACTTTTTTCATGGCATTATGTGGATGTTTACAATGGTGGAAAATTCAACTGAGTTCCACCAATTATAAATTAAGTCCATGAATAACTTTCCTAACAGGCTTTCTTCCTAATACCAACACCTAATAGAGATCATAGGTGAGCACAGATGTTCACTTTAGCAGACGTTATGTTTCCTATGAGATTTCATTGTACAGGTTTCGCTTTCTTCCTTGCCTGAGAAATAAAAATGTCATTTGCCATATTGCCATCTAACGGAGAAAAACTGCATCAGCAAAGCCATTTTATTGAACTAAAAGTATAAAATAAACTGCATGGATTTACTAAGCTGATGAATATTCCAAAATGTGGTTGGATTCAAGGATACTTTTTGTCTACCAGCACTCGTGTTTGTATGTACTGGAGGAGTGAAATAAGTAAAATGATACTGAATGAAATGTTCTGTGGAAATATAAGAAACATAAGCCATCCATCATCCAGAAGAAAAATGGAATACACTGATCTACTACTGATGTCTTCTTTCAGCTTTGATCTAAAGATGTATTTTATTAAAACTATAATTTAAATGTACCATGACAAATATGCAGTAAAAATTAGCTGTTTTCTAAGCTAGAGTAGGTTTTTGTCTTACAATTATTATGCTATATAGTTTCTTTTTAAAATTCCAATTGTGTGCTGCTTTTTTTCCCAACATTTTGTTTTGAGTTCTGTAGGAGGGATAGCTGATGTTATTCTAGAAACATATATACATCATTAACTGGTAATCTCCAAAACAGGATGTAAATTTTGCCTTATTTCTCAGAGGAAATCAAACAAATGGAAGCTGTTGACACCTCCCCTTTTTAAAGTATTATTTAAATTAACTCTAATTTGCATAATGTTCTACGCAAAACAGAGCATTTAACCAGCCAAAACAAAGGGCAAAAACAACTTGATTTGTTAAATGCATTTTATTATATCCAAAGGATCAATGAGGAGAAAATGAGCTGTACAGTTCATGAAAACAAGCTTTTTCTTAATATAGTGTTAATAGAAAATGCTCTTAATTCTATGCTGGAATCTCAACTTATTTTAGGCATAAAATTTCTCTCATGATTCCACTCAGAATTATATCAACTACTTAATGATTTGTGAAAAGAGAGGTCAATACTATCCAGAACAACTTTCTAACGACAAATTCCCATCTGTTTTGGTCGAAATCAGCTATCTCTTACCTTACCTTGTTTAATACAGTTATCTGTATAAAGAACACATCATTCTTCTCAGGTCAATGGGAATGACTTAAACTATTTTCCAGAACACAACCCACACTTACAAAATGTGAAACTCTTTGTTTCCTGTAACAACTCACAAAATAAGGTAAACAATTTTTAATTAAGGATTTGCCTACTTTGTTGTCCCAAGATGATTCCTTGAGAATCGTGGACTTCAAGATGCCCAATACTTTCAGCATTATAATACTGTTCTTTAGCACCTCACTCCCCTTTGCAGGAATTTCTCCCTAGGTCCTTGTCATGCACAAAAATGCAAAGAAAACATTGTATTGCTAATTAATGAAGTGACATTGAAGTTTTAACTCCAGTTGTCTTGGGATTCTAATTAACAGCACTAATTTCTCACCTCAGACTGCAGCGCATTGTTACTCCCCGTCAGCTGAAATATTTCCCAGATGGAAGCTCATGTTTCAGTTTTAATGATTATTTGAATAAATAATTTGTTGACACTTGTTCAAATAAAAGCCTAAAAGTATTCTACATCCAATTTCAGGCTCCATTGACTAATATGGTGTTGCTTTTGGATGTGCCTCCTCAAATGGAAGCTGGATTGTTAAACTGTTTGAAGAACACACTCCTGTACAGAAAATAGTGTATGAAATATAAGTCAAGGAACAAAGAGTGCTCCAAAAATAGGTCATTTTTTGGTAGAGTATCTTAAAGGTACTAAAATTCAGTTGTAGCATTTTGTTCTAAATTTGCAGCTGAAACAAATTTATTCACAATAACAAAAGTATCTTATTTCTTCTTAGTGTTTAAAAATAAAGGATTTGAAGGGATGGATGTTGTATGGTAACTTCATGGATGCCTTCCAAAATCTGAATGCATTCTGGTTAGCATTATGAAATATCAATAGAAAAAAGTCTAGACCTCAATTAAAAGCATCAAAAATAAATCTACTGGCATGACTTTACAAAACCATCAGGTCTAAATTTTTGAATAAAATTATAGATATAACTTGCAGATAATTAACTCTTATTACAGTCATCATTTTCTGCCATGTGTATTGAGAGGGGGCAGTTTGCACGAAATAGAATTAATGTCCCATTTAATAATTCAGTTTTAATAGACTTTGGCATATGCATGTATCATCAGAGATGAAACTTGGTTAAGAGACTCATGTGACCTTAGGGAAATTATAACAGCAATCTTACAGTATAAAAAAGATGCATCACAGCAGAGAAATTAAGGCCCCATTGAAATCAAATGTAAAGTGTAAATGCATGTAAATGCACACATATTGCTTCTTTTTATGTATTATTTAGTGATTTTAATGGTATGTGTTTAATATTTTTGCTACCTACACATTAGGCAAAAGAGATGTAAATAATTTCAATGAGGAAGAGCAGTGTAAGATACAACTTTCTATAGGTACTCCATTTCAACGTGTTGAACATCACCCTAAAATGCAAATTTTCTCACACAGGTGACAAGGTGATTTATGTACTATTTAAGGGCAGAAGGTGTGTGCCCATTCAACAAGCATGCTTTTTGCCAGGTAGTAAATATGTTCCATATCTGTATTTATCATTGCATTTCAGATGGGAACTAGAAAACTGGAGAGAAAAAAAAAATGTAATGAAATTGCTGCTGTAAATTATTCCTTTTAGCATGTATTCAGTTGCTAAATACACATTTCTTCAAAATATTTGAATTCAGATGTCTTTACTGTTCCCTGTAACATATGGTGTTAAGGAACATAAGCTTAGGAAATTTTGAAAACCAGAATCAGGTTGCTACATAATTAGCTAACAGATTTCTTCATTGTATTCGTCTGTAAACTAGATTCTATATTTATGATGAAGATGTGAACTTTTATGACCTTTAAATTAAATATTGTTCTTTTTGATGTCATGCTTAAAAAATAATGGAATGAAATTCTATAATGTGTCATTACCATCATTAGTTTGGTTTCATTCCAGCTCTATAAAGATGACAAGTAATTATTATTGATATTGCCTATTCTGAAAGTCATGGGCAAGCATTTTATTAGTATGGAAGGAATCAGTATAACATTTGAATATCTTTGTCTTACAAATTCATTTTTAAACACAATTTCCATTTAGTTGACATATATCAGGTTTCATGACTTCAAAGACACACTCACTAATAAGTAGGATTCAGCATCACTTTTTTGTATAATAACATATTAGATATAAACTGGCCTAATGCCAAAGACACTGTGCTTTTTATTTTAAATTTGTCTGTAATAATTATTTAAAATTAATGTCAATGTTTACAAAATACATGTTTCCATAAAGAAGAAAACATTATGTTTCAAAACATTTGCAAAATCCTATTAGTTTGTTTGATTTCTAACAATATTCTTATACTAGTTAATTAAATAAATATATATTTTTAAGTTAGTAGGTTAAGACGACCCCCAAGTGAAATAAAGAAGGAAGCTGTAAAAATGGGATTCAGACCATTTTCATAATCAACCCAACCAAAGAAAACATCATTTCAAACATGCAGGCACAGCACAGTCGGAGGGAAAGGTACCAAATCTGATCAAATGGTACCAAAAAAAGATGAATTTGAGTGTAAAGAAAATGAACTTCTAGACACTTTGCGCTTTAAAACCAGATTCCTACCCGCTCAAGTGCCACTGAGAGATTGACTACCAATTCTGAGCTGGTGGTTTGTTAAGAGATGAGGGTGCTGCATGAGACAGGAACCCTATCCTCTAAGAGCTCACTGTGAGATGAGGGAAGCAGTGAGGTAAGTTACCACCATCATATTTGGCAAGCCTTTTCTGATCTGCCTGTCCCTAGATCACATTAATCACCTTCTCTGTGCTAAATCTGTGCCTTGTATGTACCTTCTATTGACTCACTTATCACATAAGTGTGGTTTTTCTTGTTCACATTCTGGAATCCCTTTCCAGACTGTGAGATCCTTGAGAACAGGGTTTGTTTCCAGTTTAGTTCTGCCCCAGAGCCTTGCATGATACAAATACAGGAAGGAGATCAGTGTGCCTCTGTTGGAAAGAAACGTGTCACAAGGTGGTAGGTGCCAACTTGAAGTTCACAATAAGCATACTGTGAGTTCAAAGAGGGAGGAATTAGTGTGGGAGGAGAGATCATGGAGCACTTCAGGCAAAAGGTGATATCTAAACTGTGAATTGAGACATGAGTCAGATTTGCCTAGATGAAGAAAAAGAAAGAAGGGCAGTCTAGGTAGAGGAAATAGGAGAATGGAGGAAAGGTGTGAAAAGTGCTTTAAAAAAATATATGGGAATTAGTATTCTAAATAAATAGAGCCCAGGGTTCAGAAAGAAAACAACCCACTACTTTGAGCCAAAATGATGCACTCATTTGTTTTTTCCTGGATTGTGGTTTATTATCTTTTACTTGTAGTCCATATTCTCATCCCAGGCAGGTAGTATCATGTGTCATACATTCTACCCCCTATCCCACCCACACTCTCCTTATCCTCCCTCTTAATGTTGACCTCACTTACCTTTACTCAGCTGGAGCCATAACACTGGGTGGTGTTCCTACAGCCATCTTCCACCTAGTCTTTCTGCCACAATTTTTCCTCTAGTTCAAGCCACCATACTTGGCTGGAGTTTGGAGTAACAGATGAATGGCTTCAAGATGCTGGCTTACCTGTTGACCCCTCTGTGCTTAAACACAGTTCAAACAGAAGCTTCTGATACATTTCACCTACCTCACTCATCTAGTGTTAGAGTACTCATCCTGCTGTTCCAATGTTGCCTTGCCAATTAGCAAGGAGGCTTCTGAAAAAAGTATTAACACATGAACTATGTATTTATTCAAAGGATACCATAGATGGAGTAACTTGTGGCTAAACAATGCTATAGGTGACATTAGCACACACAGTTGGTTGGTGAAGTTTCCTATTTTTTTAAGTGAAAACAAAAGAGATGAGCCTAACTTTGTCTTGAATCCGTCAACTGCACACCACCATTACATTAAACTGTCAAGTATTTTCTCATATAACAAAGGAATGTATTTTATTTCTCTTAATCTAAACAATATACTTGTAGATACAATGTTTATTTATATAGTACCTAAGCAAAAGTTCTCATAAATGTGTTCAAGTCATCACAACTTGGGTAATTTTGAAGTCTCAACTTCCATCTTCTCTTTGTATATCTCACTGGAGCATTAGACCTCAAGTAAATACATTTTTTAAATCCATTCCATTTGTGTAACCCAGTTCTTAATGTTTTGTTTATTTTGTTGATAGCTAAATCCAGAGAGGTTTAAGCTCTTTATGCAAAGTTTGTGTCTAAAATCAAACACTTTTTCTTTCCACTTTAGGTTGCATATTTTTTTTTAAAGCACTTCAATTTTCTGGAGGTTTACTTCCTTGCATCTCAAATAAGAATAACAGTTTTACCAGGGCTCAAATACTTTAATTTTATTCATACAGTGTTTTTAATTGCTGGTAAATATGAACAGATGAGTTTAAATCTAGGTGTCTACACCTTTTAATAAATTCCACTGACTTATCAGGGTGCATCTATGCACATTGGTATTGCTACCCTATACCAGTTTCAGAAACATTGCTCATTTTCTTCTTTGCATTATTATTGACCCTAGTTGCATGTCAGTTGAAACTACCTATAATTTATTTGGTTTGGAAAATGGGCTAATTTATTATCTAATGACTATTAAATAGCAACAGAAAAAAATCCTGTATTTATATGCAGAAATATACTGTCAATGAGTATATTGAATTCTTACAAGTATGAAATATATTCACTCTAGAGCATAGGCACATACTTATCCTAGGTTTATTTATTTTGAATAAAGCAATTGTCTACTAATCAAATTTAGAAACCTGCAATTTATTTTCTCCTTTACCTAACTCCTCCAGAATTCAAAAACCAAATAATACACACTGAAGATTTCAAAATTCTTATCTTTAGAAGTAGCCTATCTGCTTGCCTTCTGTGGAGACAGGAATGTAATTTGCACTTGTTTCCAAACTGATTTCTTTCTAAGCTTCTTTGTGTCTTCATGTTTATTGAAATTATGTCACATTGGGTAGCTCTTATTCATTACTGAGAAGTATCTATTGTTTTTAAAATGAAATATCTAATACAAAATTATCTGATTAACAATATGTATTGAAGTTTAGAGCTGAAATTATAGGAGATTGTATTTTTTATTATTTAATATTATAATATGAAATAAACAACATAATCAGAGGCATAGAAGCTTTAACACATTCTGTACTAAAGTTACTGCCTGGTGATGGTAACTTTGTACTTTTTATATCTCTTTATTATGCTCAAGATATTTTCATTGTATCCTTTAAAGCTTCTCATATAGAGTAGGACAGATTTCTGTGGGTATTTTTGTTCTAATTGTCTTTCATTTTTTGTTCTTTGTTTTTTGCAGTATTGGGGATCAAACCCAGGACCTCATGCATGCTAAGCAAGTGCTAAATCAATGAACTACATCCCCAGACCCAGGACAGTTTTATTAACCCAACTTTACATGACAAAAATTAATACATGTCTTACTTAGATTCAACATTTAGCAAGTTCTTGGTTTTGTTTTAGTTTTAGTTTTGTTGTATTACCATTGTTGTTGTTTTGTTTTTGTTTTTATTTTTGTACTGGAGATTGAGCCCAGGGGTGCTTAACCACTGAGCCACATCCCAAGCCCTTTTTATTTTTTGTTTTGAGATAGGTTTTCACTAATTTGCTTAGGGCCTCCCTAAGTTGCTGTGACTGGTTTTGGATTTGTAATCCTCTTGCCTCAGCCTCCCAAGTCACAGAGATTTCAGGCTTGACTCATTGAGTCTGGCTACAGTTAGCAAGTTTTAAAAACTGAAATTACAATCTTGTTATTTGGTCTCACTCGATCCAATTGGAACAGAACTTTTTATCACCATATTGTATCACAGGGTTTTAATAAATGACTGCTACAATAAAAATCATTTTAGTTTAGATCACCCAAACACAAAGCACATTTAAGAAAATAATTTATTGGTGTAGGTACTTTGCAACAATACAAAAAATGAATAAATCAATGAAAAGTTGGTCATGTCCAGTTATAAAATGCTTAACTGGTGTCTATAATTTATTTGTTCTAGAAAGTCAAAGAAAGATAATGGTTTCTTTCTGAATCTTTCTTGGGGGAAATTGTTTAAATGTAACAAAAGAATGTTTTTGAATTGATACAAAATAGACAAAACAATAGGTATAAACCTAAGAAAAAAGCTGTCATCTAAATGCATATTTGCCATCTACTTTTGTAAACAATTTTGTTAAAATATATCTGTTTAAAAATAATTCAAAATACTACTTTTGTGAGAAATATAATCTTGCATAAAAGTTCAACATATCAAAGACATTTCACAAACAAACTTTAAAAATTGTTTGCATTCAATACTAAATATGTGGCTACAGCAACTATAAAAATGCTTGTTATTAAATTGCTGCTTCCTAGGATATTACAAATGTCAATATCTACGTCCACAGATTTCAGAAGGCAATTCCATGTAAGTTCTCATTCTTCAGCACCAGTAATTAGAATCTTCCAATGTGTATTTATTCAGTCCCAATATCTGTAACTTGTGAAATAATTTTTTTTACTTAGTGCATGATTAAGTTTATAAATTTCTAATTGATGGGTTATAACAGAAAGTTTTAGAAATTCTAAAAGATACTGAGAACATTTTGTTGAAATTCCAAGTTCTCCAGTCTGCCACTGGATTGGGAAGTTCCTCAGTCCCACCTTCTAGCAGAGTGGTTCTTGTTCAACAGACTAGCCCAGTAGAAGTGAAATCAGGAGTGATAACTTCCCTGGAGTTAAACACCAAGTTTTGGTACACTCCCAATCAAAAATGACACCTTAGAGGGCAGTTGTTCTTATTTATTAGGACATACGAAATATTTCTAAGATTATCTTGAAATCCGAAATTTTAGTATTAAACATAGATTAGGGTTGTCAATTTCATGTGGATGTCTCTTTCATTTCCTAATGCACTATGGTATCACTTTACCATACTAGATAGCATTCAACTGAATATTATTAAATTAGTGTCTTTTAAAAATTGCTTTAACATGGTAAAGCCCTGAAAGATGCTTCCACGTTGTTACAAACAGAACATTTCTCTGGAGAGATATTCTTCAGGGAGAAAAAGTTACCTCATTGCCCCAAGACTGTCATTTCAGAAACTTTGTACTAAAATCATAACTTGAAAGGAAAAAAAAAATTGTGTTTTTTGAAGATCTGGCCATTCGATTACTTTCCTTTCTTATCGTTACTAAAATGATAAGACTAGTTCCCCTAATTATTTTCTATTTTGGAAGTTTTAGCACCTATTTCATTCCAGGGAGCAAACTGTCTCCTAAAATTCAACTGCCTCACCAATGACCTAAGTAACATCTTGATTCTATAGTCAGTTGACCTATTTCTCCAATCTACCTGTTGTTATCAGACAGAATGGCAATGATTTGGACTCATTTTCAACAATTCTAGTTCAAATGATGATTTCAAGCTCTAAGATGTACTGTGAAACATATCATAAATAAAACCATGATATAAAGTCGTGTATTGATAAATGAAATGGGCACCATGTATTCTTTATTCTCTACTTCGTTTGAAAATGTGGCCATTCTGTTCTTTAAAATGCCCATAAAACTGCACATAGTATTTCTTCTTAATCATATTTTTATTTTTCTCCTCCAGGGAAATCAATATCCTGAATTTCCTACCCATAAATTCTTTATCTTCCATTTTCCCTTTCCTATTTCCTATTGTGGAACCCTCCCCCCAATTTTCCCATCCCTAGTCTGACACTATTTTAGGGTGGAGTAAGATGGACAAAAGTCACTATGACTAGGATCCACAGAAGCAATTTCAGAGATCAAGAAAGTTTTATTCCCACATAGAAATAAAAAGTATAAGTATCATCAGAGTCATAGGGGTAGAGCTTAGTGTCTAGAAATAGACCTTCAGTCCTCAGACCATTGATGTTACATGTATTGAGTATATCCTAAGTCCTCAGAATAACATTAAAGAGGAGTTAGAATTAGTCTCCAAGAAACTCACAATCTTCTGAAGAGAGAGAAAAACACAAACTTTCGCATTAAGTCATAATAAAAAATAATAATAAATAGTTGTGGTAGTAATAGTGGTACTACGAAGAGTAAGTGGGCACAGTATACCATTTTCCTTACTAAGTTATTCACTTTTATTACTTTATCATTACAGAAGCTCCCAAACTCCCAGTTTTAGCAGTTAAAAAAAAGATTAGGTAGAGAGTGGTTAAATTAATAAATACTGAATTCACACAAACAAAAGTGGTAGAAATCACACTAGCCCTAGTGTGATTCTTGATTATCTGTGTTCCTAAAGAGGTAAATGGTTATCATAAATGTAATTTAGAGAACCATGCTGTATGGAAAAAGTGGTAAGGAATGTTGAAGAGTTTTGAAAGGTGAGAGAGGGCATGCTTTTAGTTGACTTAGGAAGAGGGGTGTTATGGTTTAGATGTGAGATGTCCTCAAAAGCTCATGTGTGAGACAATGCAAGATGGTTTAGAGGAGAAATGATTGTGCTGTGAGAGCCTTATGGGATTAACTGAGTGGTAACTGAAGGTGGGTAGGGTGTGGCTAGAAGAAGTGGGTCATTGGGGGCATGCCTTTTGTGTATATATATTTGATATCTGGCAAGTGGAGTCTGGTTCTGCTTCCTCATCTCACATGAGCCTATTCACTAGGTCACACTCTTCCAACCATGATGTTCTGCCTCACCTGGAGCCCCAAGGAATGGAGCCTGCCGTGTATGGACTGAGACCTCTGAAACCACGAGCCCCCAAATAAACTCTTCCCTTTCTGAAATTGCTGTGGTCGAGTCTTTCAGTCACAACAGCGAAAAAGCTGACTAAAACAAGGGGAGTGCCTCCCTCACCCAGACTGGGGAAATACCAAGTGCAAATCCACAGAGCAGTTGAGAAAGGGGCTCTAGAGGCCAGCGAACCAGGTGTGATGGCAGTTCTACCCCGTTAGTTGGTAATGTTTTTGGGCGTTTTGTTTTTAATTCTCCTTGGCCTAAGTTCTCCCACATATAAAGTAGATTTTCAGTTCTTCACATGTAAAAAAGAAATGACAAAGAACTAATCCATAAAGTTGCTTACAAATAATGCTAATCTGTATTCACTCCTGATAAAAAGATGCTACTCCTTTTTTCCAAAGAAAATGCTCTTGATTACATCTACTGCCACACTTCCTAGACATGCTGCTTGCTCAGTCTCTTATGCCTATAATTCCTCCCTCTTCCCATTGTAGATTAATAATTATAACAATAGCAATAATTTCCCTTCCCCTTGCCATTCTGTTGAACATTTGTCTACTTTTTGCCTTTTCAACTTTTAAAAAGAAATTCTACAAGAATTCCAATTAAAAATTTAAAAATAATATATTTGTACCCTTCCTGTCAAAATTCCACTAAATCAAGATACCAACAGTTATATGTTCATTTCCAACTATACTATCTTTTAATTCCTAATTTTGGGGCTATATCTGCCATTATCACCCCCAGGGATATATTGTAAAAAGTAAATTAGTCAATTGGTTTGTGCTAAGAAATAATTTGTGTATTTTTAATTTGCAATTTTTGAAGTTAGTATTTTCAAGCATGATATGAAGGCATTTTTCTAACCTTATTTTATAAACTCTCTTGCAAAATTCAAAATAATTACATATAGGTTCAATAAAAACTGTATTGTATTAAGTGTACTTTAGTGAAAAAGCTTGGGATATAGTCTAAGCAATTGCAAATGCTGATGAAGAGCTTTCAAAAGTAGAATCAAACTTGAAAAAATATATAATATATAAGAAATTATATATCTTGTAATATGTTTATTCACAAGAAGAAAATGTAAGAACAGGCATTTATTCATAGTCTCTAAAGAACTCATGAAAAAGAGCACTATCATAATTCACACCTAGAAAGACAATAATTTATGCAAAATCATTCCCTTTAAAAAGTAAAGATGAAAAGAGGCATGACACCTCAAAACCCTGCCAAGCTAAGGATAAACACAAGAAATAAACCATATGTGTTGTGGGAGGCAAATCCACAAAGAAACTGTTAGGCAAAAATCAGACCCAACTATGACATGATCCAGATGTTCACTAATATGAATGTCTCAGCAAAATCTGACAGACTTCAAGGTCTGGTAGGAAAGGATAAAAGTTCCAACAGTGTGAACACTGATCGGCTTCAATTATTTGGTAATTCTTTTTAAATAATTGCTTTTTGTTTGAAGTATTTTCATCTTTCAGCTTTAACTATCTTGGAAATTGATAAAAAGCAGCATAAAGAGATGAAACAACAATGTAGGCTTTGAAGTGCAATCATTCTGGTCGTAGGAACTTTAAGAGACCATTTGGGCTGGTCCACAGGAAGAACTATTGTGTGTATTAGATAATCTGGGAGAGTGGGAAAGAGTAAAGACAAAACACAAACATACTGTCCATAACTGAAAGGAGTATTCAGTTTAAAACTCAATAGGCAGTCTACATATTCATAGTAGGTAACATTGAAAATATTTTTCATGGAATATTTGAAGGGGGCTTTCTTAAGTATGGATGTGTCCTCTGGTTATCTAGGTCTCAGCTCCCTTTCTCAGCGTGATCAGTCCTGCGCTTAAATTTCTTGCACAGAATGTAACACAGTTCACTTTGTATACCCAACTTTCATTTATTAGCAACATGATGACATAAAGTATTTAACAGAGCATTAAGGGATTAGAGAATCCTCAAAATTGGAAATGTTAAGAGCATAGTGAGGAAAAAAATACCAAATTTTCTGAGATCAGGAAGAAAAGGTGAAGGCCGACCAAAAAAGGAAAGGAAAGAATGTGCATTGATCTTCAAAGGAAGTGAAGCATAAAATGAAGAGATACTGTGTTTTTTTTGTTTTTTTTGTTTTTTTTTTTCATTAGCAGTGCAAATGCTTGGCTTCCGTCTCATTCCTCTTTTTACTCTTCTAGAGAACCCACTCTTATGTGCCATTGATCTCTGTCTTGCCTACCTTGGTCAAACATCCACTAAGTCCTGGCTACTAAAAACACGTGCCCAATGTGTGGACTGCAGATGAGGCATCACCTGGGAGCTTATGAGCCTGCACGTACACAATAACCACCCTAGACGTCCTGAATCAGAACCAAAACTTTAGCTCAGTTCCCAGGTGATTTGTGTACACAATCATGTTTGAATAGCAGTGCTCTAAATGACTCATTTGTGTAGGCTTGGATCCAACTCTTACTAAAGTGCACAGATTTGGATCATTCTTACTGTATCTGATGATTGATTGCTTAAGTTCCAATGGCACCACACAGGCTTTCTCCTGTCTGAGACCTAAGAAGGCTCTCCTACCTCCTAGGTCTACTGGCCCTAACAGTGGAGATCAGATAATAAAACACCAAGAAGTAAGCCCCCAGGACGTTAGGTTAGTTACTTGGTCTATTGGTGAAGAGAAGTGGTTACATATTTTTGAGAAATATTATGACAGAGATCTATAGAAAATTATTTGATTTTAATAATATTTACCCAGCAATAATACAAGCTAGATTAGAGGTATAATTTCCCTTAGAAGATATTTCTAATTCAGCAATTAGGAGTGATATTTTCTTTTTGTTTATTTTGCATTAAAATTCAGAATATGAAAAACTCACCTATAGGAATAATTTTATCTAGTTTATAAACAACATTCTTAGGTGATGCAATGAAATGGAAGGGTATAGTTTTTATCTAACACTGTCTTCTTATTTTCTTTATATTTCCTAGGATAATAAAAGCACAGTTCTCTGGATCATTCCAGTATTAGGTTTCCTGAAGTTTGGCATAAGGATGAGAATTGCTTTTTAAATTTCTCAACAATTTTTTCAACAATTTTAATATATTTTTTCTGTGAAATAAATACAGTAATTTAAAAACTTCCTCGAAATAGAAATACTTGGATTACCATCGGAAAGATGTTTTACATTTAAATATGCAACATTCATCAAGGCTATTTCCTTAGCATATCTTGGTGCCATTAACACCTAATAATGTATGTACAGTTCAGCATGCAACCAACATTAGCAATGTATGATGTGCACATGTCATATATTTCTAAGACTTGATTTATTTCTTGAGTCATTCTGGGTGGTCTACTACTGCTATAACCAGCTGATCCCAAGTTCAGGGTTCTTGAAAAGCATCATAAATAAAATCCATGTGTGCATTGTTCAAGTACCAGACAATATTTACAAAGGTTTCAGCAAGATTGCCAGTTCACTGGCAGCAAAAAGCACCCATGTCTACTATTAGTTGTACAATAACAAGTGTTTTCATAATGTTGAATTCGCCCCAATAATCTTTCTTGGCAAATTCAAGTCTGACTGTGAAGAATAAAATTATTTATTTATGCTGCACTCACTGTTGCATGTCAAAGCAACAGACACTATCTGTTTAAAGTAGCCTGTGCACTTCTTGTTGGATTACCAATTGTCAACAGATCTGAATACCCTCATCAAACAGAATATCTGTCCTAAATATGGAGGGGGGTCCATACACTATTGTTTGTATGAAAATAGTTTATTGACTAGCAGCAACCTCATGTGCCTATTAAATATCACTTCAAAAAAAAAAAAAAAAGAAATGAAATACTGGATGTTTTATGTCAATGAGATTTCAGGAAATGGGGACTTTAAATTAAAGCTCAAGGGAGTTTCCAGTCATGCAGTTTGAAAAATGCAGTCTTATCTTAAGCCCTCTGTAAATCATCTTAAAATACTGCTGATTAGGTAATGTGTAACACAGACTCTTAAATTTTTGTTGGGGGAAAGAATAAATTGGGAGCAATGGGAATGGGGATCTGGGGGCAAATGGAGGTACGGGAATGTTTACAAAGCAGATACACTGATTGCGCAGTTGTTAGAGGGAAGTCCGTAACATAGAGGTGCTAGTTTACTATCTTTGAATCATGAAATATAAGCATTTCATTTATATCACTAAAGAGTCCTGTTTAAATATGATTTAATAAGTTACTTCTTTATTTTAACATAAAAAGGTAACCCTTAGATAAAAGTTTTATATAACATCAATAGTTCCATCATTAGACATAAATTCAATGCTACAGAATTTTTAAATCCAAATTTCCAATGAAAGCACATTCTGCCTTTGTAAATGTGTCATCCTGAGGCACATTTTTGACAGTTTCTTTGAGGTTTGAAGGACATTAAGGTTCCTTTGCCCAGGTATAGTGAAGTATCCACATTCCCTTACTGTTCAAATCCTTGCTGACCACTTTAAAGTTGTGAACAGTAGCTGATGACTTATAAAAGTTATGTAAAGTAGCCTGACACAGTGGTGTATGCCTGTAATCCTTGTGGCTTGGGAGGCTGAGGCAGGAGAATCCCAAGTTCAAAGCCAGCCTCAGTAACTTAGCAGGTTGCTCAAAATAAAATATAAAATAAAGGGACTGATGGTGTGGTTCAGTGGTTAAGTGCCCCTGGGTTCAAATTCCAGTACAAAAAAAAAAAAAGTCCTTTAAAGCGGGCTAGGCTTTAACTAGTCAGATATGCTAGAAAATTGTTCAACGAAGCAGAAGAACTACACTTTCCAGGAGACTTCTCATCTTTCCACTTCAGGGCTGAAGAGAGGACCACACAATACACAAAAAGGTCAGAAGACAGGGGCAGACGACTCTGATCACGTCTAGAGAGGAAGAAATATCCCCAAATTAAGGCACAAAAGCTGCAAATGGTCAGGGGTCAGAGGAATGACCAAAAAGTGACATTGGGAAAGCAGTCAGGAGACGAAGAAGGGGAACTGACTTTGCTTTCTATTGAAATCAGAATTTCAAAATAAATGTTACAGTGATGCTAGAAGAAAGATAATCTTAGAACTTGGGAGAATCTGAAAAAGGACAGTGTTTAAGGGTTTGGTTTGGGAGTAGCTATTTAGCAGGAAACACAGATTCTCAAATTTTGGATAGTTTTTTCTAAGTATTAAGAAAGTTATATGAGTTTGAGTGTATGTACGTGTGTGTGTGTGTGAACTAATTCAAACATGTTTGGCCCTGATAACCCTTTCTCTGTTCATTGCTTACAACAGGTAATTGTAGCATACTTAATTTCAAAGCTAAAATTGCCTGTGGGAATCACAGTCTTTATGGGTCAAGTACCTATGCAACCTGAACTAGCTTATAGAATGCTGGCTTATAGGATGGATCATAACTCCTTGGTCTAGGAATGTACACTTCAATGGGAAAAAAGGCACAAGTCCTATCTTTCCCACCAAATTTGGGGATAATTCACTTAGAACAATAAAATGCCATATGAAACCTCACAGTTGTAGAATCCTTCTCCAAATCATGACCTTCAAATTCTGCCTGTTGCTCCCCTGCAACCCACATCAGACCCTGTAGCAGTTCTAGATCCAACCATCGCCTGACACCTGTGGCTGTATATCTGCATTCATTCGCAGCTGACTCTGGCACTATTACCTGGACTTCTTAGTATCCATCTCCACGGGTACTCACACATGGGCACCAAACACCTGTTCCAGGAAGCCAACAACTTGGTGCTGTCCTAATTCTTCTCCTATCCCAACGTCGCTACTCCAGACCTGTTCTAGTTCCTGGTTTGTTCCATGGAATTGGATGATAGTAGCAATAAGTCTACTCACAATTTGAATGCTTTTTGTTAACAACCTTTTTAAAGTATTCATTTAAAACCTGACCTAAAGAGGCCTTAGGCAAGATAAAGGTGTGTGTTAAAGACTTTTCTGCCTCTGGCAAGACTACCTAAGTGCAATTACTCTAATTCTCTCCCAAAATGCGAGGAGAAACTAAAAACACACCCCCAAGCCTTTCTGCAAACTCTTCCACAGATTCCAAAGGAAAGAAGACAAATCAAACAAACTCTTAAGAAGTGCTATAAATATCACAGGAGTGTTCCAAACAGATTTAAAATGTCATTCTACCGAACTTCCAGAATTTGTATATTAATATACATTGAATAATTACTGTAAGGGAATTTCAGAAAATCTTAAGGACAATATGAAGTATTAAGAGTGAAGTAATTTGGGATCAGGAAGGATCTTTCCTAAATCTTATCATCCAGATTACTACCTCCTCTACCTGCCAGCAAATCTCACCACACCTTTAGTCTCTCCTATGAGCAGATTCATCTCTGCTCAGAGTTGTTGATATGGGTTTGTACTATGATGATAATCTTAGTCCACTTTTTAAAACAATACCATCCTATTCCTTATAATACAACCATAGCATCACTGTACTATGACTGTTAATTTTGAGCTGTATTAATCAGAAACAGATGAATATTGCAGATAATCATCTGTCACATGTTTAGAATATGTAAAAATAATATATGCATTACAGAATTATCTCCAGTGAGATTAGGAAGACAAGAGAGATCTACATATCTCATTTATTCACTAAATAAAAATTATCAACTCCTTACAATACACTTGGAACAGGAAATACAATCTTGACTTCCATGAAGTCACAAGCTATTAGTTGAGATAAAATGATGGTCACTGAATTATATAATAGAAAGTTGTAAGCATCTTAAGAAGAGGTTTACAGGATATGATGAGTCACATTTTATGTAGTTAGAAAAGAGCCTCTAGTAATTCAGGAACTGTTCCCTCTCTCAGATAGATCCTGCCTTCGTAGACACCTTATCCAAAGAAATGGACCCTTGGTGGAAGGTTCTAACACAGGATTCACAGCTCCTCATAGAGTGCTTTCATAGCAAATATCACTGCCTCTATGATATAAGAAGCTAAAATAAATATTTGTCCATCATAATTGAGATATTTACACAAATTCACTCTTACAAGATGCTTTTGTGTAAATATTTTTTATATTTTAAGAACAAATATTTCATAATGTTAACTTTCTTGCTTTTTCCATTTCCTTAGTAGTAGCTTCTATGGCTTCATACCTATTGATCCTTTCTTGATAATTATTTTGTGTAGAAATTTTCTACTAGTTCAAATTACTCATTTCTCTCACATAACTGACATTATGCACAATTATATTTAGCTAAATACATTAGTTTCTAACATGTACCCCAGGAAGAGGTCACTCTTGAGAATGAATTTGCACTGGGGAAAACATCAACAGGCTGTCAACTTTTCAAGTGAAAACCTCTCAGGATATAAGTACCTAGGGATTTTGTGAAAGCTATTTTCACATCATAAAATGCCTGTCTGAATTATTTGGCAATTTTTGTTTTTGACATTTTATTTTTCAATTCAAAACTTGTTAACATATCATTATCTTGAAGAATGTACCATTACATGAGTCCAGATGAGTGTAGACACTTAGCAGAGTCTCCCTGATTTTAGCCAACCTGCACCTGCTATCTTCCCTGGAGACCTATTCTTAAATTATTTCCTTGCACAAAGCAAAAGTTTTTACAGATTTGGGCAAAAATGTGAAAGAATTTTAAATTAATATAATATTTTCAACAAATCCCAATTGGTAAGCTTAAATAACTGTACACATAAAAATTACTACTTTGACATTATTAGCTCTTCTTTTTAGATTGCACTTACAATCTTGGGTAAGGAACTGTTTCTGTACATGATCCCCCTCTAGATCTCTGGCCCACACATCATCATTCCAAAAGGACACCATTCATTCATTCATTCATTAGTAAATGTTTTATGAACACTACTGTCTATGCCAAGAATGAGTCTAAGTACTAAGGAATTGGTGGTGAAAAAAAGGACAAAATTTCTGCACTGAAGTCTCATATATCAGAGTGTAATACACACAGTAAAACATTAAGCAAGTCAATGTCTATTATATTTGTTTTGCCCACAATTTTCCTTAACACAAAGGGAAGATATCTGTACATAGTAAGTGCTTAATAACGATTAGTTGAATGAAAGATTTAGTATGGATTTGCTATTTGCTTACAAGCTACTTACCATTCTTGACAAATGAGAATAAAAATTGTTATCTCCAGGGTTTCTGCAAAGGTTTAAAAATATCATACAATTAATTTGTAAATCACAGTGCTTAGCATGTAGAAAATGGTGGAACTTGTCAGTTCACTTCAGCACAAAATTATGAACAGCACATTGTAAATGTTCTGTAAAATGAAAGCAAGGAGTTGGTCATGCTCTGGTTGGTTAGAGACAGCTAATAGGGTGGCTGCACTTGAAGGAATCATGAAGGATGAAATAAATGCATGTTATTCTTTCTTCACTTTCGAGGATGGTGTCTGACAATTTGCAATTGGAATCAGAAAGTATCAAAGAGTAAGAGAGATTTCAGTTAATTATCAGAATCAGTCTGACAAGTGATAGTAATAGCTCTGTAAAATGGGTAATAGGTTAGTATGGGTGTGAAGGCTAAAATAGTTAGCCAAGCAGTTCTGCAGCTGTGGCTGAAAATTAGTCTTTTCCATGTGGCTTCCATATATAAATGAAAGTGGCAAAAATACTCACAATGACTGGTATACCAAATAGGAGTATAAAATGTGTTAGAGTTACTAAAACTGATGATTATATTATTTGATAGTTTTACTATTTGCGTTATAACTCTTCCCTTGTATCATGATTGATAAATATTTTATTACAATATTTACCTTGATTCATTAATCCAACAAATATGGAGTACCTCTAATGATCCAGAAAAATGTGTGAATGCCTTAAACTTGCATACTAGAAATCTTTAATATGAGACAAACACCTCCGTATGTTATCATAATATACATTCTGAGTTAACTAACCCTTAAAACCTTTCCATTAAAATTGCTTCCTGTAGTTCACGTGCAAATTTTATGTCGTGAACATAGGATCAAGTGGAAACCACTTAATGAAGAACTGGGCCCATTCAGTTTGAATCTCAACATCTGCCCGTCTTCAAATGAAAAACCTCCAGGATAAAAAAAATTGACACATTGTAAATCTATGATAGTTTCCATCAGTGTCAGTTGACAGAACTGAACTATTTGAGGTTGTAATTACATGAATAGAGTCAAAGTGTTTGACATGTGTAGATTCCATCCACAAATTGAGTGCATTTTCTAAATTCACCTATTTTTATTAAAAGGAAAGTAGGTGCTATAAATCACAAAATTATAAATCTTTACTGTTGGAGAACCAAAATAAGCAGATGAATGAGTATACCTGCAAATACTGAGAAATAAACCTTCACTCAAATAGTATTTCAGCAGCGTCCAAGGCCTTGCTTGTTAGAAACAATACTATGAGAAACTATACTTTACTTTCCTAACTAGCTCACGAACTATAGAGTAAAACCTAGTTGGAGAGGGAAACGGAAATAATATAAAATCAAATGAATAAGTTGGAAAGATTAATGTGGAGAAATGTAGACAATCTACTTATTCAGGAACATTATCTTAACAACAGCTCTTTTCTGCCACTATCTCTTAACTCTGAAATCTCAGAGGAGTGATATTATGTTTTCTTATTTAGATTGATTTCCCCAAATTTCTTGTTAATTGAGAAAACTGATACTGTATACATTCTCCAAATCACTGTGGTTTCAAATGAGGTATATTTAAAAAATAATTTCAATTCTTCTACTTTTTAAATGAGATTATTAATCTTAGTTACATATTATGATAGCACCTAATATTTTAAAACAGAGAAGTAATTTTAAAAAGAATAAAATCAAAACTTAAAAAAGAGAAACTTACTCATTGGATAAAATAAAACTATGTTTTACAAGTGTGCTGAAATTTTCTCCAAAGTATTTAAACCTTGTTGCATTAAAGTAGAGTAGGCTTCTTTCTCAATGGTAACTCAGTTCCTAAAGTTGGTTGATTATGTATCTGCAGATAGCTACTGAATAAAGATATTCACTACTGAAATACTTAGGCAAAAGTTGATCCTACAAACTAGATATGTAAATATTTTAACTCACAATTTCTCAATTGTCTCTCAATTTTATCAGTACTTTTTAATTAAATTCAGTAGGTTTTATTATCTTGATTCTTATTTATAGCACATTAAGTAAAATTAAATAACAGGAAAATAGGAATATTTACCATGTATACAAATATATGCACAAAGCAATTTCAGAAGGATTTCTGTTTATCACATAAAATTTTTGGAAATACATGCAAAATGTTATCAAAGCATCAATCAACAAGGATGTTATATAGAATAATTTTCATATTTATTTATTACCAGTTTGATGCACTATCCCAAGTTAACTAATGTATTAAAACTGTATTTTAATACCATCACATAATAAAGTTGTAACAACACTTTAAAAGGTATTATTCTTCTTCAAGCAAACACATGGGGAAACACAAACAAGTTTCTATAGTCAAATATCACTGAGAAAAAGTCACTTTAATTCTATCAAGTTGGAAAGTTTACTCAAGCTACTTTGGGTCAAGTGTATATAAAGAATAGCAGTCATAGGATAATTTCTAAAATCAAATGCAGTGACCCCCTGGCAGAAAGGATCACAATAATATCACTGAGGAAATGAACGTGACACACAGATCCATCTCCAGTGGACCAAGGGCAGTAGGCAGGTCAGGCTGACACTAGGATGAGCTAAGATGGAGTGACACATTTTAAGCAAAGATTTCAAATAGTTCACAAGACAAAGAGGCAATGTCAAAGTGTATAAAGAGTGGAAAGCCAAGAGAAGGCCTTCTGTGCATTCAGATAACTGTGTCCACATGAAGTCATGTGACACAAACGCTGAGAATTTAAGCAAAGCACTGCTCTCCTCCCAGTAGAGTTTCCCTAAGTTCAGCTGATGAAGACAAGAAATCCACAATGACCATAAGCCAAAAAAGTGATTGAAAATATTAAATCTTTATCCATCAAAGGCATACTCCTTTGTCTCTTACTCATTCAAGAAAACTTTCTATGAATCTCTCTTCTAGCACTTTTATAGAGTATATATCGTCATATACTAAATATCTATGTAATACATTCTCTATATTTTAATTTGACTTGCACCTTAACCAGAGGGTAGCTTTCAAAGAGAACAAAAGCATATTTATTTATCATTAAATCTGAAACTACTAGCATAGTTCTAAACACATAGAGTAAGCACTCAAGGCGTTGTTAGTTTGTTGATTTGTAGTGAAAGTGCTACAATAAACATGTCAAATTTTATTCATATTTGAGATAATGACAATGGGTATGAGCATGTGTGTGTGTGTGTGTGTGTGTGTGTGTGTGTGTGCTTATGTGTAATCATGTGTATACGATTTGATATTATGCTGCAGTATTGGGCAAAGAAGCATACTAAGCATACACTTCTTCTTCTCCCACATGAAATATATATTGCATTCACTAAGGCAATATATATTTTTTAGAAATTGCATAAATGTAGAGCCATGTTAGAAATAGGAAAAAAATTTTCAGAAGATCAAAATTGAGTTATGCCTGAGAGACAGAAAGAAGACAAAAATATCACCTGAACACACTGCTGGAGTATGATTTTTAAAACTTCACAGGAGCAAAGTCACAGAAATTTTAGGACAGATGCCTAGAGTAGGGGGAGCTGGTCCAACCACATAGGATTAATTGAGAGACCATGAAAGGAATAAATGTGTGTTGGCCCAAGCCCATTTCCTGTTCCTCTGCCATCATACACCACACATCCCTCTCTACCAATTCAATCAAGCTTTTGTGTGTGCCTCCGGCAGACCTCCAGTGTATGGAGACAAATGACAATGCTCTAGACATCTGGTAATGCTAGACGAAGATGGAAAAAGAAAGAGACACAAAAGAAAAGAGCCCACACACCTCTATCTAAAGCAACCTTACTCTTCTACCAGAATCACTGAAAAGGTGGGTAGTAAAAGAACTTAAAATATGTGTAGTTTCTGTTCTGTCCCAGACTTAATAAGCTAAATACCCTCCTAATGCCTGAATGAGAAGTTGAACTACAAATAAGGACCTTTCAAAAGAATCTCATCATACCTTAGAAGACCAACACCACACACACACACACACACACAAATAATAATGAGAAGAACTGAAAGTAAGAAAGAATGGTAATCATCAACCACTAGTGTACTTGGATCTTTTTACAAAGGAAATCATATGTGAGGATGGATGTGTTAATCAATTTGACTGTGGTAATCAGTGCACAATGGCTACATATATCCAATCAGCAAGTTGTACATCCTTAATACATATAAGTTGCATTTATGAAGTATTTTAAGAAGGGAAAAAAAAAAAAACATGTTGGGGCCTTAGTTCCACCTTAGATATTATGATATAATTTGTCCAGAGTGCTGCCTGGGATCAGAATATTTTCAAGTTCCTGAAGTGATATTAATGTGTAGCCAAGTATGAAATCCTCTGTGATAGGGTGTGAATAACAAGAATTTAAAACGCATACACACCCTCATGGAGTTAAGGAAGAGATTGAGTTGGTGATGCCTAGAATATATTCAAAGAGCCCTCTAGGATTTGTGTTATTATCTTATCCTCTGCTGGTTTTCCCCTGTTGGAGGAAAAGAGAGGTTTTAATAAAGAGAGGATCTGGTGAGTTTAGGGTATCTCCAGGGGATATCCTAAAGATTAATCGAACAAAGGCCACACAAAGTGGAATTACCTTTTTGTACTCAACAAGGCCCAATGTTAGAAAGTTGATATTCCAGATTTCCAAAGCTGAGTACTCAGGAATGCTGACTCCAGCCTACAAAATACAATATAAAAAGCAGAATGGCAATTTATTAATTTAGAAAAAAAAATATTACTTTGAATGAGATAGAAAAACCTATAGGGGAGGCCTTTAACATGGAATCAGAACGAAAGCAATATGTCATATGACTGAAATGTTTGAAGAGTCTCGACTATGATTATTTGAAGCACCAGCTCTTCATTCATTTATTATAAGTAAAAAGGATTTATTGAGTTTTTATTATGTGTCTGCATAGCACATAAGCATGTAGGTAATGTTTCTTGTCTCAGGGAGCCAACATAGTCATGGTGGGCACAGAGAGAGGAAGACAATAAATCAATCGATTCATAAATTAAGAAAAATATCAAATAGTGAATACACTTGTTGAAGAGTGTCCTTCTAAAGTCTATGTTTACCCAGAACCTCAGACTTGAAAATAGGGATTTTGTAGAGGACATGTTGGATTGGGATGCCCCCTAAATTTAACGCTTGTTATGAGACAGAGAGACAGACACAGAGTCTTTGTGAGGATGGAAAGAGGTATACTTTGGAGCTATGCTTCCACAAAGCAAGGAATGCCAGGAGCCACCAGAAATTGGAAGAGGCAAGAAAGGACTACCCTAGAGCCTTACTCCTAAGCATTGCCTGTCAGCAACTTAGTTTCAGACTTCTGCCTTCTAGAACTACTAGAGAATCAATTTCTGTTGTTGTAAAGCACCTAGTTTGTGGTGATTTGTCACAGCCACCCTAGTAACTAATGCAGCAGAAATTGATTGTAGCAAAGAATTAAGAGAATTGGTATGATAGAGAGTAATGAATGACGTCCACCTTGGCATTTTAATTAAAAGAGTCAGCCACAAAAAGATAAGCAGAATGAATGTTAAAAAATAGAAGAAATAGCAACAGCAAAGATTCTAAGATTGTAACAAGTGTGGTTTATTTTAGGAACGAAAATCAGGCTAGAGCTCAATGGACTGAGGGCAGAAAGGTAGATGATACGTTAAAGAGGAATATAAGGTGCATGTAACATAGGAATTGATATAGACTTCAATTTTCAGTGCAATTTGAAAACATAGGAAAATTTTTAAAATAAGCAGAAAATAGACTCAATCCCGTTTAGGATTTTAGATGTTGCCTTCAGTTGCTGTGGGGAGAATGTGTTTTGTGTGGTTGGTCCTTAAACAACTAGTATATGGTCCTAGAGGAATGACTTGGGGTAAGTACCACATTGCCATTTCTGGACCTAATTCTTAGTCCTAGCGGGTTTTTTAATTAATGAAATGGCAAAAGGAAAATGGAAGGCTATTAAAGGAGGAAGATGTCATCTCCAAGTAACTGTTGGGGTGGCGGACCTCTACTGCATTTGCTTTATCTTCTCTTCCCAGCACCTACTGGTTTTCTAGACTGAAAGTGTGCTTAAGAGCTAAGATGGTTCATCAATTGACATTACTGTGACTTTTTTTAAAGAATAATTTAGAAAACTTATGGGACTTTTCTATTTACATTATTTCTCAGAAAAACATAATTAGCAGTAATATTCTTAACTATATCTGAGAATTTGAGATTTCCTAACAAATGATTGAAAAATGCAATCTTGAAATGATTGGGATTAGACAGCTTGTCCTATGGGTGAGCTGCTTTCTGTTTTACAAATAAATAAATAGATACCTGCATAAAAAACTTGCAAACTATCAATCCTAATTATAATAATTTTGAAAATTTCAAATGGAGAGCATTAGTATTTATGTAATCATTGAAAGGAAATTGATAGCAGGTGGTAAGTACTTTGGTCTACAAATCAGAAGCAATGATGAAGACATGAAGGACAGTATGTCATGCTGAAGCGAATTTCCCAGCACATAAAGGGAGGAGAAACAGCTAGTGAAGGCATGGTCTTTTGGTCATCTACCTTAAGGGGAAAAAAGTCTGGAGAACTTATGTTCACCTGGGAAACTTGTTCTCATCAGCTAATTTTGGGAACGGGAAAAAGGAAATTGCATCCCAACCAGCTCAAAACGAGACAATGGGGCAGTCATTCTCCTTATTGCTTAAACATATACCTTTGTGCTGAGCCATTTTGAACTTTCTGTCTCTCAAAAAAAATGAAATCGGCCTCAAAGACCAGGGAAGATATTGCAGGAGGAGGATTTATTGAGCTTCATTACATCTTGAAAGGATTAGTTGCACCTGCACATAAAGAATTTCAACTGGTTTCCATACATGGGCTAAAGGCACCTTCTTTATTATTCTTCTTTCAAGCAGAGATATTTGACTGATAATCTTGACACGTTTCTCATTTTCTAGGTTCATTGCTGAGGAACAAGAGTGCCATCTGCTGGTCAGTGAGGTGAAGAACATATAGAGGGTTTTCCTTGAACTTTGTAGGGAAGGAAATTATTACCTAGAGGGTTTTCCTTCCTTTGAAACTGAATTACAGAATTGTTCAAAGTATCATAAGTGGATCTTACCCCATGATTGCACAAAATTAAGTAAAATTCACTCTAAGAAGTGGAGTGGGATGGAGTGGAACAAAGGAGAACAAGGAAGGTATTTTGACAAAGAATGAAGTTCTCATTTTACAAGTTAGAGAGATATTTTTCCCCTTTTCTACCTAGTTATTTATATTTCCTTTTAAGTTTTTTTCAGGTTAATCAGCTGTTAAACAGTGTGGCAATTATCGCTGGTTAAAACAACAGTTCTCTACTCAAAGACATTAATATCAACATTTAAATTAGAGCAAGTATATATAAAAAATATAACAGTTTAACAGATTATACTGTTACATTATTTTGATAACTTCTTTGCTCAATTTAAACAGTCACTCACTTATTCAAAGTGACTTTACACTTTTTTCTCAATTCTGATCTGTAATATTAATAACATACTTTAATCATTTATGCATTAATTTTTTTAAAAAAATCATTAAGTTGAAACAATTCTACTTAATCTACAATATGCACTGTGTTCCTAAGTACACCTACTAATTCTAGAACCTCCACTTAACTAGTGGTTAACATGAATTTTCCATAAAATTAAGCTGTGATAGACAGGAGCTAGGCACTTCTCAGACCTCCCTCCAAGGCTGTCTTGCCCCATCCTTCTGCTGCCATGGTCCTCAGGGAGTCCTCCAGTGCAGCATGCTGGCTCTCCCAAGGCTGCTCAGCTCCCCAGAGACCCACATCCAAAACTGGTGGAGGCAGAACCATGAAGACCAACTTCTGTGAACTTTGACAGCTTTAATTTAGTCTTTGTCTTGCCCAAGTCTGCTTCCTTCCTTTCCCTCATACCTGTTGATGCTAGTGACATGGTCTCTCTCTGAGGAACATCTTGCAGAACTCCACCTCAGGGTCTGTTTCCAGAGGAACCCAATCAGCAAAATCAAACTGTAGGTCAGCATTGTCGTGACCACTTCATTTTCTTTTGTCTTCCTCTATGAAATTAGACATCTTTAAACTTCATCAAATGTTTTTATCTCTTACAAAATGCAAAATGTACTTTCAGATAACTAAAATGCTACCAAATACATAATGCCAGGGCTTTGTGTCTAATTTATGTCATTGAAATATTTTGCACAATTCCACATATGTATGTAGGTGAACATACTGATGTGTTTGTATATTAGCCTAAATCATAAAGCCTGAATGTTTTATTGAAATCAGTGTTTTAAATTCTGGTAGCTGGTATAACTATAGAATACGGATGCCTTCAAATGTGTATTTTAGGCTCATATGTGTCATACAGAATATGTGCTCTCAAAAATTTTAGATGATTTACTAATCTGATATATTTTTCTTTTCATGTTAATTTACTGTTACTCAATACTTCCAGTTTACAAAGGAAAAAAAAAAAAAAAAAAAAAGACAACTAGGATTTTAAGGTGGAAGGAAAATGCCCTCTAGTGGTAAATATTTTAATAAAATCAATTTTCGTTATCTCAAAACCATTAAACTCATTAACTTGTTTAAGAAATATTTCAGTGCCTACTATGGTCTGGATGCTGTGCTAGACCCAAATACAATTGAATAGAATAAAAAGGGTGCAAGACCTCTTCTAATGTGCATTATACTGAGAGAGAAGTTCAATAAAGAATATAATTTCATCTTTAGTGGATAAGGTGAAGAAAACTAACAGGATTCTGAGATAGAGATCAGTGAGGAGAAACTTGCTTTAATTATTGCTTTCATTACTCCTGTATTTCTAGGAAATGTCTGTCTTTTACTTTTTATTTTTTGGACTAAGGGTGGTTGCCACTGTAACTTTGTTTTCAACATTTGAAGTATGAAAGTGTATGAAACTAGAATCTCAAATCCAAAAGAAAGATCAAAATTTAATCGCTTGCCCAGAGATATGTTGGAAAACTAATTCATACACACAATCGATGGAAAATTGTCTACAACAATTTTTGAGATTTTGCAAAATGACAAAGAAGAAACTCATTGTATTACACGTAGGAGCGATTCACAAGTACATAATAATTCAGAGCTTTCCTCTCACCACAAGAACATAATCTCATTACTATAAAGAAACAAAAAGCTCAGGGAAATCCCCATAATCCTCTCAGACAATCCTCTCAGCATCAGGCAAAAGAAAAACAAACTTCTTAAAGAGCCTACAAGATCCCACTGCCTCCATCATCAGTGTTCTTTGGCCTCTTTCAAATTTTTTTTTTTAATTTTAGTTCCTAGAAGAGATTCGACCTCTTGCTTTTAAATAGTTCCATGACATATTTAATCTCCATATTTAATCTTTCCAACACTTTGTCACCTCTAGTCTTTTTGTAAGTAGTTCAAGTCAGGGTACTGATAGTAGCTGTAGGAGATAACTCCTGGTATTTCAGTGGCATGATATAACAGAAGGGTGCTGGTTTGCTTTTTGTCCACACAAAGTTCATTCAGGTACTTCCCATCAGCAGTGGGAGAGTACAGAAGTGTTGCATAAAAGTGGGACAGAGTCCTGGCTGATGGAAGTTCTACTACCTTCAGTTCCTGCTCTCTCAGATGAATTTGGGCCTCAAAGTTCAGCTAGCAAATGGGAAATACAAATGGAAATCAATAAGAAGTTATGTGCTGCCTGCAGAAGTCACTTGTATCATTTGCACTCCCATCCTGTAGTCAGAAGCCATTCCATGCCACACCTGTGGACCAACAATTCTCATTTTCCTGAAACATAAAAATGAATTGGATAAAATTTTCTCTCCAAAATTCTTAGTGAATAAAAAACAGTTTGATAAATAATTAGATTCTGGGATTATTAACTAAGACTACTGTGTTATCTCTCTGTTTTACCACAGTTATGTTTTTAGGACGAGATTTTGTATATATACCTTTAATGCAAAATACTGATTGAATTTGGGGGTTCCACACTTGAGGTCAGGCAAATAGGATACGAGTTGAAATCTGCTGCATCTAACTAGGTGGATGCCTTGCTCATAGAGAAATAAGACATGTTAAAATATTAAAACTGGACACAAGGAATCCTGGGTCCTCACTCATGCTGAATATTCAGCAATGGAGGAGAGTGTCCTGGGTACTGGAACTGTGGACTAACAACACACCTTTCAGAATAAACCAGACTCCGTACTTTGTTTATATGTATCTTTTCTAAGAAGAAGAGTTTTCAATGCCATTTGAGTATTCAGGATGTTGGTTATACCTTGCACAAGATTAATCAGTCACAGAAATAGCATTTCTTCTTCCATGCATTTAAGTTAAAGTCAAATCCAAAAGTGCTAGATTTGCAATTTTTTCCTATCACCTTCTCCATAGGTTGGTGTACATTGATATGATTCTATACGTTCCCTTCAGTTTTATCTCTGGTTACTCCATCCCACTCAACCTTTTGTGCAGGTTTAGATCCACTCTTGTTGTAATAACTGCTGATCTCCCAAATACATCATGATTTGAAGTGTTTCTCAGATCTTGTCCAGGAAATGCTTCTATGGCTCTCTTTATTCTTACAATTCTAGCTCAAATAACATTTCCCAAAAGCATCTCCAACTCTTTCTGCCACCAAAGGACTAATATCCCCTTCTAAATGCTCTCACAATTTTGGAGTGTCTTTCTTTATGTTTCCCATCTTTCCCCAGTTCAATGAAAACTTCTCAAGGAATCTAGTTTCTCTGTGAAGTGATGGCTTCACCAAATCCATTATTGTCTGACTGGGACGTCAGATACGTCAGATACACATGGACTAGACAAATAAGATTCTCTGAAGAGATAGAACGTCATAGAGAATCAGTTCAGTGCTTTTCCATTTTAATGTACGTGAAAATCATTTGTGGATTTTTTAGAATGTATATCCTGAATAGAAAGGTCCAGTATGGGATCTGGGATTCTGAATTTCTATCAGGCTTCCAACTGATGCCTATGCTGTTGGTCAGAGACTATACTTTTAGTAAAAAGAAAGAAGACATGTCCACCCCCAGATACGTTTAAAAAAACAGCATATCATTTTGAAATGTCTGTAGCCTGTGCTGTATTCAGACTGCATATGAACTGCTTGGAATGCCTCTGATCAAGGTATACTTCATAAAACCTGATTGTATATTTCTCAAAAATATATTCTCAGTGCCTAGCCCAATGAATGACCCAGAATCCAGACTGAGAAGTTAGTAAATAACACATAACTGATGAATCATGAAAATGAATGTGGAAAGATTTATTATTAAACAAAAGAGCAATTGATTCTCTTTATTTTTCGGGGCATATTTTGTCCAACATTGTGTATTTGTGCACATTTCTTATTAAGTATTCTCTTTTCCCATATGCTATGAATGAGGGCATCAATTTTTTAATGGTTCACAAATGATGTTAGGTAACTCCAAATTGTTTAGTTTACAAAATAATTAGTGAAGTAGGGTAATCTGGTGTTCAGACAGGTAAATAAATAATGCACAGTGTTCTTTGTAATAGGTCAAGGTAAAAAACGTTGGGAAGTACAGAACCTGATGAACTAGTAAACAAATATTAAGTTTTATTAATCAACTGGCACACTTCAGTAACACTTTTTTCTTACATATTCAACTAAATACTTTTGATTGCCTCTTAGTTTAGCAAAAATTCTTAATAGCATTTACTATAGAGATAAAAGAAAAATACCTTCCCTTTATTAACAGCTTAGAACACATTTCAACTTTATAACTATCAGTTAATATTATGTAAGTTGTCAGGATTGCTGCCAAATTGGGGAAGAATCTTTCAAGTTTCCTCTCTAGGTAAGCCACAGTATTTCAGGGACTATCAGAGCTTTTTAAATATTCCATATTTTCATTGTAGCAGTGTTTCGTGGGCTTTGTGTTATTTATAGCAACAGATTTTCAAATAACCTGATCAACACACCTCAAAAAGTCCATTCATTATTTACGCTCAAAAATTATCTCTTCCCCTTAAAGTATTGCTTTTGTTATTGATCTAAATTATTCTATTAAAATTCACATCTGAACTTTAGAATACTTCCTACTAATATTATTGTTTGTGATCTTTTAATATTTCATTCTTTATCTGAAATTAGTTTTTTTAATAAATAAATTTTGAAATAACAAAAGAAGATATCTTTCCAACATTCCCCAGTCATGATTTCTCCCTTGTTTTAGTAAACATTCCTAGTCATCTTCCCTATG
This sequence comes from Sciurus carolinensis, assembly GCF_902686445.1. Taxonomy (NCBI): domain Eukaryota; kingdom Metazoa; phylum Chordata; class Mammalia; order Rodentia; family Sciuridae; genus Sciurus; species Sciurus carolinensis. The sequence continues at coordinate 57,468,570 of NC_062220.1, forward strand.
TGCAATTAAAATAACACACGTAAGCTTTATCAACTTTTAAATGCATTTTTACATTTCGTTTATGTTCTCAGTTGACTGTCAAACTTTTGAAAATATTTTACAGCTCTAAAAAAGACAGTAAACTTTCTTTTTAGAGAAAAGTCCAAATTGTCAAGTGTGTTTAAGATATATGCAGGAATATGGATGGAACTTGAATGCATTATGTTAAGCAAAATAAGCCAAATTCTGAAAGTCAAGGGTCATATGATTTTTTTTTTCATATGTGGAAACTAGAAAGAAAAATGAAAAAGAAAGGGAGGGATCTCATGGATGTAGAATGGAGATCTAGATAGAAGAAGAGAACTGGGGAGAGAGGGAGGTGGTGAGGAAAAGGGACATCCTGAGGAATGAAATTGACTAAATTATGTTGTTCTATTGGTTGCATGTATGAATATGTAACAATGAAGTCTACTATCATGTATAATTATAATGCATCAATAAAAATTTTTAAGATTACCTAAAAAGAAAACTGGTATTTGTGACAAAATAGCAAAGCAGTATTTTTGGTACCATTGCAGTAGCTTTTCCTTAATGACATTAAGGTTAAGACCTGCTGGTGGCACAGAGGTTGGGTATTTACTGTTGTTTTTAGGACATGTTTCCAGCTTTAAATGTAGCATTATCATGTATTTGTGAAGACTGTGAAGATGATTTGAAAGTAGGTTACAGTTATAGTGTGTTAGATAAAGTCATATATAACTGATTTCCTATTGATAAAACATTTTGAAAACATCACTCAGAGGGCTTTCCATTGTAACAGTAAGACAGAGTTATAGGCAATAACTAGCATTTATTGCATGATGTAAAATCAACATCTAAGATATAACTGATTTCTGAATTATTTATCATTATCCTTTACATTATTCACCACTTCAATTAAACTTCTTAAGAAATTTTCAAATATAAATTTTCTCATTTTGATGTTTTCTAAGTATTTGTGGAAAAAAAATGAATGGATCATGTTCAGCAATTCATTCAATAACTCATGAAATTTCTATTACTTGAAGAATATCACTTTCATCTTGCCCACGGAAAGCAAATAAATGTATTTTGCCCAAAAATATATAAATGAAATGTTTTTCATTGTTTCAAAATAGAACCAAATTGTCTTTCATTTGTATTCTTTAACAAGTTGGTCCAGTGACTTTTTATTTGAGCTACTTTGCAGTTAAGAAAATGTAGTCTCCTTGAAGTCCCTGGAGCCTCTAGGGCTGAAGTTCCTTGGTATGTGCCCATGTTCATGTGCAAACATATCCCCACAGAAACACACCCAGAGTTTTCTTGTGGTTCTGGTTTCTTCTAAAGAAAAATAGCAGGCCAAAAACTTTGTCAAAAGGAGAAGAGTCATCCATAAGGAATGGCAGGGCATTGATCTAAAATCCTATGGGTCTATGCTGTGATTCATACACACACACAAAAGTACTGTTACAGTTTCCAAACAGCATCCCTAGCTCCCATTCATGCCTCAGTCACCACTGGATCTGCTGGATTATGTGGCCCAAGTAGTAGAACAGTTTGCATAGTAGCCTGGATCTGTTGTAGATCCTTCTCTTATTCTGTTTTCCTTAAACTACCAACTTTTATGCTGTTCATAAGTGGACCATAGTATCACATCTGAATGAGGAATATCTTGCCTCTAAAATCCATTGAGATCATCTAGGCATTGCACCTCATTTTTTTTTTTATTGTAAGAGGGGTTAATGCAATAACCTTAGTAGGAATATTAATATGGCCCACACCATTGGATTCCAAGAAATTTCACTGAGGGAGGAAACCTCTCAATTTTTTGTTGGAATTACTTCCCACCCTCTGACATGCACATGTCTTATCAATAAGTCTAGAGTAGATACTACTTCTTGCTCACCAGGTTCAATCAGCATAATGTTATCAAAGTGTAATACTTTGTGGGAGTAAAAGGTGATCAGGATCCCCATGAAGTTACTAAGATTTAGGGCTAGATAATTAATAAACCCTTCATGTAGGACAGTAAAGGTGTATTGCTAGCCTTGCCAATGGAATTCAAGCTGCTCTGTTATTCTTTTTTAGCAGATATTTTAAACAAAGCCATTGCCAGATCAAGAGCTGCATGCCAGATACTCGAGGATAGTTTTCTCAAGCAATGAAATCATATCTGGTACAAAAGTTGCAGTTGGAGTCACTACTTTGTTAAAATTAATCCACTGTCATCCTTCATGATTCATCTGTCTTCTGTGTACAGGCCACATAGGTGAGTTGAAAGGGAAGTGTTGAGAATCACCACCCTTGCACTTATCAAATACCTGATAATGACACTAGTTTCTGCAATTCCTCCAGAAATGTAATATTGCTTTTGGTTTGCTATTTTCCTAGATATGGACAGTTCTAGTGGCTTCCACTCAGCCTTTCCTACCATAATAACTCTTACTCCACAAGTCAGAAAACAAATGTGTTGAATTTGTCAATTTTTGAGTATATTTAGTCCCAGTATGCCTTCTACTAGAGAAATGAGCTGAAGAGGGGTTCACAGACTTACTGGATCCACTGAGACACATCTGTGCTAAAATTCTATTGATCGCCTAACTTTCATAAGCTCATACTAATACTAGGGACCCTAGTTACATTTTGGGTCATTTGGAATAAGTATGAATTCTGAGTCATTCTCTAATAATCCATCAAAAATCTGATTATTTCTTTTTCCCCATATGTAGGACATCATGGTTAAAATCCATAGGTCCAATGGAGAAAGATAGGAAAAGATTGATGGTATAAATATTTCTTTACATATTTTTTATATAATGTAGTATTTCTTTCTTCAAGGGGAACTGGCTTCCCATTCATTTGAGGAGAAATGAACCCTAAACTACCCAGTCTCAGAATTGATTGAGGTGCTGTGTTTGTTTTTAATGATTGCAATTAAACATTTATTCTTGACTTAGAATTCTACTTATACAGATCAAGTAAGAATTTTTTTAAAAAACTACTCATCTATTTCACTTAAAGGAGGGGACTCAGCTGTCCATTATAGAAACAACAACCACTTTATCCTTGGCAATTAGGTGATACCACCTAGCCCCTGCCATCCTGAATCCAGTTATCCACTTTACACTTAAAAAACCTCACGTTAGAGGCAGCATGTCCTGCTGTAATTTCTGACTTACAAAGAAAAGTGACCGCTGAGCTCTTCAAGGATGCTGGGCTCCCCTACCAAGTTTATTCCTCAAAGTTGTGATGAAAGCTGTGTTCTCTTGACCCTCCTGACTGAGTAAGCAATGCATATCAGAATCTCAGCTTCTTTCTTCATACAAATTGATGTCTATCCTAAAATTCATATAAAATTGCAAGGGACCTAGAAGCCAAAACATTATGAAAAAGAGGGCGAAGTATTGAGTCACACTTTCCAATCCCAAAGCTTATTTACTAAGAGGTTAATAGTAATTAGTATGATCCTGGCATAAGGCTAAATATAGAACTATGGCATATAATATAGAACCCAGAAGTAAACCGTTACATTTGTGGTCAATTAATCTGTGACAAGGGTGTGAAGACAATTCAACAGAGAGAGAATAGTCCTTTCAAAAAATGGTGCTTGGACATTAAATAATCAGTGGAACATTTTCTTTATACCATACACAAAAATTAAATTAATATGCTACACAGACCTAAATATAAGAGCTAAAACTATAAAGCTCTGAGGTGAAAATATATGAATATATTTTGTGACTTTGGGTTAGGCAAAACCTTACATAAGACATAAACCAAGTGACAAAAAATAATAAATTTATTTTTGTGCATCAAAGAACATTACCAAGAAAGTGAAAAGATAAGCCAAAGAATAGAAGAAAATGCTTACGAATCATATATTTGATAAGGACCTTCATATAGCATGTATCAAAAGAACTCTTACAATTCAATAGCAAAAAAAAAAGAACAAAGGATATATTTAGACATTTCTTCAAAGAAGATACATCAATGGCTACCAAGCATATAATATACCTCAAATTATTGTTAGTTGATTAACTAGAAAATACCAAATAAAACCAGAGTAAGATACCACTTAACACACTGTGATGGTTACAATAAAATGATCAATAACCAGTGTTGGTTAAGAAGTGGAGAAACTGGACCTCATACACTGCTGCTGGGAGTGTGAAGTGGTACAGTGCTTTGTAAAACAGTCTGGCAGTTATTCAAAATGTTAAGCATAGAGTTTCCATATAGCCCAGCAATGCCTCTTCTAGGTATAAACCTAAGAGAAATGTGTCCACATGTGTCCACATGAAAACTTTTACATGAAATCTCATAGCAGTGTTATTCATAACAGCCGAAGAGTGGAAACAACACAAATAACCACCAACCGACGACCAAATAAATAATGTTATATCCTTACAACGAAATGTCATTTAGCAATACCCAGGTAAAGTATTAAAACATGCTACATTATGGATAAGTCCTGAAAACATTGTACTTTGTGAAACAAACATTGTGAAAGAAGTCAGTCACAAAAGACCACATATTGTGTAATTACATTTATATGAAATATCCAGAATAGGCAAATCTGTACAAAAAGAGTAGATTAGCCCAGGACTGGGATGGTTGGGAGGAAATAGGGAAACTGCCAAGGTATATGAAGGATAGTTTGGGTGGATGGCATGTTCTAAAATTGATTGTGAAATAGATATATAACCCTAAATACACTAAACTCCATTGCATTATGGAGTTTAAATGAATTAATTGGGTTATTTAAATGGATGAAAAGTATCTTAAAGAAGTTGAAAGAAAGAAATGAAGGAAGGAATCAAAGGGGAGAAAATCATAAAGACATAGATGCTGCAGTTGGTGTGCCTAGACTACTCCAGAAAATGAGTGAAATCTAGTATAGTCCTTGGGAGGTCCATTAAAACAGGGCTAGAGGGTTGGGGATGTAACTCAAGCTTGCCTAGCACGAGTGAGGCCCTGGATTCTATCTCCAGTACCACAAAAACAAACAAACCAAAACCATAGCTAGAATTGGAGAAGAACTTTTTTAAAAAAATAAATGTTTCTTTGGACATATACACACACATGGGCACAAATTTATAATAATGAAATGCTGTAATAATTTATTATGACCATGAAAGATATTAACATGCATAAATAAAAGTAAGGCTTCAAACTGAAAGAAACCATGAAAATTTAAAAGGTGGAATGCATCAGCTTGACCATTTTAGGAAAAATATACCCTTTTTAAGGTGATAATTTGTTATTACAAAAATATATTTATTAAATATAAATTTTTATTAAAAAACTGTAGAAAGTAATTATAGTTGACTTTCTGTATCTATGGGTTTCACATAGAGGAATTCAATAAACCCCAGATCCATTTCATAATCAATTTTAGAACATGCCATTCACCTGTGTAATTGGGTCTTTGATGATTTCATTCATACTGAACATGTGTGGACCTTTTCCTTATCATTTACATTGTATTTAATATCATCATGTAGAGATGACTTAAAGTACATGGGAGGATGCTTGGGTTATATGCAAGTATTATAGTATCTTATATAAGGGACTTGAGCATCTGGATTTGGGTATCCAAGGCAGATTAGTGTCTTGGAACCAATCCCCTATGAACTAAGGGCTGACTATAAAGATTAGTTTTAGTCTTTATAAAATTGCCTTGTATTTTAAAATTTATAGCATTAATCAAACAGTATTTAATTTTAGTAAGTTCTTAATATTTTGTTATTCCACTTCATTTAGGCCATAACTATTTTAAGAAAAAAAATTAACCTACTTAGTAAGTCTCCTAATAACTTAAAAGTAGAATGTCACCATAGCCATAAAAATTCAATAGGAGGAAAACTCTAAAGTCATGTATCTAAAAATCTTTGATAAAGCAACTTGCATCCAAACAGGATAAAGAATCTAATGTTTAAAGTAACAAAGAAAGCATAAGAAAAAATTTACCTACAACATTTTTGCTCTTTCTCAACAAAACTCAAAATAATGTAATCACAAAAATTACTGAAGAGGGGAATTTCTCATAATCTCCTGTCTATGGAGACTAATACTTTTTACAGAAAACTGGCCAAAATGATTGCTATCGTTTGTCAATCATTTTCAAATTTTCAGGTCAATATATTCTTGAGATTTTTCTCAAGTAAGTGTCTTTCATCTGAAATTCCTTCTGGAAAACATGCTACTGGAAAGCATTTTCCTGACATATTCCACAGTGCACAAAAATTTTCAATGTGCTTATTAAATTTTTAAAAATCATTATCTTTTTAATTTTTTAGTATTAACATACAACTCAAGCATATTACTGTGATTAAAGTTTTTGAAAATTTTATGTTCCAACACTAAAATGTAAAAACATGATGCAAAATTTTATATATTTAATAATAAAATTAAATAAAAATTTTATCTTATCTAAAAATCAAAATTTCTCTATATGTAAGAAACTCTTTCTACTTGTTGATTTTTTTTACATTCTCACTTTCAGACAAATTTGATTTTAACTAACAACCATTTGACATTGGGCGAACTGTACAGGAGGGGCACTTTGTAGTGTGTCTTTCCCTTAAACAAAGTACCAAAGAATACAGAACATTATTTTTTGCAAGTGACCAGAACTTTAGTAGAAAATCCATGAATTAGAGTATAACACTTGACAAAGTATAATTGGATCAAATCTTTTTTTAAAAAAATGGAATTATGGTTAATTTTTGAAACTTTGAAAAGTAACTATAATAGTAAAAATTACAGATATTGCAGCAGTTAATATGAAAGATCATGATGCATATATGAAAAGAGATTATGAGAAAAAAGTTCACTGGATCTAACTACAACAAAGAGAGTTTAAAGAGTCGTATGGAAGAACTTTCAATATAGCTTTAAACCTTCACCAAAGAACAAGGTGGAGTCTTTTTTATAGAGACATAAAGGAAAAGACCACATTTTATCCTTCCGTCTTAAAACCTAGGTAGTGTCAGGAACTCAAACAGATGACCTTTTTGTCATATGATTCCATTTTTTGGAAATGTTTGTGAAACCGCAGACCTTTGTTTGCTTTCTGGTGCTTGTCTCCTTTTAGGTCCCACAGGTATGTTTTCCTCCCAAGCAATAGCCCACTTAAAGCAAAGTAGGTCTGAGAGCTGCCAACTCATCAAAAACAGAGTATAGTCCAGCATTAACCTAATTATGTGCTGCAGCCACTTTCTTATGCATCTCGGGGTAATTCCTTGGCTTCTAGCCAGTATCTCTGGAATTTGATTTCTAAGTGACATAACCAGTTACTTTAAAATGTTTATATCTTAAATGCTGGAGATGGAATGTCATCATCACAAAGGAACAAATATACAATCAGATCAAAGGCCTCTGCTTGTGTTAGCCAGCATGGCTCTGCCAATGGCCAGAGCCCTGATCTCTGATTTCTCTGAATTCATTTTCTCACTAATGATGCAGAATCTGGCTCATTATGATTCACTCTGAGATGATGAAGCCATTATGTGCCTTGCTTTTTCTTTCACAGAACATTGGTAAGCATATTTTTAAGAAAATTTTTATATAAATCTTTGAATTTTCTGGCAAGGAAATTAGGTAGACATCTGGAAAAGAAGTGGTATTGTGTATCCCCATCCAAAATGTATTTTTGCTTCATGTCTATACTTTTTCCCAAAAGATAATATACAACTTCCTCTTAGCCACAAGCCTTTCTTGATCAAAAGGGCTCATGCATTCTATGGGTTACCTTCTCTATCTGAGAAAAAGAAGTCAATGTTTCTATTCCATCCCTACATTTAACAGGGCTACAATGTGGTATAGAGCTGACACATGCATTAAATCAATAGCATTTAACATTGGCAGGAAAGTAGAATCTGCACCCAGTAAGTAGAAACATAAATATAGTTTCACAAGGAAGTTAGTCAATAAGTGCATTTATTCTACATCTGTTGCCGCTGAGTTTGGCTACAGTTTTCCCTCATGGTGGTTTGTATTTTCTGTCTTCTGATATGTTCTTGGTAGAGGCTTTATGGGGTGGGTTTCCTGAGCTGATATAAGACTCTTTTCTGCAGTCATTGAATGGCTGCATTGATTGATCTAAACAGCACCTTCAAAAATTCTGGTGAAAACCTTTTCTTGGTTGAAGTTTTTAGATATTGGCTATATAACTAAATAAGGAGTTCCATATTTCAAAGTAGTGTGTTTGGAAGGGTGCCCAGAGTAAAGAAAACATTAATAGGCATAAAAAGCTAGCATATGGATGCTATAAGAAGTATAATGGAAAATGTCCAAATAAAGTAGTGGAACCTTCCAATCAAAGAGTGCGAGGGGCAGTAAAGAAAATATGCTCTCTTATGTTTCTGCCAAAATATAAGGACAATACAACTTACAGAGTAAATTCAGCAGATGCTAGAAATTGCAGAAAAGAAGACTAGCTGCAGTCAGCTTAGTTTAAAACAATAAAATACTATTTATGCCTTAATTTGATTACCATTGCAATCTATGTTATTTAATTTCAGGGTCTTTTAAGTCCACCTTAAGTTAATGTAATTATATTGTATTAAATTGTTCACACACAATGAATGAGACATTAAGAATTGTTTTCTTGGAAAGACTGATCTAAAAAAGCAGAATTGTCATATGTCCTGAACTCAATCAATTTAATTGCTTTTTGGTTCCTATTATGAGCATAGGTCTGTGATAGGCATTATGTGAGAATTCAGACATAATTACTTCTTTTAATAAGTTCAAAAGCTAGTTAAACATGGTAACTGTCTACATTTTCTTTGTCCACTCCATGGCAACCATTTCAAGATTTTTTTATTATGAATCTCTTTTGTTTGAAATTCCTGAAGTACCCTTCTTCTTTGGAGTACTGAATATAAAGTTAATTATTTTTACATGATGCTCATGTTTTAGGGGAGGATTGTTATATGTTTTGTAAGGTTTCAAGATTCTTTTGATGGCAGGATATGACACAGTCAACCTCCATTAAAGAAAGAGCATTTTCTAATTTGCAGTTCCAAAGAAGGCTGCCAGCAGGGTCTCATGGGGAGTTGCACCTGGGACAGGATAACGGTAAACTAGAGATGTAATAGGCAGCTTATGTACAAGGCAGGATAGGTCTCACTAGCTTTCTCCAGCTCCATCACATTGGCTAAGTTAAAAGATCTTGTGAGTTATGTGGCATGCAGGATTCCTCGATGGTCTAATATCTGGCCCTGGATGATCATGGCTGGTACACATTGGCCCAGAGAGTGAGAGCATAACATGGAAATTGGTTGAGTACATGATCTTACTCACTTGCTCAAAAATACAAACTGAATGGCCTCCAGTCAGGGCCTCTAAACTAAGTCAGAGCAGCACAATTTAAAAAACAAACAAACTATATATTGATTGTTATAAACTGCAAAAACACTATTATTTAGTCAGTCCTTTATTCATTCATACTTTCCATAAATATTTACTGAGGACACAATAAATGTTGAGTCCATAACAGACATTAAGAAAACTAAGATGCATAAGAGGCTTCCAATTCAGTGGGAGATAGAGCAAATGAAGACAATGTGTTGTAAGAGAGACACAACATTAAGTACTACTTGGACACAAATGTATGTGTCACCTGAAATAGTCCAGACAAAACGGAAAGCTTTCAGACATAGGATGCATCATGGAAAAAGGTACAGAGGAATAAACTGGATGCTGAAATTTAGCCTGGAAATATACCCTGAATTCAGGTTGCGTTGTTTTTCAGTTAGGTTTTTGTTACTATGACAAAAAAAAAAAAAAAAAAAAAAAACGAAAACAAAACAAAAACTGATTAGAATAACTTAGAGGAGGAAAGTCTATTTGGCTCATGGTTTCAGATATTTAGTCTGTGGTTGGCCTGCTTCAATGCTCTGGTCCCAAGGTGAAGCAGAACATCATGATGGAAAGCCATGGTGGATGAAAAACGACTTAGTTCATGTGTCTGGGAAGCAGACAAAGAAGATCAAGGGACCACAGGGAAAACGAACCCTTCCAGGGCACACCCCCAGAGACTCACCTCCTCCATCCATGCCCCACCTGCCTACAGTTACCATTACATTTATTCCATTCAAACTAGTATGGACTGATTGGGTCATACTCTAATTATCCCTGCATTAACATAGGAGCTTTGGGGGGATTCCTCATATTCAAACCATAATAGTTAGGAAATTCGTAATGAATGTTGGGGACTTATTCTGTGACTAAAGAGAGAGCAAGCCCTTAAGGATACAACACGTCCGTGTTAGAGTTTTACTTTACAAAATGTAGTCTTTCCATTTATATTATATAACATTAAATAGCTCTACGTTGGAAGATTATATATATATATAATATATATATGCACACATATATAGACAATTTATATACAATAGCAAACAATATTATAATTTTTACATTAAATGAATTGAATAGATTATTATGATTCAAAAGTTCATATAGAATTAAACAGTGAGTATCTAAAAGAATGATTTATCATCAGAGTCTAATTAAAGTACTTTAGAGCTATCTCTACAGGGAGGTTCATAATATAGTTTAGAAAAAAAATACATAACTTTCTTATAATCTGATTGATATATGTCAAATAAACATATGGGCCAAAGAAAGAAATAAAATGTTTCATATGCATACACTATTTACATGAAGTTATTGGCCTCTTGGGTTATGATTCCTTTATCCATCATTGAAGATTCAGTCTATGACTTTGCCATGTTTGCATCCACCTATGCACTCTGAATGGATACTTTCAATTTCTGAAATAATTCTTAAACTTTCAGTAATGCAGTTCTCAAAATGCAGCTTGTCTAACTTTTACTGATTTCACTTCATTTATCCTGTTCAAATTTCTCCTTATTTTCTAAGATATGTCTGGTTTTTCTTAGAGTTAACTTATTTAAATCTGATTTGAAACAAGGTGTGAATATTTCATTCATTTTTATACATAACTTAAGGCATAACTAAATGGATTTTAATCTTGAAATGATCCCTCCCTCTTTAACTTCACCAACACTTTCATGCCATGGATTGGTGCACAGTAGTTTTTAGAATATCATTTTGGCTAATTTCTTCATATTTTTTCATTGAATGTTTATGCATCGCCATATTGTCTGTGTAATATAAACATAACTAATTCCATATCATTGTTCCACCTGCAACCTCTAACTGTCAAGTTTGACCTACTTCCTTACTACTACCACTGGAATTATTACTACCATTTTTATTTGACATTCTCAATGTGTCACTGTTTCTAATTTTTATTTTTTTCATATTTTACTTTTTTGTCATAACTTTTTAACTTGTTAATCTTTTCCCTTTGAATAAAAATACTTTGAAATTTTATTACTTATATATTGACTATCATTTTAAAAATTTACTGTCTCAATTTTATAAATTATATAAATATAATCTAAATTATTAATATTTTTTCCTTTCTCTTAAACCTAAAAGTTAGACCATACTATATTATTACCTATACAGACAATATATATTGCAATTTACTTACATGTCTACTTTTTTCTTTGCTTCTTTTTCCTTCTTGTGTCAGTTCTCCTCAGGTCATTTTCTAACTTCCTTCAGTATAGCTGATTAAAATTCCTTATTGTAGATGGATTGATGTAAATCCTTAGTTGACTATGTCTTTGATCATTTGATTTTATTTCACTATTTTTGTTGTTTTGTTGATCATTTTGTTTTATCTTTGAAAATTCTCGAACTCTCTTATGAGCACAGTAATGAATTAAAGTATGTGCATTGTCCATGATTTATGATCCTCAGGTATCTAGACCACACGCAGCAGGGTAACAGATTTTACAGAGGATTTTGACTTGAATAAGAATAGATCTAAAGGTCTACTTGAGAAAGGTAGGCTGGATGAAAGGATGAGACTGCCTTAGAACAGGCCAGAAGAGATGAGGATTAAGAAAAAAAGTCTTCTATTTTATAACAGATTTTGATTCAAGGTCATTAACACTAACATATCAAGAATTATTGTTACTACCACTTAATTAATCAAGTTAGTATATTAGAGTGCTTTAAATACAAATCATGTTTTATAATTCTTTTCAATATAAGTTCTCTCAATATTAATACTTTTAATTTTTAAAGTTTATGCTTGGAAAATGGACACAATGGTCATGATTTATTGAAGAAACAACAAAATTTTAGCTATTCTAAAATAGAGAATGTGTTTATATATTAGAAATGATCTTTCCATTCAGCTTAACCTCCTTCTCCCGAATCTATTACATCTGGTCATCAACTTTGACCCTGAGAGGGGTCTTAAAAGTGTCCTCACCATCTGGCATTCTCTCTAGCCCTGCTCCTGAGATGAGATTTCAAAGATGTTCATACCATAACAATGTGGGACCGTGAGACTCTCACTTTTAGGCTCATTTCCTTACTCAAAATGTTTCTCACACCTCAACTCTGTATACTTCTCTTTTTTTTTTTGCATTAATATTATATTAATAAGTGTTATGTTAATTATGCAAATAAGCATTCCCTTTGTTATGGTTTGGATGTGAGGTGTTCCCCAAAAGCTCACATGTGAGACAATGCAGGAAGGTTCTGAGGAGAAATGATTAGGTTGTAAGAGTCTTAACCCAATCCATGAATTAATCCCTGATGGGATTAATTGAAGTGGCAGGGTATGGCTGGAGGAGGTGTGAATTGGGGCATGGCTATGGGGTATATATTTTGTATCTGGAGAGTGGAAAATCTCTCTGCTTCCTAATCATCATGTAAGCTGCTTCCCTCTGCTATATTCTTCCACCATGATGTTCTGCCTCACCTTGAGCCCCCAGGAATGGAGTCAGACTTCTATGGATTAAGATCTCTGAAACCTTGAGCCCTCAAATAAACCTTTTCTCCTCTACAATTGTGCTGGTCAGATCCTTTTAGTCACAGCAGTGAAAAAGCTGACTATAACATCCTTCTTAATATTTCAAATGACTTAAAGGAAAACGAATCATTTTATTTCCCTTTTTTACATCCCAAACCCATTAGGACGTTATTATGATGTTTTGCAAAGAGACATTGAATAAATGAATTAATGAATGTGTAACTTGATGTTCTTTTTCTGGAAATACCTCTCAGCCATACATTTCTTATCCTGTGAGTCTCAACTTAAATGTCAGCTCCTATCCAATAACATAGGCTCTGGCACTTAACTACTCAACAGATTAATGTCTGAAATGTGCTATCAGGTGTGGCACTGCAAACACTAATACAATGTTGTCCTTTTCTTAGAAGATAAGTTGAAGGTCATGGGAACGTAGCTGCATTACATTCCGTTTAACTGTACTTTTACAGCACATAGCAGATTTACATAACTATATTTTTTCTTTAAATTATTAACTAGCATACTCCTGCCAGAAGAAAATATTTTATAAAGAACCAGAGGCATCAAGATAATGAATTAGGGACTGAGGCTGGGGCTGTAGCTCAGTGGCAGAGTGCTTGCTTAGCATCTGTGAAGCACTGGTTTCAATCCTAAGAACTACACAAAAATAAACACATAAAATAAAGGCATGCTGTCCATCTACAACTAGAAAAAAATTTTTTTTAAAGATAATGAATTAGTTGTTTCTAAGTCATTCAATTGCATTCAAAAACATAGTTTCTATTGCATAAATTAAAAGAAAAACACAGGTTTGGAGTTTTTGTTTGGGGGTATTTTTGGTCCAAACACTTGATTCAGTGAGCTCAACAAAACAGTCCATAAGTTTGCTTCTTAGAGTACAAATCTCATTGATGGAAGAAATAAAAAGACACACAGAGAGACCCATACAAGATAATTTAGCATGGGTTTTTAGAAAGTATCTATTTGGTTTCAATTATTTATAATGGTATAATTGTGTTTTATCTCTTTGAAACAACGTAGAATTGTTTCAGTTAAATAAGATTAGGCTTTTATAAAGGTGGAAAAAAAGCCTAATCTCTACCATCCCATATGAATTACCATCAGCAAATGTAAATATAAGGTTTCCCATACATCTGTTTAATAATCCTCCTCCCAAGGATGGCCAGCCCAAAGAATGTAAATGTCTTGCCAGCTTTTAACCAGCTGCCCAACTCAAGGAGCCCTTCCTGGAAAGAGTTCAGAGAGCATACATGAAGATTGCCATTCTCGGAAATCAGATTGGAGGCACCAGAGAATGTTCTTTTTCCAGAAATTGATCTGCCATCTATTCTCAAACTTAACACTAATCTAAAAAAGACCTTCTTCTTGATTTGCACTTATGATATAAATATTTACATAGCAGCAAGATTTGAAATAAACAAGGACTGCCACAATGTGAATTATCTCAACAGAAAAGGGTGTTCTGCCTTTATAATTTATGTGTATGTTTGAGTCATAGTTTGCTCACGTATACTGTTTTTATAAATAAGGCAACTAAGAGTTTGTAAAGAAACTGATGGGTACTTTTTCTTTTAAAAAATTGTCCAATGTCTCCTGATTCTTTCCTTCTTTTCTTAATAATATAGCAGTCACACACATACACAAAAAGATGATTGAAGTTGGTTTAGATGTAAGGAAGGGTAAGAAATGGAAAGTCTTGCTCTACATTAAGAAATGTAGAACCTGTGATAGCAAAATTCACATTGGAAGCTTGCCCATCATGACGTTTCATTTCCTTAAGAACAATAAACCTTTAACCATTAAAAGCTTACAATTTTCATTCAAATGTGATGTTATATATTTGATTATTGTTATTATGTAAAATAATTTAGAAATATGACTTAAATTTTAAAAAGCCATAAATGTAAATGCTATATAATTTAATTCCTTACCTTAAAAATATTTAGTTGATTCTGACCTGTCAGTCAAGATTAGAATGAAACAGGACAAAGGAAAGTTTTAGATGAGTACATGCAATGATATAGCCCTGAAAGTGAAAATTTCTTATGATAATCAGTGCTAAAATTTTTAGATAGATCTCAATTTAGGAGACAGAATTTTCCCAGTGGACAAATGTTCAATAAAGTCAACAGTGACTTTAATGAGGTTCTAGTTAAAATCTTTAAATATCGTTCTCAGAAAAGCTGTAGGAGTATAATTGAATATGTTTCTCTGATATGTGAACTCTAGGGAAATAATAAACTTCAAAGATAATTGACTAATGGTAACAGTAGTAGCTGTTCCAATAGTAATGATAATAGTTATTAGTAAGACTACTAGTAGTAGTATTAATAGCAAAACTTTACACTTAATAAGCAACTATTTATACTTTTGATATACAGTAAACTAAATGTATTAAGCATATTATCCAAAATATTAAAGCTAGTATAAGGTAGAGCTAGAATGAGCAACTAAATGGTTTAACTTCATGTTGGTCACTAAGCTACAGTGCCTCCATTGGTATAATCACTACCATCTCAGGGGAGATGAGATATAGATAAGATGTAAATTAAATTCTTAGAAGTGTCACTATTTAAAATATGTTTTAAGAATTGTTTTTTCTGTTAGGTATTTGAAAGTGCAGAAAAGTATGAATAATGAAAAAGAAGTCTAGTCAGACAACAGGAACAAAAATAGTTTTACTATTTCCAAATCATTCAAATGTTGTGTTAAATTAGCCAACATCTTAAAAATCTACTAAACATAGAACAATAAAAGGAGAATAGAAAAACACAGGAAACAGGTTCACAATCCATTAAACCTTGAACACAGGCAACTGCTGTCTTTAAATTAATCCAGTGCTATACCAGTCATGGTTGTGTAGTGGCCTGCCTCAGTCAACCACAACATCTAATGAGCTTCTGTCCCTTCTAGAGTTTCTGGATTTGGTACCCAGGGATTACATGAATTCATAGCCCTCAATATTGCTGGTTACTTTAGGATAGACACACAACACACAGTGGAAAAGGCATCCATAGTCCAAACTGAACCAATCTGCTTATTTCACATACTGATTTCAGAAACACAGAAAATAATCAGGCAGTGATAAATTTGGGGGTTAAAGCTACAAGGTTTTAGCTATTTGAGGGTGATAAATAAGCAGAAGAAGTCATTCTTTTTGACAGTCGCAGGAAAATGTAGGGAAGAAAAAAGCAGAAAGAGAAATGAGCAATGTGTAAACTCTGAGTGATGTAGATTAAAGTCAGTTCCTGACAGCTGTCCATTCTGTGAGACCAGTATTAAATTCATTTCTAAAATCTCTGAGTCTGGAGTTCTAAACTAAAAACCCTTTGGTCTTTACTTAAGTGAGTCATGAAACCCTGTAATTAAAATTGTCTTGGCTAGAACAAATGTGAATAATGTGGTAATCTCTGTTTTCTAATTAGAAGATGATTGAATTTTGCCTGGCATGCACAGGGCACTGGGTTCCATTCCCATCACCTCAAAAAGAAAAAAAGAAAAAAGATGATTGAACTGGTTTAGATGGAAGTAAGGAAGAGTAAGAAATGGAAAGTCTTGCTCATGGTAAAACTGTTTTCTTATGAATGAACAAACTTAGGGAGAACTGGCTCTCTCCATTTCTAACTCTACTGAGAAGTTCCCTAATATGAGATCTTCCAGTTTAGAACATAATGTCTGGGCAGGGTCACAGCATGACCTAGGACTTACAATCAAAAGAATAAATAGAAAATAAAGGATGAGATAAGTGAGAGATTTTCAGTGTTCTCAATAGGGAAGTTCACACTGAAATTAAATAAAAATCATCCATAATGTTATTTTGTTCATTTGCAGTATGTCCCACTATTTTTTCCAACATTGAATAGGATTTTAGATTGATGATTTAACTTATTGACACCTCTTTTACAAAAAATGTTATTTTTGTCATTCATTTCCAGAGAAGAAATTATATCATCACACTTTTTGACTTGCTCAATTAACATTTATTGAATACCTAATATCTCCTTGAAGTTCAAAAGAAAATAAGGTACATTCTCAATGTAAATTGTATTAAACATTTAAGTGAAAACTCAATAATAACTTGTTAACATTTGCTAAGGATTATGCTATAGTCAAAATTAGGTTAAGAATTTTAAGCAAGATGTAAAATGTTATCTTCTAAACTGGGATCATGAAACTATATTAAAACTTTGTGAAATATACTAACCAGTGAACATTTAATCAAACACAAATGTGATGATTTAATCAGGTGGTTAATAAAATATTAAGTTCAATTTTCATAAAAATCCTGCCACCAAACAAAAACATTTAACACATTATTCTCCTTATAGTTTCTTACAGATTACATTGTGAAATATAATTTACTTCTTTGCTTCTTTACTCAGTAACAGATCATATTGTGTGAAGATCACATCTAGTATGACTTTAGCACATGCAAACAACTAATTAGACATTTATCAATCCTTATTCAGTGACACTTAACTGCTTCACAGAGGTTGTTAAATGAATAAGTAACTCAAGTGTAAGCCTTCTGAAACCTGTTCCCTACACTGATAACATATAAAGTAGAAAAGTTTTCTTTTCAAATTTGTTATTATCATTTTTAATCCCATTAAAGTTCTTATATTCTTAAGGACTAATTATATATTTGGGAAAGTGACACCAATGTAATAATCACTATCTTTTGTCTTTTACTGCTTTCCTCTGCTTTAGGAAAGGGATGGTTTAATATAGTATCATCACCAACAAAGAACCAGGTAATCTAATATGAACATATCATTTTGTGCAGTAGCATATGGAACTATTTCATGCATGACCCTGGTAAGAATTCTGAATTCAATAAGTAAGGAATAAATATGCTTTTCTCTCTCTCTCTCTCATACCAACTTAAATTAGAAAGGCATGAATACTTTCAAAGAAAAATCAGGCAATGTATGGTAGATAACTTTTTATCAAGCGAATTGTTGAAATTATTTCAAAAGGTAAATCCTTAGTCTTCAGACAGAAATGAGCCAATCTGGGGACATAATAAAAAGCAAATGCAAAAATATTCATTCCACTTTCTGAATATTCAGGCTGTTGATGTAGGTCAGGAGAGGTGGGAGAGGAAATTTATAAACACCAGTGATAGGTTTCAGCACAGGTGAATTTAGATATAGAAATAATCAGACAAAATAAGTCAGCAATGTCCTTAAACCAAAATCCATTGACATTTCACAATGCTTTCTGTTTCTTACAAATATGTACTGCTTGGAAATTATAAATGTAATTCAGGTTCGTTCTAAGTGGAACACACATATTCCCACATCATTCTTCCATATTTTCTCTCATGGGTAACTAGATAATCTATAGAAAGTGATAGACTTCCCAAATTTCCTGAAGAGTCTTTCTATGTGCATGACATTCTAACACGGATAAGCTTCATTTGTCAGCACTAATTCTGCACTGCTCCAAACCTGAGTAACACTTAAGGATAAAACATAAAAGTGACAATCTAGGAAATAATTTAAAGAATATTAAAATCATAATTTATAACCTTCACACAAAGAAAAGTGCAGTCCATGTATCTTCACTGATAATTTTCTCTAAATATTTAAGGAATAAATGACAATTTTATATAAACTGTATAATAAAAATGAAGGAAATACTTCCCTGTTCATTCTTGCCATCAGCATCATCATAACAATGCATGATATGAACTTTATAAGAAAATTATAACATTTCTTACATATCTACACAAATAAAAACAATATATATATATATGCTTATATATATATTTCACCAAGTTCTAGAGGAAGTTTTATCATCAATTTGAAATTAGTTATCATGCCAAAGACAACACAAGTGTAATGTATCATATTAACAATAAGGGTGGAAAAATCTATGACCATCTCCAAAAGCAGAAAAAACACTTGATAAATTAACGATTCATTAACCATCCTCAAAAAAGGAGGATTAGCAGGGATTTTTCTTAATCTCCTAAAGGGCATTTCCAAAAAAACATATGGCTAACATCACAATCAAAGGCAAAATATGAAAGCCTCTTCTTTAAGGTTACAAAACAAGGATATATACTCTAACCACTTCTTCTTGATTTTTTGCCAATACAATGAAAGAGGAAGTAATTAAGCCTATAGAGATTTGTAGGAAGAAGTGAAATTATTTTTACTATTAATAACATAAATATATTTAGAAGACTAAAACAATCTACAAAACCATTATAATTAATGAGTTTTTTTTTTTTTTTTTTTTTTTTAGAAAAGCACTGATCAACAATTAGAAGTTTTTAAAATGCTATTTACAATATCATCAAAAAGACAAGTATGTTAGATTTTTTCTGTTTGTTTGTTTTTGGTCCTGGGGCTCTAACTCAGGGGTACTTTACCACTGAGCCAAATGCCCAGCCCTTCTTATTTTTTTTATTTTGAGACAGGGTTTCACTAAGTTGATGAGGGGCTCTCTAAGTTACTGAGGCTGGCCTTGAACTTGCAGTCCTGTCTTAGCCTCCAGAGGATCTCAGGTATGCATCAGTGTGACCAGCATTAGATGTTTTCCCTAGAGAAACAAATTAGGTTGTTGCTGAGGGAATTTTTAAAAGACAGAGATATTTTTGTGCTCATGAATTGAAAAACTCAAATTGTTCTCCTAAATTGATCTCCCAAACTGATCTGAAGCTTAAATGCAATAGCAATTCAAATCCCAGTGAGCTTTATTTTCATGAAAATGAAGAGATTGTTTTCTCTAAAACCATGTGGGAATATAAAGGACCTAAATCAGGCAAAGCAAACTTTAAAAAGAAGAAAAAAGAAAAAGTTGGAGAACTTAGCCAGATTTTAATACATAGTAAAGCTGCAATAATTCAGATAAATGAGTATTTATGCAAGGTTGTGCACTTTGTATATGACAAAGTCACCATTGTAATTTGTAGAAAAAGATTAATTTTTTTTCAAGAAATAGCACTAAAACAATGGGTTAGCCATGAAAAATAGAAAATGAAATGTGACCTATAATTCAAGCCATATTTAAAATGTGAAAATTAAAACATTCTTGAAGAAAACAGAGGCTAAGACTTTGTGGTAGACAAATGATCACTTACGTAAGATACTAAAAGTGCCCTTTGGAAAAGGGTACATACAACAACATGTAAAACAAACAATATAAAAATCTCCATCATTCCTATTAATCAAACGACCTTTCAATTTAAGCATAAGCATACACATTTGGATTAGTCATCAAAAATGATAGGTATTTTTCACAAATTTGGATGGTAAAATAAGCACCTCACTTCACGAGGAACAATCTTTAACTTTTATTTGGATTGTAGAAACTGCCACCATTTTTTAAGTGTTTTTTATTTTAATACCACAATATGAAAAATACAGGAAACTTAATGGTAGTCCATAAACATCCTAAAATCCTATAATAAACACTATGTAACATTACATATATATCCTTCCTATGCACACACTCTCACACACATGCACTGTACTGCTATATGACAGTAAAACTTGAATCATGATATTTAATTTATATAGAGGAATAAATTAAAAATTGAATAAAAATGTAAGAATTTTAATTGAAATCTACACATCACTTAAAATCTCAGATTATTTGATCAATGTTTTGCTACTAGTAAAAATAAAATCTTCATGTTATTTTGATAAGATATTTTAGATATTTTAAAGTATTTTCCTATTCTTTGCTCCATCTCAGAATTTTACAGAGTTCACATTTCTTTTCCATGGAAAACAAAGCTGGGACTTTGCAGAAGTCTCAGGCATTAACATTTGGACTATAAATTATTAAAAACATTTATTAGAACTTTTGTGGCTCTGATTCTATACCTGTAAACTTGATCCCTGCAAGTTGAAGGGAGTAAAAGTAGAGAATAAAGGAGTGTAAAGAGAATGCACTTGATGCTGTCATGCTCAGCAGTGGATCTGACAAGTATGATAAAGGACTGAAATTTTTCAAATTGTGAGGTCATGGTGGAGATGCTAGATATCAGGGCAAAGTTCACATAAGCACAATAAACTATTATCTATAAAATATATATAATTTATTCCATTACATTATAATGATTAACTCAGTGAATTACTGAGCTTGACACATTTCTGGGAATTTGATAATCATTATAATGAGAGATATGAAATCAAAAGTTAGAAGCGATTTTAATGTATCAATTAATTTTATTTCCAAAAGTTTACTCCTTCCTTTTGGAAGCACATTTTAAAAGTAAATCAAAATTTTTCCACATCTATTTATTGGCCACAAAAATATTTATGTGTGATGTGACTATTAATAACTAAAATTCTAAAATTTCTAACCACTAATTTTTTAGTAAATTTCGAACTTACAAAAGTAAGCAAGCAATACATTAAATTAAATGAAATAAAAACTGATAATAATTTTGAAATATTTGGTGACTAAATGTTTGGGAATTTCTTTTTAATAGTGACATTAAAAGAATTTTCAGTACTTACCAGACTTACTCTTTTAATTGTTGGCTCAGTTTTGAGCTTATTTTCTTTTCAGAGTAAACAGAGACATCCCCAGCAATTTCCACACATTACCTTTGTATGTAAACATGTGTCAAACACACAGAGAAGCCTGGGATGATCAGAATCCCAGGGGAAATAAATGGTCTATAGTGAGACCCAAGCAGGTCCACACATGCACACGCGAATAGGCACGTGCACTCACAGGCGTACAAAGCACACACACCATGTGGGTAAATAGAATCAGACCATGCTATTCCTGCTTTAAATCAAATTTTGTTTTAATCTTGCCAGTAGTTGGTTTCACTTATATGTATAAGACCCACATGTTTCAGTTATATTGAACACATTTAAAAATTCTAAATGGTTATTTTCAAGATAAGTAAATCAAATCACAAAATCATGGTTGCGGCTGCTGAGGCTTAAAATGAAAAATTCATTGATCTTTCAATGTCTATATTTAGATCTGTGTTTAAGTGTGATTAACTTATGATGTAAAAGAGTAGAACAAAATTTTCCTCTTTTTATCTCAAGTTTATGTTTTGATAAGTGGTTTAAGTCATCACTTTTATACACAAACACACACATACATACACACACAGATATATTAAAAAAAATCAAATTATGGTATGTAAAGAAATTCTGCTGAGATAAATAAGCTTCCTTTTAACCTAATAATTCCTAATCTTCCTAAAATCAATCTGAAAATTTTTATCTTTTATTTTTAGTTGTAGATGGACACAATGATTTAAATTTTTTTAAATCTTATTTATTTTGTATCCTTTATTTTATTTATTTATTTTTATGTGGTGCTGAGGCTTGAACCCAGTGCCTCACACATGCTAGGCAGCACTCTACTACTGAGCTACAACTCCAGCCCCTGAAAATGTTTTGTTTATGATCCAACATCTAAATTGCATTTGAATAAATTATTATTCAATTATAAACTTCTATTAGTTTTCTTCAAACTTCTGTTATTTTATTTGAAACCTTGTAGTAAAATGAATTCTCAGAAAAAATCAATTCAGTAAAATGATATATTTTCTGAAATTATAAATAACAAAAACAGATATTTAAGATTTTTTATTTCTTGGATATTTTATGTTATTGAAGTAACTAACTTTTTTTTTTTTTTTTTTTTTTTTTTTTTTTTTGCGGTGCTGAGTATTTTAACCCAGTGTCTCGTGCTTGCAAGGCAAGCACTCTACCAACTGAGCTATATCCCCAGCCCTGAAGTAACTAACTTTTAATAAGAAAATAACTTAAAAATCATTAACACAGAAATTACTAACCAAAATTAAATGTTCCTTCTAAAAATTTTTGAGAAATAAATTATTTCCATACAACTTTAGGAAAATTTCCATTTGGAAAATTTCCACAGGCTTGAAAGCATTTTTTAACTGAAATTATCAAATACAGTGGACAATTCTAAGGGTCAGTGATTTGTGAATGAAAATAAATTGTCTCCACTTTTATAACCACTAGTTTGAGATATTCCCCCCACCCTAACATTAAAGCCCCATTCATATTTCCTGGAAAAATGAAAAGAAAAATGTTAACAACAGGAAGCAAATAAAATCTTCTTAGAGTAGTAATTTAACATTTGACTGCTGCAAATCCCTTTCATAATGCAGATCTTCACAGCTTAGATATATCATGTTGCCCTCTATCTCCTCCATATTCCACCCCTGCCATAAGCCTACTTTCCTCTAGTTCCTATTGAAGGGGAAAGAGAACTTTTTACTTCTCTTTGAGAAACCTCTTTAACATCATTTGTCAAGACACAGACCTTTTTTTTTATTATTCTATGAGAACTATTTTATTTACATTCAAAGAATAATGTTATGCATGACAGTTTTTTAAAGACTTCTAAAATGTACCTGTATATTGATTGTATAATTTTCTTTATGACTTTACAGAGAAATTTTAGCCCCATTTATATCTGAAAAAAAAATTGCTCAAAGGAACTAGGCAACTTGCCCAAATTCACACAGGACTGGAATTCTAATCTAAGTCTGTTTCCAGGATCAGTGCTGTGCAACTACTCCCTAAATAAGGGGTAAAGTCCTTGTATGCAGGCTAAGCTGGCAACCTAACAACCAACTTTTAATTTTTTCTATTGACCTTTGTATTTAACACAAATGAGATCAGAGTGCTGCATACACTGGTATTTTTCAACATAACATCTCCATATATCCTGAGGATCTTCCAGTATCAGCACATAATGTTTGCAAGAGTCACCCAAAGTAGCATGAATCAGTACTTTATGTGTTTGAACAACACTCTGTAGATATACTACAATTTTTTAATTCATCGATTGATGGACATTTGGATTATTTACACTTTTTTGTCATTTTTGATTTGTTCTTTTTCGATACACATGACGGTAGAATGTATTTTGATATATTAAATATACATGGAGTATAACTTATTCTAATTAGAAAGGATTCTAACCATTCTTGTGGTTTCACATGATGTGGAGTTACACTGGTTGTGTATTCACATATGAACATAGGAAAGTTATGTCTGATTCATTCTACTCTCTTTCCTATTCCTATCACTCCTCCCTTCCCTTCATTCCCCTTTGTCTAAACCAATAAACTTCTATCACTCCCTCCCCTTATTATGTGTTAGCATCTGCATCTCAGAGAGAACATCTGGCCTTTGGTTTTTTGGAATTGGCTTATTTCACTTAGCATGATAGCCTCCAGTTCCATCCATTTACTGGCAAATGCCATAATTTTATTCTTCTTTATAACCGAGTAATATTCCATTGTGTACATGTATCACATTTTCTTTCCATTCATCTGTTGAAGGGCACCTAGTTTGGTTCTGTAGCTTAGCTATTTAAGTCACAGGTTTTTTGATATTCCTCCAGCCCATGGTGGTGCCAGATCCTGAAGCTCCTGGATGTAACCAATCTAATAAGATGTTGGCTCTTCTGCAGAGAGTGGGAGGCCAAGCAATAGTGAACCACTCTATTTCCCTCATGCTCAGTTTTCTCAATTTTGCTTTTTTTGTTCAAAGAAAATTACCATAAAGTGAGAACACTTGAAACTGACACATAAAAATACTTGATGTTTTGCATACTCCAAAGAAGTTGCGCTGTTAAAGGATTGACTTATAAAGTGTTTAAAAGCAAATTGATAGGGTTCACTTTAAAATCCATAAAGTGTGTAAAAGCAAATTGATAGGGTTCACTTTAAAATCCAGATTTCCAAATTCATTTCTAAGATCAGACTCTCAGGGAGTCCTGAGCATAAATGCATCTGAGTTGCAACATTTGACTAGAACTAAATGACAGATGCCTCCTGCTTTGGGTTGAATACTTATGCCCCAAAACTCATATTTCAAAACTCTAGCTTCTCAAGCAATTGTATTTGGAGGTGAAGACCTTGGGAGCTAATTAGGTTTAGATGAGATCATGAAAGTGGGAACTGCATGGTGGAATTAGTGACCTTAGAAGAAGAGGAAGGCAGACTTCTCTCTCTCTTCCCCTTCTCCAGTGAGGACACTGCAAGAAGACTGCCAGCTACAAGCCAAGGAGTGGCCCTCACCAGGTCCTCATCTATCAGCACCTTGATCTTGAACTTCTCAGATTTCAGAACTATGAGAAATAAACTTCTGTTGTTTAAGTCACTCAGTCTTGGCATTTTGCTGTAGTACCCTAAATAGACCAAAACACCTCCTTAAACCAAGAATGTGCTTTTCCATTTTGCTGCCACTCACACTGAACATTCAGACAAACTTGCCTAGGGCAGCTTTATTCAGTTTGTTGCCTGCCTCACTTTGGAAGCATTTAGTTTGGCAGTGCCTGTTTTATGAGCAAGTTAAACTCTTTAATGAGCAGTCTCACTGCAGACACAATCCCACAGGCCTCATATTCCTACCCTCTGGTGTTCTCGTTGTCATCTATTTTTTTTAGAAACTCCTACCCAGAGGAATTAACCTTACTCCCTACATCCCTTAGTCCTTTTTTTTTATTTTTTCATGAGTAGTCATTTCCCAAAATCTGAGACATTTCTTTAACTAATACCAGGATTGGGGAAATAGCACTGTGGTAGTTTGCCTAGCATGTGTGAGGTCTTGAGTTCAATCCCCAGCACCATTAAGACAGACAGGGGCAGGGAAATATGAATGAATATGAATTCAATGGAACTCCAGAGCTGGGAAGATGTGCGCAATAATCTTCAAAAAGTGCAATGTCAAAATATTCGGTAAATGACTGCGTTTGGCCTTTTCATAAAGTCCATTGAATGCTTGGGCCCTCCAACCTCCTCCTCCAATAGGAAATGCAGTCACATTTCTTTATTATTGCAACCATCTCGAGTGTAGTTTTTGAACAAAACACACACAGATACACATGCGCACACACAAATGTACACACATGCTTTCCAAAAGGAAAAAATACTAATTGTTAAAGACAATATAATTTAGTACATGCTGAAAAGAAAAAAAAAAATAAATTTTCCATCTCAAAACTTAAAAGTTCTCTCTCACAACAAAGTTAGTGATTTTTCAGAATTTAATTCATTTCCTTTTTCATTCTTGAGAAGACAATTTCTTATTGATATCTACTAGGCTAAAGAAGGGAAAACTTTGAGATTTCCAGCTTGATTATCACTAAATTGTATTCTGTTTTTTCTGGTAGCTTTTCACAAGTTTATTTAGTAATCAAATTTGCATTTGAGAAGAAAATACTTATAACATGAGCTTATTTATATTTGGGGATCATTTTCATTTTTGTACTGATTTCTGCTTCTCTTTTTTATTTTTTGCAAGTTATTTTTATTTAAGTATAAAAATATTTATTGAACAAATATAATGTTGGGAAGTACTGATTGAAATATAAAGATCACAATATTTTACCTAAGTTGCACACAATATAATTGAAGGGATTCTATGTATGCATATCTTTAAAATATAGTGACATCTGCTAATAATTCTTAAACACTTACAGATAAAAATTGTCTGCCGATCTTGTAAAATGTGATTCTGACTTGGTATATCTAAGTCATGTGCATTTCTAAGAAGCTTCCAGGCAATGCTGCAGCAATTGGTAGACTGCAACCACACTGGTCACAAGGATACATGTGCGTGCTTTAGGATATAGAAAGAGGAGTGGACAACTGCAAAATTTGAACAATGATTCAAAGAATTAATAATTTTACCACATAGAGAATATGGAGAAATTCAATTTTGCAGGACATAAAAGGACACAGATAAAGCTTCAGAAGCTCTAAAAGAAAAGGAGCTGCTAAGAGCAAGTATTCAAGATGTGGCTCTACTTTGTCACACAGGGCTTAAAAAGCCTGTGATGCCTTCTTAAACAAGGGTACCGTCTGCTCAGCTACTCCCAGGCAGACCTAAGAAACAGGAAAATGTGCTCCTTCATCTACACTCCAGCTCCTTTCTTCCCTATATTCTCTCCCTGTCCCTCACCTTGACTTTTATTTCATGCCCTCTTTTTCAATTTCTTTCATCCTAACTAAAGATCTTAAGTATTTTGTTAGGCTTTTAAAGTCTCCCTAAGCAGAAGTGTTTATAGAGAAAGACACACTTGCTGCAACCCAATGACAAAGATTAGTCTTATAGAATGATGTTTGATACATTTATAGAGTGCTGAAAGAAATTTATAGATTTTCTGTACTTGGGAAGTGAATTTATTGACTCTCTATATATTAAATCTTGTTTAATTAATGGATTTCTCCCAGCTGTTTTTCAGAGGATAGAGTAGACTACATGTGTGTGTTGTGGTTTAAAACTAATGGATATTGGCATTGTTTGTATTAAGAAATGATCCAGGCAGAATACTTTTAGGAGAATGTTTCAGGGTGCTGCAGTTGGTCATTATTTATCAAGAGTCTAAATGTAGCTGAATAATTAGTATATTATTATTAATGGTCAAAATGTTTAGTTCAAATTCAGATTTTAATAGCAACACTTTTGCATCAGAGATTGACAGTCACCTACTTTTGCAATTCTTCTCCTCCTTTTTGCAACAAAACTGTGGTTACCTTTCCCATTCTTCCTTGAAGCTTATTGTGACTACAGAAATTAGCAGGCAACAAATTAGACTCTACAACTGGTGAAGGACTGAATCACAGAAAACTGGATGGAGTTGTCATTCTAGGCAAGTGTATCAGTTTCTTATAATTTTTCAGTATTAGACATTTGCATCCTTAGTGGGTGTTTAAAACTATCCTTCCTCTTTTGTGACTGTGACGTAATGCAATCCTCAAATGATCCCCAGAGATGAGTGCTACAATTACCTTCATTTCATCAATGAGGTGAAAATGAGTTTTAAGGATGACAACAAAAGGTGAAACATAGATTTGAATTCAGTCTGAGGTTAATGTAATTATGTCCATTATGCTTTGTAATATCACTTTATGTTTTATTTATTACACATATTAATGAAATTGTCATCAGGTATTTATATTTCTGCTTTCTCCCCCTGCTTATAAGTTTTCAATGATAATCTGTTTCCTTTTGTGTTTAGTTGTTTTTATGACTTTTCTCTTAAATAGATCAAGTGTTTTTTTTGTTTAATTTATTCCTACAGTGTCTAGAATTTTATTTCATATGTTTCTCACTGGTCATTTGAATAAATAACTGGAGAATCTTATCAGTGGATAAGGTTTTGAGATGATAATGCTGTAGTAAAATGGTGTAGAAGGAAGGAGGAAAGGATTAATGCCTAATATTATGGTCAAAATTACCTATGCCTTCATTATTAGAGAGAGATGCAAACTTCCTGGTCTGAAAAAAAAAAAACAATAGTATTTCATGACTTTTAATCTCAGAAAATGTAATGCATGAAATTTACTGAATTCTGAGGTGTGGTTGTCTTGTTTCATGAGTTTTTTTCCCACTGTTCATAGTTGCACTCACTGTGTACACCAGATGGCATGATCAACTCTAGCCAGAGCAGCATAAATCACCAAGTATAAAACTTACGAGGACAAAATTGACTTTCTCACATGTGATTCACATTATTTACATGGAAAGTAACCACATATTTAAATTTTTCTCTTTTTATAAACACACATTTATTTAGTAGAATATATATGTGTATGCTAATACCAAATTGACATTTATATTTACAACTATATTTAGTTTTACGAGTACTGTAAAACATTTAGCACTGGAATTCCTGACTTCACTGAATATTTTTTATGATCATCAAAGCCAGCACTGTTGAGAACTGATATTAAGGAAGTTGTAGACATTTTACCAGGAGAATCGATATATGATGGACTTATATGATACTAAGAGATAAGTGGTCTCTCTGAAAATGATATTTGACATCAGTCACAATATATTGCTTCCCCTGGTTTCACCAGAAAGTTTTGGTGCTTCTAATACTTGGATGAAGTATTGGTTATTTTCGAAGGACAAGAATGGCTTCATCCAAATCTTGGCTTCACCACTTAGGAGATATGTGTCATATCAAATCAATTTTTTTGTCTGTCAATTTTATTGTCTGCAAAAAGGGAGATCTTAATTTTACTACTTTGATAAAACTATAAGAAATCAATGCTCTGTGTGTACAAGGTTTAAAACAGAAAAAAATCAATAAATGTTATCTATTAGTAGAATAAAAATGACAGTAATAGAGCAGCAGTAATACAAATTATAAAGAATTATTTGAAAAGGAGAAGCAACAGGGAAATTTTAACAGTAAATTTTGGGAAAGGGAGGTTGTATATTTTAGATATAAGGCAACCATATCCAATATATTTGGTTTTGTAGTCTTAGAAATGGTCATACATAATCTTATTTGTAAATGTAACTATGGTGGTACTGTTGCTACATTATACTTATCAGTTTCAAGGTTTTTCTGAATTAATATTGTTTCAGTAATGAATCACTTTCATGTACCATTTTCTCAATGGTTATTCAGGACAGTGTTTTTTAGTGTCACTGAGATTGTTTGACAGATTATTTGGAGATTCTAGAAAGCCTTTTTCTTGATATAACAATCTCAACCTTATTTTAAGGTAGGAAGTAGAGACCTAAAACTAAAATCCTAGACAACTAAACTTTTTCTCTACATTTGGTTGGAGAGTTCATTGCTTTGGGAATTTCTAGTTTTGAAAAAATAATATTATGTATGACCAGAGAGAGAGAGAGACAGAGAGAGGGAATTTGTCTTCTGCATATTGAATTGCCTGCATAAATCTCAATAGTTGGTAAGGGACTGCCATAATCTTATCAATAATTGCATGTTAAAACCAAGAAAATAAAAATAGATTCAAACTTTTTTTTTTTTTTCAGATAGCAGTTCCCATGTAGGGGTTGAATGATGCCTTCTTCTCTTCAGGATTCTAGACGTGACGCTAGAAGGAGCTCTAGCCTTGATGCTAGAAGGAACTCTACCTTCTCTCCTCCTTCAAAGGATGTTTTCTCTCTGCAGTTGTGAAAGGCATTCACTCTACCTGTGCACTGTATCCCATCTCTTCTAGCATACTAAAACTGAGTTCTTGTAATCATGAACCCTCTCATACACAAATCATTATTTTATTCCTACAATATCTTTCCCATAAAATATAAATATATCAAAAGATAAGACATCTTAAAAATTCATTTCCCACAGGCCCATTTTCTCTGCCTCTCTTCAAAAAAAAAAAAAAAGAAAAAAATTACCATCCAGAATTGTTTTTATACTTAACTTCTACACTCTCTCACCAACCCATCTCTCTTCAATATAATTATATCAGGATTTTTTGTTGACTGTGTGTATCACGAAGTTGAAGAAATGGGGATTTATTCAACCTCTATTATTAACAGTAGCCTCCATATGCCAAAAGTGATGCCTACTGCAAGATCTTTTTTGCATGCTTACACTTACTTCACATAATAAAAGGAAAAAGGAAAAAAGATGTTATATGCAGTGACAGTAGATAGCACACTGGTAATGAGGAAACTTTAAATGTGTGAAAAATGACAAAAACTTGCGCTCTGTCTGCAGAATTAATTCCAGAACTCATTCAAAACTCACAGCCTAGATTTCATTCAAACAACAACTGTATAATCCTCCTTTAAACATATATGATAAATAATATATCTGAATTTTGTGCTTCAGAAAAATCAGACCCTTTTTATATTATCAACTGTGAAATAAAGTGTGCATATATATCTCTTTCAATTGCAGAAATATTTATTATAAACAGGTCTCATTTATGACAAATATTATGGATAAATAAAATGAAAAGAGGATCATGTAAGTATATCTAACTCAGTTTTAGTAAGAAATTCAACCCTAAGGCATTAAGCTTCAAATCTCACTGGCTACATAGTCAGTGTCATGGAGATAGATGTGGTTTTAGGGAAGCAGTATCTAAGTTTGGCATTGGTGTATAACCTTGAAGCTGTAGCTGAATCTAAGTAAAATTGAACACATTGCCTGCCTCTGTGTTTACATGAAAGTTTCTCATACAAAAGTATATTCAATAACTGTTCAAGGAAAATGAAATAATGAATATATTCCCTAGATGGTATTGCTCTCTAATTTCCTTCCTCTTCCTCTTCAAGTTCACTAGTAATGCAAAACTGTAAAAGATACTTTTATGAACTACATTAGAGAATTTCTTCCAGGTGAATTATTTAGAAGCAACTGAAATTCAATATTATTAGAAACCTGGTACCTTTCTGCTATAAATGTAATAACTCCACTATTTGTGTATTTGAATATATTGCAATGCAAACTAATTTTATGTGTTATTTACTGTTACAAAATAAATTACCCCAAAATGTAGTAGCCTAAGACAACATATTTATTATCTCATAGTGTTTTGGGTTGGTGAATGGAGCAGAGCCTAACTGGGTCCTCTGTTTCCTATTTCTCTTATAGGTAAAAAAGTTAAAATTGAAATGCAAACTCAGAGCCAGGAGTCTTATCTGAAGGCTCAATTTTTGTGTTCTTTCAGGTTGCAGGCAACATTTAGTTCCTTTCAGGTGATAGGACTGATGGCCTTAGTCCTTCCGGGATATTGGCTGGAAGTCACTCCATTCTTTGCAATGTGGGTGTCTTCAGTATGGCAGGTTACATTATCAAGTGTACAAACCATGAAAATAGAGTCAGCCAGCAAGAAGGAAGTCACAATCTTTTGAAACGTAATCACAGGAGGACCACCACCTCCTCATGGCCATATTCTATTGGTTAGAAGCAGTTACCTAAAGGGCATGTATTACAGAAAGTGTGAATCATTAGGGGCCTTTTTGAGGTGACCTCATATAGCATAACTTGTGTTTGTCTATAAATTTCCAGGCATTGTTTTATGCTGAGTACAAAGATTCTAAAATTTTTAACAGATAACTTGTGATTTTAGATTTTATCAATTATTTTACCCAAACCATATTCTCTGGAACTTTGACATTGAATTTATGTTAAGTTTGTTAAGAATATGACTAAATTGTTTAGACATGTTTTCTCTTTGCCACTATTTCTTTAAAGTCTTGAAAATTTGCTGTTTTGGTGATTTGGGAGTTGGAGAGTTTCTTTTCTCTTTTATAAATAGTAATGTAATTTGTTAATTCACAACCGCTGTCACTTATTATTTTTAAATTCTAATTTTAATAAAATGTTAGGCTTCTTTGTGTGTGTGGGGGGGTGGGAGTTAGGTTGTTTTATTCCAAGTGTTTAAACCAAAACAAACAAATGGTCACAGATTGTATACAATTGCCTGCCCACCCAGATTTATTTCTTATGTAGGTAAATTGAAGTTGAAATTAAAATAGTCCTGTAAAAAGTTTAAATCCTACCTTTCCAATAATAGCTAAGAATATTTGAGAATGCTGCAGGCCCCTAGACAAACAAGATGCTATAATTCTGTCCTTAAAAATTAAAAAAGAAATGTTATAAAATTATTAAAGGTCTTCTAAAGGAATTTCCCCAAAGTATTATAATTTTATTGTAAATGTATAGTAATAATCTCTCAAACCTAAAACTGGTCTTTCAATTTTACTTCTGGACAACCCTCCCCTACCTCCACTTCCTTCCTTTCTTTTCCTTTCTTCTTATTTTCCTTCTTTCTTTTACAAAAGAACAATATCCCAAGGTTTTGTTTCCTGCTCTTTTTGTATATCACATTCATCACTGTTTTAAAAAAACTAATTGACTTTCAAATCTTTGTGTGAAAGCAGAATAATTGGATTAACTACATTAAAGTAAAAATTATTCATGTGTTTTATTATTTTAATTAACATGTAAAAAACAATTATGGAAGTATTTGCTTTGGGAGGACTCCTAGAAGTGCAATTAAAAATATCATAAATGTAAGAAGTTTCATTGCAACTGGCAAAATTTCTTGAAGAACGAATGCAAGGTCAAGCTTTTACTGTAAGTGTGGTGGTGTGGTGGTGTGATTGCTTTGCCATCTTATAATCACAGTCATATTTCTCTTATTTTTTTTAATTTGATTCACATTTTCTGATTACTGGTAACGCTGAACATTTATGTATAGTTATTACTCACTTGAGTTTCTTTAGTTAATTGTCTTATCCCTTGTTTAGTAAGGTTTATTATTTTTGCTTTGCATTTTTTTTTTTTTTTTTTTTAGTTTTCAGATTTAGAGACTATTTTAACATTAGTATGTGAAATGCATGGTATTTTGGTTATTTTCATTATTTTTCAGGATAATATGTCCACCATCTCTAGAGGCAGTAAACACTAATCTATATTGTATCCATTTTTTCCTTTTTTATTGTAACTTTTAGCTTGTAAATTTAGCATGAAAATACACATTTATTATATAAACATACACATGGGTGGTATGTTATAAGAGTATGACTTGGTTTCTTCACAAGTACATAACTTAGCACTATTTGGTTAACATTAAAATGATTCCCTATTGTTATGTACCAATTTCCCAAGCCCCACCAGGCATACACACACACACACACACACACACACACACAACAAGTTAACTATAAATAGTACAGAGTTAATACGCACATAGGCCCTTTCAATACAGTATCTTCTGTTTCAGTGGTTCACCTCGTGAATTTTTTAATGAGTATGACCTGCTTTACCACTTTATTCATTGTAATTTTTCCCTTTCATTTCTAGTATGATAAGTTACTATACATTGCTTTTCTTTTTCAGGCTATTATTCCATTGTGTTAGTTAGGATTTCTGTCAGTTGTGAAATGAAAAATCAAGTCAATCTAGCTTATGCGAGAAAAAAGGAATTCGCTGGTGCTTTTATCTAGGATCCTGAAGTTTAAATGGTACCTTCAAATTCTCATCCATCTCTCTGGTAGACTTCTTATAAATTGACCTCATTCTTGCTTCTGCAGACAGACTTACTTCATATCCAGGCAGCACATGGCTTTTGACTAGATCCTAGTTTTAATCAACCCAGATTCTCATTCTGAAGTACAGATGTTTTCTACTCTTCAATGTGTTGGTACAGATTTCAAGATTTTATCTAATGCTTATGCCAGTAGCTTGAAGGATAAGGTACTTTTTTATTGGTCAAACCTGAGTTAAGTTCATCCTTTTAAAATTGTGGATACAATTCAATGATTGGGAACCCAATTAAAGCACATGCACAGGGAATGGTCCTTTTTTTTATTTATTTATTTTTTTTATTATTGTACACAAATGGGATACATGTTGTTTCTCTATTTGTACATGGCGTAAAGGCATACCATTTGTGTAATCATAAATTTACATAGGGTAATGTTTGATTCATTCTGTTATTTTTTTTCCTTCCCCCCACCCCTCCCACCCCTCTTTTCCCTCTATACAGTCCTTCCTTCCTCCATTCTTGCCCCCCTCCCTAAACCTAATTCTAACCCTAACACTAACTCTTCCCACTCCCCATTATGTGTCCTCATCCACTTATTAGCGATATCATTCTTCCTTTGGTTTTTTGAGATTGGTTTATCTCACTTAGCATGATATTCTCCAATTTCATCCATTTGCCTGTAAATGCCATAATTTTATCATTCTTTATGGCAGAGTAATGGGAATGGTCCTTTCTATGTAAGTCTGAGTGCTGTGTCCAGAAGAAATGGAGAGGGAATATAGCAAAACAAAAGCAGAAGCTATAAAAGTGAACTTTTATTTTTAGTGAATAAAAATAATTAGGAAATTTCAATCCCCACTTTGTAAACTTTTTATTTTATCCATTTTACACAAACTTCATTATTTGAATAGGATAATTTTGCACATATAAACAAGAAGATAGAACATTGTAAATATTTTTGCTTTACCTAACCATTTATTTCTTTTTGCTGTTCTGAGATATTTGTAAGATTTATATATAGTCATACTACCTCTAGAATAACAGCAAATCTTTCACTTTTATTGTAACTCTAAGAATTAAGTAGAATGAAGTACTAAATTGCTATACTGTCACCAAAGCAGATTCAAAAAATATCATCAAGAAATAATATATAATTTTAAAACACCAGAATTGAGAGCAGTTTGTACAGTATACACTTTGACAAAATATCACATTAATTCCTTTGAGCATGAAGACATTTGCAAATGATGTATCTAATTTCACCACTAATTTCTGTGCACTGAAACTAACATTCTCTTCCCTAGAAGTTGATGTTCGACAATCAATTAGTAAAGGGATATTGAGAACCTAGCCAAAAGTGAACCTTAGATTTTAGAAGATTTCATATATGCTGGTATAAATTTAATTTCTGCAGAATTTAGATCTGACTCTTATTAAAAGCTTATACAAAAATTTGAAGAGAATAAACCCCAGTTCTGGTTATAACTACCACTTAGAATTATAAAATTCCATTTACCATTTTTAGTTTTATGTACGTAATTCATTCTAATCTTTACATAATGAAAACTAAGATGCATTCATGCAAAGATATAAACTAATTTTTGAAAAAGCTATAAACACCTTTTCTATTTGCTTAAATTTCTCACTTTTTAACAGACTTTCAGTTTGTTCACTACAAAATTGT
The DNA here is from genome assembly GCF_902686445.1 of Sciurus carolinensis. Lineage (NCBI taxonomy): Eukaryota > Metazoa > Chordata > Mammalia > Rodentia > Sciuridae > Sciurus > Sciurus carolinensis. The sequence continues at coordinate 57,503,895 of NC_062220.1, forward strand.
TCTTAATTTCACCTGGGGTGTGTAATAACACTAAAGGAGAGAGTAGACTGTGATGATAGTAAGGAGGTGACCCAATTAAATCTAATTATCAGATTCTGTTATTTTTAAAACTCAACCTTCTCTGTCTTTTCTACTGCAATTTCCCCAGAGGTTGCACCTTGATGTCTAAAGGATTAGGAGAAATTCCCTCCCTTTGCTTCTCATCAGAATCTTGGTTGGTAAAGCAGTCAAGGAAATAAAAACTTCAACTCACTCTATAATAAATGTGCTTTCTTCAAGCAAGACTCTTAGTGTATCCAGGCTGTATTGAAATCCACAGTAGTGAAATATTTAATTTTAAGAGCAAGTTATATTAGCATGTAGTTAGCTGAAGTTGCATGTCTATGTAGAGACATGAGAGTTGTGTTTGATTTTAAAGTGGTATGCCATGAGGGAAAGGGATTAAAATAATTTCGAGTTGCTTCCCAAAGAATAAGTAAAACCAGTAGATGATATGGGCATACCCTACACAATGAAGATATTCTCTAACAATAAGTTATTCCTGATCCAATTGGTCGCTAATCCACTAGATATTTTCACAAGGGTGCACAGGGGAAATATGGATTAGATGAACTCTAAGTTCACATTAGATCTGAGATGCTAGTAATTCTTTATGAAAGCAAAAGAAGAGTCTAAATTTCTTTTTTAGAACAATAATGTATAGCACAACTTCCAATAATTTACTTTTTATGATCTGATTTTTAAGTCAAAACTGACACACAAAAAATATATTATACATACATCCTCCTATACAATTAGATTTTTGATTCATCTAATGTGAAATCAATATAATATTGTTGGCTTGTTTTATTCTATTTTATTTCTGAAAACAATAAGGAAAAAAGGCAACACTGTGCATACAATCAGAGAAGTCCTCAAAGAGAAGGGAGAATATTTTCATTTTGGGGCAATAAATTGTAAACATGATCCTACAATGCACAAAAAGAAAATCATCTTAAGAAATTAATAACAAGTATATTATTCAATAAGCTAAAAAAAAGAGGAAAAATTAAAATATGGACAAAGACTAATTCTATAGCTTCTTGGAGAGACCCAGTATCAAAATAATAACAGCATTAATGTTCACCTTTTAAATTGAATTTTATTTCTCGAATTAACTTATGCAAAGTCTGACACAAATTGCATTATTTTTTCTCAAGTGTGTAAAAGAAAATACTGTAAAGTATTCCCACAAAGTCATAACTTCAAATTCCAGAAGCAAAGCTTGTAGAGTACATACCAGATAATGGAATGTAGATGAGTGATTTTTATGGCTTTCTTCTTGCTAACAAATAGAATCTTTTCAACAGAAGCATCTTCAAATAGATGAAGATAACCATATCCAAAGAAAGGAGAAGCTTCCTTTGATGCTGTCTGACTGAGATGAGTTAGACAATCCTGCATAGACTCTCACTGTTCAGGCAGGCCGGGCAATGTAATTCTGATCATGGTTTTGTTCATGTGCAAATCAACAGAAGTTTGTGCAAAAAAAATAAAAATAAATCAAACAGGCTGGAATCTGTACAAGAGTTCTATTTGGGGTGATGAAATGTTCTGAACAGACTTTGGTGATGGTTTCACAATTGCATGAATATACTAAAACCATTGAATTATGCACTTTAAGTAGGTAAATTTTATGGTAGGCAACTTATATTTTATGAAGAATATTTTTTAAAGTAGTAGACACAAAAGTCTGTGGAATACATCTAAGGACTGTGTTAGCTGTGAGAGTGACGTGGTCTCACTCTCACAGAGTTAATGAGACTATCCTGTTAGTCCAGGTGAGTGTCCTTTTTAGTCCATTATTGCTCCAAGAAGTCACATCCTATCATAAGTATTTCTAAGTATTCAAACTGATTTGAAATCAATCCAGCAATCAATCATGTCATTTTTAACTTTTGACCATAAGTTTCTCCCTGAGTGAGAATTTCAGTAAAAATTCAAAATTTGTAAAAAAAAAAAAAGAAAGAAAGAAAGAAAGAAAAAGAAAAAGAAATGAAATGATACACTTGTATACAATTTTTATTCATCCTGTAATTATTTGATGGCTTTGCTGGTGGGACATACAAGACAGAAACAAATTTGTCATATTGTGTAACTGAGTATTGGAAAAGCACAGAAGAGTGGTAGAAATACTTTTGGGTTGGGGTAAAGATATTTGTTTTTAGTCTAGGTTGTGTGACAAATAACTAATGATGTGATTTTGGAAAGAAGTTTCACTTAACTATTAAACTGTGCCATTTTGGCCTGATATGGTGTGTTTCCTCTGTTGAGCAATCATTCCTCTGAGACTCACTGTCAGCCTGGTGGTTCTTCCTCAGAGCCCGGCGACAGTTTGAGTTTTCTCCCGTTTGATCATTGTTTCTTTCCTCTCTTTCTTAACAGGTATCAGATCAACATTGTGGCATGGAGCATACCAGTGTGGAAGCCAAGAAAATGCACCTTTCAGACCTCCAAATTCAAGGAGAAGTGACCAGTAGGGCATTTGCCCTGTTCTGATATCCACTGTCTGGTTTGTACTAAGACTGTACTTTCCACAGAATTCTTTATGCCTATGCCTGAGTCTAGCAGGGACACAAGACAGCATCATTCTTGGTAGATATGGAATTTCTCTGAAGTCTCATTTTAGCTTGAGAACTCCCCAGAAGATCTTGATGGCCCTCTATTAGATTGGACAGCTATCTGAGATGTTGCCATTCAACCCTCTTTTCCTTGGAAAAGGACTTCCATCATGGTTTGATGACTATACCAGTCAACTCCAGCCTCCTATTTCCTTTCACAAGGTACTTCTAATATAAAATCTTCATATGTATATCTTATTGGGCATCTGTTTCTCTGAGAGCTCAGATCATGACCATCCTCTTATTCCCTCTCCTTCTTACCCTTATCTTTTCCAGGTATTTCCCACGGTCAACATTTTATTCCACAAATTACAGAGAAATATCTACATTGTAAAGGTCCAAAAGTGACACATATTTTTTTCTTTGAATGAAACTCAGCAGGAAAATCCAATATGAATTCACAGAATGGGTCTCTCCTGACTGAAGCAAAGTCCTTCTTACTGCTACTTCCACCCACCACCAGTCCCAGTGGGAGTTCCAGTAACATCTTTGAGAAATGTCTTAAAGCATGGGGAACAGGGCATCAAAATGCTTGAACAAGGTGTTCTTAACACACTATGTGCTATAAATCTTATAACATCTTAATGTCTTAAGTAGAGTTCATATAAAATCTTTAACTGTAAAAATTTTAGCTTTAATTAATCTTTAACTCTATATTTAAAATTTTGCCTCAAAGTGTCTTGCCCCATGCAGGACATAAAGATCCTTTCTGAATTACCACAGTGGCATCTATTCGAAGGAAATTAGTTTTGTTTCTCCAAAGTTTCAAATTCCATCTGTGTTTATAGAAATAGACTTCTTTTTCCTATGCATCTCAACAAAGTCTTCTCAAGAAATCAGAAATAAATATTCACTCACTGTTGGTGAAAAATGCATTGGAATAACCTTAAAGCTTTCTAATGTGGAAGTGTAACTACTTGACATGCTATAAAGAACCAACTATGAAATCAGTTAATAATAATATTATTATATTTATAAATATTTTTGTATTTATACATTATTATATATTATATATTTATATATTATATTTACATATTATTATATTTATAATTATGATTATATTATTATTGTTGTTATAATTGTAATTGATTTTATAATTATTATTATGATGATGATGATGATGATATCAGGGATTGAACCCAGGGGAGCTTAACCACTGAGCCACATCCCCAGCACCTTATGTTATGTTTTATGTATAGACAGGGTCTCTCTGAGTTACTAAGGGCCTTGCTAATTTGCTGAGGCTGGCTTTGAACTCCAGATCCTCCTGCTTCAGCCTCCAGAGCCACTGGGATTACAGGTGTGCACCATCACACCCAGCATGAGATCAATTAACTTTAAGTCTCTTTCTTTGATAAAGTAGGAAACTCTTATCACAAAGATATAGGCAGTAGATTTTCATGGTTATGAATTTTTAAATTGTTCTTCTATCAGTGCATCTGTTCTCTAATTTTATAGTAAGTATGGAAAATACCCAGGATTTTCATTTTCTTTTATGAAGATTAATTACAATGATAAGAAAATAAGAACAAATAAAAATTTTTTGGTATTATGTTAATAATACAAAGATCTATTATTTTTAAAAATTTGCCTCTTTAAAGAATTTTATGTACTCTTCCTTCAAATTTTTGTTTCATAACCTGTCATAAAACTCTTAATCAGCTTGTAAGGCTATGTCTGAGGGACAATAATAAGATTCAGAAAAATTTTATCAAAGAAATATAAAAATTTCTATATAATATTGGCTCATTTATGGAGGGAATAACATATTTAATTAAACTGAATTTCCCATATACATGATATTTACTATTTTGAGTGACAAACCTAATAAACATTTCTCCCTTTCTCCTTTTATTTAGAATTTTGTTTATTTAATCTCCTATTTCTTTGTTATCATTTTACTCCCTCCAAACCCTACCTGTTTATTGTTTATAATTTTCTGTGGTCTGTTATCAGGCAGATTTGTAAAGAATTACATGAGAGACAGTAAAAGGAGAAGTGGGGAAAAACACTATGTAAGTATAAAAATCATTCATTTGAAGTCTGTTGCAAACAAATATTTCTTGAAGGGCATTGAACAGAAAACATTTCACCTGACAATTTCATTCTTGCTTGTTCATATTTTAGTGTAAAACTTTGAGTACATTTGATTCTCATGGGTTAAATTGGGGCTTACGGGAGACCAATGATAAGGAATACAAAGTCCTTGTCATTTGCTCATCTCTTGCTGTGCTAAATGTTTGTATGTATGTGCACTTGTGTTTGAATGTGCATGTGATTGGGACCAAGGGAAGGTTGGAGCAGGAAGGTGGAAAGAGAGAAAAGAAATACTTTTAACTTATGACAGGTTAAAAAAAAATGTGTCTAGAAATGATGCAGCAAATCGATTAAGGTGGATATAACTTTATTTTTAAAAGATTCCTAAAGAAAACTGCCTTATTGTTATCATTAGGGATTTTACTGTAACAGACAATGTGCTCTGGCTTGGTGCTAACAGACTTTCAGAGTCTTTGAAAAATATGGATCAAATTTGAAATTATATTGATGTCCTGGCAGTGTTTGATTAGTTTATTTTCAGTTAAATCAAGAATGGGAATTGCTCATACCTATTCACTATTGTAAGCATTAAAAGGGCTGTTTGTTCACTTAATACTGATATATCATTGCTTTTCTGGGTTCATTAGAATGACAAACAAGGGTTATACCTGTTAGTTATAGTCAACTCACCAGGAATTTAAGACATTCAAATAATATATTCCTCCTCAAAAGAGAAGCTTTGCAATCATAACTTTATAGGTCTAGAGTAAATAGAAATTATCATGTCTTTTGTGTTAGTTGATTAATTATCCAGAGTTTTATATACATTCCTGGTTGGGTTAGAGTTTTATTCTTGTCATTCATTCTTTTTCTAATAATTTAAGTTTTGAGAGTTAATGAGCTATTAATTTCTTAAATTGGCTTTCATTTGAGTAATTTAGGAAAATGTTTATACTTCATTGCCAACAGACACTATCACATTATTGTCCGTCTACTATGACATCTTATCTGACTGCAGGGTCTTTTCAGGTCAGAATTGAATTTGCTTCCTCTACTGTTAGTTTGTAGCACTCTATCATGTGCTAAATTCTTTGACCTATAAACATATGATCCCTGCAAATTTATTTTAAGATATCTAAAGGTCAGGCATTTAACTAAGTCTCTTTACATTACTCAGTTCTGTGCAAATATCTTGCACTATTGGAATATATACATTATATATAATGCAAATAAGATACTATACAATTAAAATTTTTCTCATGTTTGATCATTTTACACCATAATTTATAAATCAAATACCAAAAACCCAAGAAATGAGAATCAGTTACTTGTATATGTAATTTTTACAAAACTATGCATTATATGTGCATTAAAAACAATTGATCATCTAGATAAAAACCCACCTGGAAACATAAAATGGAATCAAGGTACTCAGTCTGCCAACTGCACAATATTCATTAATCTTATCATAAAGTTCTTCAACTGTAAAAGAATTTAGAATGTCAAGAGACATGGATACCTAAAACTCCAGAGTGTTAAAAAATCATCAGTAGTGATCTTCTATTGCTATATTTCTTGTTCATTCAACCAGTATATTTTGAGTACATACTATACATTATAAATGCATGGAATAACAAAATTTTAGAAAATCCTTAGGTTAAGATTTACAATGCATTCCTCTGTGTGTGTGTGTGTGTGTGTGTGTGTGTGTGTGTGTGTGTGCTGGCAGGGGTCAATAAGTGGATTTGTAAGATGTCAAATTGTTGAAAGTAATAGAAGAAGTAAGGGAGTAGAAAGTGATAAAGATGGGATGCTAATATAGACAAAATGGTTTGAAAAGGTCTCCATGATGGGGTTTTATTTGAAAAAGAGACTTGAATGAAATAAGTTCTTTGGCTATAAGAGTAAATTTCCAGGAAGAGTAAATAGCAAGTGCAGAGGCCCTGAGAACAACCTCTGCTTGGTACAATTAAGAAGTTCAGGTTGGGTGTGGGGGCATAAGCTGTAACACCAATGACTTGGGAGGCTGAGGCAGGAGGATTGCAAGTTCAAATCCAGCCTCAGCAAAAGCAAGGAGCTAAGCAGCTCGGTAAGACCTGTCTCTAAAATACAAAATAGGGTTCAGTAGTTGAGTGTCCCTGAGTTCAATCCCTGGTACCCACCACCTAAAAAAATAAATAAATAAAAGAAGTTCAGTGGATTAGACAAAGAGAATGAAGGAAGGGGAGGAGAGTTAGGAAAAGGAAAGACAGTGGAATGAATCTGACATAACTTTCCTATGTACATATAGGAGTATACCACACTGAATCTCACCTTTGTGTACATCCACAAGAAATTAATTAAAAAATAATAACTATGTGTAAATGGTGGAAAGAGCAATAGAAGGAAGGGAGCAAGGAGTGTGGAAAGGGAAGGGTAAGGAGAGGTATTGGGGTCTGAATTAGAATGAGATATATTCCATGCTTGTATAATTATGCAAAAATGGATTCTACTGACATATATAAGTAAAAGGAACCAATACAAAAAAAGTAGTAAGTGACCTTATACTATTGACATAGTCTGAGCAAAGAGAATTATGACAGAGAAGATAGTTGTGAAAGCAGCAAGGTGTGTGACAAGGTAGAATTTTGCATGACACATGAAGAATTTCAGATTACATTCTAAGTATAACCAACTGTTGAAAATTTGGTTATAGTTAAGACACTTTGTAATTTATGCAATGTATATAATGGTTAAAATAGAATGCCAAAAACTGCACTAAAAAAACATGGTTTATACTGCTAAATTCAACTTAGCAGATTTATAAAGCATTAAATGTATATACTCTTTAAAAAAAACTCATATATATAATTAAGTCATATCTGACACTTGAAACCTTAGGCATTATCTCAAAAATACAAACACTACATTCATTTGTTAGTGTTCATTGTTGTTGCCTTCTTCTGGTTGATGATGACTCTGGGGCTGAGCACTTGGAACTTCAGACAGAATGGGACCCAGGGGCTAAGGAGGTGGCATAAGCAGTGACTATAAGGAAAGAATGGTCCTCAACCAGCAATTCAGGAGCTCTAATTGAACAATTTGCATGGCATAATCTGTCTGTATTTTCAGTTCTTGTTTGCATCCAAAGAACTCCAAAAATTCAGACCAAGAAGGAATGAACTGGGAATCAGAAGAGGGTGCTGATGTGTTGGTCCAAAGAAAGGAAAATCAAGATACCATTGTGATCATTTTAGCTTAATCATAGTTAATTTTTTTTTTCAGTCTATAGTTGAATTGCCTGGAAAGCGTTTTTTAAATCCCAAAGTTCCTACTGTGTCCAAGACCAGTGAAATCAGCGTGTTTGAGGTGAATGAGCATCATTATTGATATTTTTAAAGCTCCCCAACTGATGCAGCTCGAGCACCCCAGATTGAAACTCCTCTAGCAGCATAATATTTTTTATATTCTCTTAGACATTTTCCTGGGCCAAGTATCTACTTGAGAATATTTTATGTGTATGTACATACACAAATGTATACATATATGTGATGGAGTTATTATTTGAAGGCAGTAGGAATTATGGGACTGGAAATATATTTGGGACAAGTAGCCTGTGGCAATTAAGTATAAGAATTATGTTTAGTGTTGCTACAGAAAGGAATCCACTTTAAAGATAGCTAAATTCTATAATGGTTAAAATTTTTAAATCCAATAGCAGTATCTGAGTAGAAGTTATTGTCTCTGTGTTAAAATTATGATTATGAGGGCTGGAGATATAGCTCAGTGGGTAGAGTGCTTAGCTTACAAGCACAAAGTCCTGGGTTCAATCCCCAGCACTGCAAAAAAGAAAAAAAATTATGATTATGTATGTTGCCTCAGTGTTTCCTAGTAAGAAACAGCCCAACTTCTCAAGAGTTGGGCTTTACTTTTACTATCGTTTCTATTATTGTTTCCTCACTATCTAATAGACATCAGTGCTGCTATTTCTTACCAAATATGTGTTTGCTAGACTTATATTTTACATGGTTAAGAGATATGCAAAAATGGGTGGTATATACCAGTAGTATTTAGACACTATACCTTAATTGACCATGTTGTATCTGTTTTTAGTTTTTCTTTTAGGTTATGAAGCAATTTCTCAAAAAATACTTTCCATGACTCTTTGTTCCTCCTCTCCTTCCATGTTTTTGGCAAAATGACTCCCTAAACTCTCCCAATTCTTGCAGTGATGGCTGCAAATTCAACCAAACAGGAAAGCAGCTTCTTTGAGAGCTTAAAATAAATTTGGTCTCATAAAACAGTAAGAGAATGAACCACATAACTCACTTATTAGTTTGTTTGTTTGGTTTGGTTTTGATTTGGTTTGGTTTTGCCCTTAGGGAAATATATGTTCTTTTTAAAAAGTTTTTTATTGGTGTGTAGTAATTATACAGAAAATTGAGTTTCATTGTGGCTTATTCATGTATGCACAGAACATTATTTGATCAATTTTATTCCCCACTATCTCCCCTTTCTCTCCTTTCCTCCCTTCCTCTGATCCCCTTCTTCTACCCTACCAGTCTTCATTCTGTTTTCATGAGATTCCCTTTCTTTTTTTTTTTTTATTTTTTTTTTTCTCTCTCTCTCTAGCTTCCACACATGAGAGAAAACATACAGTCCTTGACTTTCTGAGTCTGGCTTATTTCACTTAGCATGAAGGTCTCCAGTTCCATAAATTTTCCTGGAAATGACAAAATTTTATTCTTCCCTATGGATAAATAAAACTCCATTGTGTATATACACCACATTTTCTTTATCCATTTACCTGTCGTTGGATACCTAGGCTGGATCCATGACTTGACTATTAAGATTTGTGCTACCACAAACAAAGGGATACTTGTATCTGTATTGTATGCTAACTTTAGTTCTTTTGAGTCACCCTTCAGAATAATATAAGTGGATCATATGGTAGTTCCACTCTTCAATGTGAAGTGAAGACTCAATAAATATTAAAGTACCTCAGTGTAAATAAATTATATGACAACAGTAATTAAAACATTGATTAGGGGAGATCCAAGATGATGGAATAGAGGAGGTTGTGTTCCTGGTTGCTTCATGGTGTGAAACCAAGAAAGCAGACAGGCAGCTTCTCCACAAGGTGGGTGAACAAAAAAAGTTGTGGGGAGTACTTTACTGGAACCTAAAACTGAACATTCAAAGCAGACCAGGGACACAAGAGTTTGGATATAATAAAATAAAAATCTCCAGCAGCACAGCTCTGCCACAGCCCAGCCAAGTCAGGAGCATAATAGAGGGATAAGGGAATTAAGTGAACCTGCACTGAACCTGCATTTTTGGGAGGCCCAAGGTGTGTCTGACTACAAAACATTTAGAAACCAAGGACATTGCCCAACAAACCTGAAGGATGCACTGCACGATATCCTTGTGTGGGGAAAGAAGCTGCCATCTCACCAGATGGTGTTCAGAGGACAAAGGAAGGAACCATTTTGTAGCTGCAGTGTGGGGGTCATCAACTAAGGCAGAGATTCCTGGAAAAACCAATTTTGGCCTGAAATACAGGCCCAGTAAACATAAGCTGCATGACATAGAGTGTACTTAAGTGATCAGAAGAAAATCAAACATGGAAAGAGATTTACACAGGGGACAACTGGTCATGGAAACCCACCAGGCTCTACCCCTCCCTCTCCAATCCAACTGTCTGCAGGACCAGTGGGGAGAGACACTTCTGACCAGGACCTCAGAAGGTCAGGGATGAGAGAAGTTGTTTGGAGACTGAACCTGAGACCAGGAAACTTGGGGTCTGCAGCTGACATAAGGGACTAAGAATTGGCTCCCCCACTACAGGAGTGGAACCCAGGGGGATCCCTAGGGTAAGTCTTCCAGCATGCACCAGCAAGTACTGGGCACTGGAGGTGTATTGATTAAAAATCTCCAGATCAATTTGCATTCAGAGAAGAGCCTGGAGCCCACCTAAACCTAAACCCTGCTTCCAGGAAATCCACCTTTACCTCTCTCACTCCAGCAGTCCAGAGGGTGGAGCATCACGTTCCAGGAGGCCCCACCTAAAACTGCTGAGAAGAGAAGCTGAAAATATTTTATCTACAATGGAAAGAATTCTTTAACTTCTCATCAATTTTTTTCTTTTTTTTTTTCTTTTTAAATAATTGTGACCTTAATGGAATATGGACATTTATACAGATTCTTTTTCTTCCCCCTAATCTCCAGCATTTTTGAAGTCAGTTATTTTACATGGATTAGTTTTTTATAAACTAGGATGTTTGATTAGTATATTTTAGTTTGTTTTCTTTTATTTTTGTTTTTAATTTTTTTTTTAAATTTGCTATGTATATATCTTTTTCTCCTACTTATCTGTTTCTCTTGATTCTCTCTTTTCTTCTGTAATGGTCAATCTCTATTGTTCTCTCTTTCACTCTTCCTTTAATCTTTTACTTCTGTGTCTCTCCTCTTCTCTTATAATCATCACATCTATATCACTTCTGTTCTCTTCCTGTCCACCATTTGAAAATGTAAACCATTTTGCAAACTTGCTGTTTTTATTATAGACAATAACTGATCATATCATTTCTGTTTATTGTGATAATTAACATTGTAGACGTCATAATCAGAACTATTTGTTTTAATGCTATAAATTGTTTTCTTTGGTTGTTGTTTGGTTGTTTTTCTTCACCTAAAGAGTGAGGTATGAAAACCTTCAGGGACACTATAAGTCCACGGGTAGAAACTGTACTACCTCAGATCAATACTGTTAGATGGGTAGACACACAGACAACATGAAAATACAAGGGAACAAATTGCTCCAAGCAAACCAAGATACCCCCAATAACAGAAACAATCAACACAACAGTGGAAGAAATTTTAGGAAAGAGTATAGAATGTACATAGTTAAACTGATCTGTGAAGTAAAGAATGATGTCAGGGCAAATACCAGTAGCAAAAGATCACTTCAACATACAGAGATTCTGAAAAAAACAAAACAAAACAAAACAAAAAAACAGAAATCCTTGAAAAGAAGGAAACAATAAACCAAATTTTAAAATCAATAGAAAGTATCACCAATATACTAGCCCACTTGGAAGGCAGAACCTCAGATGATGAAGACAAAATATATAATCTTGAAAATAGATTTGACCAGGGAGAGATGTTAAGAAGCCATGAACAGAACTTCCAAAAACTATGGGATAACATGGAAAGACCAAATGTAAAATATATTGGAATAGATGAAGGCACAGAGATATGAACCAAAGGAATGCACAATCTCTTCAACAAAATATTATCAGAAAATTTCTTAAATCTAAAGAACAAAATAAAAAATCTAATATAAGAGGCTTACAAGACCCCAAATATGCAAAATTACAATAGACCCATAAGGTACATTATAATGAAAATGCATAGCATACAGAATAAAGATAGAATGTTGTAGACTGCAAGAGAGATTACATATGGGGGAAACCAATACATATCTCAGCTGATTTCTCAACCCAGACCCTCAAAACTAGGTCCTGGGATAACATATACCAAGCTCTGAAAGAAAATGAAACCAAGAATCCTATATCCAGCAAAATTGAACTTCAGAGTTGAAGAGGAAATTAAAAGCCTTCCATTATAAACAAAAATTAAAAGAATTCACAAGCAGAAATTCTGTACTTCAGAATATTCTCAACAAAATATTACATGAAGATGAAATGGAAAAAAAAAAAAGTGAAAACCAGCAAAGGGAGGAACTAAAGGAATAGTCAACCAAAGGACTATTTCAACTCAAATTGAAAACTAGAAATATATCAAACTGACTGAGAACACAAATCATATCTCAATAATAACCTTGAATATTAATGACTTAAACTCATCAATCAAAAGACATAGACTGGTGGATTGGATTAAAAAAACAAGACTCAAAAATATGCTATCTCCAAGGGACTTGCCTCATAGGTACCCACAGACTAAAGGTGAAAGTATGGGACAAACACATCACTCACAAGGTCATGTACACAAGGAGGGGTTTCTATGCTCATATCAGATAAAGTAGACTTCAAACCATAGTTAATCAGAAGGGAAAAATAAGGACATTTCATACTGCATAAGGGAATTATACATCAACAAGACAGCAATCATAACTATGCCTCAAACAATGGAGCATCTACATACATCAAACAAATCCTTCTCAACTTGAAGAATCAAAGAGATCACAACACAATAATACAGGGTGATTTTAACACACCTCTCTCACTACTGGATAGATCTTCCAAACAAAAATTAAACAAAGAAATTACAGAACTAAATAATACAATCAATAATTCAGACTTAACAGACATATTTCATCCATCAATGAGTGAATGCCCTTTCTTCTCAGCAGTACATGGATTCTTCTCTATATAGACCATATCTTATGCCATAAAGCACCTATTAGCAAATACAAAAAAGAGAGAATACCCTGCATCTTATCAGATCATAATAGAATAAAATTAGAAATCAATGAAAGAATAAAATATAGAAGCTACTCTAACACCTAGAGACTAAATAATACACTATTGAATGATGAATGGATAACAGAAGAAATCAGGGATGAAATTAAAAGTTTAGGTAAATAGGAATAGCAATACAAAATATCAAAATCTCTGGGACAACAATGAAGGCAATGCTAAGAAAAAAGTTGATTGCATTGAACTCATTCATTAAAAGAACAGAAAATCGATGAATAAGAGACCTAAAATTACCTCTTAAAGCCCTAGAAAAAGAACAAATCAACTCCAAAAGCAGTAGAAGACAGGAAATAATTAAAATAAGAGCTGAAATCAATAAAATTGAAACAATAGCAACATTCAAAACATTGACAAAAGTTAGTTCTTTGAAAACAATAAATAAAATTGATAAACCCTTAGACACACTAATGAAGAGAAAGAGAAAGCTCAAATTACTAAAATTCATAATGAAAAAGAAAATATCACAGCAGACACTACTGAAATTAGAAGAATCTATTTCGAAAATGAGCACTCCAGTAAAACAGAATATCTTGAAGACACAACAAATTTCTAGAGACATATGACCTACCCAAACTGAACCAGGAGGACATACACAATTTGAACAGATCAATCTCAAGCAATGAAATACAAGATGCCATCAAAAGCCTATTGACAAAGAAAAGCCCAGGACCAGACAGATTCTCAGTCAGGTTTTACAAGACCTTCAAGGAAGAATTAACACTAATACTTTTCAAATTATACCGTGAAATAGAAAAGAAGGGAACCTTTTCAAGCTCATTCTATGAAACTAGTATCATTCTGATACCAAAACCAAAGACACACCAAGGAAAGAAAACTTCAGACCAAAGTCCCAGATGAAGACAGATGCAAAAATCCTCAATAAACTTCAGGAAAATCACACACAAAAACATTAAAAAGATAGTGCACCACGATCAAGTGTGTTTCATCCCTGGCATGCAAGGTTCGTTCAACATACTGAAATCAATAAACATAATTCATCACATCAATAGATTTAAAGATAAGAATCATATGATCATCTCAATAGGTGCAGAGAAAGCAGTTGACAAAATTCAGCACCCTTCATGCTGAAAACACTAGAAAAACTAGAGATAGTAGGAACGTACCTCAACATCATAAAATTCATATATGTTAAACCCAGGATCAACATAATTCTAAACAGAAAAAAATTGAAAAGATTCCCTCTAAGAACTGGAACAAGACAAGGATGCTTTCTTTCACCATTTCTATTCAACATCATCCTTGAAACTCTAACCAAAGCAATTAGACAAAAGAAAACAATTAAAGGGATACAAACAGTAAAAGAAAAACTCAAACTATCACTATTTGCCCACGACATGATTCCATATTTAGAAACTCCAAAAAAATTCCTCCAGAAACGTTCTAGAACTAACAAATCAATTCAGCAAAGTAGCAGCATATAAAATTAACACCCATAAATCAAATGCACTCTGACACATCAGTGATGAATCCACTGAAAGAGAAATTAGAAAAACTACTCCAGTCACAATACCCTCAAAAATATATATATTTGGGAACCAATATAACAAAAGAAGTGAAAGACCTCTACAATGAAAACTACAGAACACTAAGAAATTGAAGAAGACCTTTGAAGATGGAAAGATCTTCAATGCTCTTGGATAGGCAGAATTAACATTGTCAAAATGGTCATACTTCCAAAAGTGTTATACAGATTTAATGCAATCTGTATTAAAATCCCAATGACATTCTTCATATAAGTAGAAAAAGCAATCATGAAATTCATTTGGAAAAATAAGAGACCAAGAATAGCCAAAGCAATCCTTAGCAAGAAAAATGAAGCGGGAAGCATCATAATACCAGAATTTAAAATATACTACAAAGCCATAGTAACAAAAATGGCAGGATATTGGCACCAAAACAAATACATAGACCAACAGTACAGAATAGAAGATACAGAGACAAACCCACATAAATACAATTATCTCATACTAGACAAAGGCACCAAAAACATACCCTGGAGAAAAGATAGCCTCTTCAACAAATGGTGCTGGAAAAACTGGAAATCCATATGTAGCAAAATGAAATTACACCCCTATCTCTCGCCCTGCACAAAATCAACTCAAAGTGGATCAAAGACTTAGGCACTAGAACAGAGACCCCCTGCACACCTAATAGAAGAAAAAGTAGGCCCAAATCTTTACCATGTCAGCTTAGGAACTGACTTTCCTTAACAAGACTCCTAAAGTGCAAGAAGTAAAATTAAAAATCAATAAATGGGATGGAAACAAACCAAAAATCTTCTTCATAGCAAAGGAAAAAGTCACTAATGTGATGAGAGAGCCTACAGAATGGAAAAAAATCTTTACCACATGCACCTCAGATAAAGCATTAATTTCCAGGATACATAAAGAACTCAAAAAATTTAACAAGGAATAGCTGTTGGACTCAAACTAGCTTGAGAAACAAAGGAATTTAGCACGGGGATAGAAGAGTGTCTTATAGAACCCCAAAACAAGGTAGGTGAGCTTTTAGGAGTCAGTTGGAGCTAGGAACTTGACGGTTACCTAGAGTATCTCTCCCTACTAAGAAAAAAAAAAATTAACACCAAAAAAACAAATAACTCAATCAATAAATGGGCAAAGGAAATGAACAGACATTTCACAGAAGAAATACAATTGATTAACAGATACATGAAAAAACTGTTCAACATTTCTAGCAATTAGAGAAATGCAAATCAAAACTATACTGAGATTCCATCTCACTCCTGTCAGAATGGCAATCCTCAAGAATACAAGGAATAATAAATGTTGGCAAGGATGTGGGGAAAAAGGTACACTCATACATTGCTGGTGGAACTGCAAATTGGGTGCAGCCACTATGGAAAGCAGTATGGAGATTCCTAAGAAACTTTGGAATGGAACAACCATTTGACCCAGTCATCCCACTCCTAGGTTTATATCCAAAGGACTTAAAATCAGCATACTATAGTGATGCAGCCACATCAATGTTTATAGAAGCTAAATTCACAATAGCTAGATTGTGGAACCAATCTAGATGCCGTTCAATTGATGAGTGGATAAAGAAACTGTGGTATGTATACACAATGGAATATTACTCAGCCTTAAAGAGCAATGAAATTACGGCATTTGCCGGTAAATGAATGGAGCTGGAGAATATTGTGCTAATTGAAATAAGCCAATTTCAGAAAACCAAAGGCTGAATGTTTTCTCTGATATGCAGGCACTAATTCACAATAAGGGAAGGGCAGACTAGAGGTACTCTGGACTAGACAGAGGGGAGTTAAGGGAGGGGAGGGGCCTGGCAGCAGGAATGATAGTAGAATGGATCAGACATTATTACCCTATGTGCACATATGATTACATGACCTGTGTAACTCTACATCATGTACAGCCAGAGGAATAAGAAGTTATACCCTATTTATGCATGATGTATCAAAATGCATTCTACTGTCATGTATAACTAATTAGAACTAATTTTAAAAAAAAGAACTTTGACTATAAGAATATGGCTTGATATATAAAAAGATTAAGAGTTATTTGCCTCCAGATTTAGCTGATATACAAGCAATTTATGGCTAAAACTTAGCCTTTTTTCTCATCCTTCCTGTGGGAATCCAGCTATGATTTGTCAGATATTATGATTTTATTATCTGATTTAATTTGATTGTGCTAATTTTTTTTCCTGAGAGATGACAGGCTTTAATCATGTAATAACAAAATTTGATCCTATTAAAATGATTTAAATATTGATTCCCTCATACTATTTATTGCTTTCTTTTTATTTGCTTGCAATAGAAGGTAGGACTTATTGTGTGGTCACAGTTTGGGGATGTATGGCAAATGTGCCTTTCAACAGTATAAACATGAATAGATTAGACATGGATTTATTACTCAAATTCTGTTGCTCTTGGCTTCTTGGTTTCTTTACATTTTTTAGATATAATGAGCCTCTAAGCAGCTTGATTTTGTTACTGTTACCCCTGCTAAATACAGCAGAGCTGAGTTATATTCCAGTAGCTTATTTGGTGTTGTAATTTAGTGTCCTCACTTAGCTTTATTCCATTAGGTCTGTGAATATCTTGATATTGTCCATATTACACATGGTAATAAATATCCTATAGGTAAGAATTATGTACAGTTGTTTGAGCTTTTTGTTATTATAATATTAACATTAATTATAAAATTAATGAAACCTTTACATACATGCATTATATGATCATGCCTTGATCATATTCATCTTTCCTTCTGTCCTCTCCTCTCTCCACTATTCACCCAGTTTCTTTTTCCTTACTTAAAGTCCCTCTTTTACTTTCAGGTCATCTTTTTTTTTTTTTTTTTTTAAGTTTCCACATAGGAGAGGAAACATACTCTTCATGTGTCTGGCTTGTTATACTTAACACCATGTGCTCCATCTCCATTCATTTCTTGCAAGTGATAGGACTTCATTCTTTTTATGGTTGAGTAATACTCCACTGTATATATATAGCATATTTTCTTTATTCATACATCTGTTGGCAGGTACCTGGACTAATGCCACATCGGAGTTATTGTGAAATAATAAAAAAATAAAATAAAAATGAGTTTGCAGGTATCTCTTTTATATGCCAACTTCATTTCCTTTGGATATGTAACCAGGAGTGGGATAGCTAGATGATTTAAAGTAAGCACATGACAATATATAATGAGGGGGGTTGGCGAGGGAAAGAGAAGACTGAAGGAACTTTGAATGGAGTAGAGGAAAATGGGGTGGGAGGAAGTGGGGTACAGAAAGATGGTAGAATGAAACAGACAGTATTACCCTACATATATATATGATTACATGAATAGTGTGAATCTACATTATGTACAACCATAGAAATGAAAAGTTGTACCCCATTTGTGTACAATGAATCAAAATGCAGTCTGTAAAAATTAAAAAGATTTTAATAAAAAAAAAAGGAGGTGAAAAAAATTTTAAAAATAAAGTAAGGTTTTTCACCACTGTGAACAAAAGACCTAATAGAGGGGTTTTTTTGTTGTTGTTGTATTTTTGTTTTTTTTTTTTTTTTTTGGTTCACAGTTTCAGAGATCTCAGTCCATAAATGACCAACTCCAAAGCTTTGGCCCAAGACGGGGCAGAAAATCATGGCAGAAGATCATGGCAGAAAGGAGTAACAGAGGAAAGCAGCTCAGGACATGGCACCAAGAGGCAAGAAAGAGCTACATTCACCAGGGACGAAGTTTAAACTCCAGAGGCACACCCCGCCCGTGACCTATCTCTTTCAGGCATGCTTTACCTACCTATAGTTACCATACAGTTAATCTATATCAGTAAATTAATCCACCCATTAGATTACAACTCTCATAATCTAATCATTTCACTTTGGAACATTCTAATATTTTCTTACACATGAGCTTTTGGAGGATACCATACATCTAACCATAGGACTGGATCATATGGTAGTTCTAGTTTCAGATTTTTGAGAAAACTTCGTATTGTTTTAATTCCCATCAACAGGGTATAAGGGTTCTTTTTTCTATATACCCTCACCAACACTTTTGTTGTTGTTGTTTTGTTTTGTTATTGATAATAGCCATTCTAACTGGGGTGAGATGGAACCTCGATGTAGTTTTGATTTGCATTTCTCTTATGTCTAAAGACATTGAGTACTTCTCACAGAACTATTGGCCATTTGTATTTCTTTCAGAAGGGTCTATTCATATCATTTTGCTATTTTTTATTGGGTTATTTGTTTTTTGTGTTCTTTATATATTCTGAATATTAATCCTTTGTTAGATGAATAGTTGGCAAAGATTATCTCCTATTTAGCAGATTCTCTTCATTCTGCTCATTGTTCCTTTTGCTGTGAAGAAGTTTTTTTATTTGATGTTATCCCACTTGTCAATTCTTACTTTTTTCCTTGAGCTATTGGGCCTTACTAGGAAATCATTGCTTGTGCCTATATCATAGTTTGTTTCCCCTATGCTTTCCTTCCAGTGTCTTCAAACTTTCAGGTCTTACTAATGTAAGGTCTTTGATCCACTTTGAGTTGATTTTTGTTGTGTGTGGTTCTGTGGTTATGACATAACGTTTATTCTACAGCTAAGATTTTTAATTAGTAAAAATTTCTTTGAGCCTAATTCTGAATGGGTTATCCTGACAAAAGAGTTAACTGAGCATATATGTTTGACATAAAAACAATCAAATTGTGAAAACAATAATCTTTCCTGATGTTCTATCATCAGATTAGCAGAACTGGGTGTTTACTAGACTCAATAGACCAATAGACACAGCTTTGATGTTAGTACAAAATACTTAAGGATTTTAATGTAAAGGAGATTCTAATTAGATGATCGAGAGTCTTACCTGTGATTCTCAGTTTCCCCTCTGATACCAATGCGGTTTTTCAAAAGACCATGCTACACAATAAAAAGGAACAAGTGAACTGGCTTATAGCCAGATTCATGGGCTTCACACTTCATTTGCTAAGTCAGAATCTCCACAGAAATCTAATTATTCTTTAATTCATCTATTAATTCTGATGAGGAGCAAAGTGAGGAACCTTGAACCATGCAACACAGTATAAGGAGCTCAACAGGTTCAGTCACAGACAAGGCACAATTACTAATGAACTGTTCAATTTTCTTATTTCCTCCTAAACCTTGGGGAAGCACATCAAATTAAACATTCCTCAGAATTAGGCTCTTAAAATAGGAGCCAGCTTGAGAATGCAGTTTTCAATCAAGAAATACCTTTTCCCTCAGCCTCATCCCAGTCTATAGTCCGCTATTTCTCTGAGCTCGACTCCAGAACCCAAGAACATTATGATGTGAGAAAACTGGCTGAAGACACTCTTTCATACGCTTAATGGTGACTGTGTTCTCCTAGCATGAAGAGCAAGCTTGGGATGGAGTCACTGTTTCTGGGGCAGCCAATTTTATCATGCACAATTTCTAATGTAAATGAAAATTTTAGTAGTCCATCATCTAGGGGAATTTCCTGTTGATTAACACTAAACTTCATGCTGGGAATTGACTTGTGCCATTTTCCAAATATGATATTCAGACTGCAATAAATACCTCTATAGATACCTCTTTTTCTTATTTTTTCTTACAATATGTTTTAATAGAGGAAGTAGTCAATATAATTATTTCAAGTTTGTCACCATATATTCAAATAGAATTACACGAAGCTTGCACCAATTTATAATTCTAGCAGAAACACACACTACAAGTGTCTCTTTTCCTTCATTATTTCAACATTGAGTCCTCGATTTAAATTGTGATATCAGTTTTTGAACTTGCTATATATTAGTTGGCAGGAAAAACATGGAGTTTTAAACTGTATTTCTGTTATTCCATCAAAATTCAATACTTGAGTACATATTAATTATGCAAATTTCCACATTTAAAATTATTTTAATACTTTAATGTATTTATATACTAAAATTTTTGTGTTTAATTCACTTTAATAATAGTAGTAATAATAAAAATGAGCTGGGGTTGTGCCAAGAACTTGACAGTTTTCATTTCATTTAATCTTCAAATATTATTATTGTCTCTATACTACAAACAAGGGCACAGAGACTGGACAAACTAATATATCTGCTGTTTTAGCTTTTTCACTGCTCTGACCAATGACTTGACAAGAACAATTTTAGAGGAGGAAAAGTTTATTTGGGACTCATGATTTCAGAGGTTTCAGTCCATAGATAGCCTATTCCTCAGGGCCTAAGTAAGGCAGGGCATCATGGTAGCAAAGTGAGGTGGAGGAAAGCTACCAGTAAGCAGAGAGAGAGTTCTCTATGTATGACAAAATATAAACCCCAAGGGCACGTCCCCATCCACCCAGCTCCTCTAGTCGTACCCTATCTACCTACAGTTACCAGCAGTTAATCCCCATTGGTGGATTAATGCACTGATTAGGTTAAAACCCTTATAACCCAATCATTTCATCTCCAAACTTTCCTGCATTGTCTCACACAGGAGCTCTTGGAGGACACCTAATACCTAAACCATAACAACTGCTCCAAGTCTCACTATCAGTTAAAACAAAGTTAGAACTTTTAAGATAGGTGGTACTAACCATATTCTATTAGATTTAATGCAAACGTCTTTTCTAGTTCATTCTATCCTTTGGACCAATGTTAACTTTTAATTTGCATGAAGAAAATGCTTTGCAATTTCCTGCACTATCATGCTTTTGTCACTGTTACTTTTTCTTTATATATCTTTTTGCCAGTTCCTAAGAGTAGTTCATTAAAATTGATACTTTCATTTCCCTTTAAGAAATGTAGCTATCCAGAGCAATGGCAAGGATAAAGGCATGTCTAAAATCAAGCCTGCCACTGGTTCCTATCTTGTGCCAACTCACACTGTGTGTGTAGATTTCTCCATCCTCCACTGGGGGCATCTCCTCCCTGGGTGGGTGGAGCCACAGTGCTGAAGCTTCCATCCCCACTGTAAGAGAATGGACATACTTACCTGCTTGTGTACTTACTTCCTAATTTGAAGAGTTGCTTTGTGTTCTGGGTTACCTGTTCAGCTTCTGAATGAAAACTGAACTACTAGCTAGTTATCTTCCAAGTATATGTGTCAACATAAAATGCTAACAAGTGTCAAAATTTCAGAAAGAACCCATCGTTTCCTTTCTATATTTTTATACCAGTCAGTATTAAGTAGATCTCTCCATTTTTCCTTTGTACTTAGAGTTTTGCTAATTTCATTAAAATATGTGATACAAGACTGTTTTTCCTCATATTGTTAATCTACTTAATACAAAGTACTATTTGAATTTGAAAAAAAACTAATATTTTAGGTTCACTATTACTCCATATCATCTTATCAAGCAACAGTATTAAAAATGAAAAACAAATAAAGGTACAATCCCTCCACTTGATTCATAATTTATGTGTATTGTCTTCTAGTATTTTATGTACATATTTTTAAATAAAATTGTGATCATACTTTAAATAATTACTATTAAATTTTAGATGTCAATAATAGCATTCTTTTGTTTTTTCATGAAGTCCTTTTATTTTAGAAATACATACTGAAGTAGTATTGATGAAATAATATCGGAAACTATCTAAAAATAATAAATAATAATATGTGGTGTTGAGGATTAGGAATAGAGATGAAACAAGATTGGCTATGCATTGATAATTATTGAAGTTGGGTGAAGGATAAAAAAAAGTTTCATGATATTATTCTAACATAGTTTTTATATGTTTAAAATTTTTTTCTAAAAATTTAAGATAACACTGCACCCATAGTTGCCATGCTACAGACACATAAATCTTTCTAAAGAAAATATTTCTAAAGGTAAGTCTGCTCATAATTGTCTCCTCCTTATAGATAATGGTAACTCCCTTGTTCATAATCTTTAAACCACTTAATTAGGCTTATGTGGACCTGTTAATTCTTTTTTATTATTTTTTTTAATTTTTACAGACTGCATTTTGATTCATAGTAGACAAATGGGGTACAAATTTTCATTTCTATGGTTGTGCACGATATAGATTCATACCATTCGTGTAATCATACATGTACATAAGGTAATGATGTCTGTCTCATTTCACCATTTTTCATACCCCCCTCCCTCTCATTTCCTTCCACATAATCTAAAGTTCCTCCATTCTTCTCTCACTCCCCACCCCTCCACCCCCATTTTATATCATCATCCACTTATCAGGGAAAACATTCGGCCTTTGATTTTTTGGTATTGGCTTATTTCACTTAGCATGATATTCTGGCCCTGTTGATTCTAACCCTTTTGAAATTCTTCAGCTTTCTCTTATAGCATGTTCCACTTCATTCTCTAAGCTTCTTTAGGCTGTTTTATTTGCATATACCATGGAATGTTCTCTTCATCTCTTGGGACTCACATTTTTCTCTTCCGTTTGATACTCCCTTTTCTAATCTCTAATCCAGTTTCTCATAATTTTTTCCTTAACTCATTTTCTCCCTGTGATCACTAGATGTTTGTAGGTTAGTGTTCACTTTCTGTGCATGTATCTTTAATCATTTAACCTTATCTTTTCCTTTTTGCCTTCATTTTCTTCCAAAGCTTCTGCTTTTAGTTACTGATATAACCAAATAAGTATAGAGTAGTTGAATTTTGCTCTGTGTTATTAATGGTATTACAGATTCTGCTATTGTTTCTTTTTAGTTCGTTTGCATTCTATTTTTATTCTGAATGCTTATTGTCAGCTTTTTGTAAAATTTTATATCTAGTCTGTTTTCTCATTTTATTTGTAATGAAAAAAGATTCTAATTTTTTTTTTCCTATTTCATCTAGAAAATGATATTTTCATGTAAGTGTTCTGTGTTTCTGGGGCAATTATTTCCTTTCCTTACTCTGCTAGAGTCTTTCATTCTGACTCAGTATAAGTTCCTGAAAATGAACTCAAATGGAAACTTTCATACAGAGGTTTGCTAAAGAGAGCAAGTGGGAACAATACTTTTCGAACGTATGAAGAAAGCAGGATAGCCAGGGGAAACATTGAATTTCAATGCAATTACAAAAGAGACCTCAACAATCCACAGTTTGCCTTGAGAATAGTCTGAAGTAGAGGAACGGGTGCCCAACCATGTGCTCCCACCCCCGAATTAATAGGTGAAGGCAAATCCTGGTGAGGGATGAAGCTCTGAACAAAGTTCTGTCAGTTGAAAGAACACGTATTTTAGTCCTGTTTAGACAATTTAGACAATCTCAATGCTCAGGTACAGTTGCTTGTTATAATTTCAACACATTTGGGAATGACTTCCAGGATTATGATTTGCCTCTTTTTTAAAAACAAAACAAAACAAAACAAAAAAAAACTCTTAAAAGTTGAAAGTTAATAGAACACATTACAAACTCTGTTGATGCAACTTATCTAAAAACTCAACATCTCCTTCCTTTAGCTTCCCATCCCTGTGGACAGAACCTACTGTGGTGACCCAGACCTGAGCTCCTGGTTACTATATCCTTATCAAACTGGCTGCATTTTTACCTTTAACCAGGACCTCTAGATCAGTCTTTATCACTTTGGCACTATTGAAACATGGAGCCAGGTAATTCTTTGTGGTAGAGATTATTGACCTGTGAAGGACATTTAGCAGTATACCTGGCCTCTAACCATTACAGCTAGAAACACTCTCCAGTTTGGAAAACCAAAGCTGTCTACAGACATTGCTAGATAGTTTGAGTGGTGAGAATAGGGATGTGGGTTCAGAGCCTTGCGGGCACAAATTCCCCAGGAGCAATGGTACCCATGCACTTTACTACTTGGATAAATAGTATACAATAATATTAATTAATTTTAGTATATACCATGTTCTCATGGAGAATGGTGTCCAACCCTAAAGGATTTCTTCTCTTAGCTGGTCTTATAGCTAGTTGTACCATTTGCCCTTCACTCTATTTGTCCAGAGCTTCTGGGAAAATTTAGGAATAGGGAAAAAGAAACTGCTTAGTGGATCTATAGATCTGGTGAACATTATGAACTGGATTTTGTTTATTACTGAGTTCTCATATACTTCCACTGTAACCGTGAAACCACAATGGTATTGGAATCCAGGTTATCCACATCAACTCAGGCCTTGTGTCCTATGTACAAAATCCCTATTTCTTTCTTCTCAATAACCAGTTGCCAAATGGATGGCCATGAATTTATTTAGAAAGTGGTATTATCAGGTCTTTATTCTTGCAGTCTTGTTTCTCCTTTAGCCAGTGGATTCCAGTCTGTAAGCTGTCTCTAGCCTGGAAACTGGGCATGAGAATATGACATTTTATTTGGCAGTTGTGTTCAGCTTTCTCATCAACCCATTTTTATTTGTTTTGACTATATAGATTAAATAAAATTCATGTTGGTTTCCCTACTATCTTTTGCCTAGGAACACTCTGTTCTATTATTTCAATAAGTTTTTATGGGTCAGGATCACCAGCTGCCACTCAGACCTTGCTGCTCATTATGGTAATTGCTCCCACCTGAATTCTGATGGTTAAGTGCTGCCAGCTGGCTTCTGTCATTATAGGAACCCCTCTCCCCTTACAACTTTTAGGGAACTGTGTTCTGAATCAGCATTTTCCATTGTAAACCTGGTCTACCCAGGGCAACCACCACCACTGAGTTTCCCAATGATTCTGCTTTCCTCTCACGAACCTGCTTTAATAAATGGAGTATCCTTTGGGCCCTCCAATGGAATATAGTTGACTTGTAGATTTTCCATCTTTTCCTGATAGAGCTATCTCAGCAAGCAAACCTTGCTTAAGTATTTTGACCTTTCTTCTACATGTATCTTCGGTCATACTTATTTTTAATATTCCCAAGACCATGTTAATAGGATGTAAGTTTTATCTCATGGGATTCCTTCCAGGATGTTCAATCTCACATTATGAGAACTTTTTGTTAGCCAAGATGGAGTCTCTATACATAGCCAAAGAAACATTCTGACTTTTACATGTCACCTTAAAAATGACATGTAAAGAGTCATTCACGTCTAACCTTTATTTCTTCTTTCTCTAGCGCATCAGTAGCTCCCAGGAAGAACTAGAACAACTTAGAGAAGGAAAAGTTTATCTGGGGTTTGTAGTTTCAGAGGTCTTAGCCCATAGATGGCCTACTCCATATATATATATATATATATATATATATATATATATATATATATAAATGTTTTGATTAAGTGATATGCAATGCAACTCTAAGCCTCCACTGCAAAGGGTGTTTGCAAACAAGGAACACCTCATCTCATATGTTGTCAAAAGATTATCAAATCCTTATTTGTCTGCTAAATAAAATCCATAAGGATTATTTATTAACCTATAGGTGAACTCAAGTGTAATTTTCAATGCAGGTAGAGGAAATTGGAAATTACTAAATATAAACAGCTTAGGTTAGATGGAGTCATAACACCAGGAACTAATAAAAAGTAAGCCAGGAGTATAAGGAGTTGTCTTGCATGGGAGAAGGCTGTTTATCAGGGGAACCCAGAAGATTTTTATTGGCCTTAGGACTTTTATGACAACTATAAGTTGTTTTAACTCTTCCTTGGACCTCCACAAAGTTTTATTCCTGATTTATTTATCAATCCAAAGCCAACTCTATTTTGGAAGGGGACTATGTGGGGTGGTGGAGGGACTATAGTATCAAGGACCATTACAAACACTGTGAAAATAAGCATGCAAGTTCTGTCCCAATAAATTTCACCAACATTCTATATAAAACAAGGTTTGCTTCAGAATTGATTTGCTGCAGTTTCACTAATTTTGGCAATAGATTCTAAAAACACTAAACAAATATAATACAAGCATTCACCTTGAAATATGATTTTTTAGACATTGCTTCTAAAAACACTAGAGATTATGATACTGGTTAGGTTGAATAAAATTTAAAAGATAAACTCTTTGGGGAAAATTTCACATAAATCTATAAGCTACTTCACAAATATGAGTTTTTCTCAAAAATGTTGAAACTGGGACAAGCTTCAATTATTTTATAAAATGAATATTACTAATTTTCCACTTTTTATAAAACTATTTTGGATTCAAATCTGCTCATTCTATGAAAGATAGCTGCAGAAATTCATCAGATGTTTATTATTATGCTATAAAATAAGCCATTTCTGTACCATCATTACTTTTGTTAAACCTCTGAGATAAGCAAGAAATTCATTCCCCAATCTTCCCAGAAAGAGGAAAATTTCACGCAGAACCAGATGGATATACTAGTCTTAATGCATGCCTTTCTTTCTTTCCTTAGTCATAAATATACACTTTCCCCTGACACACACACTTACACACACACACACACACACACACACAATCAGGTCATACATCAGTGCAGCTTGTGCACAAATAGACATGTTTTGTTTTCTTCCTTTGATTATGTTTTTATTTAATAGGATTGACTGCTTTAATTGAGGTTTGAGTTGTTATTGTATTTTAATTTTATTTAACAAACTTTATATAATGTTGATTATCATATAATCAAGGCACCATTATAAGTACTGCATCACATTAATTAATTTAATGCTTAGTACAAAACTCTAAGGTGGACAATATTTCATACTCCCCATATTACTGACACAGAAACAGGAACTGAATAATTCAGTGACTACCTGAAGGTAACATACTCAGTAACTGGCAAAGTCAAAACTCAATCCAGAAATTTTTTCTCCAGAGACCACACACTGCATCAATATGCTAGGCCAAATAGTGAAAGGACTAATTACATAACTAGAATTATTTATATATCTTTATTTCTTAATTTCATAACAAAAATAAAAGTCATTTCAAAGGAATTCAGCACTGGTTTACAATTTCTTTCCATTTCTTTTCCTACCATCAACCTCAATGACCCTAGTACACTCACAGCTAACCCATAAACTATAGCCTTATATCTGGTATATTAACTGTATCTTTATTAGGCAGTAAAACTTGGGGTTGCAAAAGAATCCTGGACCTGTGTGTTTTATGCTTTTTGCTTAATTCTGCCACTTACAAGTCATGTGACTTTATACAAGTTACTTGACATTTCTGGGCCTGCTTTTGGGTTACTGGATGGATTGAATTTAAATTCCTAAAGAGCACTTAGATAATGAACACATAAATATTACTATTCTTATTTGTTTTTCTCAGTAGAGATGTTCATTTTATAGTGTAAGAGTGTTTCAGGTTTTAAGTAGATATTCTATGAAATATCCAGTTCATTACCAAGTACTTTTAGTATGAGTGAATAAGTGAATGTGAATTTGTTCACTCCAATTCAGGCTTTCTCTCTTTCCTAAAATATGACTGATCAACTGGGCTTCTTCTTTCCCAACTTTCATTCAGTTCTGCAAATTATCTGTATATCAAAATATAGGTGTTATGGTTTGGATCTGGAATGTCCCCCAAAAGCTCAGGTGTTAATTCAGGCACATTGGTGCACACCTGTAATCTCAGCAACTCAGGAGGTTGAGGCAGGAGGATCACGAGTTTAAGGTCACCTGGACAACTTATCCAGACCTTGTCTCAAATAAAATTAGACAAAAAGGACTGTGATGTAGCTCAGTGATACAGTGACTGAACAATGCCCCCGTTGGATCAATCCTCAGTATAGTGCACACATACACACGCACACACACACACACACACACATACACACGCACACAAAGCTCATGTGTTACAAGCATGGTCCCCCAAACTGAAAGGTTCAGAGGTGGGGTTTTTAGGCAATGATTGAATCATGAGGAATGTGACCTCATCAGTGAATTAATCCATTGATAGTTGAATGGACTATTGGGAATTGGGACTTACTTAGAGGAAGTTTATCACTGGGGCATGCTCTGGAAGGATTAATCTTCCCTCCAGTCCCTTACTCTCTGTTTGCTTCCTGGCTGTCATGAGTTGAACAGCTGTTTTCCACCATGTTCCTTTCACCATGATGTTTTTGCCTTGGAGTAAATCTTTGCCTTGGACTAAATCTTCTGAAACTGTGAGCCATTGTAAATCTGCTCTCTTTTAAGTTGTTCTTATCAGGTGTTTTGACCACAGCATTGAAAAACGAACACTCCAGATTTGGATTACACTCTATTGCAAACAAAATCAAGTTTAAAGAAAACCATTCGATGTCCTGATGTCCTATGAACAATGACTCAATCACCCTTTTCTTGCCTTGTGTGCCTACTTCTTCATTTATGTACACAGTGTTCCTGGCATACCAAACACAGCTGGTATCTCCCTACTGGTAATAGTGTCATTCTTCTGCTTGAATGTCCTGTTGAGTTACAACTCTTACCACAGGCTCCATTCAGAATTTCTCTATGAATGCAGTTCTCTCAAGATAATTCTTTCATCTGGCTGTGAAGACCACTTACTATCTTCCAATCATTCCAATCATCTCCCATTATATTTCATAATTAGTCGTATACCAATTTGTGTCACTGTGTAGGCAGGCAGTGCCCCTCTACACTAACAACACTTCCTGTTATACAATAAACAGGAACTTAAGAAATATTTACTCATTAAATATTTATTAAATATTAAATATTTAACTGAAACATTATTTTTATTCATTCATTTAATCTATTATTTTATTCTGTTTATTAATTAAATGTTAATTTATTAATTAAATGTTTAAATATTTAATCCTTAATATTTATTAAATGCTATTAAATAAATTAGTCCTTAATAATTCCTTATTAAATGTTATTAAATATTTAGTCCTTTTTATTGTATGCACAAAATATGAATTGAGCACTTAATGATTACTCAAGGACAACTTGAAGAAGGTAGCCATGTCAGAAATACAGAAGGAAAACAAAACCTCAATATTTACATTGGAGAACTGGTTGGCATTCAACTTCTCAAAACAAATTTGGGGAAAAAATAATATAAAGCAGATACTCAGTTGATGGGAGCAAGCTGGAAAATGCTATTGCCAAACCATATTTAAGAGTAATCAAGTTCTCTAAATTGAGCATAAGTCTAAAGCATGATCAGGTCAACAAAAAAATGAAAAGACCAGTGTTATTTGGAGTGAATTGAAAACAGAATGTGGGGAAATTTCTATTTTTTCCTCAGAAAACGTGGTGACTTTCTTCCTTTCCTTTAGTCAATTTTGTGCCAAATTCTTAGCCAATGCTTTAGATCTTTCCAATTTTTTTCTGTCCCCATTGAGCTATTTACACCTTACTTCGTTACTGCCACCTTCTGTTTTTTGCTAAGTGGTTTTCTTACCTGAAATGTAGTGTTAATGGGTATTAGGATAATAGCTTCCCTTACATTCAATGTAAGTTTTGCAGAGTTTTCTGGATTTAAAGACTTGGCTAAAGAGATAACTAAGGGCAGAATTTCAGCTAATTAAGCAAGATGGTCAATCAGTCTGTAAATTTATTAAGTACTTTCCGTAGGTCAACTATCATAGGTGCAGCACCGTGTCATAAGGAAGACCTAATCACTGTCCACGTGGATTCACAATCAATCACTATTCATGTGGATTCCTTGTGTGTAAGGAAGCACACAAGTAAGTGCAGGGTAAATCAATTTTGCAGAATAATACAGGGTGCTGTGTATTTGCATAATTAGAGCTCATAGCCTAGTTTAGGAACTAGTTTAGGAACCAAGAATCTGATATTTAAGCCTGGTCGTAAAACACAAGTTACAATTACCTGTGCAAATAGAGTAATAAAAAATAGAAGAGAGGTCATTCTTTCTTCTTTGTGGTACTGGGGATCGAACTCAGGGCTTTGTACTTGCAAGGTAAGCACTCTACCAGCTGAGTTATCTCCCCAGCCCAGAGAAGTCATTCTTGATGAGAAAGTTGTCCAGGGACTGGGAACAATGTGTGTGTAGCTTTAGATGGTAGAACAATGAGGAGAGAAAGAACCAGGAAAAGCCCACCATTTGTGCTAAGGAAACAGAGAAAAACAGTACAGATAGGCTAGAGATAATGGCAAGGTAATTTGATGCCTTCTCTTGGACTTCAGGATTTTAGACTTGATGCTAGGATCTCTACCTTCTCTCCTCCTTCAAAGGATTTTTTTTTTCCCCAGCAGTTATCAAAGGGCATTCACTTTGGGTACTGAATCCCATCTCCTCTACCATACTAAAACTTAGTTCCTGTAATTACACAATCTCTCATACCCAAATCATCATTTTATTCATACTAGATCTTTTGCATAAAATATATATTAAAAGAGAAGACATCTTTAAAAAAATGAAAATCCTTCCCCACAGATGTATTTTCTCTACCTCCCTTAAAGGAGGGGCATATTATCCAGAATTCTTTTTTTTTTTTTTTTTTTTTTAACTTACCTTCTACACTCTCTCACCAACCCATCTCAACTCAGTGTAATTATTTCAGGATTTTTGTCTGTGTAGTCCCATACTCCAATATCCCCATCCTCCACTGAAACTACTCTGGCAAAGTAACTAGCTACCTTCATTCTGCATCCTCCAACTGATCCAGTTTCCTGTAATGAGTTTGCATCTCATTCTTCCAATGTCTCAGTCAGGTGTCAAATATTAGTCCACCACCATATTTCTAACTTTAGTAAACACACATCAAGTTCTCCAAATGATTCCAATGGAGCCATTATCATGAGTCTTTTACTGACTTGGCAAGGAGTATGGTGAGGCTCCCAACATGCCAACAGTTTTCTTTGAAAATCCTTTGATATTCCTCTTTTAATGTTTGACTTCTAAACTTTTGAGACCCTAGAAATGGGTGAAAGTCTAAGAGTTGTCTGACAGGTCTTAAAACAGTTACATTTGACATTGCAGCAAGACCATCTGACTTTGGAATATATAATCTCTGGTCTTAGTGTTTTAGGTAAGCCGAGATGAAAAAATCTTATTTTAACCAATTGTTTCTTATATATCTTGAAATGCATCATTTTTTTTCCATTTATAGAAGAGAATCAGCCCACTTAGGGACTGTCAGTTGTAAGTGTCTGTAGTCACTCTTCTGCTGTCAGCAATGATAGATTTTTTGTAATTGAGAAAGTACCAGTAGCACTGGTGTTCACAATGGGGCCATTTTGTTTCTTTGCTTAATAGGAAAATTTCAAATATAGGTTCTCAGCAGCATTTTTGCACTAATCCAAGTCTCTTCAAACAAGTAGACTAGGTACATACAGATGAAAAAATAAGAAGAAAAGAATTTAGTTATTCTACTAAAACAATCATCTGAAGGATGTCACTGATTTTCAGCTGTACTTTTAAAAAAGCAATGTACATTGGAATATAATTTACTAGTCCTCTGATAATAGAAACATATAAACATGTAAAATTCCATAGTAAGATATATATTTTATATGTGAAAGCAAAACTACTTTGCAGTTTATAAATTAGCTTTATTTTTAAAATACACAATTTTTTTCACTCTTACAATGAAGAATAAATAGAAGAGGTGTTCTTATTAGTAGCAACGCCCCAAATTACAGGATTTCAATGTTTTTATAACCTATGATCATCTAAAAATCATTAAAGACAAATGTATGTTTTGAAATGTCACATATTGAGTCTGCCATATCCACTTATTACATTTTCGCTATTATTCACAGTTAAGAGTTACCAATTTTTATTGAAATAAGCACCAACAAAAACTTATATCAATGAGTCTAAAAATCTATTACGAACAAATTATAGATATAACAAAGGAAGAGTTTATGATTAATATTCTCTATCCATTTGAAAATTCTGTCTGTTACATAGTTTTGCAAACTTATTGTTACTAGTAATAGATTATACTATTCATATTTTATTTCATCTTTATTCAAATGTACTTACATTAAGCATATAACTTAACTGCTTGTGATGACCATGGGCATCAATAAGATAGTACAACTGGGATTGATCATGTTATTTCTTACTAACTTCATACTCGAATAACTAAAGTCATTATCATACAATTGACTTTCTATCAATGCATCTAGCCTTATGGTATATTTCTATGTGTGAAGAGCCACACCCACCAGCCCTGGTACTGCCATTGTCCTTTCTGGACTAATTCAGAGAAAAATAATGAATGTCTGGGTGAGGTGAATAATACATCTTGATCGCATATTTTGCAATTAACTAGTCAAATATCTTTTATATAAAAAGCTCTGTGTTTTGTCTCACAGAGTAGTTCCAATTCATTTAAATTTTTTTCATCTTCTACTTGTTGACTCAAGTGGATTTTTCTCCTTGTCCTTGGCACTTAGAAATAGAGATACTTATAGTATAAAAATATCAGCTTTGATCAGACATAAGCTGTTTAATAAAACAAACAAACTAAACCATATCATCTATCCTCTTCAGTTAGTATCAAAGATAAAATGTAGGTAATTTCTTGTAATTCATAATAAAGCGATATTTTAGTTGTAACTCAAATTCTGTTGACAAACAAATTGTATTTTTAAGAATTCAAAGTCAATGAATAGAGTGAAGAAAAGGGGGTATTTATCACATTCCAACTGTTTATTTTCTAGTTAGTGCTACAAAAGGGAAGTTTTGTTTTGAATTTTTAAGTTTAGAGCTCATGGGGGAAAATATGAGAGTTTGGAATTTCTAGTTGAACCCTAACCTTTAGGTGTTTGTCTTTGTTTATTCTTGGCAAAATGCAATTCAGTTTAAAGATAAAAAGGCTTAAATGGGCTATTAAAAATATCCTTGAACTTCAAAGAGCTCTTAAAGTGAACATTTTCACAATTTAAATAGGAATGAATGAAACCATGTGGGTTAAATTTCCTTTAAATTATACATGCACTTGCAAATTAAGAGAATGTACTTGAAAAATGAATTTTTAAAACTTAAATATGTGTAAGGTAGAAAAGCACTAAATAGACAATAGATCAGAGGAAAAACTTACATTACCATAATACAAGTCCTCAATGACACCCAAAATTATTTATTGATTTTCTGACTATTTATGGCTATATTCCATAAAACAGTACAAAGTTAGTTGTAGTCTATATTTTTGAAGAATCTACAATGATCACAGGCATAATGAGATAAACTCATTCACTCACCCTAAAATAGAAAATTCATAGATAATAAAATATTTACAGAACATACAATGCAACAAAGAATTATTGTTTGTGTCAGATCTATGCACATAACTGAAAAAGAACCTACAAAATCTGTGATGAAAAGGGAAGATTCAGATGGGAGGATTCAGAGCGCTTTTCTGTCACATCTGGAAATGAAATCAAAACATGTGAGATTTTATTTTCGAATGATGAGAAGATAGTGGTTTGGCAAACTAGAGATTGTCTGGACATTCCAAGTACCTGGTACTGCTAATCAAATCAATTCAGCCCACATTTATTGAGTCTCAGCTTTAGTAAGTTACAACTAGCAAATATTCTATATGATGGTAAGTACTGAGAACTCTCTTCTTAAGAAGCCTCTTATGAAATGCAAAATCTTGGAATGAAAACAAAAATTAGTTGCTTTTTTTTTTTGACTCAATTCACTTTCAGTTCTCCACATGGGGATGCAATACAGGAAACTTAATATAAACATCTAAAATGGCAGTAAACGTGTTGCAGCCAAATTCAACAAAGTGAAGCTCAAATACAAATGTAGCCTTTTTTGTCACATTTATTCATATATATATATATATATATATATATATATATGAATGAATAATATATTTTCATTCAATAATATATTTCATGAACTTTACCTTCATGACCAAATCATCTCCTAAAGGCTCTACCTCCAAATATCATAGAAGGTATTAGGCTACAACATATGAATTTTAGCAGAACATAAACATTCAGTTTATACCAGCAAGTTAAAAGGGAATAAAAACTACCATAGAGATACCCACTGATTTTGTATATCAATTTTTATGTTTATTTGTTCATTTATATATATTATAATATTAATTTTCCAATTAGATACTTAGGAGATTATATGCAATATCATTTTATATAATTACCTAACTTTCACACTGGAAAAGTAAAGAATTTTCATTATGGAGGGGGTAGTGTCCTTTGCAAAAGAATCATAAGATCCAATTAATTCACCAGGTATGAAAATATCTTATGCCTAAATCATCAAAAGTGCTAGCAGACATGTGAGTAAAGAGCACAATGAAAAATATTACTAAGTTCAGAAATAGACTTAAGATGCTTGTAGTTATGCTTCTGCTATACATAATGATTGAATCTTGAATAACTGATATAGGGAAACAGTGTAGCACCTTGTAAAAACAATAAACATGGACCCCCTAATGGTTTTCATGATTGATATACACACATATACATCTGTGTGTATAGCACAGTTAGATATATTGTACAAATAAAGCTATTTTAAACAAATACTGATTATTTTGAAATTCTTTCCTCCCATGTTTCTGTGGGTTGTGGTTGCTTGTCTACCATTACCCATAATGGATTTTTAAAGGACCTTTTCTACCTCAAGGAAATGGAAATGACTTGGCAGTGAATGTTCCATGACTACTAATGGGTTTTTTTTCCTCCTTAGCACTGAAACCAAGTTCCTTGGGAAAGGAAACTCTCTCTAAGCAATTTTGCTCTAAAATGATACCCATTTGAGCTGCTTTCCATACCAAGATGCATGTACCATTTAAATGCATTAGTGCTAATGATGTGAAAGAGCCAAAAATAATTATAATCATTAGCAGTATTACCAGTTCTTGTGATACAAACACCAAAATTAGATGTGTCTCTGCACAAGTTTACTTAAAAATTCCTTGTTAAGTATTTTCACTGAGGTGTAAATAAAAGGCTTTCCGGTTATTCCATGAGCTATTGGAAGTTTAAAGACTTACTTAGAAGTTTAGAGCTCAAAAAAAGAGTACATCATATTTTCCTAATGTTTCTAATTGAAGGAGATGAGTGATGATTAAAAAAATAAAAAGCACCTGTTGACATTGAGGAAGCCTATTGTTCTTGTTGGTTGGATGAAACAAAGCTTTATTCTGTTAATGTCCTCTGTTCCTCAGGCACACACTACTGCTTTGTATGTGGATGTGGAAAAAAAAAAACATGAAAACAAATTCCTTAGAGATATCTGAAGGGAGCTAATGTTTCAGAATGAGTGAAAATATTTGGTTAAATATCCATGAATACTGGTAATATTTTTAAATTATATGAATTTGTGAAATTTCTATATTTATTATTTAAATATAAGCAGAATTGAAAGGAAAGTCAACAAATCAATTTGCAAGAATACACTGAAGTGTAATTAATTATTTCTTAGCTGTGATGTGTTCTTAAAATATAGGAAATGATTGGGTTAAAATGAAGAGGATACAGAAAATAAATATGTAATGATCTTAGATAAAAGAGAGATGAGTTAAATATTACCAGTTAGTCCTTATTCTTGTTAATACTAGAGTAAGAAGGAATGATTTTAGGCTCCAATAAGAGGGACATGTATGTAAAAGCTAGTATTATTAACTATAATCACCATGTTGTACAATATATTTCTTGAACTTATTCCTGTATCCAATTGAAATTTTATATTCTCTGTGCAACTCCCACTATGCCTGGCCTTTGGTTACTACCTTCTACTCTTCTGCTCCTATTAGTTCAACTCTTTCTGTATACCCCTTGAAAGTGAAATCATGTGATAAGGCCTTTCTGTGCGTGGCTTCTTTCACTTAACATAATGACCTCAAGATTCATCCACTATGTCACAAATTAGAGGATTTTCTTTTGCCATAAAAACTGGTCATGTTAATTAGCTCAATTTAGCCTTTCCGCAAATGTATACATATCTCTAAATATGTTGTCCATGATAATAATCTTTATTTGTATATTTTAAAAATGGGAAAAGTTTGAGGAAAACAAGTTTGACTATCTCTTCCATGAAGATTGTAAAACCAGTACATGTTTACATAAGTGGAATTTAAACTAGGTGGACGATTAGAATAAGACAATGGCAAAGATGCCCTGTCAAATCAAGATGGATATATTACTATCGTTTATCAGAAAATATAAACAATGAGTTTAATAAAATAAGGGTAGTTGGAAATAAGGCTGGTGATTTGCTTGTCTGGGAGGATATTTAAACACATCCTTTCAAAAATTCTATCCTTTGCAATCAACTGTTTTTGCAGGCTCATCTAAGCATGTACTTGGTGAGGTCCTAGATGCAGAGATAAGTAGAACCCAAAGGAAGTAAGAGAGTGAGTCATGGTGAGTGTGTAGGTGATAGTTAGGTGGATACTAATGGAATTACTACAAAATCTCATGAAAGGATATTTAAAAGGAAGTGCAGTCACACAGGTATCATGCAGTAAGTGTCCTGAAAAATATTAGCCTTATCAGAAATAAAATGGAGAAATGATACTGTGCTTATGTGTATGTATATATGTGTATATACATGTGCATTTCTAACTGAGAATCCCTATTCTGGTATGGTCCTATCTAATGATGGGTACAACAAATAAATATAAAACAGGCATAAGATAATATAAAACATATAAACCTTATAATGCAGACATATATATGATATTGTATATAGTAGGCTTTTCTAAGAGTCTCAGTAAAGGAAAGACTTTGTTTAAATTAGACTCATAGGTGAGCCACTTTTTGCTTCATAGACTAGGAGAGCAAATATAAGGAGAGGATGAGCAAGGGAAGAAGAGGAGTTCAACAGGGGGAACTGGAAAGAAAAACATTCGGGGAGAAGAGAATTAGAACCAGACAGGTGTCACTGGCTTTAGGAAATAGAAACTGTAATAAATGAAATATGCTCGCAAGGGCTTTGGGAAGTTTTGCTTTGCAGCACATGATAAATTTGAGAGCAGTCACCCCCAATATTTGCAAGAATCATTCAAAGAAACCTACAATTTCCTTGAATGTTTTTCTCCCCATCAGATATGACCCTGGGCTCATCAAAAAACCTCAGGTGTCTTCATCTCATCCCTCTTCCCTCACAGTTATTTCATCTGTAGATGTCTCCTGGAGATAATGAACAACTTTGGTTTCCTTGAGAAGGAAAATCAGCCAAATTGATTGTGCACTGTATGTGCTTCTGTTCCTCCTGTGGACAGATACACACCCTACACTAAATTAAAATATTTAAGCAAAAAGAAAAGGAAATAAATTATTTCAAATCATAGAGTAAGACTTCTATTTTTTGGCAGTGCAGGAAATGAATCCGGGCCTTGCACATGTTAGGTAAGTGTTCTACCACTGAAATATATACCCAGCCCTGGAATAAGATATTTTGAGTAGTCAACTTAGAATTTAATGTTTATCAAAAAAAATTTATTCATTCAATACTATGTTAAATATACATTTAATTCTGAGAAATGAAGTCTTAAAGTTTTTGAAGTTTCTTAATTTCTTAGATGCCATTTCTGTTGCAAATAGATTTTACAAGGTTTCAGAAAAATCAATCTTCAACTCCATAACAATATACCAAGCATGAAAACTAGTTTATATAAGAAATGTGATTTTGTCCTAGATAAAATGGCAAAATTAAAGAATCAATGTCTTTAATATTCCTAAATTTAAAAAAAAAAATTATGTAGGTTTTGGATATTAGTTTGGGTAGAATTTCTCAGTTTCAAAAGCATGCAAATATTTCCAATGAAAATAATATTTCCAATGAAAATAAGCACTTATAGTACAGAAAAATTGAAGAAGTCACATAGTCTAGTAAATTAATCATTACAATCAGCTCTTTGATTAGAATTGGTTTAGTCATTGCTAATAAAAATCTTCACTTAAATTCTTCTTTGTTGATTCTATTGATTTGTTTGTTATATACAAATACCTTAACAATCCACCAGTTGTTCACACGGCTTGATTTGGAGAAAAATAAAATCGTTGGGATTACTTTAGAATATAGACTTGAAAACCTAAAACGTAATTTTGTTTGGAAGGCAAGCTTATTTAGTTTTATAAAGGAGTAGTAATTTTATAAGAGTTGCATAGTATCACAGATGAACTGGATTTTCATGAGTCAATTTTTGGTCATTGGATAGCTTAGGAGAAGCTAGTAATATGAAACTATTCTGAGTGATCACTTTTAGGGGCCCAAATCACAAAGAACTGCTGACATCTGAAGTAGATAAAATCAACTACAACGTAAAAGAGACTATCATCAGTATCATCATTGTTCATTGAAAAGCTATTTTCTTGAATTCCATGTTCATTCAGTAAATTATACTAATATTTGTTTTGCACAAAATTGCAGTCGATGATGAGATTAAAACCATATGTACTTAAACCACGTAAGGAATACAATTACTAAAGCAAAGCACACCTATTAAAAAAAAAAGCACTATTTACTCTTTTCAATTGTCTCCAGTCTTTATACTCCTCTACATTTTCACTTTTGACCTGTGAAGAAGTTACAATAACTTGAAGTTGCTCTGTCTTACATTTTTGGATAAAATGTATTTATTAGAATGCTTAAAGCTGCAAATAATAAAACCACACAACTAAAAGTGACTGGAAAGACAGACTTCTCATCTTCATATGATACAATATCTGAATGCAACCCATGTTTGTTGACCCTATATGGTTCAAGATAGTTGCTACATTCAAAAACATCCTATGGAATAGAATTTTCCTTTTATGTGTTTCTTTCTATTAGAAAGGAATCAACCCCAGATATCCTGTCAGGTTCTATTTGCTTATATGTGTTTGCATGCACATATTTGAGCTACAAGATTGAAATGAAAGTGGCTGATATTTTCATTTATTATAGTAGGAAATGATTTCTACTAGGAAAAAGAAAAATGAAATACCAATGGAAAAAAAAGCTACAGGGTTGGCACACTATCTATATAAGAGTGAATATTTGCTCAGAGCCTCACCAATACCATGAATTATCAAAAATTGGATTTTTCCTTTTAGATAGATGAAAATGGTATCATACCATATGATTTTCATTTATATTTTTCTTATAAGAAAAAAGTTGAACAAACATTATTTCATTGCTCCTCAAATGTAAACTATTTTGTTAGTTTTTATTGGTTTTATGTATTATTATATAATAACCACTAATTTAAAAAAATTATTTGAATAGGTGTCACACATGTTCAAAAATTTTAAATGTATAAGCATGTAGCAAAGTTTTACATAAGAATTTTTTTCCATATTAGTTCCTAAAATGTTTACTCATTCTTTTTCTAGAGCTTCATAACAATTGTATTCCATTGATTTAACCAAGATCTATTTAATTGGTCCTTCGTTGATGGATAGGGAATTTCTTCCAGTCACTTGCTATTTTTATAATAACTTCATTGCAAACAGTCAACATATTCATTTCACACATAGGTAAGTGTGTTCATAGAATGGAATGCTATATCAAATTCTTATGCATTTGCAACTTTCACAGCTATTGCCTTAATTGTCACAGAATTTTTTAAAATTATTATACTTCCACTGGTAATAGCTCTGAGCACTTGTTTCGCCAAAGATTTATCAAGAAAACATGTTGTCAAATTTTGGAATTATAACATAGTTTACATAATGAGGTTGGACAAATTTCCCTCAGTTTGTTTCCTGATTAGTCTTAGGTCACATTTCTTTTTCATTGCATATCTTTATTCTTACTTATTTTTAGAAATACTTTGTATACATGAGATTAGTTCTTTTCTGTGATGCATATTACAAATACTTTTTCTCAGTGCTTTGTATTTTTGACTTTGTTAATGGTATATCTACAAGCACTTCAATTTTAATGTAGTGAATTAAATATTTTCATTTTGGTTTTGTGGTTTTTGTTTTTGTGTTTGTTTTTGTTTTCTGTGAAGAAGATTTTATGTAAATAAAAATTTTTTAATTGATTTATTTTTTGAGTCTCCAGTCTGCCTGATGGTGAAAATTCAATCACTTTGTGCTAACTTAGATAAATCATGATATCTTGAAAAATTCAAGTGTTTTCTTCTTCCTCAGATTCCTGGATTTAAATCTAATTTCTAGAAAGCTAACATACTGGCACTTCTTTTAAAATCTGTCATTGATTATCATCA
The DNA here is from genome assembly GCF_902686445.1 of Sciurus carolinensis. Taxonomy (NCBI): domain Eukaryota; kingdom Metazoa; phylum Chordata; class Mammalia; order Rodentia; family Sciuridae; genus Sciurus; species Sciurus carolinensis. The sequence continues at coordinate 57,544,496 of NC_062220.1, forward strand.
TGCTGGCATTTAGTGGAAAGCTTAATCTTCCTCCTGGTCATTGCTCCTTGTTACCCATTCACATCCACATCTGCTGAGCCATCCTTGATCTCTAGCCACTGGTCATATAGTCTCTTGGACCCTCCTCTTTAGACATGCTTGCTTGCTCTTAGGTACTTCTTTGGTGAGGTTTTGAATTTATATGTAGTTATACTTTATTATCTTTTATAGTTTTTGGACATGTAGTCATAGAAAGGCCTTTGCAATTCAGTGAGGAAAAATTCCTCCACCTTCTATCCTTATGATGATTTAATTTCTTGCACCTGAAGTCAGTTTTTAATTTATATCAGGAGATGCAGGAAATTTCTCCCTGATACTGTAGACCAACCCAGTTCTCCCCTCTTTTTCTCTCTGTAGTTCTCAAGAATAACTGTAAAATGTGCTGGGAATGCATCATCCTGAGATAGGAAGAGACTGATAAAGAATTCCCAGCTAATTGGGTACCATTTACCCTACATTCTGGTAAATGGTCTTATTTTGTGTGTTTTAGTTAGTTTTTGCACTGCTATGACCAAAACACCAAACATGAACAGCTTAGAAGGCAAGTTTGTTTGAAGCTCAGGGTTTTAAAGGTCTCAGTCCACAGATGGCCAACCTCATTGCCCTGGGCCTTAGATGAGACAGTACACCGTGGGAGAAGGGCCCAGTAAAGTGAAGTTGTTCAGTTCATGGCTGGGTCAGGAAGCCGAGAGGGAGAAGGGGTAACTCTTCCAGGGCACACTTCCACTGACCCACCTGTCTATATTTACCACCCTATCAGTGCATCCAAATGAGGATGGATTGTTTAGGTCAGCTCTCAAAATCTGATCATTTCACCTCTGAATATTCTTGCATTAAAAGGAACTTTGGAGGGAAACCTCATATCCAAACCATAACACTGTGTAATGATGAAACTATGGAAAATTCACCAATACTGGGTTGATTTTGAAGTTGTGAAATCTCTTCATTTTAAAACCAAGTTCATTGAGTTCACTATGTTCTTCTTAGTATTAATAGAAACAATGCAACTATTAAGATTCTAAGACAAGGGTTGAGAAGCTGATGGTTTCTTTTCTCTGCCTGAAGTCCAACCTATTCTAACAAACACAAGCACATAATAACTCCTAGCACATTTTTTGTTACATCATCTAGAGTACCATATTTTTCATCTCTTTTAATTTTGGAGCTGAAGTGTATTGCTTAAATTCTTCAACTCTTTTCATAAATTATTTTTCCTCTTATTGGTCCAAACAGAAACTGTTCTAGTCTTTCCATTTACTCATCCAATCAACTCCCTGTAGAAACTCTCTATTCACCAAAACTTTAATTATTCTTACTTTTTCTAGAAATGCGTTTTTCTTATCTATATCCTGATTTAATACAACTGATAGTTTTGCAAAGCAACTAATATTACTCATGAAATCTTAAGCCCATGGACTCAATGAAAACCAGAGTCACATCTTAAAACATTAAATTTTTAGTACCTCTGAGTACCAAAGACTGGGTAACAAATGAGTCATGCTCAAAAATGATTCAAGGAAGATTTTGTAATTTAACATTATACAACTAGGATAACATATTATAAAATTTTAAAAATTATCAATATAAATTCAAGAGATAGATCATGCATATGAGATGATGAATTGTTATTTTTCTGGAAAATTAAGGGAAAAAATCAATGTATACCTTTCTATTAGAAAAAAAATTATAACATGCTTGCTGAGTAGTAATTTTTTTTCTCCAAATAATGCTGGACATTTTTTAAAAATCTTATTATATAAAAATGTTTGAGAACATAGGAAAGCAATGTATTAATTCTGCGGTTTCCACCTTCAAATACATTCCCTCCTCCCTACTTCTGAGCTTAGCCACTTTGCCTAAGCCCATAGAGTTTCTCTTCTGAATAATGCAATAGCTTCCTATCTGATCATCCTCTCATTTATTTTTTCCACATTTTTATTGGTAAATTAGTGTTGTACATAGTAATGGGATTTATTGTTACATATGTGTACAAGCACACAATATAGCAATATAATTTGGTCTGTATCACTTCCTAGAACTTATCCCCTCCTTTCCTCTTCCTACCCCCTAGTTCTTTTCCTTCACTGATCTCACTCTGATTTTCATGAGATTCCCCCCCACACCAACACCCTTTTCCTTTTTCCTCTCTAGCTTCCACATATTAGAGAAAATGTAAGACCCTTCTGAGTTTGGCTTATTTCGCTTAACATAATCATCTCTAGTTATATCCATTTTCCTGAAAATGACATCATTTCATTTTACTTTATGGATGAATAAAACTCATATTATATATATTATTTATATATTTTATACATTTCTTTATTCATTTATTCATTGATGGACACCTAGGCTGGCTCCATAGTTTGGCTATTGTGTATTATACTGCTATAAACATGGGTAAGCATGCATCACTATAGTATGACTTTCATTCTCTAGGATTGTTATGGCTTGAATATGAGTTGTCCCCCAAAAGCTAATGTATGAGATAATGCAAGAAACCCTAACCCTGACCCTAACTCTAATGGGATTAGCTGAGTGGTAACTGGAGACAGGTGGGGTGTGGTAGGAGGAAGTGGTTCACTGGGAGCATGGCTGTGGGGTATATATTTTGTATTTGGAGAGTGGAGTCTCTCTCTGCTTCTTGATCATCACGTGAGGTGCTTCCTTCTGCCACATTGTTCCACCATAATGTTCTGCCTCCCCTATGGCCCCGAGGAATGGAGTTAGTCTTCTATGGATTAAGATCTCTGATACCTGAAACCATGAGCCCTCAAACTTTTCCTCCTCTATAATTGCTCTGGTCAGATACTTTAGTCACAGCAGCACAAAAGCTAAGACAAGGATAAATAAACAAGGAGAGGTATATCTGGGTCATGCCTAGTCTTTTAAGGAACCTCCAAACTGATCTCCAGAGATTCACTTACTTTTATACGTACTTTTTTTGCAACATAGCAACAGGCATAATCATCTTCAAATATAAGTCCGATCATGTCATCTCTCTACTGAAATTGTCAAGTAGGCTCCTTATTTCACTCAGAGTGAAAACAAATAATGTAAATAGTTTACAATGACCTATATAATCTTCATGAAAAAAGAAAATTATTATTTAGAGGAGCTTTGCAACACAAGAATGGAAAAAAGAAATTTAAAAGTATGCATATAAATATAAGTGAAATGTCTGCATAAAAAATGTCCATTATGTTGTGTTTAAAACATGGACAAAATTGAAAAAATTGGGTAACAAAATATTATGTATGTAGGAAAGAGATAAGAATCAAAGTTTATCAAAGCTCTTCTATTTTGAGTGAAAGAATTTAAGATACTGATTAAACTTTGTTGTGGAGCGCAACTTAAGAACAGACCAATCATCACCGAGAGATTCAAATTTGAGAGTCTTTATTAACTGGCCGGCTGACTGTCTCATACAATGCCCCCAAAATGACTATTAGGAGAACAGCACCAACCACAGAGTTACAGGGGTTTTTATACCATAATTCAGTACATCAATCATAAGTATCTATTGCTATGATTCGAAACTACAGACTAACATCATGAGATCTAAAATCATAAGCAGAAGGGGAAGTGGATCAAAACCATATTACTTAGGTGTGAATTAAAGAATAGTTACTAACATCTAGACAATCACTGTTGACATGGTACATTGTTTAAGAAAAATAGGAATCAAAAAGAAAACAATTTTTCATTATGTAAGAATTGCCATTTTGTGTTGCCAAACATGTTATGCTAAGCAACTGATGATGGTTACAGAGGTGGGGAATTCCTACAGGAGAAGCATTTCCTACATAACGTGGAGTTTCAGGGTAAAATGGAGTCTGTTTAGTCATCGCCCATTTAACCTGGCCTGTAACATTTCCATGGAGCCAAATATGTCAACATGTCACAACTTGAACTACATTATTGCTACTAAAAAGATTTTAGTAGAGCCTTACATTACTATAGTACACTATTATTTATGACATGTTATTATATACTATAATATATTTTAGTGGATTAAAGCTTCATACATGAAAGGGAAAATTTCCTAAGAACATATAGTAAAATACTCCCATAGCCTTGGATTAGAATAGAGTTTTGCATTCAAAGCAGATAGAGACTCATAAAATTGATGAGCTACACATATAAGTTAAGAATTTGTGCTCCTCAAAATGCACCATAAAACAATGAAAAGAACAAGTCAGAAACTAAGAAATAGATGACTGTCCTGAATTCATACCAACCACTGGAGAAGTGTACAAAATACATGAACAGCCAGAATGTTGACAGGAGGGGAAGCTGTGCATGTGGGTAGAAAGGGATTTTTCTGGAAATCATTGTACATTCTGTTCAATCTTGCTGTGACCCTAAAAATGCTATAAAAATTGGATCTATATTTTAGAATTATGAGTGAGCATTTCATTGCAGATTGAAATAAAGACTTTAACATATGAAAATTGATCATCTTTTATAATTATCAAATGCATACTAATTCAGAATTAAATTAGTAGCTATTTCATTTCTACCCAGTGGACTGGCAAACATTAAGATACCTGAAGACTCTGATTGCTGGTGTGCCCTTGGATCAATGGCACTCTTTTACGCAGCTAGTAGGAATGGTTTATTGTACAACAAATTTGAAAGACAACTTGCCTTGCCTTATAGAGATGAGCATGTGCACATTCTCTTGAACAGATGTGACTAGACTTATATCCTCAAATCTTGTAATAGCTGAATCAAGAAATAACTTACAGGTCTTCTTAGATAAACTGCCATATAAAAACAATGAAGTATTCTACTGACATTATTAAAATTATTTAATGAAAATAAATGAAATACAGCTATCTGTAACAATATAGTATAATGTTAAAAACATACATTTGAGAAAAGATGAATTAAGCAATAAGATAATATTTTAATGAATTCAAAATCAGACCAAAACTAATACTATATAGGTTGCCTACATATACAAAGAGTGATGGACTCATTTAAACAAAAGGAAGGAAGGAAATTATTGACCCAAATTCAAAATAATGATGGAGCCTGAAGATGAGAAAGTATAATACATTAGTGAAACCCAAACAGATGGACGTAAGGGATTAAGAGATTGATAATATTCTAGATCCCAAACTGGGTGGTGCACACTTTATTATTGTTTGTGATTGGTGCATATTTCTAAGAAGGTAATTGGACTTGAGTCAAAGCTGAGCTGAATTAGTTTCCACCAAAGTATTTGTAACTTTTTTTACACAGCCAACAGAGAAAATAAATTCATTTTGAGAATTAACTGGAAACCAAGAGTTCCTATTTCTTTTGAATTGTAGGAAATGTACTTCTCATACATGAAGAGAAAGAGAGCCTTTTCACCAAAGATCCTCAATTTCTCTGTTCACATTCAATTTCAGGAGAAGGTGCTATGACCAATCTGGGGAAACAAGTTTTCAACCACACAGGAATTGTGAGTTATAAAAATACATGTTTTCTACAAAAGTTGCCTGATCAGCAAGATAGAAAAAGTAGTTACAAAGGCTGGGCCACCTCCTCCTCTGTGAGCATACACTTAAATTTTGAACTAGATATTAGGACTGTAATCAAATGTGGAATTACAGTATTTATGTGCACTGATATTTTGTCTTTCTTAACCAAACTAGTAGAGGGTATACCAGAAAAATGTTCTCTAACAAGTTCAGAAAACAGTTTGACTTTACGACTATGTAAGCATAACATGTTTGCTTAAGGAAAATAAAACTCATTGGTTAGGATTTTATTAATTCTAGCTTGTTATAATGTAGGCATTGTATGTAAATCAAGCAAACACAGCTGTCCTGATAAAATTTTAAATGTAAATATGTGAAAAATCAGTTAAGTACTGAAATTGGAATTTTGAAACTTGATTCTCCATTTCTGCTGGCAGGTGGGGTGTGTGTAAGCTACAGGCCTCTACAGCCAAGAAAGCCCATTTTAGTGTCAGCAGCTAATCATACATAGCAAGGGATGCTTGCAGGCTTAAACTTTGATGGTTGCAACTGTCAAAGCCAGATTCTTTTCCACTAATATTGAGTGGTGTGTTGCCCCTCTTAATAGTGGGTTATGCCCTCCCGTGTTGCAGCAGACTTCGGCAGCTAACTGCCAATTTACTTCTGTGTTCTTGTCTCACAAATTTGAAGAATGAAAGTCACAGACAACAATGGAAAGCAAGAGTGAAAGCAATAAAGAACGAGATTTACTCAAGTATGAAGAAAAGAAACAGAACTTTCACAGGACAAGAAGGGACCTGATAGCAGGTTGCCACTTAAAGGTACTCTTGGGCCAATATCATCTGTCAAAATTTATACTAATTGGGTTTTGGAAAAGTACCAAAGTTATTGGTCAAATTGTATGCTAACCAGGTCTCGGTAAAGTATGTTGTTATTGATTAACCCCTGAGTCTGAACTTTCCTGTAACCTTCACTCAGGTTGACCAGACTGTCCCCACTTCCATGCCCCAGACCTTCAGTGCAATATGTAGTGCCTGTCTTATTCAGTACTAATAACAACAAAGCAAATCAATTAAAAAATGACAATAATTTTAACCAAACATTGTATCATCAATAAATTTTAAAACCAAACAATAAAAACCAAGCATTATTCTTAGGTATTTTATAATTCACCAATAATTTTACTACAAGGAAATGATAACTTGTTTTCTAGAACTCTTTCAGTTTTTTTCATAGCTATGAGATTTATTCCTAAAACATGAATCTTGCTGACTGCTTCTCTGTATAATCAGGAGGACATCAAATATGTTTCAACATCACAACTAGGAACACATTAACTCTTGAAGTAGCTCAAACTCCAGATTCTTAACATCTCTGTTTTATTCTTTTTATTTTTCTTCATTCTAGCGCTCTTTTTTTCCCCAGAAGTAAATGAGAGCTTTCTTATGCTTAGGGACACTAAATAGCACTGCCAAATAAAATTTGTTGGCCATTTTAAACATCAAGATAACCAACAGAAAGAACAAATATGTGAAAAATGTGACAATAATTGGAACATAAAATAGTCACTTTTCTATAAAATGATAACTGAAATCATAAAGTGGTTACTTTGTTAACCTCAGTGGGAAAATTCTTAAATGGAGGCAAAAAGCACACTGATTATTGCTTTTGAAGTTCAAATAAATGTTAGCAAAATGAATTTAAAAGTACTAAATGTAGGAATGAGGTCTGACTTATTTATTCTGCTTCCATTGATTTGGGTCAAATACATCAATCAATACTGTATCCTCTTTTGTGCATTAGCCCTTATCATATTTAAAGAGAAAAGTCATAGCTTACGTTTATTGTGTATTTGACAGTTGTCAGACACATTTTCTTGGGAATTTATATGTGATTATTCATTAGATCCTCACAATAGTTCTGTGAAGAAGAAATACAATAATCATCTCTATTTTACAAAGATGTAAACAAGTACAAAAAGGTTCAAGTATTTGCTCAAGTTACATGATCAGCAAGTAGTATAGATGGAATGAAATCCAGGCCACTTCCTTCAAGTTTGTTCAGTGAAGCTTGACTGTACAACTAACATAATTGCCAGCACGATCCCAGCACCAGTTTCCTAGACATTCCCAGTAACCTAGTCTCAAATCATCCATGTTTTGATAGCGAGGTTCTGTTTCTGAAGCCATCTAAAAGTGAAAAAAATCTTGCATTTATAGAACATGGTCTTGGCTCCTTGGCAAAACTCTTTTCAGGGTTTTGTCCTGCACTTATATTGTGGAGAACATGAGTGGCATATGAAACTTGTTATCATTTACTGGACAGATGTTGTTGAGGACATTGCTGTCTATATTACTCAGTGTTTCCACTCTGAAAAGCCACATGAGTCATTCCTTCCAGGCGTAGTACAGGAAGAGCCTGAGTATTTTGCATACTTTTCATTTTTAGCTCAGGATAACATGAGTCAGATTAATAACCATATTTTCTAAATGGATGCATGGAAACTCTAGAACTCTCAAATCATGTATCTGCAACATTATACACAATCATTAAAACTTGCATTGCAACATAATCATTACATGTTTTCAGTTTGCTCTTAATTCTTCCTTCTATTTCAATTCCTAATTCTCACATGTATTTGTACAAGGCATCTCAAAACAATTAGAGGATGGAAGAGAAGATAGGCTTCTAAATAAGTGAATATAAATTAATTTCACTTGAAGCCTCCTCATTTTCCTAGTCACTGTCTTCTAATACATTCTGATTGGAACACACAATGTTAGAAGTGGCATCTAAAACTGCATCTGAAGTTCTAGATGTGCTCTACCAGTACACCTGGACTTGTTCTCACTTGCATTGATCTTCTTTTGATTAAAATTGGCATATAGTCTGCTTCTAAGCTTTCTTAATGCACTATGTTGTGGTATCCTAGTAGTTTATAAAATTTATAAAGATATTTTGGATAAATTCCTAATTAAGCATATGTATTTCAATAAAGCCTTGTTTTATCCCCTTATCCATTTGTTTCTACAAATAATTTAGTTAAATTCAAGTTCTGAAATTTATTTTTAGGTTTATCGGGTAAATCGTAAACAAGACCAGAGTGACTACATTTCCTAAGAGAGAGAAGATGAACAAGTTTGGGTGTGAGTGGAGTTACACTTGCAAAAATTATGCTCCAAAGCAAGCAAGAACACTGACTCATAATGGTTATCAGATTAGCAACACCATCACATCAAGTTAAATTGTAGAAACTCATATTACTCATGATTGATGAATTTGCTGTTTGTTAACGTCTTCTAGAACTGTAAGTTCATTACTGTGGAATATAGAAAAGCAACAAGAAATCTTAAATATTCAACAGGATCTGAATGTGATAGAGTTAAAAAGGTAAAATTCCCCTATGAGCGTATACATGTTAGAACTTTTAAAAATAATCCTAAAAATATCATTAAGGAGAAAGAACTGAGAACTGATGGCTATTTATATCATAGAAAGGATCATTTAAGCAAGTTGTAAAGTAAAACCTAGTTTGGTTTCAATATAAATTAACTTTATTTTATTAAGGATAATTTACATCCCAGAAGAAAAGGGCCATATTGGTGAGGCTTTAAATTCAAGAAGCATTAAATTTATTCATGTTAAAAGAAGTGGTTTTCTATTTATCCATTCTCCAAAAGGGAATAATTCACATTTTTGTTTACATAAATATGAATCTAGTGTTCAGTATAGTTAAAGAGGAGATCATGGACTAATTTCTTTAACTTTAAAAGTATTTTGTAGGAAATAGGTAAAGATAGAAATAGGTAGATATACATATATAACTATATACACACACATTAAGATCAGGACTTTGTAAGTAAAAAATATTTAACAATGCTGGGCACAGTGGTATAAGCCTGTAGTTCTAGGACTTGGGAAACTGAGGCATGTGATGGGAAATTCAAAGCCAGCCTGGACAACTTAGAGAGACTGTCTCAAAATAAAAATTAAAAAGGTCTGGGAAGGTAACTCAGTCATAAAATACCCCTAGTTCAATCCCCAATACTGGAAAAAAAATATGAGACAAAATTCTCATTTTTCTGGAGAATCAAGAGAGCAAAATTAACTAAAAATATGATTTTATATTTAAAATATGCTTAAAATATAATTCCCCAGAATTCCCTGAATCATAAGCATTTTAATTTTGCTTTTTTCCCTAAGAATACTGACTTTTAAGCATTCAGATTTTTTTGGGGGGGTGCTGGGGTAAGCCTTCAAATTTAATGAAGGAATATTAAAAGGAAACTAAAATTGATTTAAAGTCATAAGGAAGAAAACCACCAGGTACAGTGGCACATGCCTGACCTCCCAGCAGCTCAGGAGGCTGAGGCAGGAGGATCAAGTTCAAAGCCAGCCTCAGCAAAAGCAAGACACTAAGCAATTCAGGGAGACTCTGTCTCTAAATAAAATGCAATTTATAGGACTGGGAATGTGACTCAGTGATTGAGTGCCCCTGAGTTCAATCACCAGTAAAGTCATAAGGAAGAAAATCTATGTTACAATAATCAGAAATTTTTATTTTGTGGCACATTGTGCCACCCAATAATTCTGACATTTGTAAATGTGCCCATATAAATCAGTTCTTTACATCTCACATAGAGAAAAAAGTATTTCCCTGAATTGATTGTATTCATAGGTGTAGACTGACATTGTTATATGCATTTCTGAACCCCACATTTTGAATTGTATTGATGGCTAAAATTCAGTTACAAAGGGAAGGTGTCACCTTTCTGAATTCATATTATCATACTGAGTTAATTAATATTCTTGTCTACTTCAAAAGTGCTAATAACTGTAAGCGCTCCACAAAATATTTGTGACAACATGGAAAGGCTGAATATAATTCTTCCCAGTCAGATACAATCAAATATCCTCTGGGCAAGGGTGAGGTCTCTTTGTCAGGACACAAGAGCACCTGCCCCTGCCCCCCAGAAAAAAAAAAAAAAAAAAAAAAAGGACATGCAGCAATGCCACATTAGCTGTACCAAGTCTTTATTACTAGTAATGATGGTATATTTGGAGTACTGCTTTGCTTATAAACACATTTGAATTAGTAGTAAAATATAAACAATATTTAAAAATCCCTGGTAACACAATAAAAAGATAACATGTTTAAAAGCATGCTTTTTAAGAAAGTGTTGTGTACATTAAGAAAAAGTAGACACCTTATCGATTTTGAAGATAATATTTTATTTACTTAGTTTCTATTTCTATTTTGTATTAAGCATACTTTACATCTCAAACTGGTTACTGAATCAGAGAGGAAAAGGAGTTGGAGGAAGAATATCATCACAAAACAAGAGCTATTGCTGGGTGTGGTATCACAGATCTGTAATCCCAAAAGCTCTGGAGGCTGAGGCAGGAGGAACACAAGTTCAAAGCAAGCCTTAGCAATCTAGTGAGGGCCTGAGCAACTCAGTGAAACCATGTCTCAAAATAAAATTTAAAAACAGCTGGGTATGTGGCACAGGGGTTCAAAGCCCCTGGGGATTAAATCCCTGGTAAAAAAACAAACGAACAAACAAACATGGGCAGTCCTATTGGAATTAGAATCGAAACAATTCAATAATCATGTAGGTAGGAATCACTGCTGGAAAAAATGGTAATAATATTTAAAAGTAGTATTCTTGAGAGTTAAAGTTAGGGAATGAAGCTACCATATATGAACTCCATGAATATTTGTTGAGGGTCTGTGTGGTGTCCGAGACACTATACTAACTGACGAGGTTCCAGAAGCAATCAACTCAGGCACTGTCACTGCTTTTGAGACACAGAATATATATTAGAAAATTAAAGGAGCCAAGCACAAGGCCCTGGGTTCAATCCCCAGTACCGCAAAAAAAAAAAAAAAAAAAAAAGAAAGAAAGAAAGAAAGAAAATTAAAGGAGCATTAAAAATTCAAACTTCCATGAAAATCAAAATATTTGACAGGGAAGTCATTAAAGTAAATAAAACTTCATAAATGTCACCAATTTTTTTTTGTAATTACAGTAGTTTCTAGGAGAAATTCGACAGTCTTTAAAACCCTAGCTTAATTCCCTGTATTTGCAGTGCCACTATTATAACATCAAGAGTTATTGTATCTCTCTGTGCCTTTTATTTTTCCATCTGTCAAATTACCCAAGTGACTCATATCACTTAACAATTCTCCAGGGTGTAATGAGCTGGGCCTATTCTTCAAAGAGCTTTGAAAATATTTTTTTTATTGCTGTCACAGTTTGATACTGCTACAAGTTGAAAAACTTTATTGCTGTACTATAATTAATATGAATATCAACATATAAATAGACATCATTCTATTAGTCAAATAGATATTTCCAGCTATAATATTTATTATAAGTAAAAATTCTAACCAGTTGCTATGTAAATATTTGTACATACTTTACTTGTCTGATTAGTTTATGTGAAACTCCTCTGGGTACTAAAACAAATAATACACAATATTTGTTTCTTTCTCAATACTGCATCTTTGTTTAATATCTTCTGTAATATATAGGTTGATGAAGAATTATATGCATATTTCACTCAATTAATATATATTTGGTGCTAGCACATATAACCTGAGTTAAACCCATGGGAAGAATACAAAGGAATGTAAAAATGATTTTGTGATCTAGCAGTTAAATTTTTAACTGAAAAAAATCAAAAAATGAAACAAAAGGCATATTAAAACCATATTATATAGTATAATAAATATATAATACAATAAAATTAATGAATATCACAATATACAGAAAATAAAATGTATTTATTAATTTCCATAGGTATAGAACTATCTGGTTTGTTGACTGTAGTTTTTAGATCTTCCCTTATGTTTTACTTAAGTGTGAATTTTATTGTGGTTATTTTTTGAAATGTACATAATCCATATTTGGTTTAGTTAACTTTGTCTTAGAACTTCATTACAAAAATTATATTGTATTGCTTATGGTTTCTATTGGTCACCCAGGTTTTGCCTTTGTATTTGGAAGCTTCCTAACTCTGTGCATGTGTGTATGTGAGCATGTATGCCTTTGTTTACTGTATGAGTGAGCTCAGGTATCAAATCCTGAAGAGATGAATTTATCATTTGTTTAAAAACTAGCTTTAACAATTGACCTAAAATCTTCTTATATGATTAGTGGAAGCTGACTTCTGAGTAGGAAAGTTTATGTGGAACAGTAAGATTAGAAAGTTACCTTTTGATAGTAGGTCAAAGTAAAAGTGCTACAGACATCATGGTTTCCTATTGTAATACTATTTATCCTTCTCCATTTAAGGACACATCTTTGTCACAATATCTCTGTTAGCAAATCCCAGAACCATATCATAATCAAAAGTAGGAAGAAAAGATTTCAACTAACCAACATTTGCTCATGATCTAAATCCATGAAGATCCTCACCTTTTTGTATTTTAGTAAATATGACACCATGTTCAAAATTGCAACATACTTCACCTTAGTTTTATTTTATGACAATTCCTTACTATGATTATAAAGGACCACCAAAATAAGTAGGGTGAGTTATTTCTAGGAAGGTAAGATTATAGATAAATCTACCTTTTCATGTGTTGGGCTTCTTGTATCTTTTCTGTTTCAGGTTTAGTTTGTGTAACTCATTATTCCCTAGTAGTTAACACGTAAAAAAAGAATGTTATTCACACATTGAAATATTTCAATGTGATAGTAAGTGTGACAACTTGACTGGTATGCTCAGATAGACAGTGAGACATTATTTAGTGTGTGTGTGTGTGTATGAGAATGTTTTAAAAGAAAAGATTAACCTCTGTCACCAATGTGGATAAGCCCAAATAGTAGCCCAAATAGTGCAAAGGGGCAGAGAAAGGGTGAATTCTCTTTTCTTGAGCTCCTGGTTCCCAGGGCTTATCCTTGGGACTGAACTACACCTAATATCCTGATCCTGCAACTTGCATTCAGCTTGCTCTGGGACTTGTCAGCCTCCATAGAAACAATAGCCAATTCCAATCAGGCATTTTCTCTTATATAAATGTTTATATCCTGTGTGTTCTGTTTCTCTGTAAAACCCTGATGAATACAGAAAAGTAGCTTATGATATATATGACACATATTGATATGTATGATATATATTTGGTAATTTTCCACATACAACCTATACCAAATGTCTACATTTTTGCATAGATTAAAAGATTTTAACTTACTTTCTTCATGATTGGGTTGGAATTTTTACTTATTATTGTTTGTGTAGATAATTTATGTGTGTGACATGTTTAACACTTTACAAACATTTAAAAGATACATTTTCAGAGATACTTAACTTTTCAGTGCCTTTTAACCTCAGACAGAGATGGTCTCCAACTTATGATGGTTTTAATTTTAGGATAATTTTGGCTTTAAATTGTGTGAAAAAACAACCCACCCCCATTGGGGACAGCGGAATCTTTACTGAGTGTTATTGATTCAGATGTTAATCCTTTTTGGAAACACCCTCACAGACACACCCAGAAATAATGCTTCACCACCTAGTTGGGCATGCCAGTCAAAACTGTCACATTTTCTATTACAGAGAAATGTTTCAGTATGAGAAAGTGGACTCTAAATTTTGAATTTTGATCTTTTCTTAAGCTAGTAATATACAATCTGATATTCTTGTGACATGGGGCAGTGGTGGCAAGCTATAGCTTTCAGTCAACCCAGCAATCATGAAGGTAAATCACAAACACTACTGTGTACTCTGTTGTTAAGCTATGGTATTTGGTAAGTTAGATGTATTAAACATATTTTTTACCATATTTTTATTTTATGATGAATTTATCAGGTCATTCCCTATCATAAGTTAAATAGCTCCTGTATTAATAATTTATTATATTCTGTTTTATGATGCTACTTCTTTAAAGAGTTTGTTCTTTGATGAGCAACATTTTTATGAGTTTGAAGACAAGGAGATTGGAATTCTGTAAGGCAGATTTGATAGACTGTAAGTATTAACAACAATCAAATAAGAAAAATGTTTTTCTTAATGGATAATAAGCATCATAGACTATTTAGGACAATCCTTAACATATACAATGCTTCTATTACTGCCATCATGTGTTTGTTGGAAATACTAATTTTCCTTAACTGCTTTGCAGATCCTTCATGCTGATCAAGTTCCCTTGGCTGAAGATGGGATGTGACAGTGGATACAGAACTAGCCAAAGTGCTGAAGATTAATCCCAGATCAGAGCTGAGCTGTCATATGGAATTTCTCCAAGTACTGAAATTCTCATCTCTCAGACATTCTTAATCTTTGATGATTTTTGAATAGCCTTCCCTGAATCAAATTTTATCTTTCTAATCTTAATTCATAAAGAGAACCTGAATTTGAGGCTATTTATAACTGTCAACTGTGATAATATTATTGGAAATAGTCTTTTAATATTTTATTATTTTCCTTGGGTAAGAAGTTGCAGTTATACAATAAACTATGTCTTAGGTACTAAGCAACTGTGAATGTTGCCAACTACATAATAGGCCAGAATATCAGATACCTATTTGATCATAGTTTCATTTCTTAAAAAATGGTTTTCTGAGACAGTGGTATTATAACAAATAAAACTATAAGGAAATTATATACTTTACTAAAAAAAGTTATGAATAAAACTATTTTCTTCTATATCTAATATATTATTAATATCTTTCAAGTAATCTTTATCAAAAGCTAAGATTTGTGATGACATCACCCAACAAATACAATAAACCCAGAAGAATAGCCTAATAGCTCAGATCAACACAATCTTATTGTAAAAATCTTCAATGCTTTATATTTCAGTTCTATTTAGTATTGAAAGAGCTGGTGCCAATTTAATTTTCAGTTTCTGAGTTCAGTAAAACAATAAGAAAAGGAAGTGAAATCAATATGGCAAACTAGTTCAAAAACAAGGTTCATATAAAATTAGAGAATAGCATGGAAAACGGAAAGTTCTCAACTGCACAGAACAGAAATCACTCCAGGGAATATCTGTTCTTACTCTGACCGTAGCTTCTTGCCCCAATTCTCTTGAATAGCTAAACTCACTCTTTCCTTTAGCATACTCTGGGGAAGCTGCCACTCTACATGGAGTCTTGGCTCAGGGAAACAATGGTAGGCCATTCTCATTTGGAACATAAGAAAATTTCATCTTTCAAAATGTCTTATTTGTTCCTCTGTATCAGATAACTATTTCACTTGTAGGTCACCAAGGTATGAGATTAGCAGTTATGAAATTTACTGTTTACTCACAGCACTGATGTACTCAGTACGTAACAACTTTGAAATGTATAATTTTATTGAAAAAATAGAATAAATAATATTATTTTCTGTCCTTCCTTTATGTATTTAATCTCAGCAATAGTAGTCAAGTATATATTATTGCACTTTAATAATTAAATTTTAGTAATGGCATATATTATATTTATAGTATATTATTTTGTACTATGATGTATACATTATTAATATATTTATATTACTGTTTTAGTCAGCTTTTTCACCTCTGTGACTGTAAGACCTGACCAGAACAATTGTAGAGGAGGAAGAGTTTATTTGGAGGCTTGTGGTTTCAGAGATCTTAGTACATAGAAGGCTAACTCCATTCCTTGGGGCTCTAGGTGAGGCAGAACATCGTGGCAGAAGAGTGTGGTAGAGGGAAGCAGCTCACATGATGATCAGAAAGCAGACAGGGAGAGACTCCACTCTCCAGATGAAAAAGAGATCCCCATAGCCACACCCTCAATGAACCACTTCCTCCAGCGACACTTCACTTGCCTCCTGTTACCACTCAGTTTATCCCATGAGGGATAGGATCACTGATTAGGTTAAGGCTATAACACAATCATTTTCTCCTCTAAACCATCCTACATTGTCTCACATGTGAGCTTTTGAGTGACACCTCACAACCAAACCTTAACAATTACAACATATTAAAATATGTCATATTATATAATTATAATCATCATTAGTGCCTTATTTGTTTGCCCTATATTTAAAATCATCACATTATTGTTATTGCATTAAATGTCCTTATCATGCACTTTCCATATGCTAGCCACCAGAATATGTAGTATTCAGAGTCTGATGTTATTTTCAAAACTACATCTAGCTGACACTACCATTTTTAAGAGAAGGAAATTGAGATTGAGATTAATTTATTTGCCTGGAAAGTGGAACAACTAGAATTCAAAAGAAGACAGATCTAAATATAAAATTATTTCAGTGGACACATCATTATCTTATACATTTACACTTTACATCCTTCTGAGAAATTCCAAATATTATACAAATCTGTACTTTACAGGACTATATTTAAACTCCCAAATGACTTCCAACCCATAAATGGTACTATCTTAGGGCATCACCAAAACAATCATAATTATTTTAGATGACACATACATACTGTTCATGCATTCTAAGGTAAATTTATAATATATCCGTGCACAACCTCACAATGTTTTCATCAAACACGGGTCACATATACAACGGTGGTCCTGTAAGTTTATAATGGAGCTGAAACTTCTTATCATCTAGTAATGTCATAGCCATCCTTATGTCACAGCACTACACATGATCACATGTTTGTGGCAATGGTAGCATAAAACAAGTCTATGGCACCATTAGTCATATAAAAATGCAGCATGTGCAATTATGTACAGTACTTAATACCTGATAATGATAATAAATGACTTTTACTGGTTTACACATTTAATAAATTATGCTGCATAATTTTAGAGTGTACTCCTACTTATATTAAAAATAGTTTACAGCAAAACAGTATGTCATACAATCACAGCAGCAACTTCAGACATTTCATATTTACCTATGTCTCTGATTGCTTAGTTTTCTCTTGTGTTTGATTTAGCCTCATATTTTTTCATCATGGCCCTAGAAGTAATAGGTTATTCCATACATATGTGTATTCTATACTTGTGTGTGTATATATATACATATATATATATAAATATAATCATAGTCTGAGTGTATAGCAGGATTTAATATAAGTGTCTATGTGTATACATTGTTTTTTGCATAATAAGTAATCACCTATTTCTCGGTACATATCCTCATTGCTAAGTGATGCAAAACTGTAATGAAACTGTTTCCAACAGCTTAATTCACCAAGGAGAAAAATAGAGAGATATTAAAACGATTCAGCATCATCTCTTCTTATATTCCAAATTTCAGTTGATAATAGAGTAGGAAAAGCAAGCTAATTAAAGTTGATAATTGAATTAATTATTTTAATGCTGAAATGACAGCACTGACGGTCTGTCACCAAATGTCACTCTAAAAGAGTTTATGAAACTATTATAGTTAATGGAAAAGAATGTGGGAAATGTGTAACAAGTGCTGTCAACTCTGTATAATCTCAATGCTGAGCTTGGCACTCAGGTGTTAGAACATTGAGTAATCAACGGAAATAAAAGCCTGGATCTCTTTCTACTGAAAATGCAACCCAGGGATAGAACCAGGAGGTGGGTTAATTAAGCTTGGTGGGGGTACACAGCACTGAACACCTTGTAGCTGTGCCTTCTGCTAGTCAGTATGTCACCAATAATATCAACTGGTTATAATTAGCAAATTATGTCCAAAATTATTCCTATCCTTTTCAAAGGGACAAATTTTATTTCTCTTTGCCACAACATTCTGGAGTTTTTGGAAATTCTCCTCCTTATTTTTTTTTTCCATACCCATAATTAAAGAGTCTCACATCTTCACAGAAGCAGGGAAACCCTTCCAAGAAGACTACTTTTGCAGTCTTTATTTAGTTTTGCTTGGTAATGTTCTGAGTGCTTAAATACTTTTGTTCATCTGAAAAACAAGGGTTTGCCATGTTCTGCCATATCTGAAAGGAGGCATTATATTTTAAATTTATTTCTTAAAATCTCAAAGTAATTCTAGCCAAATACCCCAGTGAATGCCAAGAGATCATGAGCACAAATATCTAATTCATGTAATTGTCTCACAGGCAGTATTATTTCAAAAAATGACATGCAAGTTCTGGGGAGAAGGGATTCAGTAATTTAAATGTAAAACTCCCTAATACAGGTAGCTAAGTCTTTCCAACCTTTAAATGTGCTGTGTTTAAAAAAAAGTTTAAACTGAGGTATAAAGATTAAAATTTCCATTATGCAATTACAAAAACAATAAGGATCACACTTGAGAAGACACTAAAGAACTACTCTTTTATTTTACTACTGAAAGGCACCTGTTCATTTAACTTCTAACAATGAAACATCTGTTTTACAACCAGTGTTAATAACACAATAACATCCCAGGAAATAATGAAGAAAAAAAAAGACATCTAAATATCAGATAATAGTGTTTTTCCATTTTGGAATAATCATCAATGAATACCTTGCTATTAGAGATTGTTCTTCCAAGAAAATGAATGTATTAAATTTTTTTTTTTTTGCTAATAGGTTTAGCATACCAGAGTTTACTTATACTCAGTGTGTATTATGGTAAAATGTAGTAGAAATAAAGCTTAATAATAATCTAGCATAACAATGGAAACATTTCCTTTTCAAAAATTAAATGAAAATGAATTCAATGGTAGTTTAAGAATTTTTCCAAAAAAAATCATAAATTCCCAATATTCTCAAATACCTATTCTGACATCTTTATATCTTTTTCTGTAGTACATAATTTCTGAAAATACTTTGTATTTTTACTTCTAAGAGTGCAAATTACAAAAATACCTATTTCACATATTAGGAATCAAACTTACAAAATATATTAAAACTAAATCCACAGATGGCAGAAATTAAAAAGCTCTAAGTTACATTTCATATCACTATCATGCAATTATTAACATTTAACTAGGAATTTCATTTCATCCTATAGTGATAAAATACTAGGGATAGTTTATCTAAAACCTTTTTTTTCCCAATATATTTCCTAATCATAAAAAGATAAGAAAATCCTAAAAAAATTCTAAAGGAAAAATAAACATTATAGGCATGTATACAAAACAGCATGCTTGTGGAATCCAATTAAATACACACTTGTATCAAATATTTAATACCAAATATTTCTGGTATATTCTAGAAGAAATATTTTTAAAATTTGAAAAAAAGTGCCTGTTTTTCCCCCAAGAAAAGTATTTAGATTTTTATATTTTAATAAGACCAAAAAGTAAAATGCAAGAGTAAAAATAATTTTAATTTGCATTAAATATCCAAAATAGTCTCACAAATAAGGTAATTACCAGGTGGAATACAAAAGATGGTTTAAGAGTTCTTGCCTTGACAAAACTTAAATTCTAATTAATGTCATTAAAGAAAGGCATATAAATCAATTATACAATAACACAAAGGAAAACAAATTATGATATTCAACCCATGCATAGTGCTACTCATAGTAAAAGAAGAGAGGACTGGCATAAACCTCCAAGTTTGCACAACAAAAGTAAGATGACATCATTTCAAAATATACATCTTCAAATTAAAAGATACTCATTTGATGAGAGATTATACTCTATTTAGGTATGAATTATCAAAATGTATAAATGCATCCTACAGTTATGTACAACTAATTAGAATAAAATTAAAAATTTTTTAATGATACTCATTTGAAATATTCTCTAAACACATATATGTAGTAGAAATGTGATTTTATTATAATTTTATAAAACACATTTTTTATTTCAGGTAATTAACCAAATGGACTGCCATATGGCCTTGAGTCAAGGCCGGACAGTTGCTAACACTGAGTATGAGCAATATCAGTGTAATATGTGGTAACCAAGATGTGTGATTATGGAAAAGATACATAAAACAATTTGGTATGAATTGTACCTCCAGGTCTCCATAAAATGCACACATGCAAGATAATATTATACTGGTTCACTAACAAAAAAATATATGGCTTTAAGTTAAAACCCTTTAATTTTTGTCTGTGGGTTTTTTTTTATTGTAAACAAATGGGATACATGTTGTTTCTCTGTTTGTACATGGAGTCATTACATGTGTAATCAAAAATTTACATAGGGTAATGTTGTTTGATTCATACTGTTATTTTTTTCCCTTCCCACCTACCTTTCCCACCCCTTTTCCCTCTATACAGTCCTTCCTTCATCCATTCTTACCACCTTCCTTAACCCTAACCCTAAACCTAACCCTAACACTAACCCCTCCCACCCCCATTATATGTCCTCATCCGCTTATCAGCGAGATCATTCGTCCTTCAGTTTTCTAAGATTGGCTTATCTCACTTAGCATGATATTCTCCAATTTCATCCATTTGCCTTCAAATGCCATAATTTTATCATTCTTTATGGATGAGTAATATTCCATTGTATATATATGCCACAGTTTCTTTTGCATTCATCAATTGAAGGACATCTAGGTTGGTTCCACAATCTGGTTATGGTGAATTGAGCAGCTATGAACATTAATGTAGCTGTATCTCTGTAGTATGCTGATTTTAAGTCCTTTGGGTATAGGCCAAATGGTGGTTCCATTCCAAGATTTCTGAGGAATCTCCATACTGCTTTCCAGAGTGGATGCATTAATTTGCAACTCCAAGCAATGTATGAGTGTACCATTTTCCCAACATCCTCCCCAATACCTATCGTTGCTTGTGTTCTTGATAATAGCCATTCTAATTGGGGTGAGATGGAATCTTAGGGTAGTTTTGATTTGCATTTCTCTTATTACTAGAGATGTTGAACATTTTTTCATATATCTGTTGATTGCTTGTACATCTCCTTCTGTGAAGTGTCTGTTCATTTCCTTAGCCCATTTGTTGATTGGGTTATTTGTATTCTTGGTGTAGAGTTTTTTGAGTTTTTTATAGATTCTGGAAATTAGCGCTCTATCTGAAGTATGAGTGGCAAAGATATTCTCCCACTCTGTAGGCTCTCTCTCCACATTGCTGATAGTTTCCTTTGCTGAGAGAAAGCTTTTTAGTTTGAATCTATCCCAGTTGTTGAATGTTGCTTTTATTTCTTGTGCTATGGGAGTCCTGTTAAGGAAGTCTGACCCTAAGCCAACAAGTTGAAGATTTGGACCTACATTTTCTTCTATAAGATGAAGGGTCTCTGGTCTGATTCCGAGGTCCTTGATCCACTTTGAGTTGAGTTTTGTGCAAGGTGAGAGATAGGGGTTTAATTTCATTCTGTTGCATATGGTTTTCCAGTTTTCCCAGCACCATTTGTTGAAGAGGCTATCTTTTCTCCATTGCATATTTTTGGCCCCTTTGTTTAGTATGAGAAAATTGTATTTATTTGGGTTTGTGTCCATGTCCTCTATTCTGTACCATTGATCTACCTGTCTATTTTGGTACCAATACCATGCCATTTTTGTTACTATTGCTTTGTAGTAGAGTTGAAGATCTGGTATTGCAATACCCCCTGCTTCGCTCTTGCTACTGAGGATTGCTTTAGCTATTCTGGGTTTTTTATTCTTCCAGATGAATTTCATAATTGCTTCCTCTATTTCTGTAAGGTACATCATTGGGATTTTAATTGGAATTGTATTGAATCTGTATAGCACATTAGGTATTATGGCCATTTTGACAATATTAATTCTTCCTATCCAAGAACATGGGAGATCTTTCCATCTTCTAAGGTTTTCTTGAATTTCTTTCTTTAGTGTTCTGTAGTTCTCATTGTAGAGGTCTTTCACCTCTTTTGTGAGATTGATTCCCAAGTATTTTATTTTTTTGAGGCTATTGTGAATGGGATAGTTTTCCTAATTTCTCTTTCTGAAGATTCATCACTTATGTATAAAAATGCATTGGATTTATGAGCATTGATCTTGTAACCTGCTACTTTACTGAATTAACTTATGAGTTCTAAAAGTTTTCTGGTGGAATTTCCAGGTTCCTCTAAATATATAATCATGTCATCAGGGAACAGGGATAGTTTGAGTTCTTCTTTTCCAACTCGTATCCCTTTAATTTCTTTGGTTTGTCTAATTGCTCTGGCTAGAGTCTCAAGGACGATGTTGAATAGAAGTGGTGAAAGAGGGTATCCCTGCCTTGTTCCAGTTTTTAGGGGGAATGCTTTCAGTTTTTCACCATTTAGAATGATATTGGCCATGGGCTTAGCGTAGATGGACTTTACAATGTTAAGGAATGTTCCCACTATCCCTATTTTTTCTAGTGTTTTGAGCATGAAGGGATGCTGTATTTTATCGAATGCTTTTTCTGCATCTATTGAAATAATCATGTCAATAAGTAAGTAAGTTAAGTCTGTTGATATGGTGAATGACATTTATTGATTTCCGGATGTTGAACCAACCTTGCATCCCTGGGATAAAACCCACTCGATCGTGGTGCACTATCTTTTTAATATTATTTTGTATGTGATTTGCTAAAATTTTGTTGAGAATTTTTGCGTTGATGTTCATTAAGGGTATTGGTCTGAAATTTTCTTTCCTCGATGTGTCTCTGTCTGGTTTAGGTGTCAGGGTGATATTGGTTTCATAGAATGAGTTTGAGAGGGTTCCCTCCTCTTCTATTTCATGGAATACTTTGAGGAGTATTGGAATGACGTCTTCTTTAAAGGTTTTGTAGAACTCGGCTGAGAACCCATCTGGTCCTGGACTTTTCTTTGTTGATAGGCTTTTGATGAACTCTTCTATTTCATTGCTTGAAATTCATTTATTTAAGTTGTGTATGTCCTCCTCGTTCCGTTTAGGTAATTCATATGTCTCTAGGAACTTGTTGATGTCTTCAAGGTTTTCTGTTTTGTTGGAGTATAGATTTTCAAAATAGCTTCTAGTTATGTTTTGTATTTCACTCGTGTCTGTTGTGATATTTCCTTGTTCTTTCCGAATTTTAGCAATTTGAGTTTTCTCCCTCTTTCTCTTTGTTATTGTGGCTAACGGTTTATCAATTTTGCTTATTTTTTCAAAGAACCAACTATTTATTTTGTTAATTTTCCGATTGTTTCTTTTATTTCAATTTCGTTGATTTCGGCTCTGATTTTAACTATTTCCTATCTTCTACTACTTTTGGTGTTGGTCTGCTCTTCTTTTACTAGGGTTTTGAACTGTAGTGTTAAGTCATTTATTTGTTGATTTCTACTTCTTTTGTTGAATGTGCCCCATGAAATAAATCTTCCTCTAAGTTCTGCTTTCATAGTGTCCCAGAGACTTTGATATGATGTGTCTTTGTTCTCATTTACTTCTAAGAATTTTTTTATTTCCCTCCTGATGTCTTCTGTTATCCATTCATCATATAATAGGGTATTATTTAGTCTCCAGATGTTGGAGAAGTTTCTGTTTTTTATTCTGTCATTTATTTCTAATTTCAATCCATTATGATCTGATAGAATACAAGGTAGTATCTCTATCTTCTTGTATTTGCTAACAGTAGCTTTGTGGCATAAAATATGGTCTATTTTAGAGAAGGATCCATGTGCTGCTGAGAAGAAAGTGTATTCGTTCTTTGTTGGATGGTATATTCTATATATGTCGGTTAAGTCTAAATTGTTGATTGTGTTATTGAGATCTATGGTTTCTTTATTCAATTTTTGTTTGGAAGATCTATCCAGTGGTGAGAGAGGTGTGTTAAAATCGCCTAGTATTATTATGTTGTGGTCTATTTCATTTCTGGAATTGAGAAGGATTTGTTTGACGTACATGGATGAGCCAATGTTTGGGGCATAGATATTTATGATTGTTATGTCTTTCTGATTTATGCTTCCCTTAAGCAGCATGTAATGTCCTTCTTTATCCCTTCTGACTAATTTTGGCTTGAAGTCCACATTATCTGAAATGAGGATGGATACTCCAGCTATTTTGCTGTGTCCATGTGCATGGTATGTTTTTTCCCATCCTTTGACCTTTAGTCTATGTGTATCTCTTTCTATGAGATGAGTCTCTTGCAGGCAGCATATTGTTGGATTTTTCTTTTTAATCCAATCTGCCAGTCTACGTCTTTTGATTGATGAGTTCATGGCCATTAACATTCAGGGTTATTATTGTGATATGATTTGTATTCCCAGTCATTTGACTCATTTTTATTTTTTGACATGATTTGGTTTCTCCTTTATTTGGCTATTCCTTTAGGCTAGTTCCTCCCATTGCTGATTTGCATTATTGTTTTTCATCTCTTCCTCATGGAATATTTTGCTGAGAATGGTCTGTAATGCTGCCTTTCTTTTTGTAAATTCCTTTAGCTTTTGTTTATCATGGAAGGATCTTATTTCATCGTCAAATCTGAAAGTAAGTTTTGCTGGGTATAAGATTCTTGGTTGGCATCCGTTTTCTTTCAGGGCTTGGTAAATGTTGTTCCAGGCCCTTCTAGCTTTTAGGGTCTGGATTGAAAAATCTGCTGATATTCTTATTGGTTTCCCCCTGAATGCAATTTGATTCTTTTCTTTGCGGCCTTTAAAATTCTGTCTGTATTTTGTATTCGGTCTTCATTTTGTATTTCTATAATAATGTGCCTTGGTGTGGGTCTGTTGTAATTTTGTATATTTGGAGTCCTATAAGCCTCTTGTACCTGGTTTTCCATTTCATTCTTCAGATTTGGGAAATTTTCTGATATTATTTCATTGAATAGATTGTTCATTCCTTTGGTTTGTTTCTCTAAGCCTTCCTCAATCCCAATAATTCTTAAATTTGGCCTTTTCATGATATCCCATAATTCTTGTAGATTCTGTTCATGATTTCTTACCATCTTCTCTGTTAGGTCAACTTTGGTTTCAAGATTAAATATTTTGTCTCCAGTGTCTGAGGTTCTGTCTTCCAAGTGTTCTATCCTATTGGTTATGCTTTCTATGGAGTTTTTAACTTGGTTTATTGTTTCCTTCATTTCAAAGATTTCTGTTTGATTTTTTTTTTCAGTATCCCTAACTCTTTATTGAAATGATCTCTTGCTTCCTGTATTTGCTCTTTTAACTGTTGATTGGTGTGATCATTTAATGCCTGCATTTGCTCTTTCATCTCCTCCTTCAATGCCTGCATTTACTCTTTCATCTCCTCGCTTGCTTCCCTGATTGTTTTACATTCTGAATTCCCTTTCTGACATTTCTTCTGCTGTGCTGTCATTCGGTTTTATTGATATAGTATCTAGGTTTGTTTGGAACATTTTCTTCCCTTATTTTCTCATATTGGTCAGATATCAGTGGGTCTCTGAGATATTGCAAATTTCCTCTATTGGCTTACAGTGTCCCTGTAGATTTCCAGTATATCACCTCCTAGCCTTCAGTAGGGAGCAGGGCTGCTTGGGGAATTCCCTGGCTGCCCCTTTCCTGGTCCCTGAAGTTGCCTGCGGGCCGGAGCTCACTGCTGGCTCCGGGACTTGGAGCTGGTTCTGTGCAGAAAGGCTCTCACTGGGGGGCCTGCTCCGAGAAGCTGGCCATGTGGAAGGAGCCCGCCGCTGGAGCGAGCAGGGTTACTTGGGGAAGACTCTAGCTGCCCTGCCCTGCTCTGAAGAGCCACCCCTGTACGGGCCTGCCGCCTGGGCCGAGCTTTACCCAGTAGGAGAGACACACCCCGTGGCTCTATTTTAGTCTGAGTCTCTCAATGCCTCCCCTTCTTGAATCCTGGGTTCTGGAGTGACAGGAGATGCAGTCACCCTCTAGTCCACCATCTTGGATCACCTGTGGAAAAAGCCTGCCGCCGGAGGGAGCAGGGATGCTTGGAGAAGTCTCTGGCTGCCCTGGCCTGGTCCCAGAGGCTGCCTGCGGGCCGGAGCTCTCTGTTGGCTCTGGGACTTGTGGCTGGCTCTGTGTAGAAAGACTCTCACTGGGCAGTCTGCTCTGAGAAGCTAGCCATGAAAGGACCCTGCCACCGGAGGAAGCAGGGCTGCTTAGAGAAGTCCCTGGCTGCCCTGTGCTGGTCCCTGAAGCTGCCTGCAGGCTGGAGCTCGCCACTGGCTCTGGGACTTGGAGCTGGTTCTGTGTAGAAAGGCTATTAAAATTGAAAATGCCTAAAAATGTAATAAATCTCTCACATAGATTAGTGAAAATTAAGAAAACTTGTAAGAATACAGCACGTATCACTTGTACACAAATTTAAAGCTGCTTAAACAAATGTTCAGTTCTGTTGCCTGAATTAATAAGAGGCAGAGCCCAATGTAAGCAGATGAAGACAATAATGTATAAAGAGATTATCAATACAATAGATAATTCATCCAATATAGCAATTGGTAGAACCTAATACAGAGGATTTTTAGTTGTTTTTCATCTGGAACCTAAATTTTTGTAATGGCATCCTAGTCTGTGTTTCCTTTTTAAGATGAGAAAACTCAGTGATATCCCAAAAGAGCAGATCACACCAGCATACCCCAAAAGGAACATGACCCAGAGCCCTCAGTGGAATAAGGAGAATGTTTCTATTTTCAAGTGCCCAAACTGGGCATTCATATTGTTCTTAGGATTTGCAAAGAAAATGTCTAAGAAATACATGAAAACACATATTAACACTTTCTCAGTTATAACTTATAAAGATAGTTAGAAATATTATTGTTTAATAGCTTTCATTAGATTGTTTTAAATTAATATATAAATATATTGCCACAATATTTACTATACTTCATTTAAAGATAAATTAATGTCAGCAATAAAGAATGAATTTATATGTAAATACATGATACACTTAATATAGCATTTCTATAAATGTGCTAAAACAGCTACTCCACAATTCTAAAAATGGCAAAACTTGACGGAACTTAAATTAAATTGGATGATATTTCTAGATCCTTTCATCACTATTAAACAAGTCTTTGTGTTATAAAAAGCACACATACATACTCACACAAGATTTAATAAACCACAAAATAGAAAATAAATAACTAGACAAGCTCAACAACTCAAAAATAGACTAAGGTCTCCAAAATGGAAAATAACCCAAATACTCCTTATATTTAGTATTTTAATATATGTTTGATTGTTTGATGTTAGAAAAATATATGAAAGTAGATATTACCTCATGTACTCCATACAAAGGCAAGAGATTCTTTTTACATTGTCTGCTGATGAGAGAACACATAAACTCTAAATTATGAGTGTTTCTTACTGTCCACTCACACTGAAACAACATAACCCTTTGGCTCTGTTTTAGTCAGCTTTTTCTCTGCTGTGACTAAAGGATTCAACCAGAAAAAATTTAAAGGAGAAAAAGTTTATTTGAGGTCTCACAGTTTCAGAGGTCTTATTCCATAGAAAGCCTGCTTCATTCCTCAGTGCTGTAGGTGAAGCAGAACATCATGGCAGAAGAGTGTGGTAGAGGGAAGCCGCTCACATGATGATCAGAAAGCAGAGAGACTCCACTTTCCAGATACAAAATACATACCCGTGGACCTGCCCCCAATGAACCACTTCCTCCAGCCACACTCCACCTGCCTTCAGTTACCGTTCAGTTAATTCCATCAGGGATTAATCTTCTGATTAGGTTAATGTTATAACCCAATCATTTCTCCTCCAAACCTTCTTGCATTATCTCATATGTGAGCTTTTGGGGAACACCATATCTAAACCATAACAGGCTCTCCTTTTCCTCTGCAGCAATACTTTGGCAAGAAAGGCAAATCTTCTAACACAAGAAAAACGACCCAAAGTTTGCCAGCCATGAGGTGAATGTCCTTATGGAATATAAAACTAAAATGGCAAGTGTTTCAAATTTTTTTTATGTCAATTCAAATTCTGAAGTAAAATGAGCAGAGTTCAAAACATCTAAATGATATGTAAATACTTTAGTCAATGTCAGTTAAATAAAAAATATTTCATAACATTAAGATAATATAATAACTTCTACTTCTACTTCAAAGCCACTAAATGGCTAACCAGCATTGATCTGTCTATTTGCATGTGTGTTTATATTTTCTTATATATGTTACAGTTTTTCAAACAATATGCATAAGCAAATATATGTGAACAAATGGCAAATATAAAAGTCATATGCAGATATTGTCCCCCCAAATTTTGGTTTAAGTGTATTAACTTGAATAAGAATATATAGAAAAGACAAGCTCCTGTTTTCTTGTTACCAATTAAAAGCATTTGCAAAATTGATCATTTCCTGAAATTCTTGAGGTGAAAAAGGAAGGTTTCTAATCAAGGACATAAACACAAAGCAAGTAAATTAAGGATTCTTAATCCCAACTGTGATCTTAATTTTTAATTTATTTTCACCTAAATTACATATGCCTTTATGTAAATCAATTTCTTCAGCTTTAAAAAGGTCATATTAATTGTACCAATTGCCACTTACAGAGATAATTTGCCACTTCATGTCAGTTGTGTTTTAACATAAATCTTGAGAGTTCAGTGTAAAACTTAATAAATAGTATCACTATCTATAGGAGTTTCTTGTTTTAATCCAGATTCTAATTATATTTGGCAATAATAATAATGTACCCATATACTTTTTCTGAAACATGACCAGACATTTTTTTAATTCAGGATTTGGGGAATTCAAAAAAGTTAAATGGTGCATATACCATGTCTGGAGTCTTGGTCTATAATTTGTAATTAAACTCATCAAAACACCTGAAGTGACAAATATATTATTTACTCTATGTTAGTCATGCTGTATAGGTCTATTATTTTTAAAGCATTTTGGATTTCAGAATTGTGGGCCTTTACCGCATTTATTTACTATTTGTTAAATCTCCATTTAATTCTCAAAATAGTACTAAATGCTAGGATTATTAGTCACACTTTAGTCACACTCAATATCGATGAGGATATTGAGTTTCAGGGAGAATACTAAGCTGTGGGTTCTAAGGCACATTTGTCATTTTTCTACAAAGTCGTGCTTCCTCAGAAAGGAAAGTGAAGAAACATGGATATGAGTGACATTTTGTGTTCCTCATCAAGTGGAGGTGGAAAAAATCCCAAACCTCTTCTCACATTTCTAAATCATAAGGATGAAACTATCACATTTGTACAAAATATTGTAACTATGATAAAAAGTATGCAATATTTTTGGCCTTAATCAACTTCAGGTTCAATTCCTGAGGAAATTAACTGATCTTATTCCCAATAGGCATCTCCTATTCTGGAGAGCGTGCATTCTGTTCTTGGAAAACAAGAAGCTTGAATCATCATCCCAATTTTCTTCTTAAAACACTTGACATTTCAGTAAGGAAATGCATAACAAGAAAGGTTATATGTTGCAACAATAATTTGGAACTAGACTAGGGTGAGTTTAAATATCAACTTATTGGCCACATGTAATGAGTAACTACTAAACTGTAATTCCTTAAAATGAAAAGTGGGGATAGTACCAGCTACCCAAAAGCATTCTTGTATAGAAGATGAATCATTTTATCACTTCATTCTTTTTTTCCTCTCTTTTAATTTTTTTTTTTATTTTTACAGACTACATTTTGATTCATTGTAAACAAATGGGATACATCATTTCGTTTCTATGGTTGTGCACAATGTAGATTCATACCATTCGTGTAATCATACATGTATATAGGGTAATGATGTCTCTCTCATTCCACCATCTTTCATAACCCCGCCCCCTCCTCCCTCTCATTCACTTCATTTCTTAAGAAGAAGCAGCAAGGAATTATAAACACCTCAGGGTCTCTCATGCGGGTGAAGTCAGGCTGCCTGTTGGCATGAACTGTCATCATCTCAAGGCTCATCTGGGGCTGAAGGATCAGCTTCCAAGCTTATTTGTGGTGTTGGTGGAAGGTCTCAGCTCCTTATAGGATGTCAGATTAAGAGCCTCAGTTTCCCTCTGAGTGTTGGTTGGAGCCTTCCCCAGTTCTGGTGCTACAAGGACTTCTTCACAGGTCCATAGAGCACCTCATACAGAGAATGCACAAGACAGAAACCAGTCTTTCATAACCTAAACCCAGAAGTGCATAATGTCACTTTCACAATAAGCTATTGGATACTATGACAAAGTGGACTACAAAGAATATAAATTCTAGGAGACAGGAATTATCCTGGACTCCCTTGGAAGCTGTACCTCAGCAAATATTGAGCAAATAAAACCCTCTTTATATTTGGAAATCAAATGAGATAAGATGTAAACCACTTATCAGTACATTTCATCTATTGGTTCTCAATAAACAACATTTCTTTCATTTTTTGAGTAATGTAATATTAAATGAGAAATAATCTGTCTAAAATATTTTCTATTTTTATGAGATCTATTTTGCTATTTTTAAAGTAAAATAATGAATAAAATGTTGAATTGTTGGAATAATTTCCATAATAACCTTTTGACAATCCAAATTAGATTTATCATTTTATCATTTTATCAGCCCACATTTTAAAACTATGATATATTGAA
Source organism: Sciurus carolinensis (assembly GCF_902686445.1). Lineage (NCBI taxonomy): Eukaryota > Metazoa > Chordata > Mammalia > Rodentia > Sciuridae > Sciurus > Sciurus carolinensis. Next base: position 57,575,229 of record NC_062220.1, read on the forward strand.
GGGATTTGTTTCTAGCCATTCTCATCTCTGAGTGTATTTTTTCTTAACACTAGATATCCTAGTAACATCCATCTAATCAGACACACAAAAGTCACAAGACATGGAAGTTCTCTCACATACCTTGCAAGGCGATCAAGTAAATGAAACCAAGTGAGCGCAGTAATATCGATCCATGTGCTGGGCAGTATTAAAGCTTCACTTTTCTTATCTTTCTATGAAAGCATTAATGTAAATAGAATTTCTATTTTTCATATGCTAATAAGTCATCTTGTACACTTCCCTGCATGTAACTATATATTGCTGATCTCCAAATTTATTTCCATGTCCTTCACTCATCAATTGATAGAATTAATTTTTTTTTCATCTTCTACTTAGAAGCAGCACTGAACTTTAAAAAAAAATTTTTTTTTTTTTTTGGTACAAGGGATTGAAGTCAGAGGTGCATTATCATAAAGCTACACCCCCAGTTCTTTCTATATTTTATTTTGAGACAGGATCTGGCTAAGTTGCTTAGGGCCTTGTTCTGTTGCTGAGGGTGTCCTCAAACTTGCCATATTACTGCCTCATCCTTCTAAGTTGCTGGGATTAAAGGTGTGCATTGTGTAGGTTATCAAGAGTCCAAGCAGGCTAGTTGGTGAACTAGGCTTCAGTCTCAGGGAGAAAATTTAAGTCAAATCAGGACAGAAAGAAGGAAAGCTCATTCGTATTGCAGAGGCAGACACTGTCCTTGCTGACAGAATGGGAAGGATGCATTGCCTCAGCAGATACAGAGCTCGGACCATCAAACCCAAATTATTATTTAGAGTAAATGGACTGGTTGGAGTCTCCACTCAGCGTAAATATAGGATTTACTGTAACTTGTCTACCTTTATGAAGATCAGTATTATTTGTGATAAAACTTCAAGAGAGAGTGATCAGAGAACTTGCAGCTGGATACAATACAAAAATCAGAGCAGTATGAACAAAAATATAATAGAAACTCATTATTTTAATAGTAATTTTATCTCCAAAACACAAAGGATATTAATGCTAATTGCTAATGGTAGAGCTGAACTCCCCTCCCACATATTGTATGATGACTATCATAGAAATTGCAGAGAACGGGTTAATGCATATAACTCATAACTGAATAGGAACAATATATCCAGGTTTTGAGGATGCTGGTTTCTAGAAAGGGAGAAATGTAAACACAAATTACATAATTAGATATGCCAGCCATACCTTGGAGGTCTGAATCTGACTGCAAAATAATTAGCTTAAGTACTTATTTGAATTATTTTTGAATAAGTGCATAGTTCAAAGTGACTGTTATTTGCTTGTTCCAGGAAACACAGTTGAAATTTGGGAATACAAGAATAAAGGGTATTTTCCAACTGTTGCTAACTGATAGAATAATCTAAAATTGCTTATGCTCAGATATTTGCTTGCCTATTTTCATACTTTTATTTTTTTACTTTGACTTTTTCATGAAATGGTAAGGAAAAGAAATTCAAATTCACAATAATTGTTCTATCAGGCATTTAACATGATACCTTATTTAAGTGAGGGAACCTTATGATAAAGTAAGCCTTTTTATGCCTACTTTGCAAATGAGGAAAATTAAATTCTGATATATTAACAAAATTGCCTGAGGTCACACAATAACAGAAAAAAAATAGGTTAGCCTGTCTCTAAACCTCATGTTTTTAATCCTCTACTTTCCTGGCCCTTAGAAAATTTGTACATGATTATCAGAATATATTTTGTATCAAGTGAATTTAGTAAATATTCCTCATTAAATAAAATAATTAAATACATCATTTAAAATATATTTTATAAAATGTTAAAATAGAATTAGCTATATTAAAAACAAGTATTACCCATTGCAATTATGTTCATATAGTATCTAATTAGTTGAATGCTTTCTTTTTAAGTGCACAAATTTATATAGCATAGAAATTTATAACTCATAAGCTTGTCAATTTTCCACACTAAAGATTTATACCAAAGGTGTGCTGATATTATTCTTTCAGGGAATAAAAGTTATTAATCAACCAAATTGTCTTTTCTCTAGTAAAACATCTGGTATAGTATAAATATCATAAATATTACAAGTAGTTTGACTGCTGTGAGTTGAGATAAATCACTCTGAGAAGAGAGGCCTCTATCTTCTCTAAACCTAAGAATTTCAAAAAACCTCTTACCATGTAGTTTGGGTTAATACTACTGTATACGTACTCTTTATGAATACTGTTCCGAAGTGAGATATTCGTCATCAAATCTTAGATTCCTATGTTACATGTATTTAACTTGTTGCAATTTAGATTCTACAGACAACATACAACCATTACTTGGGAAAGACTTTAATGACAGTCAAGAAATAGGATAAAGCCTCCTGTAACATTTTAGTTGAAAAACTTCATTAGGTAAAATTGCTAACTGGACGACATAATCTGGGATAACTCAGAAATAGAATTTAATTAAACTTCTTTTAACAATCCTTATTTGCACCCATACACTACATTACCCACATTAGATTTTTAAATGTACTTTTGATTACTATAAATAGATATGAGGTAAGGTTTATTTGTGGATTAAACTTGGTTTATTTTAAATACTGAGCAATTAAAAATTATATAATTTAACAAATTAGAGAATCATTGCTGTTAATAAGCTTTAAATAACTTCACGTTTTTTTAAAAAATATGAAGCATTATAAACCAACTTTAGCATAGAGCATTTTTTACTTTTAGAAATCATTCAGTTTTTCATGCCATTGTCAAAATAAAAATTTTTTGGACATCAAGCAATAAAATTCAAAACATTAATGCATTTTATATGGCAAATAAAAGTGATTTAAACTTAGTTTCACAGATTCACAGATTTTTGTCCCTATTTTTTAATGTAACTTTTTTCTAATTCGAAAATCTTTAATGTTGTTTATTCTGATGCTCCTAAAGCAATACAGCAAAAGGAAATACTACCATGATTTCTTTCAAAATTGTTCTTTATAGTATTTTTTATATTTATTAGCTCATTATAATTATACATAACAGTGAGATTCACTTTGACATGGATGTGAGAGCAATCTGACTCTGACATCCGTTACCCCGTTGATCTCCAGGGCCTATGCCACTGATCTGGCTGGCTCAGGTGGGTGTCCTTTCTTTCTTCTCTGCTCCATGTGTCCCTCCAGAAACTGAGCACTTGGTTGAAAAAAAGGACTTTATAAGAGTAGTTGTGCTCCCCTGCTAGAACCTCCAAACAAGCTCTTTTTATAGTGTTTTTGTAACCATGTAACTATTGTGCACCTGCATGAACTTCACATAAGAAAAAACCCAAAGTTACCTTTTATAAACGCATGTGCTATCTTTAAACAACTACTTAAAAGCCTATGCTCAACAATGAAATAGTAAACTTAGTAAGCTTTATACCTAGAGACGTATTTTCTGATCATTAGGTAATCATGCTAAAATGGAATTACCTAGTATTTGCCTGAATAATTAATTCAACCAGAAATAGGGAGTAGTTTTTCACCACATATTTTTGCTTTTAAGGTCAAGAGTTAATTTTAAGAATTTTAAAAGTGTGTTAAAATCATTGTAAAATGAGTTTCGAGGGCAGCGTTTTTAAAGAGATTCATCTAAAGAAGATACAAAGAAAGTAGAATGTTCATTCTTAAAGTTAGTTATTTTTATACTTGCACATTTAAGTTGGTCAAAGTAAAATTTTAAGAGTTGAAATTATCTATGAGATTAAACCTTTCTCTACATTCTTAATTAGACAATAAAGTTCATTGTTTAAAGTTTAAACTTATTGGTAGCTGGCATTTATGGTTTACTTGTGTCAGAAGCTGTACTAAATGAGCACCTTATATTTGTTGCCTTGTTGCCTAATGTAGTACCCTTAACAACATGAAGAGGGCACTTTTGCTATCTGTATTTTAAAGATGAGGAAACTGAGACTTAGAGGGATTATGAATCTCGTCTGGAACATTCAGACGAAGCAATAAAGCGACAGCTATCCTTAAAATACTTTCCTTATTCCTGATGCCACATCCTTTAATTCTAAACAGGCTGCCACTTAGAACACAATTGAAAAAATTATCTTCTAATTCAATTGAAAATTGCATACTAAAAATGTCTACTTCTTAGAATACAGAAATAGAATGCTGCTGATATAGGGAAAGTAGCTAAGATCCGTAGAATGAGAGAGAAAGAATATCGCCTTGTGAAACTAGATTTAAGGCCAGAATAAGGCAGAGAAAACAAAGACTATTCAAATGACCTAGGGAAAAGTCAATGGAAGTCTAAGGTACAGTTGTGACAATCAGAAAGAGTTGATGGATAAGGGCAAATGTTAATAAACCATTTAGAGGACAAAATTTGTAGAATTCGTTGGTTGTATAAATTTGGATATTGGAAGAGACAAGAATTGACAATAATCCCCAGACTGATTTGCATTATTAAATGGATGGTTTATATCAGTGATTATTACATGGAGTATTTTGCTTAAATATACCACTTGGTATCCATATACACACAATAAAATAGAATATTCCTATAAATCCTAAAGTAAAGTTTACTAACATACAAAATGTCCAGTTCTTTCTTAAAATAAGGCCTCTCACTGTTGACAATCTGTATTCTTTATATTGCTGGCAAATTCAAAGTGAGATGTGAACAATTCTGCTTCAAAAATCCTTTGTTCCATCATGTGGTTCCAGCCCTGGGGCAATAGACAATTGAATAAATAAATATGTTAGACCAATGTTATAGAATAGAAGATATAGAGACAAACCTGCACATCTACAGTCACTTGATCATACACAAAGGTGCCAGAAACATAAATTGGAGAAAAGATAGCGTTTTAAACAAATGACTCTGAGAAAACTGATTATTCATAGATAAAAGAATGAAACTAGACCCTTATCTCTCCCCCTATACAAGAATCAACTCAAAATGGATCAAAGCCCAAGGAATTAGATCAGAAACTATGCAACTCCTAGAAGAAAATGTAGAGTCAACACTCTAGCATATATGTACCGGCAACAACCTCCTCAATAGATTCCTATAACTAAGGAAATAATGCTAAGAGTTAAAAGTGGGATGGTATCAAATTAAAAAGCTATGCACAGCAAAGGAAACAGGAGAGTGAAGAGAGAACCTACAGAATGGGAGAAAAATCTTTGCTAGCTATTCTTTTGACAGAGGACTAATACCTAGAATATATAAAGAACTCAAAAACTTAACACCAAAAAAATCAAATAACCCAATTAATAATGAGCAAATGAATTAAACAGACACTCCCCAAAAGAAGATATATAAATGGCCAATAAATATATGAAAAAATGTTCAGCATCATTAGCAATTAGGGAAAAGCAAATCAAAAGTACACTAAGATTTTATCTCACATCAGTCAGAATGGCAGTCATCAAGAATACAAAAAATAACAAATGCTGAAGAGGATGTGGAGAAAAAGGAACACTTTTACACTGTTGGTGGAATTGTAAGTTAATATAACCACTATGAAAATCAGTAGGGAAGCTCCTCAAAAGAGGAGTCACCCTATTCCACTCCTTATTATTTGTTCTAAAGAATTAAAAACACCATACGATAGTGATATGTGCATACCCATGTTTTTAGCAGAACAATTCACAATAGCCAAACTACGGAACCAACCTAGATGTCCATTAGATAGTAATTGTATAAAGAATATGTGGTATATATACACAACAGAATTTTATTCAGTCATAAATAAAAACAAAATTGTCATTTGTAGGAAAATGTATGGAACTAGAGACCATTATGTTAAGCAAAATAAGCCAAACTCGGAAAGTCAAGAGTCATGTTTTCTCTTGTATGTGGAAGCTGGAGAGGAAAAAGAAAAAGAAAGGTGGGTGGAGATTTGGTGAAAATCAAAGGGAGATCAGTAGGGGAAAGGGACTAAGGGGTGAAAGGAGAGGAGGGAGTGGGGAGTGCTAGGGAGTGATATCTACCAAATTATGTTGTTATATTGTGCATGTATGAATATGTAACAATTCATATTAACATATTAATGATTTCCTTATTGACTTAAAATGTATTTCATTGTGATCAAAGAACATAAAATGTACATTACCATTTTTTAAATATTATAATTTTAGGAATATATACGATGGCAGTAGTTTCTGAGATAAAGAATCAAAAATATCAATTTTTGAAATAGAATTTTTTATTTATCAAATCTTGCTGGATAATTCATTTTTATGTTATTCAAAGAAGCAAATTGATTTTCTTAACAAATAAAAATTGAAGAAACAAAATAAAATGTAACAGTAAAATTATATAATCAGAATCTATTTCTACATGGAATTTTATCAAACCATTCATAATAATGTTTTATGATTTTTCAGATATTTAAAACAAGAAAACTGTAATTTTACTAAAATGTTTTTGAGAAAATGACTTGAAAAATTAGTGTATAATTTTTTAAAAAATGTTTTCTCTTTATGCAAATTTGTAAACTTTTTATAAATTTGGAAAGATTACAAACAACTTATATTAGGTAGACAAAACCAAAAACAAAGAAAGAAAGTAGGGGGAGGAAGAGAGAAATGAGAGATGAAAAATTTGTTAGGGGAATTTGCTCATGTGATTATGGCGGCTGAGAAATTCAACATAGGCAATCAAAGCTGGAGACCCATGGAGGCATGTTGTAAGCCCACAAGGTAAGAAGATTCTGAGAACTTGAGGGGACTGTGGGTGCAAGCACCAGAATCCAAAGCCTTGAGAACCTGGAGATTTGGTGTCCCCAGCTGATGGAGAGAAAGAGGAAAAACAAAAACTCTCTTTCCCCTCTTTTTGTTTTGTTTGGGTCCCCGGGCAAGTCCTTTGGATGGTGCTCGCCAGCATTGAGGGTGGTCCTTTCTTGTTTGGTTTGACTCACACACCAGTCTCCTCTGGAAATACCCTCAGGAACACTCTCAAAAGTAGTGCTTTATGACCTCTGTGGATATTCCTTGATCCAGTCCATTTTATACCTAATATTAACTATCACAACACCCATAAACATTTTAACATCATATCATTAACTAAAATTTTCAACTTTTTTTAGAGATCTTTTTAGCTAAAATTTACATATAGTTAAGTACCCAAATGAAAATTGTACCGTGCTACAAGTTTTAGTAAATGCATTCAGTTTTGTAATACAAATGACTTTTAAGTTATCCATCCATAGGGGAAGGTACCATATACTCCTTCCAACTCAATCTTTGCCCCTATTTTGATTTTCCTCTCAACCACAGATAAATTATCATAAAACTTCATACAATTAGAATTATATAGTTTTTGTTATTTTGTGTAAGTTTGTCATGACTCAGTCTATCTTGGGACATTTTTGTCTGTACATATATTTGTGAGCTTATATGTGTTCTCCACTGTGTGTTTTTTAAATTTGGGCAAGTACCTTTTTACAATTTACACATTACTAAACCCCACATATTAAATTAACTAACAGTGCCTATAGTACATGAATCAATGTATTTAGCTTTAAAATTTTCTCATGACTATATATTTACAGTTTAGTTGGAGAGAAAAAAGAAAGCCAGCAACATCAATTCAGTTTGATAAGATTAAGCACAAACCACTATGAGAACCAGAAAAAAAAAAAAAGCAAATAAACTAAAAGATTAAAATTGTCTACCTCTCTGTGGATAAATATAAATAATGCATTGTTTTATTTCTTGATATGATTTATACTTTAAATAACAATGGTAACAGATGAAGAAAAATAATCACATTTCTTCCACTATTTTAATCACATCTTTAGGAATCTTGTAAAATTGCACTGTCCCAAAAATTAATTTTATAAATCCCTTTATTTTTAATAAATGCAGATTAAAAAGTAATTATGAATCCCAAATTATTGCCCCTTTTATAAATTAATAATTCGTTTTCCTTCCACATGATAGAACATTTTACCCAGAACACATTTTAATCAGATCCAAGAATATTTTCAGAAAAGATTATATTTAAAATGATGACTAAGAAATTGCCCAGTTATATGTTAGTCAATCTGTTATGAAGGGATAACAGCTGCAAGGATGAGACTATCAACAGGTTGGTAGAGATCTGGGCAGTATTTATTCACGCTCAGGATAAGGTTCTGTTTTAAAGATAGAGCGAGTTGATGCTCTTTAATAAACTTATATATGAGATCGTTATTTTAAGTTTTTATATAAATGTTAAAATCGCTCAATGTTTCATTGAAAGAACAGTAGAAAATGTGGGCAGGACAGCAAATCTCAAAGCTGACAAAACTGACAAACAGGAAGCATAACAGATTGCATACATCTCTGACTTTTCTGTAAGCATTACTAATAATTTTATTCATAGAGAATAAGTCCATGACAAAAACAAACACAAAATAGGTATTCAAAAAATGTATGTAGCATTCACACCTATCAAAACATTAACTACATCAGAAAAACAAACAATATTGGCTCAGAAATTAAAGAATCCTAATATAACTTTATAACTAATGTGATTTTTGTCAGTATACCTAGATTTGATCAATGCAATTCCTATGGCCATGTCTACAATGTGTAAAATACTTGGTTATTCTTTACTTAGAAATATTCTGTATTGAGTCTATGTGAGGTACCAATTATACCCTTGAAATGCATTGGTGAATATCCAGAGCTTGCATTTTCAGTTGGCAACTGATAATTAAACTGACAAATAAACTATGTACCATGTTATTAAACAAAAATTATGAAACCCTTGTCTTGGACTGGGCTCTTACCTTAGGCCTCAACAGACTAGACCAAATCAAAATGAAGTCATTTGCACTAAAAGGCATATAATCAAACTGAAGCCTTAAGGATGCAGATAGATCCCAAAAATAGACCAGCTTTTTTTCTATAAATAAAAGACCTAAGTTAGCAAAGTAACCTGGGGTAAACTTATGTTGACCAATCAGGCTTTTACCTATAATTTGGTTTCCTTTTTTCAAACCTTTCAAAGCTGATGGTCTATTGCCCCAGAGGGAGCTCTTATCCCATTTTGCAGAATAGAGGCCGTACCAATTCATGAATCACAAATATAGTCTAATTTAATATGTAAAATGTGTTACAAAATTACATTTTCATGTTAAAAGGTGCTTAGGATATGGGAGATCTTTCCATCTTCTAAAGTCTTCTTCAATTTCTTGTTTTGGTGTTCTACAGTTCTCATTATAGAAGTCTTTTTTTTTTTGAGACTATTGTGAGTGGGATAGTTTTACTAATTTTGCTTTCAGCTGCTCCATCACTAGTACATAGGAATACAATTGATTTATGGGTGTTAATTTTTTATATCCTGCTACTTTACTGAATTTATTTATGAGTTCTAGAGGTTTTCTAGTGGAGTTTTTTGGATCTTCTAAATATAGGATCTTATCATTGACAAATAAGGATAGTTTGAGCTCTTCATTTCTTATTCATATCCTTTAATTTCTTTCATTTGCCTAATTGCTCTAACTAGAGTTTCAAGGGCTATTTTGAATAGACATAGTGAAAGAAGCCATCCCCTCCCCCGCCCTGTTTTTAGAGGGAATGCTTCCAATTTTTCTCTGTTTAGAATGATGTTGGCCTTGGATTAGCATATATAGTTTTTACAATGTTGAGGTATGTTCCTACTATCCCTAGTTTTTCTAGTGTTTTGAACATGAATGGTTACTGTATTTTGTCAAATATTTTTTCTGAATCTATTGAGATAATTGTGTAGTTCTTGTCTTTAAGTCTATTTATGTGATGTATTACATTTATTGATTTCCATATGTTGAGCCAAGCTTACAGCCCTTTGATGAAACCTACTTGATCATGGTGCACTATCATTTTAATATGTTTTTGTATGTAATTTTCCAGTATTTTATTAGGAATTTTTGCATTTAGGTTCATCAGAGATATTGGTCTAAAGTTTTTTTTCCTTGGTGTGTCTTTGTCTGGTTTTGGTATCAGGGTGTTACTAACTTCATAGAATGAGATTGGAAGGGTTCCCTCCTTTTCTGATTTCTGGAATAATTTAAGGAGGATTGGTATTTTTTCTTCTGTGAAGGTCTGGTAGAACTTGGCTGAGACTCCATCTGGCCCTGGGCTTTTCTTTGTTAGTAGGCTTTTGATGGCATCTTCAATTTCATTGCTTGAAATTTATTTGTTTAAATTTTCTATGTCCTCCTGATTCAAATTGGGTAGGTCATAAGTCTCTAGAAATTGTTAATGTCTTTAAGATTTTCTATTTTATTGGAGTATAAATTTTCAAAATGGTTTGAATATTGCCTGTATTTCAGCAGTATCCATGGTGATATTTCTTTTTTAATCACAGATTTTAGTAATTTGAGTTTTTCCCCTCTTTCTCTTGTATTGCTTAGCTGACCTAGGTTCCCTTCAACAGATGAGTGGATGAAGAAAATGTGCTATGTATATACAATGGAATATTACTCAGTCATAATAAAGAATGACTTTATGACTTTTGCCAATAAATGAATGGGTCTGGAGACTACAATATATACTCCAAAGCCATGCCTCCGTGACTCACCTCCTCTAGTTACAACCTACATGCCTACAGTTACCAGCCCTGACAGGGATTAACACACTGATTAGGTTAAAACTTATATGGCCCAATCATTTCACCTCTAAATTGTCTTCCATTGTCTCACACACGAGCTTTTGGGAGGACACCTAATATCTAAACCATAACACTAACATACACCAAAAATAGCCCCTCAAATGTGGCACTCTCAGTGTAATCAGACTTGCTACATATTGGATAAGAACTTTGACATGGAACATTTTAAAACCAAAAGTGGAAAATGCCTGAGCCTTCTTGTTTGAGTCCAGAAATTATAAGTGTGACCTCTGTCACATAGCAGAGGCAATGGAGACCCCCAACTCTCACTAAGAGGAGTGTAAAATAATCCCTAGTCATTTTAACAAGTAAATGTCATTTGTGGCTAACAGTCAAACAATATGATTGTGAATTCACAGTTGGTTTTTATAACAAGAATATCACTATTTTCCTTAAAAATAGAATTTGGTGGAATAGTTTTGATGAAAGTTTGATTAGAGTAGGTTTATATATTTGTTCATTCATTCATTCATTCATTCATTCATTCATTCATTTCAGTACTGGGAATTGAAACTCAGGCTTAAAAGAAGAAGAACAAGTCACACTAAATGAGTTCCCCTTGACCTAGGTGATAAGATTTAGAACTTTTGAAAAGAATATTACAACTTAGATCATACTAAATACATTTTTTAAGAGGGAAGTGAAGGGTCTTTCAAAATAATCAACATTGATCTTGAAATTAAAATAAAATACCTTTAAGTATTTATTACTTTTCATTCCTATTACCTACATCATTGAAATAGCAATGTCAAAACTACTTTGCAATTATGGAATATCAAAGTTGGGGGTGTAAGTTTATGGTAGAATATTTTCCTAGTATATAGAATCCCCAACACTAAAGGAAAAGAAGGGAGGGAGGGAGAGAGTGATAGGAGGATGGGAGGAAGAGAGGGAAAGTGGAAGAAAAAGAATGGAGTACTATCTTTTTTCATAAGTTAAACACAGATTTTGTATATTCTTTCATATCCTCAGCAGAATCTAATTCAAATTGGAAATTAGAAAGTACAATATAAAAGCACAAACTATTCTATTCCTAGTCTGAATAAAATACTTTATATCTTTTCATTTTATAATTTGAGTGGACTTTAAAATATAGCTCTTGATAAGTTACAGTTTTTAAATAAATTTAATTTCCTCAGACATAAAAAGGAAGACCATCTGGAAACTAGGTAGAAAAATAACAATAAGAAAAATAGCAATAAGCCATTTGGGTGTAAAACTACATGTATTCAAAAATCACTATATTTTAAGATAGAAGATTTCCTTTCTGTATTACAGTTTGTTTAAAAATTGCAGTTTAATTAAATGCTTCAATTTTTAAAAGCTTCAAAACATACTATTTATCTAATAGTGTTTCAAATTTTGTATAATATATAACTAATACTAGGCATAAATATTTAGTGAGTTCTCAATGATAACATCTTAAGGCTAATAAATTTGATTTGAAAAAATGTTTTAACTGGTTAGGTTATTTATTATAAGCATTTAAATCTAAAGGAAATTCTATTGTAATATAAACAATGTATTATAATTAAATAAGGCATTTCTAAGGGCCAAAGAAATATGGTCTATAAATTTCAGGCATGGTAATTCCTTCAGATAATGGAGAATGGAAATATCTTCTTTAATTGCATGCATCTATTTTCCCTAATTAGTATATTCAGTAACTATTTGTTCTTATTAATTTTCCTTAAATAATTTATGTCTTTAAACCATCAAAACATCTATTGGCTAAGTTATTTTCTCAATCAGATTTTAAGTGCAATTGGGCAGTTCTTTGCTTACTAGGTAGTACAATAGGAAAGAGATGTTATTATGACTTTGATATTAGGTGTCCCGCAAAAGTTCATTGTGAGACGATGCAAGAAAGTTTAGAGGTCAGATGATTGGAATATGAAAGCTTTAACCTGATATGACTGGAGGACATGGGTCTTTGGGATTGTACTTTTGGAGTTTATATTTTGTCATAATGAAGATAGCTCTCTCTCTCTCTCTCTCTCTCTCTCTCTCTCTCTCTCCTCTTTCTCTTTCTCTCTCTCTCTCTCTCTCTCTCTCTCCCTCTCTCTCTCTCTCTCTCTCTCTCTCTCTCTCTCTCTCTCCCTCTCTGCTTCCTGGTGCTATGTTCCTAGCTGCTTTCCTGTGCTTGACCCAGAGCAATGGAGTTGGCCATCTATGGACTGAAACTTCAGAAATTGTGAATCCCAAAACAAATTTTGCCTCCCTACAATTGTTCTTGTCAGGTCTTTTGGTCACAGCAACCAAAAAAACAAAAAACAAAAACAAAAACCTATCACAGATATATACAAAGTCATAAAATTAGAAATAATTTTGTAAAGATTTTCTTCAAATTGATAGATTTTAGGGGAAGAAATTTGTGTATCTAAATCTGTATATTTCTGAGAGCTACACAATTTGATTTTTTTTAAAAAAGCACAATTTGCTTCTAATAATTGCCATTTTTACTCACCTACACAAGAGAATTAAAGACTATCACATAGACTCCCTGCTTGAAATGTGGTTAATATTTACTGACAGTACTGGATTTAGCAAAAATTTCTGACATAGACCCATGTTATCCACATCTACTTTAATTGTTCCTCTCATCGTCTTCGTTTCCAATGTATTAATCATTTTCCTACCTCCAACTTTAGCACTGCCATAAAGCAACTCTGCTTTCTGCGTTCTGGTTAGTTCATCTGCTCTACTTATTCCTGTGGAACTATTGTGTCTTTTTCTATGTAAAATGTTCAGTAATCTGTTCAATTTTAACATGAGCCCCCTTATTTAATGCTAAAACTGAAAAAGAATTGGTAATCTTATTTAAATCAAAGTGTTAATACTTTGGCAAATGTTTATTGTTGTTACCATGTTGTTACCAAGTCAGGGGTTCCTATTGTGCTTGCTTTGATTTCCCATTCCACTTTAACCTGTTTATTACCTATTCAGCCTTCACAAAACTTTTTTTATGAGGATCTGGGATGTCCTGGTCACAAGGAGTGGTTTGGGTGGTCATGACATATTTTCAGTGATAAAGGAGTGTCCTGGCCACCAGGTAGAGTGACATGATCTTGAAACAATAATATTTCTTAAGGGGACACAATTAATTATGACTGAAAGAGATTTTGACATTCCAGGTCCCCATCTTCCAGGGGCACGCTTATCTAAATAAAGGCTCACCGTGGTTTTCAGATGCCCTTTGTTGTATTTTCCTTAATCACCCACTCATGACTGACTAGTTAACTAACATTCCCTCCACAAAGGACTTGAGTCCCTCATTCTTCTCATCCTCCAGCCACATCCTACCCACCCTCAGGTACCACTCAGTTAATTCCAAAAGAAGATTAATTCACAGATTGGGTTAAGACTCTCATAACCCAAATATTTATCTTCTAAACCTTCTTGCATTGTCTCACACGTGAACTCTTTGAAGATAACTTGCATCTAAACCATAATAGGCATTTAAGGGTATTTAGCATCAGGGTAATCCAGAGGTCCCCTTTGGCAGTTGGAGGGTAGATAAATGAGGCATACATACAGCAGGGGTCATGCTAACACAATAATAAACCAGACAGCAAGGAATTAGTTTTAGTAAACAATTAGCACAAAAATAATCAGTAGTTTTTTATCAACCAGTCTCTGAAAACAGTAACATATTAGAACTTAAAATGAGATCCAACAGGACACCAATTTGTTAGCAAAGATCCCATAAAGTTTTAGAAATATTAGCAGAGTTAGAAATATATACACATCATTTAATTTATATAATAGCACAGGTGTCCTGTGGAGCTATAGTTAAGATATCTAATGTCAACTGACTTAGTATAATATTTTTTTAATATTACCTCTGAGTTTTTTTTTTAATTTAATAAATATTTATTTTGTGGATAAGGTCGTATTTCAGGAGTCTCTCACAACTAACAGTTTATCTGACAGGCTTCTGCCTTAGATTGCTTTGGGTTTTTTTGTTTGTTTGTTTTGTTTTAATTTTTAAATTTTTATATATTTATTTTTATTGTAAACAAATGGGATACATATTGATTCTCTGTACATGGAGTAAAGGCTTACTATTTGTGTAATCATACATTTACATAGGGTAATATTGTTTGATTCATTCTGTTATTTTTTCCCCCTACCCTCCCACCCCTCCCACCCCTCCCACCCCTCTTTTCCCTTTATACAGTCCCTCCTTCCTCCATTCTTGTCCTCTCCCCCCATTATGTGTCATCATTCACTTATCAGCAAGATCATTCTTCCTTTGGTTTTTTGAGATTGGCTTATCTCACTTAGCATGATATTCTCCAGTTTCATCCATTTGCCTGCAAATGCCATAATTTTATCATTCTTTATGGCTGAGTAATATTCCATTGTATATATATATACCAGTTTCTTTATCCATTCATCAATCGAAGGGCATCTAAGTTGGTTCCACAGTCTTGCTATTGTGAATTGAGCAGCTATGAACATTGATGTGGCTGCATCTTTGTAGTATTCTGCTTTTAAGTCCTTTGGGTATAGGCCGAGGAGTGGGATGACTGGGTCAAATGGTGGTTCCATTCCAAGCTTTCTGAGGAATCTCCATACTGCTTTCCAGAGTGGCTGCACTAATTTGCAGCCCCACCAGCAATGTATGAGTGTACCATTTTCCCAACATCTTCTCCAACACCCATTGTTGCTTGTATTCTTGATAATCGCCATTCTAATTGGGGTGAGATGGAATCTTAGGGTAGTTTTGATTTGCATTTCTCTTATTACTAAAGATGGTGAACATTTTTTTTATATGTCTGTTCACTGCTTGTAGATCTTCTTCTGTGAAGTGTCTGTTCATTTCCTTAGCCCATTTGTTGATTGGGTATTTGTATTCTTGGTGTAGAGTTTTTTGAGTTCTTTATAGATTCTGGAAATTAGCGCTCTATCTGAAGTATGGTTGGCAAAAATATTCTCCCACTCTGTAGGCTCTCTCTTCACATTGCTGATAGTTTCCTTTGCTGAGAGAAAGCTTTTTAGTTTGAATCTATCCCAGTTGTTGATTCTTGCTTTTATTTCTTGTGCTATGGGAGTCCTGTTAAGGAAGTCTGATCCTGGGCCGTCATGTTGAAGATTTGGACCTACTTTTTCTTCTATAATTTGAAGGGTCTCTGGTATGATTCTGAGGTCCTTGATCCATTTGAGTTGGATTTTTGTGCAGGGTGAGAGATAGGGGTTTAGTTTCATTCTGTTGCATATGGATTTCCAGTTTTCCCAGCACCATTTGTTGAAGAGGCTATCTTTTCTCCATTGCATATTTTTGGCACCTTTGTTAGTAGAGGAATCCCTTCAGCTGTGTCATTTAGGACTTTCTTGGTAAATTTACTAAGAGTTTTCACATGTCATTTTATGACTTTTAGATCAATCTGAGGAATGAATATTGGGACTAGATAAATACACCAGCCAGAACACAGAAGTCTACCTACGAAGGAGGTTAAAAAGATTTGTAGGTCTGTGAGATCACGCTCAAATTAACTCAGGACAAACTGTGACTTTGGCAGAGTCTTCTGTGATAATTATTATCAGGCACTCCTACATAGGCTTTATTTACTTTTGGTAGGACTGACACATATTGTATATCTCAAGTTACATTAAAAGAACCATTGTCTTGTTTTTAAAAATGTCCATGTATGACTGTGCTTTGGTTACATTTTTTTGCCATGTGTTTAAGACCAAGGAGGTGACTCTTATGTTGGTCAAAAATTAACCTCTTTCCTTTCTACTATTAAGGTCAAATGAGCCTCTTTATGTTTCAAGGATTTTAAAGATAGGATAACAGTCTTTTCTTAAGGGTAGTGTTGCTGGCTATAAATCAAACTCTTTATGCTCTGGCCAGTGGAGAACCTCTGACCTTCAAGTGTATCAGAAGACGCACACTACCAGTGCACTACAGGAGCAGTGAGGATTCAGGGACCACCCAGATCCTTTTCTGAGATGCCTGCTTAAATCATTGTACTGGTGATATTTGGAAGTACTACGTGAGAATAGCACACCTTTCAAGATTTTGCTTATTGTTGCTAATGCTCTCTCTCACATCTTTCTTCTATTAGTGATCTTCATCCCAATATCAAACGTTTGAAGGGGTGTTTTTCCCTCCAAACATTTCCTCTTTTGCCTAATGGATGAGGTTGAGCCAGGAGGATCATAAATTCAAGCTCAGCCACAGCAAAATAAAAAATAAAAAGGGCTGGTGATGTAGCTCAGTGATAACATGCTGTGGGTTCAATTCCTGGTATGAAAAAGGAGAAAAAGGAAGAAAAGGAGAAGGAAGAGGAGGAGGGGGAAAAAAAGGAGAAGGAGAAGAAGTTATAGCAGCTTTTAAGATCTGCAACGTGAGGAGGACCTTGGCTCAGGCTACTTTATGCTGTTGCTGAAACTAAAGAAATCACTGAGGAAACACTGAGGTCTTTCTGGAAGGATTAAAATATCTACTATTGCATCAAAAACCTTAATTGTGCTGGGGGTGATGTCACCAAAGAGTATTAAATGGAATCTGGAAGAAGACATTCAGGAGTTTTGATGACTTCAAAGGATTTGCTAAGACAGGGATTATATACATTCTATAGAAAAGAGAGATGTTCCTTGAACTCAAGGAGCTTCTCCCAAATTCAGTGTTAATTCTTTGGACAATAATTCAAACAAGAAGGAGAATATAGTGAAAGAGAAAAAAATCAGCATACTATTCATTCATTCCAATGTTTCTTTCTAAAAGTCTTATGATTGTCTTAGTTTTTAAATTACACAAAATGGACCATTTCCTTTGTTTTATAACCATGATTTAATTTGACTTTCTCCAGTGAACTTTTAAAATTTCAAGGACAAGATAGTATAGCATTTTACAATGTAGGTACAGTGATGCCTTAAATTTTTGACTTTTCTCGTATTCTGCTTTGTCCTTAACTTTAAAAACATCAAAAATGTATTTTAAATAATATAATTATAGAAATGTTAAAAAGTACACATCCAAATGAATCAATTATTCTTGTATAATGAAGCATATCTTTCTGCATATCTAAGAAGCTTGAGTAATAGGTCATGTTGCAATAAAATTAGCATTTTAAAATTAAGCTGGTTTGTGAAAGACCCCATATAGCATTAAGTGACCTACAAAGGAAGATCCTATTGTTCTGGCATTATTATTGATGTATTGATGCAAACTACATAAATTGTTTAATTGTATCAGCCTTTTTACTTCCCAGATTTGTTTTTCCTCCTTCACTTGGGGAAAATTAAAACAAATGTTTAAACTCATATTTTGATGCCTGAACACAGTTAGGTAAATCCAAAAATATCTTCAAAATATAGCTTTATTAAAACTAAATTATGGACATCAGCAGATATGTGATTTTAAAATTTTATTTCTCAAAAGATTACAATCAATGTTGCACCCCAAAAATTCTTTGTATAATCAAAATGCAGTCTGTAAAAATTTTTTAAAAATAAATTTTAAAAATATTTTCAATCAAATTTTTGGTATTTTTTCTTTATGTGAATTTTCTAAGTCTGTGCTATGGTTCAAATGTGTCCCCCAAAGTTCAGGTGTTGGAAATTTAATCCCCAGTACAACAGTTTTAATAAGTGGAACCTTTAAGAGGTGAATAGGTCATGAGGGTTTTGCCCTCATGAATGGATTAATGTCATTATTATAAGAGTAGGTTCATTGTCACAAGAATAGGTTTGTTGTAGAAGCAAGTTTGACCCCCTCCTGCAAATATTTGCTTGCTATTTCTCTCTCACACATGCACTCTACCATCTTAAGAATTTCTTCACCCATGTGTCTTCTTTCTGTATCTGCTTCATCTCTCCCTATTTGTCTGAAGCTATTCTTAAAAGCTTCATTTTGTCATTTACTCAAGTTTTAACAGTTTTCCTGTTATTCATTTTGAAATGTGTATCTTTACCTCATAATTAAATTTTCTCAATTTAAGTTGTATAAAATTTTCACTTTTTGATGTTATGATGTTTATGATGTGTTATGTTTTCTATACCATTTGTATAAATGTTAAAAGCAAATGGGCAATAGTAAGAAGTAATCTGAGAACAATAGTCATATCAAATAATCTAATTTGCACTCCTTTAACAACCAATTGTTTTTTTTCTAAACACAGATAAACATAAACTATGCCACAATTTTATTATCTTTACTTGTCTCCTTTTAGTATTAGCACAATTACAGCTAATGATATAGAGTTCCAAAGAATGCTGATTTGCATCTGTAACCTCCTCCAGAGATCAGCTCTTGCCATTATAAGTCAATCAAAAATCAAGTTAAGCCTCTTGACATAATTGGAAGTTTCAAAGTGATCTGAAGAGCACAATTTTCTGTTACATATGTCAAAGCTAGATGAGGAAAATACCATGGGAATAGAAAGGTCAAGGGCTAATCCACTCCACAGTCATTTAAGATCATATTTAAATTGCTTCAGAAACTTCAAGGTTTTTAAAGCCATCATCGAATTCCCCTCTAGAACAAGGTGGCACTAACATGACAGCTGCTCTCTATGGGCCAGAGAGTGTTACTTTTTCTTTCATGCTGAAATACATCTTTGGTTTTCAAAGTTTATTTTACTATGCACATGTTTGTTTTAAACAAGTCTAGTTAAATTTTTAAGCAGAAATTTATTCTATGTCATAGGAGAAATGTTTTTTAACCAAAATGACCTTATTTGCATTACCTTGTATAACATTGTATTCATAAAATAAAATGTAGCTGTTCTTACAATGTCGTAATAGCAAATAATGACAAAAAACTTTTCTAATTTATTGTGAATAAATCTCCACCATTGAAGACTTAGAACATTAATTATCTTGAGAATCGAGATTACAGTATAAGCATATTTTAATAAATCTTCCTGATAAGATAATTGGTTTTTTCAACTTCATTTTTTCAACCTAAAAATTGGTGAAGATCTCTATTATAGAGTATTTAATAATAATCTTTGAAACATGATATAGGGCTGAACAGACACAGGCATTTATATCTACAACTCCACAAATAAATTGATGGAGCAAAATAACATGCATAAGCAGTTTCAAACATATATCCCCATGCAATTACTATGTAATAAAGCTGCAATTCAATTTAATAAGAAAACAGGTTTTATAATAAGTGAGTTTTTTTTCTCTTTTATTCTTTTTTTAAATAATTTCTTTATTTTGATTCATTGTAAACAAATGGGGTACAACTTATTTCTCTGGTTGTACATGAAGTAGAGTCATACTATTTGGGTAATCATACATGTACATAAGGTAATGATGTTTGTCTCATTCTGTTATTTTTTCATCCCTCCACCCCTCCCATCCCTCAATAAGTGGTTTTATCAGGGAAGTACAAATGGATAACAAATCTATGAATAAATATTCAACCCAGAAATATAAAAATGCCAAAATGTCCTGATACCATTTTTCATCCATTAATGAACAAATTTTAAAATAATTGACAAAACCAACTTTTGGTGATAATCTTAAAAACTGCTGGTGTGAGTGTTTATAAAGTTTGCTAAAATATTTTTGGAAAGATAATTGGTGATTTTAGTAAACTTCAAAATATTCATAGAATTTACTAAATGTAGTAGAACATAACAGACATAGTAGTTTTTACCCTTCAGAAAGAAAGGCAAAAATGAATAAAAAATTTATTGCAGTAATATTTACTGTACATTATTTGGAGTGGCAAAAATTAGAAACTAATAAATATTATTAGAGAAAGTGAGAGTTATATAATATTCACTTTATGTAGATATTACATAAAGAAATTAGTTAGATCTATAAAAATTAACCTGTAAACAAGAAGTTACAAGATGTTGTTTAGAGGGAAAAACAGACAAATTGCTGTTTTAGAAATGTAATGTAATGCCTTTTTGAAAAAACAGGGTCGAGGGGCAGTATATACTGGTATATGTAGCTATGAATAAATTCCAGATTTAGGTTACTGAAGTTTTAGTTTCAGTGAAATCAAATATAAAAAGTTTTAAACATCTGGATTGATTTAACACTTTATGTTGATGTCTTTCTGTTTAAGTATACACTGTTTTAAACATTTTGTTTAAGCATGTGATGTTTTAGACAGGATAAAGACAAAAGTAAATTATTCACTCTGAATATACTGATTTTTTTTAGGAAAATAGGTTCAAGAGTTAGAATGGTAATAGAGGATTACGAGTACTTCATAAAATTTAATTATACAGCCTATATCAAGAAAACTGTACCACTCTTTACTAATAATATTCTCTGACCAGAAGCTAAGCAATGGAGTAAGGGAAAGAGTGAATAGCTCGCCAAATTGTGTCACCAATTCTTGTCCTCCTCTACTTCTCAAGACCACTGCCCACCTTAAAGAATAATTGTCCCTGGTCTTAGAGAATTAGAATAATTACATGAAAACTAGTAAGCACATACCACTACATCCTCTTTCTAATGGTCCTTATTAACACAAGACTTTTATAATGTGTATTTGATGTGTATTCCAAACATCAATGATATGTTTCTCATATATGGGGTTATCATTTTCTCATTTCAGGATCACTAAATCAGTTACTTCTGTAATCACACTTATAGTTACTATATGTGCTATTGTTTTAAATAAGGAAATAAATAAAATGTCATAGACTGCATTGTGTTCAAAATTCATGTTGAAGCCCTAACCCCCCATGTGAAGAAGGGCCTTTAAGGAGGTAAATAAGGTGAAATGCCATCATACGTGTGGAACCCCCATACAAGATTACTCCTTATAAAGAGAGAAACAGAGAGAAGGGATGTATGCACACAGAATAAAGGCCATGTGAGGACAGTATGGGGAGGTGTCCTTTCTTCAAGTCAAGGAGAGAGGGCTCCAGAAAACCCAAACCTGGCTACACCTTAGTCTTAGATTTTCCACTCTCTGTTATTTAAGCCATCCTGTCTATGATAATTTGTTATAGCAACCTAAAAATATATTGTTAAACAATATATATATATATACTAATAATATATATGGTTGCCTATGTACATTTTACATATGTAGGTATTTGACAGACATTCCTGATACAAACATATGCACACACTCAGAAACGTTTAAGGTTATTTCACACAATATCACTTTATTTATTTATTAAAATAAAATGTACACTGCAATTTTCAGGTAGAAATTTCTACTTTAACTTACGACAAAAAAGAATGGCAAGAATCATTGTACCCAGAGTCTGATCATCAAGTTATAAAAGAGGCTGATGATATACAATTATTTTGTTTACCATAAGTTTCCTCATCCCCATTCTATCCCCCACCCACATCTGGTGTGAATGGAGAGAACATTTGCTATAAATGATTGCAGATTTATGGTCCTAGAAAAACTGAAATGTGTACCAGGAGACCAACTCATTTAACCAGCTGTTCCTGGATCATGTTTTATTACTAAGGATTAGACCGTGATGATACAAAACCATTTAACATGTCCCTGGACCCCCAAGGAAAGTAGAAACCTGTTTAAGTGAGCATGAATCAGCCACACTAATAAGGAATTAAATTGCTTTGGAAAATCTACTGGGAAATCTTTGTTGAATATAGTTATAAAGAAAAAAATCACATTGAAGGATAAGAATTTGTGACAGGGATACATGACAGATCGTTCCCCCAAAGAATTATTTCTAGAAAGTAGCAAGTTTACTTTGAGCAAGAGAGCATAGTTATAGTAAAAAGGAACATGAGACAGAGAAATTAAGCCTATGGAAATTTATATCTCTAGATGCTGCATGCTCAAAGGGACCAGTTTCACTGGCAAAATTGATTCTTGGGTAGATAAAAAAATGTAGATACTACAGTGTTTTGTGGCCTTCAAAAGGACCACAATACATAAACAGTTGTATAGTTTATCTGTATAGTTACCGTTACCTAAGGTTGGGAGTGATTGGGGGATGTATGCACAACTTTCTTAGGAAGTTGAATAAATTAAAAATTTGAGAAATACTGCTATTGGTAAAACACAACATGACTATCTGAATATATGGAGATGAAGATTGAAAGGCAGGTGGTCAACCTGTTCTCAGCCCTTTGATATACAAAGAAATTTGGTTGAAACTCCCCAGACTCATAGCCCATAAAGTTTCCAAAACAGATATTTCTAAAGCTCTCCTGAAACGCATTGAATTTATAAGGGGCTTACATTCTCTGGTCTCTTTTGCCTCCTGAGTCTTTCCTTCTTTCTGTTAGTCTCTCATCACCTATGGTAACCAAAATGTGGAAGAGCCATTTGTAAAGCTCATACACAATAACATTAACATTTTATATACGTATTAAAGAATTATGGGAAAGCATTATTACAGTGGTTTTGAGTCTGACAGGTTTTACTCCAGGGCTGGCCATAATAGACAGGGCAGGTCATAACAGTCAGGGCCACAGAGATCAGTGGACAGCAAGTCATGTAACAGCACCATTCAGACATTTATGTTCTTCCAAATACCTATTGACCAACCATGGTTGGTAGTCTTCTCTTGACCTTTCCATCATGCAGCACTTGTCTTGAGTTCTCTTTTCTTTTCTCTCCTTTAGCTTCTCACACATGCCCCATCCCCTGCCCTGTCCCCAATCACACCTAAAACTCCTTTCCCACAAAAACTCTCAGCTCTCTTTTCTCTAACCTTAGAAATAACTTCTGGGTCACTGTAACCCACTCTTTGAATACTTTCACTGTTAAATTACTGTTTTTGTGCCACGGCCACTCTTATTGTATTTCCGACTCATTTTAACATCCCTACAGATAGATTATCCTTTCAGTTACCTGGTCTGCCAAGTTCCATAAACTTTTCCCGTCTCACGGCATCTTCCTCCATTCTATCTCAGCCACTTACTTCCATGGTAATATCCTAGGACCTGTTTTTATCAGTAGCTATACCCTTTTAATAGTTTTAATTATAAGCATTCCCAATTTCTGACCACCAGTTCTTTCTAAATATATAGTGCCTACAAAAATACTAATATTTTCAATTCACTGATACTACGCCATTTTATTCCCCTCACTCCCCATCATGATTTTTAATCCAATTTGTATCTTCACAGGAATCACTGAAATTCTTCCCTTGGAAAAATTCTTAACTCTTTGATGTCTCTTGTTCCACCATTCTTATTTGGCAAAAATCACAAGATTGCTTAAATAAAATTCTTTTATTTTTCCCTGCCTATACCTATGCTGCTGAAAAGGACTACAGAAAACTACACGACCAATGGCAAATAATCTCACTTTAAATTCCTGATCACCAACCTTGAGAGGATACTTTTCCTGCCTAGTAATTCTGTTGTTTTTCTTTTTTTATTCATTAAATCATGCATTTATCTTACTTCTCGTGCCACCTACCTATTCCCATTCTCTGTTGATGGTCTTACTTCACGCACTCAGAGTTGAACCATCAACATAGATTATTACTCTCAAGTCTATTTCTTATCTATGTTTGTATTTATATAATCTGCTTTTCTGCCCTTCCTATAGGTGAACCATCTATCTCCCTATCTAATGAAAAATTCCTTTCATTTTTTGACAGACCTCTTTTGCTTCCACTTATAAGGATTTGGCTCTAGAATTCTCTGTTGCCTGTTTTTAGTATTTCCCTTTCTACTGGATCTACTAGACCATCATTATAAAATCTTCATTATTCACACATGGTATCATTTCCTTCATCATGAAAAACAAGTAAATAAAACTCTCTGCTGACCCTTTTTTACCCACCAGTGATGGATTACATTTTTATTTCCCTTTTAGAGCAAATCTAGATCCACTCTTTCTAATACCTATTATGTTCTCTCTAACCCATGCCCCTTAGCCTTTAACCCCTAAAATCTCTTCAAAACAGCTTCTGTCAAAGCAATGACTTCTACATTACTAAATCCAATGGTTCCTCAATTTACTTCACCTGTCAGAAGCATTTGTCATAGTTGATTACTCCTTTTGTCTGAACTAATTTCTTCATCTCCCTTATGGTAGGCTATACTCTGTTGGCTTCTGTTGGCCACTCTCCAGCTTTGCTGGTTTCTGCTCCCCTTTAAAGTTGGAATGTCCTAGGCCTTGGTTCCAGAATCCTTAGTTTTCCATATGTATTCCTTTCCTTAATGGTCTCAAAAAGTCTCATGATTTTAAGTACATCTACATATTGATGGTTCTCAAACATTTTTATCTCTATTTCAGATCTTTCCATTGATCTTCAAACTTACAATCAGCTGAGTGTTCAATTTCCCACTTGAATATCTAATTGACATCTTAAACTTGTCCTGAATGATAACTCCTGAATTTTTTCTCCAGAAATTTGTTTCTCCTTGAGGTTCCTTTATCTCAAATGTAGCTCAATTAGAAATTACCTTTGATTCTTCTCTTTTGTCCCCATTCCCCATTTGATTCATTTGAAATTCTTTTGTTCTTGCCTTTGGAATAAATTCAAAACATAATCATTTCTTACTTCCTTGCTACCTTCCTGGACTAAACCCAACCATTTCTCTCTGGTGACAACAGCCTCAAAACTGATCTTTCATTCACATTCTTCCTGCTTCCTCCCTACCCAAATCTATTCCCAACATAGCTAAATTGGCATGTTAAAATGTTAAGTCCAATCATATCACATTTCATAAATCCTTTAAAGAAAGCCCAGGTCAACCCCAGCTTAAATGTGGCCAATAATCCATCTCCTGCCTGTCCTTTGCCTTACCTCTGATTTTATCTGTTCCCATTCTGCCTTTTGTGCACTCCATTCCAACCCTACCTATCATGACCAGCATGAGCAAACTCTTGGGTCCGGGAAGGGGTGAAGGGGGATTGGAAATTAAAGATTCACAGATGCAGATCTTGAAGATTAAGCTGGGATCAGGTGGAGCTCTTCTCTCTGATAGAGACGTAGATCTAAAGAGTTATGCCAGCAGTCTTTTTTTATATATGTCTCATTATCAGGTTAAAGACTATGCAACCATTCTTTGTATTCAGGAAAGTTACAGAAACTAGGACATCCTATGTAGCTTCTCATAGTTGCAATCCACAGTTGCAAAGTGCAATGTTAGGAGATTTAGGAACTACCCTAAAGGAAAAGTCAATTGAAGGAGAAACAAAGTCAAGTTAAAAACCAAAAATAAGCCCAAATGACCAGGAATACAAATCATATCACAATAATAATCTTGAATGTTAATGGCCTAAACTCAATAATCAAAAGACATAGACTGGAAGACTGGATTAAAAAGAAAGACCCAACAATATGCTGCCTTCAAGAGACTCATCTCATAGAAAAAGACATCCACAGACTGAAGGTGAAAGGATGGGGAAAAACATACCATGCACATGGACTCAGTACAAAAGTAGGGGTCTCCATCCTCATATCAGATAAAGTGGACTTCAAACTTGAGTTAGTCAGAAGGGATAAGAAGGATATTTCATACTGCTTAGGGGAAGCATAAATCAGCAAGACATAACGATTTTAAATATTTATGCCCCAAACAATGGAGCATCTATGTACATCAAACAAACCCTTCTCAATTTTAAGAATCAAATAGACCAAAACTCAATAATAGCAGGTGATGTTAACATACCACTCTCACCACTGGATAGATCCTCCAAACAAAAACTGAACAAAGAATCTATTGAACTAAATAATACAATCAATGATATAGACTTAATGGACATTTACAGAGTAGTTCATCTAGTATCAAGCGAATATACTTTCTTCTCAGCAGCTCATGGATCCTTCTCCAAAATAGACCATATGCTATGCCACAAAGAAGCCATTAGTAAATACAAATAAATAGATACTACCTTGTATCCTATCAGGCCATATGGAATGCAATTAGAAATCAATAATAAAATAACAAACAAAAACTACTCCTACACCTGGAGACTAAATAATATGCTATTGAATGATGCAATGATAACAGAAGACATCTGGGAAGAAATAAAAAAAATTCTTAGAGGTAAATGAGAACAATGACACACATATCAAAATCTCTGGGACACTCTGAAAGCAGTACTAAAAGGAAAGTTTATTGCATTGAGCTCATACATTAAAAAACAAAAAGTCAGCAAATAAATGACCTAACATTACATCTCAAAGCCCTAAAAAAATAACAGATTTTGGTGTTTACCAAAAATAATAGAAGACAGAAAATAATTAAAATTAGAGCTGAAATCAATGAAATTGAAACAAGAGAAACAATTCAAAAAATTGACAAAACGAAAGTTGGTTCTTTGAAAAAGTTAACACAATTGATAAACCCTTAGCCTCACTAATGAAGAGGAGAGAGAAAACTCAAATTACTAGAATTTATGATGAAAAAGGAAAGATCATGACAGACACCATTGAAATACATAACATAATTAAAAGCTACTTTGAAAATCTATACTCCAACAAAATAGAAAATATTAAAGACATTGACAAATTTTTAGAGACATATGATCCTCCCAAACTGAATCAAGAAGATGTACACAATTTAAAAAGATCAATTTCAAGCACCGAAATAGAAGAAGCCATCAAAAGCCTACCAACCAAGAAAAGCCCAGGACCACATGGAGTCTCAGTTGAATTCTACAAGACCTTTAAAGCAGAACTAATACCAGTACTTCTCAAAGTATTCCAGGAAATAGAAAAGGAGGGAACCCTTCCAAATTTATTCTATGAGGCTAGTATCACTCTGATACCAAAACCAGACAAAGACTCATCAAGGAAAGAAAACTTAAGACCAATATCCCTGATGAACATATATGCAAAAATCCTTAACAAAATACTGGCAAATTGCATACAAAAATATATTTAAAAGATAGGTCACCATGATCAAGTGGGGTTTATCCCAGGGATTCACAGTTGGTTCAACATCCAGATATCAATAAATGTAATTCATTGCATCAATAGACTTAAAGTTAAGAATCACACAATGATTTCAATAGATGCTGAGAAAGCATTTGATAAAATACAACACCCTTTCATGCTTAAAACACTAGAAAAAATAGGAATATTAGGAAAATACCTCAGCATTATAAAGGCTATCTATGCTAAGCCCATAGCCTACATCATTCTTAATGGAGAAAAACTGGAAGCATTCCCTCTAAAAACTGGAACAAGACAGGGATTCCCTCTTTTACCACTTCTATTCAACATTGTGCTTGAAACACTAGCCAGAGCAATTAGACAGACCAAAGAAATTAAAAGGATACAAATAGGAAAAGAAGAACTCAAGCTGTAACTATTTGCTGATGACATGGTTCTGTATTTAGAGGATTGAAAAAACTTCACTAGAACACTTCTAGAACTAATAAATGAATTCAGCAAAGTAGCAGGATATAAAATCAATATGTGTAAATCTAATGCATTTCTGTCCATAAGTGATGAATCCTCTGAAAGAGAAATTAGGAAAACCACTCCATTCACAATAGCCTCAAAAAAATAAAATAAAATACTTGGGAATAAATCTAACAAAAGAGGTGAAAGACCTCTACAATGACAGCTACAGAATACTAAAAAAAGAAATTAAAGAAAACCTTAGACAATGGAAAGATCTCCCATGTTCTTGAATAGGCAAAATTAATATTTTGTCAAAATGGCCATTCTACCAAAGGCGCTATACAGAGTCAATACAATTCCAATGAAAATCCCAATAACATTCCTCATAGAAATAGAGAAAGCAATCATGAACTTCATCTGGAAGAATAAGAGACCTCAAATAGCCAAACAATCCTGAGCAGGAAAAGTGAAGCAGGAAGTATCACAATACCAGACCTTAAACTATACTACAGAGCAATAGTAACAAAAATAGCATGGTATTGGCACCAAAATAGACTGACAGACCAATGGTACAGAATAGAAGACACAGAGACGAACCCACATAAGTAGTCACCTCATACTAGACAAAGGAGCCAAAAACATACAATGGAGAAAAGATAGCCTGTTCAACAAATGGTGCTGGCAAAACTAGAAATTCATATGCAGTAAAATCAAAGTAAACCTCTATCCCTCACCCTGCATAAAACTCAATTCAAAATGAATGAAGAACTTAGGAATTACACTAGAGACCCTGCACCAAATAGAAGACAAAGTAGGCCGAATCTTCATTGTTGGTTTAGGATCAGACTTCCTTAACAAGTCTCCCAAAGCACATGAAATTAAAGCAAGAATCAATAAATGGGATGGGCTCAAACTAAAAAAATTTTCTCAACAAAGGATATAATCAAGAATGTGAAAAGAGAGCCTACAGAGTAGAAGAAAATCTTTTCCACACACACTTCAGATAGACTTTTCTCCAAAATTTATAAAGGACTTAAAAAACTTCACACCAAAAGTACAAAGAACCCAATCAATAAATGGGTCAATGAACTGGACAGACACTTTACAGAAGAAGACATACAGGCAATTAATAAATGTATGAAAAAGTGTTCAACATCTCTAGTAATTAGAGAAATGCAAATTAAAACAACTCTAAGGTTTCATCTTACTTCAATTAGAATGGCTATTATCAAGAACACAAACAATAATAGATGTTGGTGTGGATGTGAGGGAAAAGGCACTTTTACATTGCTGGTGGAGTTGCAAATTGGTGTAACCACTCTGTAAAGCAGTGTGGAGAATCCTCAGAAAACTTGGAATGAACCCACCTTTTGACCCAGTTATCCCATCCTTGGTTTATACCCAAAGTACTTAAAATTAGCATCCTTCAGTAACTCAATCACATCAATGTTTACAGCAGCTCAATTCATAATAGCTAGATTGTGGAACCAACCTAGATGAATGGATAAAGAAACTGTGGTGTGTATATATACATATATATATATATATATATATATAAAATGGAATATTATTCAGTCATAAAGAAGAGTAATATTATGGCATTTGCAAATAAATGAATGGAATGGAGAATATCATGCTAAGTGAAATAAGCCAATCCCAAAGAACCAAAGGCTGAATGTTTTCCCTGATAAGTGGATGATGATATATAATGGGGTTGGGGGGGGGAGTGAAAGAAGAATAGAGGGACTCTATATTATGTAGAAGGAAATGAGAGGGAGGGAGGGTGTGAAAAATCATGGAATGAAACAGATATCATAACCCTATGTACATGTATGATTTCACAAATGGTATGAATCTACACTGTGTACAGTCATAGAAACGAAATAATATATTCCATTTGTGTATGATGAATCAAAATGCAGTCTGTAAAAAATAAATAAATAATAAAAAAAAAAAGAAAGGAAGTCCATTGTTAAGATGGGCAGGAACCTGAGATGTGGAGCTGGTGAAACATTGTAGTTGTCTAGCATAAGAATTCCTTCCTTCCCAGAAACTGCGCCTGATATCAAGGTCAGAGCTGATAGAACTCTTGCACAGAGCCTATTAATGCAGGGCATTGCCACAGCAGCTAGGCATCCTGCGCCCTCGCACAGAAACATTCCCAGGCACCAGACTTGCCACAGTCATGAGGTCATCAGAGACCCCCAATCTCAGTCACTGCTCTCCACACCCACTCACTAATTTCTTTTCCTTCACTTTACCCATGCAACAGCTCATTTCCTCACCTACACGTAGCATCCGTGATACTCCCTTCATTCTCTCTTCTTTAAATTTGCCTACTCATGAAGGTTGCCCTTAGTTGCAGTATATAAAGTCACAACACCACCACTTTCTCCTCTCCTTGCAATTTTTGTTTTCCTCTCATTTTATTTTTCTCCTTAGAACTTTTATCTTACATGTTCATTTATTATAAAGTGCACAATCTCTGTGAGAAAAGATTTTTGTTTGTTTCTTTCATTCTCTATATTCTTGGTGCCTAGAGTCATGCATACAGATATGTGTGTGCAAATATATGTGTATCTGTGCGCATGTATGTGCATATATATGTAAATTGAATTAAATAATGAACATTGATTGAGTGAATAAATGCATGAAAATAACACTATATATGTTGACCACCTCCTCTTGCCCAGTTCCCAAGACATGTTATAACAATGATTTACTAATAATTATTCATATTCATCCTGTTTTGTACATAAAGTAATTCTTAAATTTACATAATTGTTCCTTTACTTAAGAAATCTGGATGACATCTGTTTATAACCAATTTGGGGTATCACTTATTATCAGGTAATAAATTCACCCAAAGCTTAGTGATATAAGATAAACGTTTAGTGGTATAAGACATTTAGTGGTATAAGATAAACATTATTCTTGATCCTGTGGATCATGAATTCAGACAGGGCACAACACAGATGGCTTGGCTGTACTCTGAAATGTCTAAGACCTAAAACAGAAGTTCTAAGACTGTGGAAAAAAAGAGAAAAAAAAAACTTGGACATTAATCATTGCTGGCAATGAACTAGGAGACAGTTCTTGTGTATCTGAGTTTTTCTACATAAATTTCTTTGGGTTTCCTCATAGCATGGTTGATGACTTCAACAAATTAGCCAATCAGGTAGAAGCTGTGTCCTTATAACCTAAGCTCAGAAGTCACATAACATCATTTCCACAGACTCTACTGCTTGAAATAATCAAAAAGTCCTCATGTGGTTCATCAGGATTAATAGGAGGAAACAGAGACCTATATCTTCATTGAGGAATAGTTAAAGTTACCTTGTAAGAAGAGATGGGATTATAAAAATTGCAGTTATTTAAGAAAATACAACCAAGCACATTCATTTGACATATTGTCAAGAATTTCTTGTTCTTGGCCTATCCATTGATTAATTCAGTTAGGTGTTATTATTTTTCATAATCCAAGGTGAGATTTATTCACATGTGTAATATTAGACTTATCCTAAAAACAACAGCATATGTGAGTGTGTATGTAGGTATGGCAAAATAAAATATATACATTTGGTCTTTATCCCTGTTTCCTGACACTGCATTCTTGAATCCTTTGGGATCTTCTGGGTAATAGATGAGGTTTTTTTGTTCTAATGAGACAAACCTTGGCCAATACCTCAGTACCTTCAGTATGGAGTTGCTCACCATAAAAACCAAATCTTTGTTATAAGCATAAAATTTTCAGCCTCATGCCCCTATTGGTCTTATCCCCTAAAATCCATGGAGGAAGGAGGGACTAGAGATTGAGTTAGTAGTTACCATGCCTACCTGATGAAATCATAACAATTCTAAGCAATGGAGTTTGCAGAGCTCCTGGATTGGTGAATGTAATAAAATATTGGGAGGTGGTATGCCCAGAGAGGACATAGAAGCCCCACACATCTCCCCCTAAATCTTGCTCTACAGATCTATTCTATCTGGTTGTTCCTGAATTATACACTTGATAATAAACTAGTAGTAGTAAATAAAATATCTTCCTATGTTCTGTGAGATGTTCTAGCAAATTATTGATCCTGAGAAGGGTTCATGGGAACTCCTGGTTTATAACTAGTTGTGAGAATTATGGGAGGCCCAGAACTAGCAATAGGCATTTGAACTGAAGTCGTGTTATGAAAAGAGTCCTTAACCTATAAAATCTGTGCTAACTCTGGCTAGTGTCAGAATTAAATCAAATTGAATTTTCAGACACCCAGTTGGTATATGGAGGATTGGACACTGGTGTTGGAAAAAAATGTAAAGATATATGTATATATTCAAAGAGAATCTTATTTGAAAGCTATTTTTGGATTTATTTTCCAACATTCTATCTGCAATATCAATAATAATTAGGGACTGGGGTTATAACTCAAATGGTAGCACACTTGCCTAGTGTTTTTTATGCCCTGGGTTTGATCCCCAGCACCACAAAAACAAACAAACAGTATTAAGACATCCATTCCTACCTATGCAGCTCTATCACTGAGATCTCCAATTACTATGATGGGTTTTCTCAGAATTAACTTATATCAACCAGAGAGGTATTTTAGGCAAAGGATAGCTAGTAATGCATTTTCATAAGATTAACATTTTCAGATATGTCTTGTGCATGTATGAATATGTCACAATGAAACCTACTATTCTGTATACTCATTATGGATCATTAAAAAATTAACATTTTCTGCTTTTTAACCCTTGGTTCCTCTATTTTGGTTACCTTACTGCACTATTCTCTGGCTTTGTGCCAACTGGATACATATTTGATCCATAACTAATCAAAATGGTTTAGATAATAGTCCAAGCAGAGCTTGCCATGTGACAGAACCTTAGAAAATGTGTTAAATAAATGTTTTCTGATTTAATCCCTGCAATAACTTTTTTGAGGTATATTTACTCTACTGATTTTTCAGATGGGATAAAGGGCATGTTTAATCTTCCTATCCTATACTTAGTAAATGGGAGCTGAATTAGACCCCTTAACTTTCGACAAAACCAAGATACTTCTCTCAGGAGCTAATTCTGCACCTATTCTCCTCTTTTATGATGGGGAGTTCCTCATTTCTCATCTTCTGTGAGACATCAAGATTCTGTTGCCCCCTGGACCCTGCAGTATTTCCTTCTGTCGTCTCATGACACATAACCATAGTTACTACAAAACTATTGAAAAGAATATAAGAACAACCATTAAAATAGGAATTGCATAATAAGATATAATTTGCACATTCTAGGACCAGAATGACACAAACAAGACTAATCTGACTTTTTAACAAACAAGATACAAACCTTGGGATGAATGTAAAGTAGGCTGTTTTTTAAAATATTAATCTCAAAATTAAGGAATCAAGTAACCTTATTGTGTTGGGGGGGGCAGGGGGCAACTACTCAGTTAGAACAACAACACAGTGAATATCCAACCTGAAATTCTCCAGATTATAAACACACACCAAAGCAAGAGTTAAGTGAAAGTCACAAATATTTAATTAATGACCTGGCATGGGTATGCAAAAAGAGAGTGGGGTGAGATTTACTATTTTTCCCTCTTTGCTCTTAACATTTAATGATTCAAAGAAATAAGTAAAACTGTAACAAAAAAGCAAAGTAAGGTAAGTGATGTGAGAGAGACTTAAGTGAAGTTCTGTTGGGAGTTGAAAGGAAGGTCAATGCCAAGCAAATCACAGCACACAAACTAGAACTACAACATAACATTGGAAGAATTTTGTTAACCAAAGAACAGACCTATTTTCCTGGCTCAGGGGAATTGCTCACTGGTAGGGAAACCTTCAAGAGTAGTATAACACTAAACAGAAGCAAGGCCAATCTTGAGGAAATTTGATGGCTGAAATGGTTTTCTGCCCCTGGGCCTATAATTTAATGTCATTATTGGACCTTTGAGACTAATCCCACTAGATCAAGTCTAGGCGCTATCAGAAAAGGACCAGGAGAGAGGGAGTGAAGGAGCAGCAGCAACTCCTGGTACACAAATTCTGAGGCTTAGTATTTAGATAATCCCTTGGGAACCAAATACCAACCATCAGAGGTATGTTATGACTGTAATATATTACACTTACTTATATGAGTAGCAGTACAGGTGTGTCTTGAGCTATAAAAATTGAAAACAAACTCCTAATAGAAGAAGGCAGAGGAATGCCTTTTCCTTTTTCCTGTTGCATAATGAAAATGAACCTACGGTCTGGAAACCCTTAGAGTGTTGAGTAAAAATTAGGTAACAACATCAACACCCTGGAATGAGTCACTTTAATTTATTAGCAGATCTTATATTCTTTCTTTTTAATAAATAGAGTTTAACATTTGTGAATATGTATTATTTTTTCCTGTGTCACGTGCATTTAGTTTGGTGAATAATCTGACTTTTTAAGAAATATTTCACATGCAAGATCTTATTAAGTTACTTAACAATCTATTTGAATAAGATTTAGATTTTTAAATTCTTATGGAACATAGGATCTTTTGGTTATAAAATGTTAATAAAGACAGATTCCATTTGTTTTGCAAGTTAAAAAATAAAGTAGTTCCTTTAAACTACTAATCATATAAAGACTGATCTCTATTTTGTTTATCTAAGAAAAGATGAAAGCCTGGTCACTGCAGGCATGTGACACTGTCGACAGACTTGTCAACACTCCTACTAATTTATGGCTAGTCGGTGGGAACTGGAAAATACACAGGTGGCTGATGGTAGATGTCTCAATGATTTACTTACAACATCTGCCATCTGATTAGGCTACATTCAGCAGCCAGCCCCTGATAAGATATGTCCTTCTGAGTTTCCCCTCCTGTGCTAGTCAGCCCTGACACTGCCCTTCAGACTAGCACTGAAAGAGTGTGTCTCCCAAGAGAATAAATGAACTTTCTGAATCGTGTTTAGCCAGGTAGTTAACAAAAAAGAGGGGAGATGAAGGGAGAATGATAAAAGGAAAAAAAAACAGCAAAAATAACTACAGGTTTCTTAACCTTTAAAAATTATAAAATTCTATAGCATGCTGTCCTTTTTGATAAAAGAGCAGTCTTTCAGAATAAGTATCTCTGAGCCTAGTCTTGAAATTCTGATATTAGTCAGAACAATGATGATAAGGTACTGATTGTAATTAATTCTTTTTACCACCTCCAGGGAAAACAAGGATTTCATGTAAGGACATGTTTGTAGAATAAACTCAGTAAGCTAATTACAGTGTGTGATTTATTTAATAAAAGAAAAAATAATATCAGATTTCTACTTATCATAATAAGAACTAAATTTAGTAAACTACAGATTATAAATAAATATTATAGCCTTTAATCTATACTAAAAGTAAAAGTTCCCAGTATGTTTATGACTAATTACAAGTTAATAATAAAAAGGAATGTAGTAAGAATAATCAAGTTCTAGGTCTAAACTGTCTAAAAGGTGTACGTGCTCAGTTACAGGCATATTAAAGAAACACCATGAGATTTTCAAAGACACAGAATAAATGAAACCAAAAGCAATTGTATAGCTGTTTTAGAGAAATCAATTTTCAGATTATTTTTTAGTTTACAGCTTACTATTTAGCTAGAACTAATGTTCTTAAATAAGTGAAGCACAAAGACTTCAGCAATAAATCTTCCCTATGTGTATTATTATGTACTTGACAGCAAGATATGCTTGGGCTGAGAGAATAAACTCTATGTTTACCATGTGTGAACCTGATAGCAGGATGTAGTTTTCTTCTTTTCCCAAAAGAAACCAATGTAGCATCCAGGTCAGGGTCTCTAACTCCAGAAACTAGTTTGTTATCCTGACCCTGCCATTTACTTGCTTACTGACACTGGGCAAATTATCTAACCTTTTCATTCTCAAGTTTTGTCATCTTCATAATGGAAATAATTTATCTAATTCATACATCTATTTTAACCAATGACTATTGACTATATGTAAAATGTTTGGACAGGGTCTGCCACATAGTTAGTGCCATATAAATATTCATTACCAAATGGTTATTTAACACCACACATATACATCATTTCATCTATCATAAATAATGCCTTTTCCATCTCTTTCTGGGACTCCTTTGACAGCTTTCCTCTGTTTGTCCTGCCACCCTTTTCCTTGTCTTCATCAAGCACACACCCCCATAATCATCTCACACCCATCGTATCTATGTTGACCCATGTCTTACATGAAACAACTCAGTTTCATCTTAGCTTCTCCATACCTGGATCCCCTCACCTTCACATAATATTATCTTTACCTAAATGAAAGGATGCTGCTGTAAATATTTAATTTTTTCTTCTTAATAAACAAAAGATCTTCTACAAACCAGTATCTGGTATTCCAGGAAAGTGAGTAAGGAATTACAAATAATGTTGTTTGGTAATAGAGGCAACAATTACTACCATTAATGTGATGTTTTATTTCTTTTCATAAAGAGTCATAAACACAGAACAACTTGATAATATTTACAGAAAAATAATGTCTACATTGGCGTGTGTTTGTTTAATATAGTAATTTAGTATAAGACACTGGAAATGGTCTTTTTATCTCTTCAGACATTAAGTGCATAGAAATCATGATTATTATTTTCAATTAAGTTCTATGCCCAGGTATCTGTAGGCAAAAATGCATTAACAAGTGTTTTCTGATGAGGACTTTACAAAAACCACAAGATTATGTGAATAAATATATTTATATTAATTCATTCAGAGAGTAGTACTTCCCGATTCAGGAAATAAAGTTAGAAACTTAGCCAGATGACAGTAAAAAAAAGAAAAAATTGTCTTCAGTATATAGATGGTGCAGATTAACTTCTTTCATTATTCCCTTTACCCTACAGTTTGTCTGTTTGTTTATCCCAATCTGCTAATCTGCACTGGAACATAAAACTAATGGAAGAAAAATCCTGAGTCAACCTTCAGCCCTGCCCACAATCATTCTCAGTTCAGATATTCATTTGGGATTTTCCATCAGTTGGATTTCTATTGGTCTAATAAAATTCACATTTGCTTACACAGATCTGAAATTTTCTACTTCCAAGACAAGCAGAAAAAAAAAAATGTCTGTGCTAGTTAGGGAACCAACTTGACAGACACACAATCACAGGTGTCAGACACCACAGAATTCCTCAAAAGAGTGATCTTGGGATCTGCTAGAATTCAGTTTGAAAAAAGGAATGTGAGGCTCCTTTGATGTTTTACAGGAAGATTTCTCTGAACAAAGAGCCGTGGAGGGTGTGGGTTGCAGAATTTTGTCTCCTGCTAAGAGTTCCTGTGATCCAATCTTCTTCTTTTTTTTCCAATGGAGACTAAGCATCTGTGAGATCAGTGAGATCAACCTAAAAGAGTTTTTTCACCTAAGTCACTGGGTAAAACTCATGG
This sequence comes from Sciurus carolinensis, assembly GCF_902686445.1. Lineage (NCBI taxonomy): Eukaryota > Metazoa > Chordata > Mammalia > Rodentia > Sciuridae > Sciurus > Sciurus carolinensis. Next base: position 57,612,490 of record NC_062220.1, read on the forward strand.
TATAAGATGGTGGTAGAAATCTCCAGTCTTTTTAGGAGTAGAAGAATTATGGTGCCTGCAGTTCTGAGATGTTGTTCTCACAGTCTGCAGCGTGGTTGGTGGGACAATTGCAGTTGACAGTATCATCACAGGTAGCCAGGCTGGGGAGTTGAAATTGGCATATGCTAAACTGTTCTTGAGCTTGAAACAAAGGGGAAGAGATGAGATAGGGAGGAGGAAAGAAAAGGGAAAAAAAAAAAAAAAACCTTAAAGAAAGGAAGGACTAGCTCAGAACCAGCAGAAAATACTATGTAAAAATCAGACAATACTGCTACTTTAAAACAGAGTGAGGTTCTCCCAGCTTTCAAAAGAATTTAGTCATAATCTCTTATTGCTCCTTTCCCATCTATGTAAGTTTTTTCTCTAATAGTTAAATCTGAGGCTCACCAAATAAGGAAAAAGAATTAAAAAAAGAAAACTTTTGAAGGAGATTCCAATGTTTCAGCCGAAATGCCTTTTCCTTCTTAAATTGCTTGCTCTTAAACTCACTATTTTAGAGCTACTTCTTAAAAAGGGGTGAAAAACATCAAAATTGATGGGGAAACACTGTCTTATTTTTTCTTTATTGTCCCTCTTTCCAAAGTGAATTACTATTTTCAGAAGCATTTTCATATGAGAGTCATGAATCATTCTGTCCTGCACAGAAGGGGGCTTTAACGACATTTTTTATGCCTAGCAATGATATTTTATGTTTGTTGCCACAACTAAATATATAAGTAATTTAGTATCCTAAAATTTTGTTTGGTCCATCTAAAATTTTGATGTTTTTCATGCCATTTATTAATATATGGAATTTATTTTAAAAATTAGAAGCTAAAGATTAGCAAGAATAAGTTTTTAAATGCACTAGATACAAAAGACCCAAAGCATTATTTTTTCTAAATGATAACAATGTGAGTTTTAAAATTTTTAAAAATGGAATTTTTAAAAAATAACAAGCTAAGGTGCTGGGGATGTAGCTAAGCTGGTAGAGTGTTTGCCTGGCAGGCACAAGGCCCTGGGTTCAATCCCCAGCACAACAAAAAATAAATAAATAAATAAATAAATAAATAATAAATAAATAAATAACAAGTTAAGATATTTGTAAAATTAATAAAAATCATTTATCAATAAAAGTTCTTCAAATACAAATGTGTTGTCTACTAAAACTGTAGTTTCAACTAATACTAAAATAATCCATATAAAATCTCTGTACAAGTCTAATTTGTCAATTCAATTTATAAAATGTATACATTTTAATATTAGTCACCCAAAGAGAATAGTGCTGTACGTTACATGCCATCTAAAGGTGAGTAACCTTCTACATATGTCTTTCTGTTAAACAGAAGATAAAATTCCCCAAATACTTGCTTCTGTCTTCAGCTAGACCAAATCACCATTCTGCCAAGCAGGCATTCTCCCTTAACAATCAGTTGCTTAACCCCTTGATTAAAGTTATAGATGTGAGAGTCTTCACTTCTTTTACAATATAAGAAACAGAAAATTAGGAGGACCACAATTTCAAATTTGCTGTCCTTAAACCACATCAATACAAATATTTTTAGAGAAGCTGCTCAGTGCCAAGAAGAGTATTCTATGTATGGGAGTATGAAAATGAGTACAATAAATTCCCTGCTTGGAAAGAATTAGGCACAAAAATAACTCTCATATAAGAAATAATCAAAGTTAGGAACTAAAATAACTCTCATATAAGAAAAAACCAAAGTTCATAACAGTATTACCAAAGTCAGCTTGTAGCGAAAATAACTCTCCATCTAATAATTTCAAAGGTCAACACTTTTATAAAAGTGCCCACCTGTTTTAAAACACACACACTGTACTAACCATGACTGTTTAACATGGAATGCACGTAGATATACAATGGAATTTTTTCAAAATTTTTTCTTCCTTTCATAATGCCCTTATGTGTACACACAATGTTTTGCAAAGACTTAAAAACACTTACATGAACAAAAGGAGTATTGTATGACTATAGTATAGGATATCCAATCATTTTGTTTTCAGTTTACTCAAAAAAAGTTAATGTTAATGGTTTTTGATGAGAAAGCTAGTGATTTTACTTTTTTGTTTTACAAATAAATGTAAAGATGCAATTATTCAACTTTCCATTAAATGCAATAATTTTAATAAGATTTAAGTAAATATTTAAATTTAAGAATTTTGTAAATGATAAGGAATTACATTTCTATTTTAAAGAAGGGGAGTCTTGGTGTGGTGTTCTTGTGTATGTGAGAGTTTGTATTGTGCTTAATGGATTTTTTCCCTTATGTTTAAATTAGAAAATGCAAACAAATATTTCATTTCTATTGGTTTTCTGGAAAATTATATATCCAGGATTGTGAAAACATTGCTATGGAATAAATTTCTTGACCTATTTTTCTCACATATTTTTATAAAGATCTTATTTTTGAAAGAATGTGAAAACATAACTATACCTTTACAAATTATAATATTTAAAATTCTGATGAATGATTAAAACTACATTTATTATTAAGTATTGTTTCCTAGAAACATTTCTCAAGAACTGCTTTAAAATACATTAAATAGGGAATGTGGTTGTAGCTCAGGGTAGAGTGCTTGCCTACCATGTGTGAAGCACTGGGTTTGATCCTCAGCACCACAGAAAAAATAAAATGAATGAAATAAAGGTATTGTGTTCATCTACAACTAAATTTATTTTTAATTTTAAAAACATATTAAAGATTAGCAATAAGAGAACTGAATCTTTTTACTCTCCGAGACATTTTAGTAGGAATATTTTGCTTCCTTTCCTTATGTTGCTTATTTATTTATTTTTATTAGAGCTTTACAATTATACATAGTAGTTGGGTTCATCCAGGCAAACGCAGACATGCATGGAAATCAATTTTGGTTCACAATCCTCGGCCTTCCCTTCCCCTTTCCCTTCCCATTCTCCCTTTTCTCTTCCATTCTCCTTACTCTACATTACTAGACTTCCTTCTGTTTGTTTTTTAATTTTTATTTGATTTTTTTTTATATTATCCTGTCCTTCCCTCCCCCTTTCCTCTATTTTACTCTAGCTTCCACCTATAAGAGAAAACATTTGACCTTTGAGTTTCTGAGTTTGGCTAATTTCACTTAGCATTATACCCTACATTTTCATCCATTTACTGGCAAATGCCATAATTTCAATCTTCTTCATAACTGAGAACTCCATTGTGTGTGTGTGTGTGTGTGTGTGTGTGTGTGTGTCTGTGTGTGTAAACAATTAGTTAATTCAGTCATCCACTGATGGGTATCTGGGTTGATTCAATAATTTAGCTATTGTGAATTGGGCTACTATAAACATTGAAGTGACTGTATTGCTATAGTGTGCTGATTTTAGGTCTCTGGGGAAAATAAAAAGGAGTAGAATAGTTGGGTCATAATGTGGTTCCATTCCTACTTTCTTGAGGAATCTCCATATTGCTCTCCAGAATGATTGTACTAGTCTGCAGTTCCATCAACAATACATAAGAGTACCTTTTCCCCCCACAACCTCACCAGAATTTATTGTTTCTATTTTTGATCATTACCATTCTGCCTGGAGTAAGATGAAATCTCAATGTAGTTTTGATTTGAATTTCTCGAATTGCTAAAGATATTGAACATTTTTACATATATTTGTTGGCCATTTGTGTTTCTTCTTTTGAGAAGTTTCTGTTTTGTTCTTTTACCCATTTATTGACTGGGTTATTTGGTTGCTTTGGGGGTATTTTTGCTTTTTGTTTTTGTTGTTTGTTTTTTGGTGTTAAGTTTTTTGAGTTCCTTGTATATTCTGGATATTAATCCCCTATCAGAGGAGCAGTTGGCCAAGTTTTTCTCTCATTCTGTAGGCTCTCTCTTCATGCTCTTGTTTCTTTTACTGTGTAGAAGTTTTTTAGTTTGTTGTCTGAGTTTTATTCTTGAACTTTGAGGGTCTTGTTAAGGAAGTCAGTGCCAAAACCTACATGATGGAGTGTTAACACTATGTTTTCTTCTAGTAGTTATAAAGTTTCTAATCTAATTCCTAAGTCTTTGATCAATTTGAGTGTTGTGCAGGGTAAGAGAGAGAGTTCTAATTTCACTTTTCTTTATATAACTATCCAGTTTTTCCAGCAATATTTATTTAAAAGACTGTCTTTTTATTTCTCTGGTTGTGCATGATGTAGAGTCACATCATTCGTGCAATCATACATGCACATAGGGTAATGATGTCTGTCTCACTTCACCATCTTTCGCATCCCCTGCCCCCTCCCCTCTTCATTTCCCTCTGCACAATTCAAAGTTCATCCATTCTTCCCTTACCCTCTGCATTATGAATCAGCATCCACCTATCATAGAAAACATTTAACCTTTAGTTTTTTGGGATTGGCTTATCTCACTTAGGATGATATTCTCCAACTCCATCCATTTACCTGCAAATGCTATAATTTTATTCTTCTTTATAACTGAGTAATATTCCATATGTATATATACCACAGTTTTTTTATCCATTCATCTATCCATTTGTGTACAATGAATCAAAATGCATTCTGCTGTCATGTATAACTAAACAGAACAAACAATTTTAAAAAGACTATCTTTTCTCCAAGGTATATTTTTGGCAACTTTGTCAAATATCAAACAGGTATAGGTATGTGGATTTGTCTATGTCTTCCATTCTGTTCCACTGGTCTTCATGTCTATTTTGATGCCAATACATGCTGTTTTTGTTACTACGGCTCTGTACTATAATTTCTGATGAAGTATTGTGATGCCTCTTGCTTTGCTTTCCTTGCTTAGCATTTCCTTGGCTATTCTGGGTCTCTTATTCTTTCAAATGAATTTAAGAATTGTTTTTTCTAGTTCTTTGAAGAATGTCATTGATATTATGATGGGGATTGCATTGAATCTGTATATTGCGTTTGGTAGTATGGCCCTTTTGACAATATTGATTCTGCCTATCCAAGAATATAGGATGTCTTTCCATCTTCTAAGGTGTTATTCAATTTCTTTCTTAGCTACTTTATAGTTTTCATTGTAGAGGTCTTTCACCTCCTTGGTTAGATTAATTCCCAAGCATTTAATTTTTTGAGGTTATTGTAAATGGGGTAGTTTTCCTGATTTCTTTTCACATGATCATCTCAATAGATACAGAAAAGTCCTTTGATGAAATCCAACATCCATTCATGTTAAAAGCACTGGAGAAACTAGGAATTTGAGAACTTTACCTGAGCACCCTAAAGACCATTTATGTCAAACCCAAAGCCAACTTTATACTAAATGGAGAAAAACTAAAAACATTTCCTCTAAAATCAGGAATGAGACAGGGCTGTCTACTGTCACCACTCTAATTCAATATAGTTCTCAAAACATTATTAGCCAGAGCAATCAGACTAGAAAAGGAAATCAAATGGATACAACTATGAAAAGAAGAAGTCAAACTATCTCTGTTTGCTGATGATATGGTCATATATCCAGAAGAACCACTGCCCCCCCTCAAAAAAAAAAAAAAAAAAAAAACTCCACCAGAAGACTTCCAGAGCTTATAAATGACTTCAGCAAAGTAGCAGGATACAAGATCAACACCCATAAATCAATAACTTTCCTATACTCCAACAGTGATTATTGTGAACAATGATCACATTAGAAAAAAATGGAAATTGTAAGGGAAAACATGACAAAATATGCATTCACTGGAAAGGGCAGAGAAGTGCATCTCAATATGGCTGTGCAAATTGCTTCCTGATTTTGCCATCAGTTGCTCCATGATATTTTTTTCTCCTAATTCAACTCCTAAAACTGCAACACTGATCCTTTCATTTCCCTTCTATTTGGAGGGAATATAGTCTTTCAATTATTAATTCAATAAATAATAAATACTGAAAACTTACTATGGGCAAAATGGTGAAAAACAGACATAATCCCTTATCTTATGATTTGTGGTTTTATAATTTGACACGGAAGGAGGGGAATCCAGTCTTAAAAAAGATACTACCAAATAAAATAAATGCCACTCAAGGGAGCACAGGTACTTTGGTAAGATTTAACCAAACAGCCTATCTTAGTCTGACTTTCTTACACACTGACAATTATTCTGAGTCCTGATGAGAGTTGTTCACGATAAAGGTGAAGAGGGAAAATTGTATCCAAAGTGGAAAAAATTACTGTGCTCAACAAATTAAAAGAAACATGCAATGACTAGAGCAAAAAGAAGAAAGCTGATACCGTGAAATATATAAGAGAGATAAAAGCAGAAATGGACAAATGGAAGGCATTGTAATTTTTGCTAAGGATCCAGCTGGTTATATGCAGGGAAATAATGTGAACAGATATACATATTTAATAAAAAATTCTGAACACAATGTGAGAACTGAATGAACTGCATAGGGCAGAAGTGGATTCAGGGAGATGTGACTAATATGTGACTTAAAGATTTTTATGCCTTGGGCAATGACTGTGCTAATAATGGTACAAAGAAGAAATTAAGTATGTGGCAATTGAGAAGTTGAAAAGATGAACTCATAAGAAGGTAGTCCAAGAATACAGGTACAATAAACATGAGTTTGAAGTATCTTGAAACAGCTAACTAAATATGCTCTGAGGGCATTGGAATGTATAGTCTGAAGTTGAAGAAAGATCTGGACCAGAGAGATATTAGCAAAAAATTGTCTGAAATGGTAACTGAAGCCACTAGAGTGAACAAGAGCTTCAAGAATGAAAAAAAAAAAAAACATAGAACAGAGCTATGTTGGGCCCTTCTGTATAAGGACTAATTATAAGAAGAAAGTTCAAAAAACAAGAGCAAAAAAGTAGGAGAAAACTCAAGCTTTTGGTTCACAGAAGTCCAAGAAAGAAGCAGCTTGGAGATAAAAATAATAACCCACAACTTTATAATATTGACAAATAATTACTAACATTCAAAAATACTCCACTCTCCAATTGGCGTCACCCAAAATTTTCATGTTGTGGCACACTTTGCAGATAATATCTGTGTGGCACACTTCAGCCAAAGCTGCCAGACTGGGACAGAGAGGTGTGGGTGAGAAGGGCAGGGGAACTTTGGTTTCCCTGCTTATCACCTAGGATTCATTGTCTCAGCACACTCTGTCATTGAGTTCATTCTGATGCACTTTGTTCCTCTTCAGTGCAGGAATCTTTCCTAAGCCCTAAATGGGAACAGCAAAAATCCTTATTCCCATGGGATCTGCCCACAAACCTAGTACACAACTCCATTTCAATTTCCTCCTCCTCTTCCTTCTGTGATGGAGTGACTTCCATCCTAGGGTTATGGTGAGAACTGAACACAACACAGACCACTGGAAAGACAATGTTTGACAGCACTTATGAGTCCTACGAGTTCACATCCTGAAGAAAGCAGATACCACGCACCACCGAGGGTCACACAGCAGCTTTGCCAGAGACTGTGGCAGGCGTGTTTTATAGTATCAGTGAGGTAAGGTGCCACTTTCCACAGAACGAAATTGGCTTATTTGAATAATTTGAAGATCTGGTAGGGAAACCAAAGCTTGCTACTCAAAAATAAGCAGGAACTGAGCCTGGTCCTCATGGAAAGGAGGACTGTTTGGTTAGCCAACAACCAGAGTTGTTGAAGAGTAAGGGACTGAGTGGCAAAGGGAACTTGTGGTTAGGCCATCCAAGTCCTTCTCAGTTTTTCTGAGATGCCAAGGAATATATAATATTGGGCCTGACTCTTAGTCATTGTCTCACTTCCAGCAATGCCCAGAGAAGGATTTATCTACATGGATGATTCTGTTGAATATTCCCTTTGCTTTCTCTCTCACTCCTATTTTCTTCAATTCCTCTAACTGCTAAAAGTCCCTTGATGCCCCTTGTGGCCACTTTCCAACATGGAAAAGAAAGTCATAGACTGAATTGTATCTTTTCCATAATATGGAAGAATGTTTTGGACTGGCCTTTCCAAGCTGGTTCTTGATGAATGTATAAAATCCTCTCTGGAGATGGAAGCCTGGTTTAAAGGATTTTTGTCTAGACAAAGAGTTTGAGTGTCCATTGGCCCTTGCTCTGGGGAAGCAAACTCGGAATTCATATTTGAAGTCATACTTTCAAGACCAGAATTTCTGTAGGGATGATAGTGCACTAATATATTAATATCTGCTCTGTCCATGGATTTTGAATCCCTTGCAGATAACACAATATATCCTTTTTATCTGCCAAAGTAATCATTTTTTTTAATTCTATAGTTTTCACTTTTTCCCCATTGATTTATTTCAAAGATTTGTGCTTAAGTGACTGTGAGGATGACTGCTACCTTCAAGGAGGGCAGAAAACTGAATACTGGTGAGAGGCAGAACATTTGGCAAGATACAATATGGAGGAAAAAAGTTCAGTTTAGGGCACCAAAGAAATGGCCTGGTCTGGAGCTCAGAGAAGGGGAACAGTTTTGGAATCATCAGTTATGGATAGTAGTAAAAATCACATAAGTAAATGAGACTTCTCATGAGAGCGCACATGAACGTGAGGGCTGTTTACTGTTAGAGTAAACAGTAATTTTAACTTTCCAGGTTTCCTAAAATAATCCTAAACGAATATCCCTGAGAAGTCAAGTGGCTTGTATCCATGTGTCCTTGCTATTTTGATATTTCATCTCTATCACAATCTGTCTGGAGTTTAGCAAACTAAATTTGATATTTTATTGCATGTGTCTCTGAATAAGTGTCAGAATACATTCCCAACTTTCCCATAAGGTTTCTCTGTTCTGGTTACACGATCCAAAACTCTTCAACCTTTTTCAAATCATACCTCTGCTTTGAAATTGAATGTTCTGTGACAGTGAGGGTTATTTCCAGAATATTCACTTTAAAAAAATCATACTCAGTACTGATACCTGAAGCCCTAAGAAAGTGTCTTTCAGATATGCATGAAGATTATCTTTAATGGTTTTGCTCCCTGAGTATTTTATGCTTCTTTGGTCTAACAGGGAACGTGAAAATTTAATTATAAATTTAAAATCAGGAGGGAAATATGTTCCTTCTTAGAGTCTTGAAAAAAATGTGCTCTGCCAATTGGAATATTAAAATAACATTGTTCAATTTTTTTCCCAACTTCACATTTGTGATATTTGCACAGAAGTTCAAACATAATTCATCTCTAAGATTCAGTTTATAATAGCACTACAGGAATTCATTGATAGTCCCATATGACTCATGAGAAAAAGGAAACGAGCAATAGTGTCACTATGTGCTTTGTTTTGAACATGTTAACCAAACATTACAAGAGCAGATTAGAAAAGCAATCACTTTATTTAGTTGAGTAATTGCCCCCTTGAATCCCTAAAGATCAGTTATTGTAACATGAACTAGAAAATTTCCACTAAGAGTCTTAAATGAGTCAATAAAAGGTCATGTTTATATACGTTAAAAACACTTGAAAGAATAATATTAACATTGACTCCCAGGCCATGCCCACACTTGCCCAGTGAAAGGTACCTCCCTAAGGAATATTCTGCTTTTGACATCAGTGTTCTTCTACACATACAGCAGTAGTGACCATTGAAAATCACTTCCCATATATTCTGATTTAATAGTATTAAAGAGAAACCAGTGGTAAGTTCATGCTTTGGAAGGAGATCTATTACTATTGTGATACTATTTTGGTTGTTTTCTTTTTTGTAATCTGGTAAAGAAGTTATTAATAAGAGAGGGAATTTCTCCCTATTCCTTTCACACATTCTTAGCAGATATGCTGATGCATACTATTGATTGTGCAAAATTACTCTGCAGTTTGCTATTATAAAAGAATGGGGAGTTTTATTTCTTATGAAATATTAGAGGTAACTAAATATATTATGATCTTTAATAAAACTGGATTCAATAGTTTTCATAGTTTCAGAATACATGTTTCAGTTACCGATTCTGTAAAATAATCTAATAAAATATGTCAAGAATTCAGCATTATAAGTCAGAGGGTGAAAATAGAAAAGAAAAATAAATCCCTCCATTTAAATAAATAAAAATAAAATCCCTGTAACTTTTCATTTTTGATAAGCATTGAATCATGTATCCCAAAATTCAGTCTGTCTACAGTGTTTCTCTTAGACCTGGGTTGGTATGATTTTACCTTTATTTTTTTTAAGAAATGCTAATATGAAATCTTGCTCATTTGAAATTATTATTGTCATCATTTCTCTTAGTCATATTTTTAAAAACTGAATTACGGACCTCTTTGGTTTATAACTATTACATTTTGGGAGTGATCTTCTAGGATTTAGGACCTAAGATTGAATGATCACTTTAGATTTAAGCTAAAAAATACATTGTTACTGTGCTTTCCAGTCAGTTGGGAAAATGTTTAAACACACTTTCACATATACACACATGCACACACACACACACATATATGAAGGTGTGCATATACATATATATATATATATATATAATTTTTAAATAATATCACTGTGACACTAGGAATGAACATTAGAAAACCAAAAAGACTTTTTGTTGATTGACACTAAAGTCAACAATGCTAAATTGATGAAAATTATAATGTTTAAGAACTCATTATGACAGCCAGGAAAGAAAAAAAAGCTTTTCAAAATTATAGTCCACAGATTCAAAACACCTAAAGAGAAATCAACTTGTTAAATCAAATTGTAAATTATCTTTTTCTGAGTTGCAGACTACAGATATCTCATGTGTGTCCACACAAACCATCGTGGAAAAGGAACAAACTTGATCTCTGCCTTCTTAAAAGGGGACTGATCCCATTCATGAGGACTTCACTCTCATGACCCAACTACCTTCCTGTGCCTCGCCTCCAAATACCATCAGATTGTTAGTATATTCATACTAAATTTGTGTTCTTTGAATTTTACTGACTACTTTTAACAAAGCATTGCCATCAAAGAAAGGAACTTGAGAATAAATAGACCATTTTGTAAATGGAAATAAAATGAAAGAAAGAGCCCTGAAGTTTCATGCCTCCCATATTTGGGAAAGCTAGCTGCTTATAACTCCAAGAAATTGGTGATGTAATTTTAAAAGGATTTAATAACAAAGATGCAGTAAAATATTTCAGAACACAACAAATCAAGGCTAAAATCAATAAGCATATGTATGGCCTTCCCACTGATTTTTCTAAATAGGTGGTTACCATTAAATTAAGAGAGAGACAAGTTAGTGAAAGGAAATGAAATGAAGAAATTTGAGAACTACATCTGGAACTTCGGGGATGGGGTTAGGGGGTTACTTGCAAAATTAGAATAAAGCAAGTCAGCAATCTTCTGATTTAAGAGAATTTTATTACCAAAAAATCAGAAATTTGGATTAAAGGAGCTATGATTTATTTTATTTTAAAGCAAATAAATAACAAAAATAATAATAGTAATAACCCTGGAGAAATCAATTTCCTATGGTCTGAAGAAGACTCTGAAGGGTTTTCAGCCCCAAGGAAGGTATTCACTCTTCTCTTCAGTTATGGCCAAGGAGTAAAGGAGTAAAATAAGTTTGCAAATGGGCAATCAAAGAATTATGGATAAAATAATACATTTGAGGATATAAATTAGAATTTAATACAGGTGTACCCTACCTCCCATGCACAGGGTTGGAGATTTTCACAATGTCTTCCCTTTGGGATTTCAGAATTGTAATGGACTAATATCCACCATCTGTCTTCTACTCTTCCCCTTTCTGAATATTATTTTTATTATTTCTATGTTTCATCATTAAACAGTGTGTGTGTGTGTGTGTGTGATGTATGTGTTAAATAATAAATAACAGTTATATCATCCTTCTGCCTTGACACAACTTAACTAGAACACATTTTAAGTATATGCTAGTTATTAGTAGAGAACTAAATTGTTATTCTTAACTACAGAATCAAATCACTTCACTAGTTTTATAGAAGACATTGAACTTGGAATTATGAAGCCATGACTATTTTTGTCTTTTTCTTACAGAAAATTGAAAATTGACTTCTGATTAAATTTGTAAATATTTTGAATTAAACTGTAAAAATTAACTTCTACCTCCTCATTAATTGATGTAATGAGATCATACCACACTAAACTCCTGCTTTGCCAGCAAGTAATGAGTTTTACATCATATCAAGGAAAAAACTTAGCCAGGTGTGGTGGTGCATGCCTATAATCTTAGTGGCTCAGGAAGCTGAGGCAGGAGAATCATGAGTTCAAAACCAACCTTCGCAACTTAGCAAGGTCCTAAGCAATTTGGTGAGACCCTGTCTCAAAATAAAATATTTTTTAAAAAGAGGGGCTGAGGATGTGGCTCACTGGGTTCAATCCTGGTACCAAAAAAAAAAAAAAAAAAAAAAAAAAAATGAAAAGAAAAAATTTAGAGCAAGATCATTTGCTAACTTAGATCTGGATTGTATAATGAAGTGTCATTCTTCAGAAACCAGAAATGATTTTATACTAACACTATATTTGTTTGCTTGGCACTGTCAAAGAAAATTTCCTTGAGCATTTTATATGACTAAGTAGTCATAACAGTGACAGTGAAGTCAATGTTTCCCTTCACATTTTCCCTAATTTATTCAAGTTTCATGATATTTTACCACCAAACACATTTAAGACTTCGTAGGATGAGTCAATAAACACAAACTGTGAACCTACAATGTAAGGCGATACTGGACGCTTATAGGAAACAGAGACACAGTTCAGCACTCATCACTAATTAGCTACCATCGTGGAATTTTCCAGTTTAACTGATGATACAGTAGCAAAAGAAACCAATACATTACAGGTGCCAAATGAGTGATGAAAAAAAAAAAAAAACTGAGTTTCTATTAGTCCATAAAGTATCTTTCCTTTCATATCTATTATAGCATTTCATCTTCATTAAAATTCTACAGGGTAAAAAGAATTGTGTTACCCATCCCTCCCCTTTGTATTAATCTATCTTCATTGTCTTAGTTCATGAAGAAAAATTAAATTGATTTTATTAATGCTTGGAAGGGGAGGTTGAAGATACTTTCGTTTTCATTCACTTATCAGGTACAAGATTCACTTTCTGATTTTCTGAGGATTATGACTGTCCCAAAACAATACAAAGATTGGCTTCATGAGGGTAAATCTGGTGAAGACTGAGAAGAGTCCGAAAACAAACTTGTGCCAAAGAGGATTCTTCTACACTGAAGAGTTATGAAGTGATGAGCTAGCAGGTTACAGAAAGTGTTCTCTCAGCACAAATGGCAAATTCGGGCCTCACTGTAAGGGAGGCACAGTATTCACTACTTTACTATTACAATCATGGCATGGGCACATCCCCCTATGTGGACCCTGGATGCCTACTTTTTTCCTATATAGCTGGTCCTCTGTGTCATCCACGAACTCACCCACTCTCCCTATGACTCGTGCCCTGTCCATGCACTTCTAACTCAATTTGCATCTCATATTTCCAATACCTCTCCTAATGCCAGTTTCACCATCTCAAATCTGTACCAGTGTTTAACTTTCCTCTAATTGTTTTCTCCGCTCTACATCTCTTTCACGTCACAAATTCCATATTGCCACATTTCCTAAAATGCAAATATGATGTTATTTCTTAAACATAGGATTTCTTGAATTTTACCACCTGACAATCTTTATCTCTTCCCCACTCCATGAACCCCAATGGGTCTACATACATGAGACATTTTAGGCATTCTCTCCATCCAAAATGCTATTTCAAACATTCACTTCTTTGCTTAGCTTCTCTCTGATTAGATTGACCTTTTTTCCTTGTTTTCTGTACGGAAATAATCAAATACTCCCATATCTACAAAAATCACACTGTACTGTAATGGAAAAGTTAATGGCTCTTCCTTAGTAATCTTGTTTGCATTTTAAACACACTTAATCTAGAATTATCAAATTACATTATAATTATTATTTATGTATATGTTACCCCAAAATACATGAGATTATATGGCTATTAAAGACAAAGAATGCAAAAACGAATATCTGCAACTGTCCACATAAATACAATTTATTTTTTTATCCTCATTGACTATGCTTCACCAAACATACCTGCATCTTTCCTCAAGATATACATTTATCTTGAAATATCCCAGCTTATTTTTTTGTATGTTAAACTTCTAATTATCTGAAGATGATGTTCAAATGTCATTACTCTTATGAAAAATTTCTGCATGGTGAATGACACAAAATTTTTTTAAAATATATAATTTATTCTGCATTGTTTCAGGAAAAAATCTACAATGGTATTCTTTCGTAGCACTGTATTTATCAACAGGAGCACAGATTATTGTTATTTATCAAAGGTAATACTATATAGTTGTTAAGAACAGTGGCTCTGGAGACAGGCAGATCAGAGTGTAAATTATGACCCAATCATGCATTGAACATGGGAAAATAATTTGTTAAAATCATTTCATGAAAAAAAAACACCAGATTCATAATAGTTTCTAAATTTAGAGATTTTTGTGTGTTGTATCTAAAATATACAACATTTATAAAATACTAGGTGATAATAAATGTTCAATGAATATTATGATTACTAGATGTTTTCCACCCCCTTCCAGCAAGACTATCAGGGAAAGCAGTTATGATCCAAATCCTGGCATTTCTGAGATGCTGTTTCTTACAGGATGTGACTACATCTAGGTCCAGCAGAGTCTGTTACATTTGGAGGGGTATCGAAGTGATAATGGTGGTTGATAAACCCTGTACAAAGATTTAAGGCTTCTTAAAGCAAGAACTCCATATATTTTGCAATTTTATAAATGAGGATTTGTGTTTGTATGTGTGTGTGTGTGTGTGTGTGTGTGTGTGCGCGCATAATGTAAGTTTCTCATGTGGATCTGAATTGGAAATTTGAACTTGGAAATTATTTCAGTTTTTCATTTAAAACTAAACTATGTGCTAATTCCGACGGCTTCATTTTTTTTTTTTTTAAGTAACCATTTGGCTAATGATGAAAGGGTTTCAATTGACACTGTAAAATACTGACATAACCCTATAAGAGTATAATGAACAATGAATGGAATGTGGGCTTTTGATCATGCAGAGCAGCATTTGGGAAAGCATGTTTGCTCTGTATGGGTGGTAGTGTTTGGAAACATTTCATGATAATGCCTGAGTCATTAAGCAAGTCAACCAGACTGATCTTAGAAGCAATATCCAGTAAAGTAACACAACCTAACTATTTCCTCTTGGTTCTTCAAGAATTAACAGCATTCCTTTAATCAAAATCAAATAGAAAGACCATCTTTTCAATAATTGTGCTGAGAAAATATTTCAAAAAAGTATTTTTGCTAATAGCAATAATCCAATTTCTAAAACATGGACTTGAAAATTATTTTAAGAATAATGAGTTATTTTACTTAAAATAGATATGAAAATATTCCACCCTCCTAGAACTAAAGACACTTGTTTTTTTCTATTTCAGGAAAAAAAATCACGACCCTAGGATTCTCAGACTCAATACTTTTTATTTTATTGTTTTTTTATTGTAAACAAATGGGATACATGTTGTTTCTCTGTACATGGAGTAAAGGCATACCATTTGTGTAATCATAAATTTACATAGGGTAATGTTTTTTGATTCATTCTGTTATTTTTCCCTTCCCCCCCACCCCTCCCACCCCTCTTTTCCCTCTATACAGTCCTTCCTTCCTCCATTCTTGCCCCCCTCCCTAACCCTAACCCTAACCCCTCCCACCCCCCCATTATGTGTCATCATCCGCTTATCAGTGAGATCATTTGTCCTTTGTTTTTTTGAGATTGGTTTATCTCACTTAGCATGATATTCTCCAATTTCATCCATTTGTCTGAAAATGCCATAATTTTATCATTCTTTAAGAAAATTTTATATTAAATAATGTACATTTCACTTTACCATTAAAGAAAATGTTCATATCAAATTTAAGATTTTTCATTTTAAATATCAGCCAAAAAGATAGTCTATGTGCATCTGCTAAATTTTTAGATTTTGAGTTGTTTTAGTTCATTGATTATCTGGGAGTTAAACTGTCATCTGCATCCAATTATCAAGTCGTTTTATGCAAAATGAACTGTTGGATAGTATTTACACAATCTTAAGGTTTTATGAGTTAATATTGTCATAATGGCTAATAATGTAATTTATATTTGCCATTCAACTTACTGTAAAAAATTGGTGATTCAGGGCTTACCAATATGGGTACCAAATAATATGCATGAACTATATTACATAATACATGTGTTTCATTAAAATATATGTGATTCCAGTATTTTGCAGGCCTGAACATGAATTATATTTCCAATACCACCTCATAAATTTATAAAATAGAACACATTATATTACCCAGATGCTCTCTTTCAAAATGAAGAAATCTAACAACATATTTCTATTGGTATATATCTCTAAAATTTTAACAATATAGACTTTCTCAAAGTATATTGAGTATAATTGATTAATGACATATACAGTTTTTTAGATTAAATACTCTAGAACCTTTTGGAAAAATCTAAGTAAAGTTGGAGATAAGCACTCATTTTCCAAATTGAACTCTAAATATCAACAATAACAATTTTAAATACTCAGATTAAAAATTAAGGAAGAAGGAAATATTTTTCTATGAAAATATAATGTAGGTCAATCAAGTATTTTAAAATTCCTGTTTAGTTTTTCACATCAATTCCTAAATTATTGATAAAAGTATTTTATGTTTCAAATATGTGCATATTTATATGTATCTATTTCTATAAACAAATTTTCCAAGAGTAAAAATACTATTTTAGTAAAATAGGTATTAATATTTTAAGGAAAATCTACTCCTAAAAGTTTGATAGGAGCTGAAGAGATAGCTCATGTTGGAGAGCGCTCACCTAGCATGTACGAGGACACTGGTTCGAATCCCCAGCCTCTCAGAGAGAAGGAAAAAAAAAAAAGTTTGATAAATTCATGCTAGATTGCCCTACACAAAGATCACCAATTTAAAATATCTTTAACAGTATATAAAAGGAGCTATTTTTCTATCTTCTCAACCAATTAGAATAGCATAAATTTTAAAATCACTGCAATCAAAATGAAAAATACTTCAGTGCTTCACTAATTTAGTTAATTCATTATTGGTGCCATTATTTTTCATCTATTTTTTTCTTCTTTTTTTACTTCTGTCTTTTGGTGTACATTAAATGACATGCCTTTAATATCCAGAAGCCAATTCATCTTCTAGGGAAGGTCAAGGACACAATAAGAAATTAAACATAGAGTATGAAAATATAGGGAGGCAAAAAAGTTCCTTTGCATAAGAGCAGGTAGAATACCAGGTGATGGCATGTCTCCTTCAACAGGTTAATAGTGTAATTTTGCCAGTAAAGGCACTGAAATTCAAGAGGCGCTGAAATTCACAGTGCCTCTACTGGCAGACTGCCACACATTGTATATGAAAATTCAAACATGCCTCTACAAGGAACCCAGAGGCATTAAGCAGTTCCTTTCTTTCTTTGAGGGTTTTTTTCTTAATTTTGCTAAAAATCAAAGTGAAGAAAATTTCTGCTAAGTTGTCATTCTTGTCCATAGTCATTTATGGACAAGTGGCTAGCAGTGTGACCTAGCTGTCACTTGTCCAGGAGCAGAACTCTGAGAAATTTGCCTTCCTACCACAGTCAGGTCCTTGACTCAGGTAAACTGATGCATAAAGAGATTCATGTGACCAAACTTCAGTCAATCAGAGAACCCTTTTCTCACTTCCGTGATTAGTCTAGGATGAGCATATGGCCCAATCAGAACAAATTAGAGTTTATCTCAGACCATGCCAGTGGGAAGCCCTCTTCTTCTGGGATCCTAATAAAGAAGTATGCATCCCTGAAACTGCAATGGTTCCTTAACTACCACAGGAAAAGCCATGGTCTGCATTTTTATGTAATTGAGTGTAAGCTTTGTGGTTCCTTCCTTGGGGAATTACTGGCTTACAAAGTCATACTACACTTACACATTTCATTCATTATTAAAATTCCCACCTCAAAAATATGCTAAATTCTCTAGTTTTTATGGGTCTGGGTCTCTCTTTTTTCATTGCTTTCTCTATCTTTTAATACAATATCACACTCATTGCTTATTTTAATTTTTGACTTATATCAATGTTATTTTTTATCTTTCATAATTTTTTCTGCTGTTTTTTCACTTTTATTGTCTCAGTAGTATCTCAGTAGAATTTTAGAGTCATTTGCCATGGTTCCTAAAATAGTATTTAGATTTTTATTATAACTGTATTAAATACATAAATTAATTGATCACCCTACTGTGATAGAGAACATTAAAAGTTATGCCTCCTATTCAAATACACTTCTGTATCCATTAACAATCCTTTCTCCATTCCCCTTCCTGCCCTTTTCAGCACTGTATTACTTTGGTGAATTTATTTTTCTATTATATTGCATTAGCACATAGAGCGAATGTTAGAATTTGATGTATTTCCTCTTATAAAACATATTTGTTCTCCCATGCTACTTCTAATAATTATGTTAAATATTTTGTGTTTATTTTTAGACAATTGCTTTCTGTAAACCTTAAGAAATTTGCCTCATCTTTTCTCGTATTCATCAGGGGTGTGTGTGTGTGTGTGTGTGTGTGTGTGTGTGTATGTGTATGTGTGTGTGTGTATGTGTCTGTGTGTGAATGCTTAACATTTCCAACAAAATGTTATATAACAATGGTGGAGCATATTTGTTTTATTTCTAACATTAATGGAAATGTTTCAAGAATTTCAAGTAATATTATATGACTGTTTCAAATTGAATTCACAATGAACATGAAATGATTGGATTGAGAAGGAAAGTCTTACAGCAAGCTAAAAATCTGCTTTTCTACAAAGGATGGTGTATAACCAAAAGCTCTCTGGACACTTTGGTAAATTGAAGAATGCACTGTTAACTTGAAGGGATAGCCACTACTAATACTAGCACTAGTGCTGAAACAATCGGCACAATTAGATCAAAATTACAATTTTTGTGTTATAAATGTTGGTTAATCTATGAAAATATGTAAAGTTATATTGTAGTAACTAGCAGTTTGAAAATATGAATTATTTACAGCAACTAGGTTTATTTCTCATCCATCCTACATACCTATCACAGGTTGGCTCTCCTAATTTCATACTACATGTTATAGCCATTGCAGTCTGACAGAAATGCAGGAGAGGAGAAAGAAAATGTAGCAAATCATCCTGTGGTTCTTAAAGCCAAAATAAGCCAATAATATTTTGCATGCCAAAAGAGTCATATGGCCAGGACTAATGTCTGTGAGGTTGGAAAGTATAATTCTTCTCCAGACAGGGAGAGAAATAGCAACTAATCGAATCTGTAGCAACTACCTCATAATGTATGTGATATAAGTGGATAACAGGCAGGTTTGGCTTGTGGACCACCATTTCACCAACTTTATTTCATGCTCTTTAATTCTAAATCCCCACTCTGAAATCATGTGATTAATGGTCTCCAATTCACTGAATCCAAAAATGCTGTTGATTACAGCTACACACTTTCCACTGTCCTTTGGAAAGTAGAAGCAGAACTCCACAACAGCCTTTGGTGGCATTCTGGAAGACTCATTGAACCATAAATCTTAAATGATCATTTAACAAAAACTAACATTCAAACATTTTCCTGAAAGTCAAGACAAACACACATCCTCATTTTTTCCACCCTACAAATTGTCTAAATTAGCTTAAAAATCCAAACCACCTGACTTATATAGTGTATTTATTTCTAGCTATTATACACAACAGATACATTAATTTTAAACTGTTTCCCTAATGAAATAATGGCCTTCAAAAATAGACAGAATGTTTCAACAAAATGAAATCTATAATTTATCACCTGTCAACATTTCTCCTTAAATGTTTAACTCACCTTGCTAAGGTTTTTGTCCTTGTCTGAGAAGTTTCATGAAGCAATACAGTTTTTTTTTTTTTTTTAAAAGATAATGTAAGTCACCACAACGGGCAATAAGAAGTTACACTAATATCTCTTTGTTTATGTATTTATAACTGATCCATACAACATAAAATTATATATATTAGCAGGATAAGATGTTATATTTCAGTACACGTCTACACTGTATAAATCACATTAAACATACTTATCCTCAAATGTTTATCCTGCCCTCATGTTGAAAACTTCTAAAATCTTTTCCTCTATTTTTTTGAATTGTCAGTACATTGTTATCATAGTCACTCTGCTGTGCAATAGCACAACAGAATGTGTTCTTATCTAACTGTAACTCCGTATCCCTTCATCAATATTTCTCTACTCTACCCCCACCTATTCCCCATGGCCTCTGCTAACTACTGTTCTATTTTCAACTTCTATGAAATAAATGTTTTTAGACTCTACGTATGAGTAAAATTATCTAATATTTGTCTTTCTGTGCCTAGCTTATTTCTCTTGCCATGATGATCTCCAACTCCATCCTTCTTGTAAATGACAGTTTCATTCTTTTTATGGCTGAATAGCATTTGTTGTGTCTGTGTATCACATTTTCTTTAACCATTCATCAGTTGATGGACACTTAGGTTGTTGCCCTTTCTGGGCTATTGTGAGTACTGCTGCAATAAACAGGGGCGTCTCTTTGACATGCCAACTTCAGCTGCTAACACTGGGAGGGCTGGATCATCTGGTAATTCTATTTTTAATTTTTTGAGAAATCTCCATACTATTTTCCATAATGGCTGTACCAATTTATGTTTCCCAAAATGTGCAAAGGTTCCCTTTTCTCCACATCCTCACCGGCATTTGTTATCACTAGTGTTTTTGATAAGCCACTTGCTGAGGTGAGGTGACAACTCATCATCATGTTTTTGATTTGCATTCTTCTGAAGGTTAGTGATACTGAGCATTTTTTCATGGACCTTTTCCAAGGGACTTGTCAGAGTCTCAGAGAATGCTATCAGTGAACAGCTTACAGCTGCCAGCTCTTTCAGGATGGCCTCAGTTGCAGCACAATGCTCCACTCAAGGTTATGCTCCATCCACAGCTGCCATGAGTCAATGGCTAATAGATATGAAGGTATATCCATCAGTCTGGAGGTGGTGTAGGAAAAGCTCCCAATCTTGACCCAACTTGGAACAAGTCAGTTGGGCTATATAATCTGTGACGCTCCTTGCTGGAATAGCCTGAAGCACATGGGCAGATGTACACCCTCTCTCTCTCTGTGAAGTTCAACTGTATCCCCTCCTTTCTCTTTCCAAAAGTTTGATCCCAAGGAAATATTCTAAAAAGTGTACCATAGGATAAACTATATCAGCATTTGCCTTGGAAGGAATCCAATCTAATATACTTTTTGAGCATCTTTTTCATTATTTTGTTGTCAGAAATTTTAAATATCTATAAATTAATATTCACAGGATAAAACTTACACTAAAATTTGAAACTTGTAACATGATTTTTCTGAGAAAAAGATAAGGAAACTATCTTACTGTGTACACTCCTATGGTAAGAATTACTAATCATTTTTAAGCTTATGTATTGATTACATTAATTATAGTTTTATCCCATTTAATTATATTATTTAACTTTATATATTGATTTTCTTGTTAATTTTGTATTAACTAGTGAAGTCTGCATCATTCCATTGACAAATATTTCACTGTTATATTATTTGAATCTCTCAATATGTGGCCTTGATCACAAAGGTTGAATGGTTTTATTATAATTGACACAAAACTGCTGTACCTTTAGCATTTCATTTGAATCTTACAATGAATATATTACAGAATCTATTTTCTGTTCAGGAGAACATGACACAAGATTATACTATTTTACAAATGACCACATTAAAGTAAGAACTATAAATGTATTATTCTACTTTATTTTCTTTTGATTTCCATAAAATTGTTATTTTCATTTTGTTCCTTTTTATTGTGATTGGCATGATTCTTCAGGAATTTTCAAACTAAAATTAATGGTTTTTTTTCAAATTAATTGCCCTGTTTCTACTAACATAACATTCTCCACAAAATATATGAGGGTTTTAATGCCAAGAATGCAAAGATAAGATAATATGCTGTGTGGTACTGATGCCAGTTGGATATAAAATACATGGTAGCATAAAATCTTGTCAGATGGATTTAAAAGACAGTTTTTATTTATGAATTATGAGGTACAAATGGTTAAAAGAAAAATATTGCTGAATATTTTTATTCGTCAGTGTTCCCTAATAAAAAGCTCATTATAAAAAATCAGATTTTTTCACTCTCCATGACTTCCATTTGGTTTCTAAAATAGTCAATCTGAAAATGTCTATAAGCATGTACTTCTAATTTTAAATTCATGGGAATGAAACTAGAAATTGGCTCCATTGCATATTCATATTTTACATGGCTGCAAAATTCAATCATTACTTTAAAATTTTATAATTGGAGGCAAACATGTCTTCATGCTTTAGTATTGCATGTGTATGATAGAGTAATATAATAGTCATTTTTACATATATTTGCTTTTCCAAATTCATTTAATGCTATCAATCTTTTATTTCCCCACAATCTGTAAAATATGAATTGTTGTTTTCCACTTATAAGTACTGGCATTACATCCCAGAATTTTCTATAAACTAGTAGCTAAACTTGGAAAAATAGGATTAAATCATATATAAATTTAGGAAAAGTGAAATCAATTCCTTTAATAATTCCACAGTAGATTATATTCAGGAATAGGGAAGTTAATCTATGAAGAAAGTCACTAATTCTGAGAAGGTCCTCAAATCACATTATTCCCAGAATATGGATGGCAAAGTATGTAGGCTAGAGTGAGCTTTGAAAACACATATTACTGGCTGTGGAACCTTGAACAAATTTCTATTAACTGCCAGGCTTTTAAAAGGAAATTAGGAAATAATGATAAAACATAAATGAGTGATCTTTTATAGAGGGTAAATTTCCTAACACATGAATTTGGACATACTAGTCATTCCAAAATTATTGGTTTGTCTGTTTTTCCTTTTTTCTCCTTCTCTTCCCTTCTTTATAATATGTTGGTGGTTAAGAGCTCTGTGTCAGAATATTTGGATTTAAATGTTGTTCCGCTCTTTAACAACTATAACAACTGGCAAACATCTTCAAATTCTCTGCGCTTCCACTTCCTTTTCTGTAAATGGAAAATATCAGCATTGCTTCATAGGACTTTCTGAGTTCAAATGAGTGCATTAATGAACTATGCTTGATCCATAAAAGCATTCTAATTTTAGATAGTCTTAATAATTAGAAACAGAGGTGGTATTTACCCGTAACAAAGTATTTTCCATATCTGATATAGGTTAAGTAGTGCCCCCACTAAATTCATGTCCACCAAGGACTTTAGAATGTGATGGTACCTGAAAACTGAATTTCTATTGATGAAATTAAGACAAGGATGAAGATGAATTTATACTGGATTATGTCATGTCCTAAATCCTGGGACTGTTACAAGACAGAAAGTGACCTACAGGGATACTGAGAAGAAATCAACGTGAACATGAAAACAGAGATTGTAATGATGGGCCCATGAGCCAAGGTATGCTACAGATTGTTGGCAACAACTAGACGGTAGGTGAGAGGCATGGCACAGTTTCTTCCTCAAAGTCATCGGAAGGTACTGACCTTGCCAACTCTCAAAATTCAGGTGGATTCCTGGCCTCCCAAATTGTGAGAGAAAATATTTCCATTGTTTCAAGCTATCTCATTTGTGGTAATTTGTTAAGATGACCCTAGGAAATTAATATAATTAATATAGTAGCTTATCTTATTTTCTACATAGAGCAAACTTGAGAAATTAGTATTTTTACTGGGGGAATTCACATTAAATTAGTGATGGTGGATTTTAATGTATGCCATGTCAGAAGCAAGTCCTTGGCACCTCTACATGCTTATAGTAAGCCCTATGAAACTAGAGGCCAGTGTTAAAAAAAAAAAAAAAAAACTTTAAGCACAAATCATCTCTCTTTGAACTTTTAGCTTCTCACTTGTGAGGTATTATAAACTTTGTTACTTGATGCACTGGATCAAAGAACTATTCCATGTAGAAGGGTCACTCTCCAAAATCTTAGAATATATTCTTTTACAAAAGCTTGTAGAAATGGTCATTCTACCAAAGGCCATTACTACACTGTGCAATTCCCATTAAAATTCCAAAGATGTTCTTCATAAAAATAGAAAGAGCAATCAGGAAATTTATTTGGAAAATAAGAGGCCCAGAATAGCTAAAGCAATCCTCAGCAAAAAAAAAAAAAAAAAAAAAAAAAAAAAAAAAAAAAAAAAAAAAAAAATCAAAACATGAGGCATCACAATACCAGACCTTAAATAAATTATACTACAGAGCTATAGTAACAAAATGGCATGGTAGTGACACCAAAACAAGCATGAAGACCAATGGAATAGAAGACACAGAGACAAACCCACATAAATATAGTTATCTCATACTACACAAAAGCACCATAAAAACACATTGGAGAAAAGATAGCCTCTTCAACAAATGGTGCTGGGAAAAGTGGAAATCCATATGTAGTAGAATGAAATTAAACCGCTATCTCACCCAGTACAAAACTCATCTCCAAGTGGAGCAAAGACCTAGGCATTAGAACAGAGACCCTGTGCCTACTAGAAGAAAACTCTCCATTATGTCATCTTAGGAACTGAATTCCTCAACAAGATTCCTAAAATGGAAGAAGTAAAATTAATAACTGATAAACAGGATGATATCAAACTAAGAAGCTTCTTCACAGCAAAGGAAACAATCCATAATATGAAGAGAGAGTCTATAGAATGGGATAAAATCTTTACCACCTGCACCTCAAATAGAGCATTAATCTCCAGGATATACAAAGCACACAAAAACTTAACACTGAAAAAGCAAATAACCAAATTAAAAATGGGCAAAGGAACTGAATAGACACTTTACAGAAGAAGAAATACAAATGGTCAACAAATACATGCAAAAATGTTCACTATCTCTAGCAATTAGAGAATTGCCAATCAAAACTACACAGTTATTCCATCACACTACAGTCAGAATGATAATTATCAAGAATACACTAAATGATAAATGTTGGTGAGGAAGTCAGGGAAAAGGTACACTCATACATTGCTGGTCAGACTGCAAATTGGTTCAACCACTCTGGAAAGCATTATGAAGATTCCTCAAGAAAATTGGAATGGAACCACAATTTGACACAGTTATCCCACTCCTTGGCATATGCCCAAAGGACTTAAAATCAGTATACTATAGGGACACAGCCATATCAGTGTTTATAGCAGCTTAATTCACAATAGCTAAGCTCTGATACCAACTTAGGAGCCCTTCAACAGATGAATGGATAAAGAAAATGTGGCATATATACCCAATGGAATATTACTCAGTCATAAAGAAGAATGAAATTATGACATCTGCTGATAAATGGACAGGACTGGAGGCTATCATGCTAAGTGAAATAAGCTAATCCCAAAAAAACCAAAGGCCAAATGTTTTTCCTGAAATGCAGATGCTAAGACTCAATAAGGGGATATGTGGAAGAATACAATTTATTGGATTAGACAAAGGGGAATGAAGGGAAGGGAGCGGGGATGGAAGTATGAAAGGCAATAGAATGAATCAGACAGAACTTTGCTAGGTTCATATATGAATACATGACCAGTGTAACCCCACATCATGTACAACCACAAGAATGATGTTACACTCTATGTATGTATAATAAATCAAAATACATTCTACTGTCATGTATAGTTATACATGACAAAAGGAACAAATAAAAATTTTTTAAAAAAAGAAAAGTTTGACTCAATCTAATGAAATCCCACCAAAGTTTTCACACTATTAGTGGAAACTTTTAACAATGTACTTTCTTGAATCACATATGATAAGACCCAGTTAAGAAATGAATCAACAGATTGATTATGAATATACTTTGTGTTGAGAGTCAAGAATCAAAGTTATTTTTATATGTTCTTTAGAGAGTAGAAAGGTCTTCATTTTAGATCAATACTCAGAATCAGTCTGGACATCCCATTGCTTCTAATAACAATATGAAAATTAACCTATTGGCCCAGTATGATGGCATACACCTGTAGTCCTAGTGACGTGGGAGGCTGAGGCAGGAGGATTGCAAGTTCGAAACCAGCTTCAGCAACTTAGCAAGGCCCTAAGCAACTTAATGAGACCCTGTCTCAAAATAAAACACAAGAAGGGCTGAGGTTGTAGCTTAGTGGTGAAGCATCCCTGTGGATTCAATCCCTGGTACAAAAGAAAGAAAGGAAGAAAAGAAGGAGGAAAATTAACCTAGAAAAGTTATTTTGGATCACAGCTATGAAACCCAAAACTGAATATTCAACCTATTATTTTTTCAATATTTTGCATCTTTTCATAAATATAAAAGTTGAGGAATTCACAGATTTTTTTACAATTACACTTCTAACAACTATAATATTCTAAATACTACATAAGACTTTTCAATTTAAAGAAAAAGTCTGAAATGCCATCCTAATGTAGGTGGATTTAATTGACTAGATTTCTGAGTGGTTATTATATTTAATGGGAAATTAGCACTGCAGAATTGGAACATGTTAAAATTATGTCAATTAGTTTTCATCTTAATTATAGCATGCTAGGAAAAGAAATTAAAAAATCATTTGGACAGCTGTATTTTAATAATAGGAATTTTAAATTATTTTAGAGATCATTTGCTGTCTTTTCATAGATTACATCTTCTCAGAGATTGCATTTATTTGACAAATAATTAAAAAGGGGCTTGCACAACTGCAATATCCTTCCATTATAAT
This sequence comes from Sciurus carolinensis, assembly GCF_902686445.1. Taxonomy (NCBI): domain Eukaryota; kingdom Metazoa; phylum Chordata; class Mammalia; order Rodentia; family Sciuridae; genus Sciurus; species Sciurus carolinensis. Next base: position 57,639,220 of record NC_062220.1, read on the forward strand.
ATGAAGAAAATGTATCAAACTATGGCACTAATAACTAGCACCAACAACTGACATGAGACACTTATCATTGCTCTGTATGTGAGAAATAACTTTCTGCTAATTAAACAAAATGAAATTAATCATAAATAAAGCTTAAAATATAAAATATGCCCTATTAAAACTTCAAAGGAAGGGAAAATATTTTAATAAAAAATATGTATATGAGCCATCACCACGTAGAAAGTTCCTGTTAAACAGATAGACTAGAATTAATTGTTCATTTACCAAAAGAACACAGCCTAATATGAGGTCCTATTAAACATCTAAGATTAGGGTGTTTTGGGTGGTTCTGGTTAAACACACACACACACACACACACACACACAGACTGTGGAAGAAGATTTATTAAAAAAATATATAGATGTTATGAAAAAAATTCTCTGCATGAGTGAAAAAATGATAACACTAAAATGCTAATCTAAATGATATAGCATTAAAATGTTGTGATTCTAGATTAATAAATTTTAAGGTTGAGGGCTATGCCTGATCTGCCAGCATTAACTTTTTATCATAAAGGCTTTTTTTGTTTGTTTTTCCACATTTTGGTGCATTTTAGTTGTACATATTGATAATGTATCAATTTTTGACTAAGAAGAAGGCTTTTTGACTAAGAAGATTCTTTCAGGTGTTCATATATGAAACTTAACTACAGTAGCTAGATGAAATGAAATTTTGCCTAAAAAACCACAAATGCTTAATTAACACATAGTTTGAGATTAATGAAAAATGAAAGATTAAATATGTATCTTAATATCTATTTCTAAAACAATTTTATCCAATGATTTCAATTTAGAGATGTACATTCAATTTTTCCAGTCTGACACTTAATAGATTTTAGAACAACAGAACAAGAAAATCAAAGTATGCATATAAGTTTTGGAGGATATATTACATTGTATCACATGTAACAACTTCTTAGTTAAATTCCCAGAGGAGTTCACTGCTTTATCATTTTACACTCTAGCATCTTGTAATCTTCTATTCCAAAAATGTGAAAAAAATACTAGAAGTAACATGTACTTATATGACCTTTTTAGTCAGTATACTACACAGACATGGAAACTAAGGATATCTATTTGTTCTCTAGAGATAATTATATCCCAGAAGAGTTTAGGTAAGTGCTCTAATGTGATTAGAGTCAGGAATGTGAAGTTTCAAAGTGAAGATGGGATTTCGAGCCCACTGACATGACTGGTAGGGCACATGTAGGTCTTCTGGATAACATGATAGAGCACCTGCCCTAGAAATGAAGTCAGTCCTCTGGTGTAGCACAGCTCCTAGGCTCTAGGCTCTAGCTCTCTGCCACCACTTACAGAATCACTTTGAGAAAAGAGGCCCAGTCGTCCTTCACATCCCCTACCTCCAGTTTTCTTTCTCCTTTTCCTTGCCCAAATCCAGTATCTCTTCATGAGTTCTTCTCTCCTTATTTACTGAGATGACCTAATTGTTCATTTTAGCCCTGCCATATAATGAGGGGATTTGATGGTCCACTAGAAAAGCTAGATTGAACCCTGTCCTTAACAACAACAAAACAGTTTGTCCTTCCTTGAAGATGAGAAATTCCAGCCCTGAGTAAGAAAATGACCAATAGTTCATTTTCTTCCTGAAAGAAAAATCACTTCACTTTCTTCCTAGTACCTGAGTTTCTAAATCAACCTTATTGACAATGCAGTCCTTCACCACCACAAGTGAAAGCAAAAAGGCTTCTTATTCTTACTCTGGCATTTAAAAAAAAAAATCATAAAACAAAAAACACACAAGTGTTCACACATGCCTTCATCATACTTCAGTTTTTTCAGGGGACCTGTCCATCATCTAAGAATTCCCTCCTTTTCTACACAAAACGACTTACTTCTATGAAGCTGAGTTGATACTGTCATTCAATCTCACCATTGCTTCTACCGTCAATCAGAAACTAAAATTCTTGATCAGTCCAATGGCAAGTTTTTGAGCCAATCAGCATATTGGGAAAAATTCCATGTGTGCAGTGATTTGTCTTGAATCAGACCTGGGTCCTCAGCCTTGATCAGAAATGCCTTTATGGCTCCCTGGTCAGTTTTTCATCTGTAGTCCACAACAACAATTCCAAACCTTCATGTTTTCCTAAAACCACGCACCTGCAGTACTTTCCAATATCTCCCTTACTTTCTCTTCTCAGATGATTTCAACTTATATATCACATCATGAAAAAATAAACTCTCCCTATGGCTCACTCAACTCCAGCCCCACTGGTTTCCTTTCTATTCCACCACTTGAACTTAAATTTGTTCAGCTATTATTCTATCAAAAAAACTCAACTTCGATTACTCTTTTAAAAATTGCAAGCCCCTTTTCATCTTGATTTTCAATGCTGCCTCCTCATCTCTATATTTCCTGATATAACACTGAAAATCTTACGACATACTAACATACTACACAATTTGCTTAATGATATATTTGATATTATTATTATTCTTTCTTTTTTTTTTCCCCCAGTAGAATGTAAGCATTACAAGGACAGGTATTTGTCTACCTTATGCAACCCAAAACTAGAACACAAAAAACTTTCAACAAATACTTACTGGATACATTTTTTAAATATCTTTTAAAGTCTGTCATAAAAATAGGTTAAAATACTGTTAAGATATGTTTAATTAAAAAGGAAACCATAAAAAGGAAATTAAAGATTTCAAACTACCTATTAAACAATGACCAAAATAAAACTATGTCCCAAGATGATGGAACACAACTAAATGAACACTGAAAATGAAATTTACAATTTTAAAAGTTTATGTCACAAAATAGGAAATTCAAAACAACAAGTAAAACAAGACTCATCAGGCATTCAAATAAAAAATGGAGAGGGGGGATAATAGAATAGAGTCACAGAAACAAGAAAGAAAAGAAATGATAAAAATAGCAAAGATGAGGGACAAAAGAGACAGAGAAGATGACAAAAATATTTGAAGAAAATAGATAAAATATATAAAGTTAGATATACAGGTGATCAATGAATATATGAAAAAGTCCTCATCATCCCTAGTAATCAGAGAAATGCAAATTAAAACCACCCTAAGATTTCATCTAACTCCAATTAGAATGACTATTATCAAGAACACAAGCAATAATAAGTGTTGGCAAGGATGTGGGGAAAAAGGCACACTCATACATTGCTGGTGGAGTTGCAAATTGGTGTAGCCACTCTGGAAAGCAGTATGGAGATTCTTCAGAAAACTTGGAATGGACCCACCATTTGACCCAGCTATTCCACTCCTTGGATTATACCTGAAGGACTTAAAATCAGCATACTACAGAGATACTGCCACATTGATGTTCATAGCAGCTCAATTCACAATAGCTAGATTTTGGAACCAACCTCGATGCTTTTCAATTGACAAATGGATAGAGAAACTGTTGTATATATACACAATGGAATATTACTCAGTCATAAAGAAAAATAAAAGTATGACATTTGCTGGTAAATGGATGAAGTTGGGAAATATCATGCTAAGTGAAATAGGCCCCAAAAAAACCAAAGGCCGAATGTTTTCTCTGATAAGTACATGACAATATATAACAAGGTGGGTGGCAGGGGAAAGAGAAGAATGAAGGAACTTTGGGTGGTGCAGAGGAAAATGGGGTGGGAGGGGGTGGAGGACAAAAAGATAGTAGAATGAAACAGACAGTATTACCCTTTGTATATGTATGATTACACGAGTGGTGTGAATCTACATCGTGTACAACCATAGAAATGAAAAAGTCGTACCCCATTTGTGTTCAATGAATCAAAATGCAGTCTGTAAAAATAAAAAAGATTTTAATAAAAACTAAAATAAAATAAAACAAAAAATAGAAAGTTATAGCAATAGAAATCAAATTTAAAAGGAAGATGATCTAAAGATATAAACTACATGACAAAGGGGAAAATATCTCTAGATAATAAGAATTAAAATGTTCCAGAATATAAAACAATTACACATTAATAAATCTAATAATCTAGGTAACAATGAAGAAGTCCTAGAAAACATAAAATTGTAATATTGGCATAACGAGAAATAGGAAACTAGAGTAGATGGATATCTTTTTTAAAAAATTGAAAGTGAAATCAACACCTGATCTTAAAAGTGCTCTAAAAGCCCAAATGAGTTTTATTGAACAATAATAAACAAATTATTTCTGACATATTCATAATATTGTGAAAATAGAAAAAAATAAAGATATTTAACATATTTTAAACTAATTTAACTCTGATCTCAAAGCTATAAAAACAAGTTAAAAGCTGGGGATATGGCTCAGTGGTACATGCTTGCTAACATGCAGAAATTATAGGCTAGATTATGCTTTGGTAACAAAAGCTTTCCAATCTCAATTTAAACCAATAGAGATTTATTTTTACTCACACTGTAAGTCTATTATGAGTCTCATGGAGGGTTTTCTTGATATTGTCTTCACATCTTCACACAGACTGTCAAATATGATCCATAATATTACTACTCAGTGTGGTAGATGAGAAGAATGTTCTGAAGGATCTCACCAACAATTCAATGATTGGCCAGTAGTAACAGATGTCACCTCTATCACATAGATCCACACTATCATTTGTCCGAAAGGCAGAAAGCCAGAGATATTTCATGAAGGGTATTAATGATAATCCCTCTGGTCATTTGGTCTACTCTCCCTCAAACAGGCAAGCTACAGCCAATCCAAAACTTTCATGTGGTCAGAGTATCAACCTCAAAGCCCAGTGTCTCTTGGTAATGTGTTGTAGTCACTACATCAAGTCCATATGTGACTCCTCTCAATCAAGAGAGGCACAAACTACAGGTCATTACCTGTCTCCCACACTGCCAGTTTACCTTGTGGAATAAGGTCAGGAGAATCACTTCACAAAGGTGGAAGAAAGAGAAACACTGCAATTACCTTGTGGAATAAGGTCAGGAGAATCACTTCACAAAGGTGGAAGAAAGAGAAACACTGCAATTCTGAAGTATGTGTGGTAAACATATTAAGAGCTAACAAAATGATAGCAACCTTCTCACATGGTTTCACATGGGAACTTATATGAGTCTGTCAGGGCAATATTTGTGGTTGTGGAAGCCATATTACCTAGGAGAAATTACTGGGGAAATGGAAAATGAAAATATGGTAAACACATACTATGAAATACAATGCTGTATAAGAAACTAAATACAGGGCTGGGGTTGTGGCTTAGGGGTAGAGTGCTTGCCTAGCATGTGTGAGATACTGGGTTCAATTCAATTCTTAGCATCACATATAAATAAGTAAATAAAATTAAGGTCCATCAACAACTCATAAAAATATTTTTAAAAAAGAAGCTAAATACATGACAGCAACATAAATGTATCCCAGAAACAGTATTTAGTGAATAAAGAAATAAAACATTCATCTAAGTTAAAAAGAGAATATTATTATACATCTTTTAATAATTTAATTTTTCCCCCCTTTTTTTGGGTACCAGAGATTGAACACAGGGGTTACATTGCCAGTTCATTTTATTTTTTGAGACTGGATCTTGCTAAGTTGCTTAGAGTCTTGCTAAGTTTCTGAGGCTGGCTTTGTGATCCTCTGGCCTCAGCCTCCTTAGCTGGGATTACAGGGGTATGCAACTAAGTCTAGCTAATAATTTACTGACTTTTAAGGACATTTAGCAAACATATAAGAGAAAAGGCTTATGTAAGAAATGGAAGAGGGGAATCAGGGAGAAAACAGTCTTGCATCAATTGATAATGACAATACTCAGTGAACTGAAATGCTGGTTTATTTCAACTCTTAGGAACAAAAGACAAAAATAAGTACTAATTATCAGAGAATACACAAGCAACATAATGGGATACAATAAAAAGTAAAATTTATCCACAACAAAGAGCAAAACATTTTAAATCAATGTGGTAAATTAGATTTATTAATTTTATACAACAAACAGGTGAAGTGTTATGTAGGAATTTTCCTTACATCTTTGTGGGAAATTGATACACAAGTACAGACTTTTTTTTTAGTACATTTATAGTTAACATTTCACTGTACATTTATAGTTAACATTGGATGATGGTGTCAGGATTTCCTCCCCTAAAAATGAATCTGATAGTCCATCCCACTAACTGATTTGGGAAAGCAGCCTATTTTGGTTTGTTATTATTTGTCAGGTTTTTGTTTTTCTTTGGTTTTGCTTTTTGGTCCTCAAAAAAGCAAAGAAGCTGGCATGACTAGGCCACAGTGCTGGATGATTCTGGAAAACAGACTTGCCTCTGCGAAGAAAACCTAACATCATTGACCAGGTCAAGTCCCACAACACAAGAGGTATTTAAAGCAGATAAAACTTAATTATAATGTGCAAACTTACTTTCAGTGCTATGATTAGACCTGTCTGCTGGAAAATCTGAGACCATGCCTAAGAGGTTAGAAAGCGTAAGAAGGTGGGGATCTTGAATGCTGGCTTATTTATATTCATCACTTCCCTGTCTCTCGCCTTACCTTTGTTCTTTTACCTATCTTTTCATTTGCATTTCAGTGATAATAGCCTGTAGAAGGATGTATCTGTCCAACTAGCAACAGAATTGACTTTTAGATAAAATAGAGCTGCTTAAAAGTTGAAAAATCAATGTTGATTAAATATTCTGGAATGAGACTTTTATCTTCAACAAAAGCTACTAGAGATTTAAGCATAAGTTAATAAAAAGTAGGGAATTTGTTGAGAAGCAGAATTTTGTGGTATTTTAAAGGAAGGCAATGCTCTTATTTTAATCAAATAATCTCTACGATGTATACTATAAACTAGGTGTATATAAAATTTTTGCATAATATGTAAATTCAAACAATATGCCAAGCATTCTAATACATAGAAAGCCACAAGAACTGAGTAAATTAAATTTAAAAATAGGACAAAAATTTGTCTAAAACTCAATATGTACTTTGCCAAAGCAAAATACTTAATTTGGCAAAGGACTTTCTTATCTCTATCTGAATTTCCAGGAAAAAAGCATTATTTTGCATAGGTAATTGAACTTAAAATGTTGAACCAGACTTTCAACATTATTGAAGACAGAGATAAAGATTTTCTATCATCATATGCATGCTTTATGGAGAACATTTACTTTGCATATGAGGATTTTAAAAACAGGTCCAGAAACCCACCTTGATTATTTTCCCTGAGAGTAGAAAAGACAAATTCCCAGAATACTTCATGGTTTAGGAGTTTGGGAAACAGTACCTGATTTCCCTCTAGATCTCTTAGCCATAAGAGAACATGTAGATTCTAGCTGTACATGTGAAGCCCTCTATTCTATGAGAGGGCTTCAATGTCAACATGTATTTAATTGGAAACCCAGTAATGACTGTATTATCTAATATCTCCATTATGTCCCAAATTATCAACCCTCTCTTGATTGCAGAATACAGGAAAAAGAAAAAGAAAAGAAAAACTTCTTTTCCAGTTCTCTCACCATGCTTATTTTTCAGATTACATACTTCGATTAATTTCTAATTTAAATTTAAAGTTGGTATATATAGTGAAATTTTACAAACTGTCTACATTTACTGAAACATAAAATATATCCATCTTCCCAAATACTTGTCATTTCTTTGTAGTGAAAACTTAATCTTCATTAAACATTGTTAGTCAAACAGTTTATCTTTCTTAATTTGAGAAGTTTGAGGTCTAGTCTTTATGTTTTAGCTTCATTCAATATTCTGGATTTATTTTTATACACTTAATTTTAGGCCAATTTCCTCTTTTGGAATGTCTTAAAACCAATATTAAAAATGAAAATCAATTATACTCAAATAGCAAAATCTTTTATGTATTTTTTCCCTAATAATAAACAGCATTTTTTGTTTAGGTCTGCCTCTTTTTACTAACGTTATAAAAAATACACAGTGGTAAAAATAAAACATAACACATTAAGCATTAAATACAAAATGTGTGATTCTTTAAATAATGAAAACTGCTTTAAATGAAGGCTTGTATAAGGAAGAATTTCATTCTTCATGTCTTAGCCATTTGGTTGTTATAACATCAAAGGCTGAGTAACTTATAAAGAGCATAAACTTATTTCTCGCACTTTCAGACTCTGAGAATTCCAAGATCAGTGTGCCAGATTCAGTCTCTGGTTTCAGTGTGGAGCCTTGTTGCTTCATCCTCCATACAGGAGGAATGTTGTGTTCTCAAATGGCAAAAGAAAAGAGATTCATCGCTGAAAGCCCTTCTCATAGTGACATTAATCCATTCAAGAGGATTCTTCAGACCTAAAACTGTTCCCACCAGGCCAGACCTACCAACACTCTTGCATTGGGAATTAACTTTTCAACACAGGAATTTTAGGAGATACAGTCAGACTATAGCACCTCCTATTTTTACAATTGTTCTTATTTTCTGTATGACGGATATGTACCTGCTCAAAGTCTTCCCATTATCTTATATTTCATTAAGTAATTTCTTTAAAATAGCAGAGAATGTTACCTGTTTATTAAATTAGATTTATGGTACAATTAAAATAACATTTAAAATATGTCATTATTTTAAAAATAAGATTGATGTTTATTTTAGATTAACTTTTATAAAACTGTAGAGTAGGAAAATCTGATCATTCATTACCCTGTGTTAAAGTCAATGAATAATAAGGCATAATGGCACATACCTGTAACCCCAATAGCTTGGGAGGCTGAAGCAGGAGGGTTGCAAGTTCAAAGCCAGCCTCAGCAACTTAGCAAGGCCATAAGCAACTTAGTGAGACCCTATCTCTAAATGAAATATTAAGAAAGGACTGGGGATGTGGTTCAGTGGTTAAGTAGCCCCGGATTCAATCCCTGGTACCAAAAAAAAAAAAAAAAAAAAAAAAAAATCAATGAATAATTTTATTCCCTTGGTAATAATAATTTTAGTACTACATCTATGAACAGCTCAGGAATTTTCCTTCTTTCACTCCTTTCTAGCCAGAGTGCATGCTAATTATATACTTAATCATTTTGTATTAAATTCCATGAAAGGATTGATATTGAAAGCCCTCCACGAAGATTCACAATGGAGGATTAGAGAAGGTTGCTTTCCTGGTTGCTCCATGGTGTGAAACCAAGAAATCAGACACATAGCTTCTCAGCAAGGTGAGAAGAGGAATCTATACTAGGAATTAATTTGGGGCACTCAAAGCAGATCAGGGAACTCAGGAGGTTGGATATCCTGAGTAGCCCTTGCCAGTGCAATCCTCATCCCACACAAAAATAGTGGAGGAATACATCAATTAAAGAAACCCGCATTTTTAGGAGGCCTGAGGTGTGTCAGTAGGGAGAGATGGGAGATCAAAGGCATTGCCAGGTTAACAAGAAAGTGTCATGCACAATATACTGCATCTCTCCCAGCTGCCAGGGAGAACAGAAGAAAGAACTATTTTGCAGCTGCAGCGTCGGGGCTAGTAACTGAGGGAACTGAATCCTGGCAACTAATATTGGCCTGGGAAACCCACGCTATAGAGCATGGAATGTCCCTAATTGACCAGGAAAAAATCAAACATGGAGAGGGATTTGTACAGGGGAATATGGGTCAGAGAAACCCACTCAGCTCCCCCCAACCCCAGACAGGCCACTCAGTTGGGAGAGATGCACCTGACTGGGAAAGGAATTCAAAAGTGCAGGGGAGGAATTGATTGAGTTTGAGGATCAAACCCAAGAGTCCAGAAAACACATAGTTCATGAGTGACTGAGGAGAACAAGGATTAGTCACTCCACCACACGTGTGACACTCAGGGCATTTCCTGGGAAAGAGTATCCCATCATGGTCCAGCAACTGCTTGGCCTCAGAGGTGCACTGATTTAAAATCTTCAGACCAATCATTCATTGAAAAACCTGGAGCCTACCTAAGCCTAAATTCCACCCCCAGGAGATCCATCTATGTGATTTCCTTTCACACTCCAGCAACCCCACCTAACACAGCTGGAAAGGGAAGCTGAGAATCCATTGAACCTCAACAGAAACAATTTCTTAACTTTTCATTGCAATACCATTTTTCTTCTTTTCTTTTTTTCTTCTCTCAGTTAATTGTGATGGACACATATACACATATTCATATCTTTTTCTTTTTTTCTCATTCCTAGCATTTTTGAAGGCACTTATTTTCCATGAATCAGTATTTTGAGAACTAAAATGTTTGATTAATATTTATTGGTTTTTGTTCTTTGTATTCATTTATTTTTATTTTTATTTTATGTGCTTTTTAATTTTTATTTTATACTTTTTTTCTCTCACTTATATTTCACTTGATTCTCTTTCTCTCATGTCCTCTGCTAACAGTCAATCTCTATTGATGTCTCTTTCACTCTTATTTTACTTTTTATTTCTCCTTTTTCTCCTCCTCCCTCACAATCATCACACCCTACATCACTTTTATCTCTATTTACCATTTGAAAGTTTCAACACTTATTTAAACTTATTGCTTTTAATATGAGCAATAATTGATCATATCATTGTGGTTTATTGTGACAATTAACATTTTAGATGCTAAAGCAGGAATTATTTGATTTAGTGCTGTATATTTTTTTGCATAGGTTGTTGTTATTCTCTGTCTCCCCCTAAACTGTGAGATACTAGAAACTTTCAGGGACATTTTAAGTCCACAGGACAGAACTCTACTGCCTGAAAACTATACTGTTAGATGGACAGAACTCTACTGCCTCAAAACCATACTGTTAGATGGACATGAAAAAGCAAGGGAACAAATCTCCCCAAACAAACCAAAATAATTCAGTAACAGAATCCAATGGCACAACAGTGGAAAAAATAACAGACAAGGAATTTAGCATTTTCATAGTTAAATTGATCTGTGAGGTAAAAGATGGTATAAGGAGAGACTTCAGGGAGGAAGAGACTTAGGGAGAAAATACAGGAAGAGAAGATCATTCCAATAAATAACAGAGATTCTGAAAAAAAATCAAACAGAAATCCTAAAAATGAAAGAATCAATAAACCAAATTAAAATTTTATTGGAAAGCTCACCAGCAGACTAAACCACTTAGAAGACAAAGTTTCAGACAATGAAAACAAAATATATAATCTTGAAAATAGAGATGACTATGGAGAACAGATGTTAGGACACCATGAAAAGAACTTCCAAGAAATATGGATTGGACTAGGGATCCAAGATGGTGGACTAGAGGGAGGCTGCGTTCCTTAACTCCGGTTTCAAGCAGAGGTTATCTGTTTCTTGGTGAGGCAGTTTTTGCTGCTTATTGATTCCCTGGTGTTTACCCCCATTTGTCTGCTGTGATGACCTGCAGTCTGCCATTATATCGACGCCTTTTTTGACTGCAGATTGCTCACTGTCAGGCACCTATCATCTGCCATTTGCCTGCCTCTGTCCAGTCCATTGCCTGCCTTACACCTATCCATCACCCAACGCACGAGGTTCACCTCCCAATTGTCCAACAACAGTCAGCAAACTGATCGCTGACCGCCAGTGGAGCACCAGCTGCCTGCTGTTGCCTGGAAGTTCACTGTTACAGTACCTGCAGGTTTGATTACACATGGCTGCTGCCATTTTGAGACAACAGCCAGACCCCATAGGACCCCTGACCAGACTGACTGAGCCCTGTCTCCAGGGTCCCTCAGCCCAACCGATCACTCCCTGACTCTGGGGCCCTCACATCAACTGACTGCTCCCTGCCACCAGGATCCCCAGACCAACTGACTGCGCCCTATGACTGGGAACCCAGACAGAATGATTGCACCCGGCCTTCAGTATCCCACAACCATACAAAACACACCGGACCTCCAGGACCCCTGCCTGACCAACCGCACCCCACCTCCAGAACTTCCAGCTGATCACGTTCACACCCTGAGCTGCAGCTCCCCATTCGCCAAAACATTTTGAAGCCAGAGCAGTCATCTTGGATAATCCTGGAAGCCGTAGCTCTGATCTTTAGGTGGGGCAAATCCCATCCTGAGACACCTGCTGGAGACTTGAAGCTCATTGTCAGGTTCCTCTCATGCATCAGGCTACTGAACACTGGGAGGTTTCATTACTATATGACTGTTATACTGTAGATTTTCTTTTTTCTCCTTATAGAAAAAATTTAAGTTTTTATTTCTTTACTTTTCTTGCTCTCTTTTCCTTTTCTTTACCTGTTCCCTCAGAGTCTCATTCTCTCTTTTTTGCATGCTAACATCCAATTTCTTTTGATTACACTCTCACATTTTCTATTATCTAGAACTTCTGTATAATCTTTTCTTATCCCATTAACAGCCACATTCTACATCCCTCTGCATCCTCTTTGTCCTCCATTAGAAACTGCAGACCTTATTGCAAATCTGTTTGTTTTATTGAAGATATTTTAACTCATTCTGTTTATTATGACAATTTTGTTATTGTCCTCATAGGGGCTATTTGGTCTAGGATTGCATAGTGTCTGAATTGGGCACTGCTAATATTGATCTCCCCTTAAAGAAAGGGAACCTATAGGGCTTTGGAAACCTATAGGGCCACTATAAGCCTATAGGGGGAAATCTGCAATACCCCAGATCTGCACTGCTAGAGGGGAAGATACATGAACAACATGAAAAAACAAGGGAAGAAAATGATCCAAACAAATCTAGATTCTATATTAATAGAATCCAATGACAGTATGTTAGAAGAAATGTCAGAAAAGGACTTCAGATTATACATGATTAAGATGATTCATGAAGCAAACGATGAGATAAGAGAGCAAATGCAGGCAATGAATGATAATACCAATAAGCTGAAAGAACAAGTGCAGGAAGCAAAAGATCATTTCAACAAAGAGATAGAGATTCTAAAAAAAAAAAAAAAAAAAAAAAAAAAAAAAAACGGAAATCCTTGAAATGAAGGAAACAATAAACCAAATAAAAAATTCAATGGAAAGCATCACCAACAGACTATACCTCTTGGAAGACAGAACCTCAGATGATGAAGACAAAATATTTAATCTTGAAAATAAAGTTGCCCAAACAGAGAAGATGGTAAGAAATCATGAACAAAATCTCCAAGAACTATGGGACATCATGAAAAGACCAAATTTAAGGATTATTGGGATTGAGGAAGGCACAGAGATACAAAACAAAGGAATGAACAACCTATTCAATGAAATAATATCAGAAAATTTCCCAAACCTGAAGAATGAAATAGAAAATCAAATACAAGAGGCTTACAGAACACCAAATGCACAGAATCACAACATATCCACACCAAGGCACATTATAATAAAAACGCCTAACATTCAAAATAAAGATAGGATTTTGAAGACCACAAGAGAAAAGCATCAGATTACTTATAGGGGGAGACCAATACGGATAGCAGCCGACTTCTCAACCCAGACTCTAAAAGCTAGAAGGGCCTGGAACAACGTATTTCAAGCTCTAAAAGAACATGGTTGCCAACCAAGAATCCTATACCCAGCAAAACTAAACTTCAGAATTGAAGATGAAATAAAATTCTTCCATGATAAACAAAAGTTTAAAGAATTTACAAATAGAAAGCCTGCACTACAGAATGTCCGCAACAAAATATTCCATGAGGAGGAAATGAAAAACAACAATGTAGGTCAGCAAAGGGAGGAATTACCGTAGAGAAAAACCACTCAAAGGAGAAACCAAGCCAACTTAAAAACCAAAAATAAGCCAAATGACTGGGAATACAAATCATATCTTAATAATAACCCTGAACATTAATGGCCAAAACTCATCAATCAAAAGACATAGACTGGCAGAATGAATTAAAAAGAAAGACCCAACAATAAGCAGCCTGCAAGAGACTCATCTCACAAACGAATGGTGAAAGGAAGGGGAAAAACCTACCACGCACATGGACTCAGTAAAAAAGCGGGGGTTTCCATCCTTATATCAGATAAAGTGGACTTCAAGCGAAAATTAGTCAGAAGGGATAAAGAAGGACATTTCATACTGCTTAAGGGAACCATAAATCAGGAAGACATAACGATAGTAAATATTTATGCCCCAAACAATGGTGCATCCCTGTACATCAAACAAATCCTCAATTTCAGGAATCACATAGACCACAACACAATAATTCTGGGTGACTTTAACGCACTGCTGTAACCACTAGATAGATCTTCCAAACAAAAATTGAACAAAGAAACCATAAAACTCAATAACACAATCAATAACCTAGACTTAATAGACATATATAGAATATTCCATCCATCAATGAGCGGATTCACTTTCTTCTCAGCAGCACATGGAACCTTCTCAAAAATAGACCATATGTTATGCCACAAAGCAGCCCTTAGGAAATGCAAAAAACAGAGATACTGCCTTGTGTTCTATCAGATCATAATGGACTGAGAGTAGAAATCAATGACAAAATAAAAAACAGAAATTACTCCAACACCTGGAGACTAAATAATATGCTATTGAATGAAACATGGATAACAGAAAACATCAAGGAGGAGATAAAAAAAAATTCTTAGAGGTCAATGAGAATGATGATAAAACATATTAAAATCTCTGGGACACTATGAAAGTGGTACTAAGAGGAAAATTCATTGCATGGAGCACATTCCAGAAAAGAATGAAAAGTCAACAACTAAATGACCTAACATTACAGCTCAAAGCCCTAGAAAAAGAAGAACAGAATAACAGCAAAAGTAGTAGAAGACAGGAAATAATTAAAATCAGAGCTGAAATCAATTGAAACAAAAGAAACTATTCAAAAAACCGACAAAACAAAAAGTTGGTTCTTTGAGAAAGTAAACAAAATAGACAAACCCTTAGCCACACTAACAAAGAGGAGAGAGAAAACTCAAATTACTAAAATTTGTGATGAAAATGGAAATATCACGACAGACACCACTGAGATACCTAACATAATGAGAAGCTACTTTGAAAATCTGTATTCCAACAAAATAGAATCTACCGAAGACTGACAAATTTCTAGAGACATATGCTCCACACAAACTGAACCAGGAGGACATACACAATTTAAACAGATCAATATCAAGCAATGAAATAGAAGAAGCCATTAAAAACCTACCATCCAAGAAAAGCCCAGGACCAGATGGATTCTCAGCCGAGTTCTACAAGATCTTCAAAGAAGATCTCATTCCAATGTTTCTCAAAGAATTCCAGGAAATAGAAAAAGAAGGTACCCTACCAAACTCATTCTATGAAGCTAATATCACCCTCATATCCAAACCAGGAAAAGACACATCAAGGAAAGAAAATTTTAGACCAATATCCTTGATGAATATAGATGCAAAGATCCTTAACAAATATTGGCAAACCATATCCAAAAGCATATTAAGAATATCGTGCACCACGATCAAGTGGGGTTCATCCCTGGAATGCAAGGATGGTTTAACATCCACAAATCAATAAACGTAATCCATCATGTAAATAGACTTAAGGATAAGAATCATATGATTGACACAGAAAAAGCATTTGACAAAATACAACACCCCTTCATGCTCAAAACTCTAGAAAAAATAGGGATAGTAAGAACATACCTGAACATTGTAAAGGCTATTTATGCTAAGCCCATGACCAATATCATTCTTAATGGAGATAAACTGAAACCATTTCCTTTAAAAACTGGAACAAGACAGGGATGTCCTCTTCACCACTTCTATTCAACATTGTCCTCAAAACTCTAGCCAGAGCAATTAGGCAGACTAAAGAAATTAAAGGGATATGAATAGGAAAAGAGGAACTTAAGCTGTCACTATTTGCTGATGACATGATTCTATATTTAGAGGATCCAAAAAACTCCTCCAGAAAACTTCTAGACCTCATCAATGAATTCAGCAAAAGAGCAGGCTATAAAATCAACACACATAAATCTAAAACATTTTTATACGCAAGCGACGAAACAGCTGAAAGGGAAATGAGGGAAACAACTCCATTTGCAATAACCTCAAAAAAAAATAAAATAAAATACTTGGGCATCAATCTAACCAAAGAGGTAGAAGATCTCTACAATGAAAATTACAAAACATTGAAGAAAGAAATTGAGGAAGACCTTAGAAGATGGAAAGATCTCCCATGTTCTTGGATAGAAAGAATTAATATTGTCAAAATGGCTATACTACCAAAAGTGCTATACAAATTCAATGCAATTCCAATTAAAATCCCAATGATGTGCCTTACAGAAATAGAGCAAGCAATCATGAAATTCACCTGGAAGAATAAGAAACCCAGAATAGCTAAAGCAATCCTTAGCAGGAAGAATGAAACAGGGGGTATCGCAATACCAGAATTTCAACTATACTACAAAGCAATAGCAACAAAAACAGCATGGTATTGGCACCAAAATAGACAGGTAGACCAGTGGTACAGAATAGAGGACACGGACACAAAGCCAAATAAATACAATTTTCTAATGCTAGACAAAGGTGCCAAAAATATGCAATGGAGAAAAGATAGCCTCTTCAACAAATGGTGCTGGGAAAACTGGAAATCCATATGCAACAAAATGAAACTGAACCCCTATCTCTCACCCTGCACAAAACTCAACTCAAAATGGATCAAGGACCTTGAAATCAGATCAGAGACCTTGAATCGTATACAAGAAAAAATAGGTCCAAATCTTCACCTTGTTGGCTTAGGATCAGACTTCCTTAATAGGACTCCCACAGCACAAGAAATAAAAGCAAGAATCAACAACTGGGATAGATGCAAACTAAATAGCTTTCTCTCAGCAAAGGACACTATCAGCAATGCGAAGAGAGAGCCTACAGAGTGGGAGAAAATCTTTGCCAATCATACTTCAGATACAGCACTCATTTCCAGAATGTATAAAGAACTCAAAAAACTCTACATGAAGAATACAAATAACCCAGTCAACAAATGGGCTAAGGATATGAACTGATGCTTCACAGAAGAAGATGTACAAGCAATCAACCGACATATGAAAAAATGTTCCCCATCTTTAGTAATAAGAGAAATGCAAATCAAAAGTACACTAAGATTCCATCTCACCCCAATTAGAATGGCAATTATCAAGAATACAAGCAACAATAGGTGTTGGAGAGGATGTGGGGAAAAAGGTACACTCATACATTGCTGGTGGGGATGCAAATTAGTGCAGCCACTCTGAAAAGCAGTGTGGAGATTCCTTAGAAAACTTGGAATGGAACCACCGTTTGACCCAGCTATCCCACTCCTTGGCCTATACCCAAAGGACTTAAAATCAGCATATTACAGAGATACAGCCACATCAATGTTCATAGCTGCTCAGTTCACAATAGCTAGACTGTGGAACCAACCTAGATGTCCTTCAGTTGATGAATGGATAAAGAAACTGTGGTATATATACACAATGGAATATTACTCAGCTATAAGGAATAATAAAATTATGGCATTTGCAGGCAAATGGATGAAATTGGAGAATATCATGCTAAGTGAGATAAGCCAATCTCAAAAATCCAAAGACAAATGATCTCACTGATAAGTGGATGATGACACATAATGGGGGGAGGGGGCAAGAATTGAGGAAGGAGGGACTTTATAGAGGGAAAAGAGGGGTGGGAGAAGTGGGGGGGGAGGAAAAAATAGCAGAATGAAAAAGCATCATTACCCTATGTAAATGTATGACTACACAAATGGTATGCTGTTACTCCATGTACAAACAGAAACAACATGTATCCCATTTGTTTACAATAAAAATAAATTAAAATAAAAAAAGAAATATGGGATAATATGAAAAGACTGAATTTAAAATTTATTGGGATAGATGAAGGCTCAAAGATACAAACCAAAGGAATGAACAATCCTTTCAATAAAATAGTATCTGAAAAATTCCTAAAATTTAAGACTGAAATGGAAAGTCGAATACATGAGGCATACAAAACCCTAAATATACAAAATTACAACACACCCACACTAAGGCACATTATTATGAAAATGTCTAACTATAGAATAAGAATAAAAATTTAAAGGCTGCCAGAGAAAAACAACAGGTTGTGTTTAGAGGGAAAGCAATCCAGATGTCATCTGATTTCTCATCTTAGATCATCAAAGATAGGAGGTCTTGGAATAATATATACCAAGCTCTGAAAGAAAATGAATGTCAACTGAGAATACTATGCCCAGCAAAGTTAAGATTCAAAATTGATGATGGAATAAAACCTTCCATGATAAACAAAAGCTAAAAGAATTCACAACTAGGAAGATGGCACTACAGAACATTCTCAATAAAATATTTCATGATGAAGTTATGAAAAATAAAAGTGCATACCAGCAAAGGGAGGAACTACACTAGAAGAAGAGTCAATCAAAGGAGAAACTGACTTATATTAAAAACCAGAAATAAATCAAAATGATAAGGAATAAAAATCATTGCTCAATAATGGCATTGGATGTAAATGACCCAACTCATTAACCAAAATACATAGTCTGGCAGATTGGATTAAAAAACAAGACCCAACAATATGCCTTGTCTAAGAGACTCACCTCATAGTCAATGACGTACACAGAGTGAAGGGGAAAGGATGGAGAAAAAACATCATTTACACACATCTCACAAGCAAGCAGGGGTTTCTATCCTCATATCAGATACAGTGGACTTCAAGTCAAAAATTAATCAGAAGGGTCAAAGAAAGCCATTATACACTGCTTAAGGGAATTATAATTAACAAGACATAACGATCATAAACATTTATGCCATAAAGAATGGAGTGTATACATACATCAAAGACACCTTTCTCAATTTCAAGAATTAACAGACAATAAGACAGTAATACTGGGTGACTTTAACTTACCTCTCTCACCACTAGATAGATCCTCCAAACAAAAACTAAATAAAGAAACTATAGAACTCAAAAGTACAATTAATAATTTAGACTTCATAGACATATATAAAATATTTCATCCATCAATGACTGAATACATGTTTTCAGCAGCACATGGTTTCTTCTCTAAAACAGACCATATCTTAGGCCAGGAAGTGACTCTTAGCAAATACAAAAAAAAAAAAAAAAAAATAGAGATGATACCTTGCCTTCTATCAGATCATAATGAAATGAAATTAGAAATCAATGATAAAATTAAAAAATAGAAGCTACTCCAACACCTGGAGATGAAATAATTTGCTATTAAATGACAGAATAACAGAAGAAAATGGGGATGAAATAAAAAAAAATACAGGTAAATGAGAATAGCAATACAATATATCAAAATCTCTGGACAATTCTTTTTTTTTTTTTTTTCTTTTTATTGTAAACAAATGGGATACATGTTGTTTCTCTATTTCTACATGGCGTAAAGGCATACCATTTGTGTAATCATAAATTTACATAGGGTAATGTTGTTTGATTCATTCTGCCATTTTTTCCCTTCCCCCCCTCCCCTCCCACCCTTCCCCTCCATCTATACAGTCCTTCCTTCCTCCATTCCTGTCCCCCTCCCTAAACCCAACTCCAACCCCAACACTAACCCTTCCCACCCCCATTATGTGTCATCATCCACTTATTAGCGATATCATTCTTCCTTTGGTTTTTTGAGATTGGCTTATCTCACTTAGCATGATATTCTCCAGTTTCATCCATTTGCCTGCAAATGCCATCATTTTATCATTCTTTATGGCTGAGTAATATTCCATTGTATATATATACCACATTTTCTTTATCCATTCATCAGTTGAAGGACATCTAGGTTGGTTCCACAATCTGGCTATTGTGAACTGAGCAGCTATGAACATTGATGTGGCTGTATCTCTGTAATATGCTGATTTTAAGTCCTTTGGGTATAGGCCAAGGAGTGGGATAGCTGGGTCAAATGGTGTTTCCATTCCAAGTTTTCTAAGGAATCTCCACACTGCTTTCCAGAGTGGCTGCACTAATTTGCAGCCCCACCAGCAATGTAAGAGTGTACCTTTCTCCCCACATCCTCGCCAACACCTGTTGTTGGTTGTATTCTTGATAATTGCCATTCTAATTGGGGTGAGATGGAATCTTAGGGTGGTTTTGATTTGCATTTCTCTTATTACTAGAGATGTTGAACATTTTTCCATATGTTTGTTGATTGCTTGTACATCTTCTTCTGTGAAGTGTCTATTCATTTCCTTAGCCCATTTGTCAATTGGATTATTTACATTCTTGGTGTAGAGTTTTTTGAGTTCTTTATAGATTCTGGAGATTAGCGCTCTATCTGAAGTATGATTGGCAAAGATTTTCTCCCACTCTGTAGGCTCTTTCTTTGCATTGCTGATAGTTTCCTTTGCTGAGAGAAAGCTTTTTAGTTTGAATCTATCCCAGTTATTAATTCTTGCTTTTATTTCTTGTGCTATGGGAGTCCTGTTGAGGAAGTCTGGTCCTAAGCCGACATGTTGAAGCTCTGGACCTACTTTTTCTTCTATAAGATGCAAGGTCTCTGGTCTGATTCCGAGATCCTTAATCCATTTTGAGTTTAGTTTTGTGCATGGTGAGAGATATGGGTTTAGTTTCATTCTGTTGCATATGGATTTCCAATTCTCCCAGCACCATTTGTTGAAGAGGCTATCTTTTCTCCATTGCATATTTTTGGCCCCTTTGTCTAGTATGAGAAAATTGTATTTATTTGGGTTTGTGTCCGTGTCCTCTATTCTGTACCATTGATCCACCTTTCTATTTTGGTACCAATACCATGCCGTTTTTGTTACTATTGCTTTGTAGTAGAGTTGAAGATCTGGTATTGCGATACCCCCTGCTTCACTCTTTCTGCCAAGGATTGCTTTAGCTATTCTGGGTTTTTTATTCTTCCAGATGAATTTCATAATTGCTTGCTCTATTTCTGTAAGGTACATCATTGGGATTTTAATTGGAATTGCATTGAATCTGTATAGCACTTTTGGTAGTATGGCCATTTTGACAATATTAATTCTTCCTATCCAAGAACATGGGAGATCTTTCCATCTTCTGAGGTTTTCTTTAATTTCTTTCTTTAGTGTTCTGTAGTTCTCATTGTAGAGGTCTTTCACCTCTTTTGTGAGATTGATTCCCAAATACTTTATTTTTTTCGAAGCTATTGTGAATGGGGTAGTTTTCCTAATTTCTCTTTCTGAAGATTCATCGCTTATATATAAAAATGCCTTCGATTTATGTGCATTGATCTTATATCCCGCTACTTTACTGAATTCACTTATGAGATCTAAAAGTTTTCTGGTGGAATTTCCTGGTTCCTCTAAGTATACAATCATATCATCAGCAAATAGGGATAGTTTGAGTTCTTCTTTTCCTATTCGTATCCCTTTAATTTCTTTGGTCTGTCTAATTGCTCTGGCTAGAGTTTCAAGGACGATATTGAATAGAAGTGGTGAAAGAGGGCATCCCTGCCTTGTTCCAGTTTTTAGAGGGAATGCTTTCAGTTTTTCACCATTAAGAATGATATTAGCCATGGGTTTAGCATAGATGGCCTTTACAATGTTAAGGAATGTTCCCACTATCCCTATTTTTTCTAGTGTTTTGAGCATGAAGGGGTGCTGTATTTTATCAAATGCTTTTTCTGCATCTATCGAAATAATCATGTGATTCTTGACTTTAAGTCTATTGATATGGTGAATGACATTTATTGATTTCCTGATGTTGAACCAACCTTGCATCCCTGGGATGAAACCCACTTGATCATGGTGCACTATCTTTTTAATATGTTTTTGTATGCGATTTGCTAAAATTTTGTTGAGAATTTTTGCGTCGATGTTCATTAAGGATATTGGTCTGAAATTTTCTTTCCTCGATGTGTCTCTGTCTGGTTTAGGAATCAGGGTAATATTGGCTTCATAGAATGAGTTTGGGAGAGTTCCCTCCTCTTCTATTTTCTGGAATACTTTGAGAAGTATTGGAATGAGTTCTTCTTTAAAAGTTTTGTAGAACTCGGCTGAGAACCCATCTGGTCCTGGACTTTTCTTTGTTGGAAGGCTTTTGATGACTTCTTCTATTTCATTACTTGAAATTGGTCTATTTAAATTGTGTATGTCCTCCTCGTTCAGTTTAGGCAATTCATATGTCTCTAGAAACCTGTTGATGTCTTCGAAATTTTCTATTTTGTTGGAGTATAGATTTTCAAAATAGCTTCTAATTATGTTTTGTATTTCGGTCGTGTCTGTTGTGATATTTCCTTGTTCATTCCGAATTTTAGTGATTTGGGTTTTCTCTCGTCTTCTCTTTGTTAGTGTGGCTAAAGGTTTATCAATTTTGTTTATTTTTTCGAAGAACCAACTATTTATTTTGTCAATTTTTTGTATTGTTTCTTTCGTTTCAATTTCGTTGATTTCAGCTCTCAGTTTAACTATTTTCTGTCTTCTACTACTTTTGGTGTTGGTCTGTTCTTCTTTTTCTAGGGCTTTGAGCTGTAGTGTTAGGTCATTTATTTTTTGAGTTTTACTTCTTTTATTAAATGCGCTCCATGAAATAAATCTTCCTCTAAGTACCGCTTTCATAGTGTCCCAGAGATTTTGATATGTTGTTTCTTTGTTCTCGTTTACCTCTAAGAATTTTTTAATTTCCTTCCTAATATCTTCTGTTATCCATTCATCATATAGTAGCATATTGTTTAATCTCCAGGTGTTGGAGTAGTTTCTGTTTTTTACTCTTTCATTAATTTGTAACTTCAATCCATTATGATCTGATAGAATACAAGGTAGTGTCTCTATCTTCTTGTATTTGCTGACATTAGCTTTGTGGCATAATATATGGTCTATTTTAGAGAAGGATCCATGTGCTGCTGAGAAGAAAGTGTATTCGCTCTTGGTTGGATGGTATATTCTATAAATGTCTGTTAAGTCTAAATTATTGATTGTGTTATTGAGATCTATGGTTTCTTTGTTCAATTTTTGTTTGGAAGATCTGTCCAGTGGTGAAAGAGGCGTGTTAAAATCACCTAGTATTATTGTGTTATGGTCTATTTGGTTTCTAAAATTGAGAAGGATTTGTTTAACATATATGGATGAGCCACTGTTTGGGGCATAGATGTTTATGATTGTTATATCTTGCTGATTTATGCTTCCCTTAAGCAGTATGAAATGTCCTTCTTTATCCCTTCTAACTAACATTGGCTTGAAGTCCACTTTATCTGAAATGAGGATGGATACTCCAGCTTTTTTGCTGAGCCCATGTGCATGGTATGTTTTTCCCCATCCTTTCACCTTTAGTCTATGGGTATCTCTTTCTATGAGGTGAGTCTCTTGCAGGCAACATATTGTTGGATCTTTCTTTTTAATCCAATCTGCCAGTCTATGTCTTTTGATTGATGAATTCAGGCCATTAACATTCAGGGTTATTATTGAGATATGATTTGTATTCCCAGTCATTTGGTTCATATTTAAAATTTTTGACACATCTTGGTTCCTCCTTTATTTGACAGTTCCTTTAGGATAATTCCTCCCTTTGCTGATTTGCTTCTTTGTTTTTTATCTCTTCCTCATGGAATATTTTGCTGAGAATGTTCTGTAATGCTGGCTTTCTTTTTGTAAATTCTTTTAGCTTTTGTTTATCATGGAATGATCTTATTTCATCGTCAAATTTGAAGGTAAGTTTTGCTGGGTATAAGATTCTTGGTTGGCATCCATTTTCTTTCAGAGCTTGAAAAATGTTGTTCCAGGCCCTTCTAGCTTTTAGGGTCTGGATTGAAAAATCTGCTGATATCCGTATTGGCTTCCCCCTGAATGTAATTTGGTTCTTTTCTCTCACAGCCTTTAAAATTCTGTCTTTATTTTGTATGTTAGGTATTTTCATTATAATGTGCCTTGGTGTGGGTCTGTTGTAATTTTGTGTATTTGGAGTCCTATAAGCCTCTTGGACTTGATTTTCCATTTCATTCTTCAGATTTGGGAAATTTTCTGATATTATTTCTTCAAATAGATTGTTCATTCCTTTGGTTTGTTTCTCTAAGCCTTCCTCAATCCCAATAATTCTCAAATTTGGCCTTTTCATGATATCCCATAGTTCTTGGAGATTCTGTTCATGATTTCTCACCATCTTCTCTGTTTGTTCAACTTTGTTTTCGAGGTTAAATATTTTGTCTTCAATATCTGAAGTTCTGTCTTCCAGCTGTTCTATCCTATTGGTTGTGCTTTCTATGGAGTTCTTAATTTGGTTTATTGTTTCCTTCATTTCAAGGATTTCTGTTTGGTTTTTTTTCAATATCTCTAACTCTTTATTGAAATGATCTTTTGCTTCCTGAATTTGCTCTGTTAACTGTCGATTGGTGCGATCGTTCAATGCCTGCATTTGCTCTTTCATCTCATCGTTTGCTTCCCTAATCATTTTAATTATGTACATTCTGAACTCCCTTTCTGTCATTTCTTCTGCCATGCTGTCGTTGGATTTTATTGATGTAACATCTAGATTTGTTTGGGGCATTTTCTTCCCTTGTTTTCTCATATTGTTCAGGGATCAGTGGGTCATTAAGATATTGCAGATTTCCTCTATCAACTTATAATGTCCCTGAAGATTGTTAGTATATCCCCTCTTATCCTTCAGTAGCCTGAAGTGTTGGAGGAGGTTGATAATGCAGAGCTCCACGAAGAAGCTGCCTCTCTAGGGTGGTGACCCTCAGGTGGCGTATATTCCCTGCTAGTGGGCAGAGGTGTCTCCACTTGTTGACCAATGGTCATCCAATGGGGAAGTAGACTGTGGGCTGAGGCAAGGCCTGTTTGTGCCTATGTCTCTGGCTTTACCGTCCCTGTGGGAAAACCTCCCCTGGCCAGGAAGAGTCACTCGGTGGGGACGTCTCGCTAGTCAGTTGCCCTCCTAGAGGTTCCCCTCAATCTACAACTACCCCCTGGGCTGGGCTGTCTTCTTCTGCAACGATCCCAGGGGCCCGGACCTACGTCCTGGGCCTGGGAGCCTCACCCTTCGCAGGCGAGTCTCCTTAGGCTGCCTCTCCCAGAGGGTCTGCCCGCCGCCCTGGAATCTTCGCTCCGCCCCTAGGCGTGTCTCTGTTCGGCTCTTCCAGCAAGAAGCCACCTAGCTCCTGGGACCCTGCTCTGCACCAATCGCCTGGTTATGCAGCCCCTCCCCTGAGCCACCACCTGGAGCCCCGTACAATAGCTCCGAGACACAGAGACCCGCCACACACCTCCTCCTCCGGACAGCCGCCCGGTTTCCGACGCAGTCACTAGGAATCCAAACAACTCACTTTGGGTCTCCTCCTCCCACTAACCACCCGTAGCCCTAGGCAGTCACTCCAAGACCAAGTGACCCGCCCTGTTCCTCCTCCTCCTCCTTGGGGTAGCCCCCCGGGTGTTCAGGAGCGGTGGCTCCGAGACCAGGTGACTCACCACGCTCCTTCTCCAGGCAGGCCACCAGTGTTCAGGAGCGGTCGCTTTTAGTCCAATCAACTCACCACTCGCCTCCTCCTCTGGCAACCGCCTGTGGTTCTGATGCAGTCACTCACAGACTAAGCATCCCACCGCTCTCCTCCTCCAGGCAGGCCACCAGTGTTCTGGAGCAGCTGCTCCGAGTTCAAACAGCTCGTCACGCAGCTCCTCCTTCGGCAACCACCCGCAGCTCTGATGCAGTCACTCCCAGGTCAAACAACAAGCCACGCTCCTCCTCCTCCTCCGGGCAATCTCCCGGCCCTCAGGAGCGCTAGCTCTGAGTTCAAACAGTTCACCACACAACTCCTCCTCTGGCAACCGCCTGTGGTTCTGATGCAGTCATTCCCAGACCAAGCGTCCCGCCGTGCTCCTCCTCTTCCTCCGGGCAGTCCCCCGGCGCTCAGGAGCGCCCACTCTGAGTTCAAACAGCTCACCACGCAGCTCCTCCTCTGGCAACCGCCCGTGGCTCTGATGCAGTCACTCCTAGACCCAAGCGACCCGCCGGGCCTCTCCTCCTCCTCTCTCTGGACAATTCTAAGAAGAAAGTTTATTGCATTGAGCACATTCTTTAAAAGTATAGAAAGTCACCAAATAAATAACTTTAAATTATACCTCAAAGCCCTGGAAAAAGAAAAAAACAAATCAACAGCACAAGCAGTAGAAGACAAGAAATAATTACAATCAGACCTGAAATCAATGGAATTGAAACAAACAAACAAACAAATAAAGGCAATTCAAAAAATCAACAAAACAAAAAGTTGGTTCTTCAAAAAATAAATAAAATTGATGAATGCTTAGTCAAGCTTACTAAAAAAGAAAGAACTCAAATTTCTAAAATTCTTGATGAAAAAGTAAATATCACCACAGATGCTACTGATATACAGATCAATATGAGAAACTACTTTGAAAATAATCATTCCAACAAACTAGAATATCATGAAGATATTGACAAATTTCTAGAGAATATATGACCTACCCAAACAGACTCAGGAAGACAGAAAATTTAAACAAATAAATTTCAAGCAATGAAATTGAAGAAGCAGTCAAAAGCCTACCAACAAAGAAAGCCCAGGACCAGATGACTTCTTAGGTTCTACCAGACCTTCAAAGAACACCAATTCTTCTCAAATTATTTCATGAAATGAAAAAAGAAGGAACCCTTCCAAATTCATTTTATGAAGCTAGTATCTCCCTGATACCAAAAGTAGACAAAGACACATCAAGGAAAGAAAATTTCAGAACCATATCCCTGATGAACATAGATGTAAAAATTCTTAATAAAATACTGACAACTTGCATACAAAAACATATTAAAAAGATAGTGCACCATGATCAAGTGGGATTCACTCCAGGCATATAAGGTTGGTTCAATATATGGAAATCAATAACTATAATCCAGCACATCAATAGACAAGAATCACATGATTATCTCAAAAGATGCAGAAAAGGTATTTGACAAAATTACACATCCATTCATGCTCAAAACACTAGAAAAACTAGGGATAGCAGGAACATACCTCAACATTGTAAAAGCTATATATGATAAACCCAAGACCAACTTCATTCTAAATGGAATAAATTGAAAACATTCCCTCTAAAAACAGGAACAAGAAGGAATGCCTGCTTTCACCATGTCTTTTCAACATAGTCTTTGAAAACCTAGCCAGAGCAATTAGGCAAAAGAAAGAAATTTACGGGATATGAATATAAAAAGAAGAGATGAAACTATCACTATTTGCCAATGACATGATTCTACATTTAGAAGACCCAATAAACTCTACCAGAAACCTTCTAGACCTAATAAACGAATTCAGCAAAGTAACAGGATATAAAATTAACACCTATAAATCAACTTCAATCCTATAAACCATTGAGGAATCAGTTGAAAGAGAAATTAATAAAACTATCCCATTAATAATAGCCTCAAAAAATAAAATACTTGGGAATCAATCTAACAAAAGAGATGAAGCCTACAGAACTTGAAAGAAAGAAATTGAAGAAGTCCTTAGAAGATGCAAAGATCTCCCATGTTCTTGAATAGGCAGAATTAATATTGTCAAAATGACCATACTTCCAAAAGCACTATACAGATTCAATGTAATTCCATTAAAATTCCAATGATGTTCTTCATAGAAATAGAAAAAGCAGTCATGCAATTCACTGGAAAAACCAAAGGCCCAGAATAACCAAAGCAATCCTCAGTGAGAAAGTGAGCATGAGGTATCACAATTTATTATTGTGCTATAGTAACAAAAACAGCATGGTACTGGCATCAAACAGACTGACAAATGGAATAGAATAGAAGACACAGAGACAAACCCACATAAATACAGTTATCTCATCCTAGAGAAAGGCACCATAAACATAAATTGGAAAAAAGATATCCTCTTCACCAAATAGTGCTAGAAAAACTGGAAATCCATATGCAGAATGAAATTTAACCTCCATCTCTCACCTTGTACAAAACTCAGTGGATCAAAGACCTAGGCATTAGACCAGAGAAGAAAATGTAGGCCCAACTCTCCAACATGTCAGCTTAGGAACCAACTTCCTAAAGCACAAGAAGTATAATCAAGAATCAAATAATGGGACGGTATCAAACAAAAAACTTCTTCACAAGAAAGGAAACAGCAAAAAATACAAAGGGAGAACCTGCAGAATGGAAGAAAATCTTTGCCACCTGCACCTCAAATAGAGCATTAGTCTCCAGGATATACAAAGAACATAAAAACATCAATAATAATAATAATAACAATAATAATAATAACAACCCAATCAATAAATGAGCAAAGGAACTGAACAGATACTTCACAGAAGAAGAAATACAAATGGTCAGCAAATATACCAAAAATGTTCAATCTCTCTAGCAATTAGAAAAATGCAAATCACAACTACACTGAGATATCTCACTCCAGTGATAAAGACAATTATCAATAATACACTTAACAATAAATGTTGGTGAGGATGTTGGGGAAAAAGTACACTCATAAATTACTGGTCAGACTGTAAATTGGTAACCACTCTGGAAATGAAATGGAATCACCATTTGATCCAGTTATCCCACTCCTTGGCATTTACCCAAAGGACTTAAAATTGGCGTACTATAGTGGCACAGCTACATCGATGTTTATGGCAGCTCAATTCACAATAGCTAAGGTGTGGAACAAACCCAGACACACTTCAAAGGATGGATGGATTAATAAAATGTGGTATATAAACCCAATGGAATATTACTCGGCCATAAAGAAGAATGAAATTATGGTATTTGCTGGTAAATGAATGGTACTGGAGAATATCATGCTAAGTGAAATAAACCAATCCCCAAAAAACAAAGTTCAAATGTTCTCTCTGATATACAGATGCTAATTCACAATAAGTAGGGCAGGGGCAGGGGAATAGAAGTTCACTGAATTAGACAAAAGTAATAAAGGGAAGGGAAGGGGGATAGGAGTAGGAAAGACAGTAGAATAAATAAGATATAACTTTCCTGTATATTCATGTGTATATGAGTACACAACCAGTGAAATTCCGTATTATATACAACCACAGGAATGGAATCCTAATCAAAATAAGTTATGTTCCATATATGTATAGCATGTCAACATACACTCTATTGTCACATATATCTAAAAAGAAAAAAGAAAAAATGAAACAAAGACCTCCGTGATGTAATTGTTGAGGAGGAAAAAAGTGTTCTAAACAGTATGCCTCTCCTCAGATCCTCACTTCCAAGAAAAGAATAACGAAGGAAGGAAGGAAGGAAGGAAGGAAGGAAGGAAGGAAGGAAGGAAGGAAGAAAGGAAGGAAGGAAGGAAGAAAGGAAGAAAGGAAGGAAGGGAGGAAGGGACAAATGGAGAGTGGTTGTGCCCAAAAGTACCACAGTCCTATGAAGCCTATTCCTGCAAAAACTGTGCCAGATGAGGAACTTTGTCTTTGTAACCCCATAAGGCCATCAGGGACTTTTCTGAAGCCAATATCTTAAATGTTAATATATGTCTGGAGTCATGTGATGCTGTATTTACTGAATGTGTTGTGCCATTCCCAGCAAGGTGATTGGGAATGGATTCCAGGGAAGCCTGAAATTATAAAACACCCCAAACACTCCACAGGTTTAGACCTGTGGGTGCTGCCCCAGGATCTCCACCAAAGCCCACGTTAAGAGCTGCAGAGAAACTATCCTCTGGAAAAAAAATAAAATGGAAATTATACTTTAAAAGAGAAAAAGTCAATATGCATATCACACTTTGTGGAAAATGGGAAAATAAGAATAAATATTTATTTTTAATATGCCTAAGAAAACCAGGAAGGTTAAAGATTTAAAAATTATACATAAACAGTTAATATGAAAAACTCTGTATAGGAGTGAGGTGAATAATGTTTAGATGTACATCATTTTACAGCCTACTCTTGAATTCTGTATATATATTACCTAATAAAAATTTTTTCAATATTTTATAAACGTTTATTCTAAAATATCACTTCTTCAAAGGCAAATTTGTTACCAGAAAATGCAATTCTAAAAGGATCATTCTTAAAGAAAATATATGATTATGTAGAGGAACATCTTTTAAATCTTAGACTTTTGTCTCTCTACTAAGAAATTTATTTTATTCACATCAGGATTGATGTGTACATGTCACTTTACTATAAGCTGAATTTCCCATGTGATATTAATTTATAAACTTCTATAATCAACAGGGAAATAAAAATTCAGATCTGACTTACAAACTGCAGTCATTTTCTAAGCAGGAAAGACAAAATGTGCCATATTCTAAAAACAGAAAGAGTTTACTTCAAACAAAATGACTCACTCCTCAATGGTTATTTTGTTTTGTTTTGTTTTGGTTTTTTTTGGTCCTGTTGAGTAATTTACTAAACTGGAAAAACCAAAACACAAGGAGAAACTCCGTGCCTGCTGCTCTCTCACACACCCATAGAATAATCATACTTAGTTATACACAAATACTTTCAATTGCAAAAGAAGATACTGATCTAATTTTTTGGAAACTAAGTAAAATATACATATCTATTGATATAATGGAACTTAAATAACTATCTCCAGTTACTTTAATATGGAGATCCTACTAGAATGGATTTAGGCTATCTACCTGTGATTAAACTGGATTTTGATTTTAAACCAAACAAAAATGAAATAAAACAAAGACAAAGCAAAATAGAAATGGAGTTTAGACATTTGTAAATGAGTCTCAGAAAATTTAGCCAATTTAACCAACAAATATTTCCTTTATCTAATTGTAAATAGATATAAATAGGATTTAAAAAGCATGTTGAATAATTGAGGGTTGGCTTGATTATATAGCAGTTATAAAACATGAAAAGTTACTTATGAAAAAGAAACTGTAGGGTTTTTCAAGATGGCGGACTAGAGGGCAGCTGCATTTCATGTTGCTCCAGGATGCAGGATTCAAAAGAGGAGATAGTGAGAGACTTGGGACCAACTCAAAGCCGCTGGGTGAGTCTCTCCCATTGGGGAGGCATCCCGGATGGGGCGGTAACCCCGGAACGCAGGGAATTTGTGAAGTAGAGTTGCTTGGCGAGACGCCCCTCCCCCCGCTGGAGCGGTAAACACAGACAACTGGGATCATCGTAGAGGAGGCGGCTCAGCACAGCGCTTGGACTCGGAGCAACCACTGGGGCTCTGGGCAGCTGCCTGAGGAGGAGCTGCGTGGCGAGCTGTTTGGACTCAAAACGACCGCTTCTGAACACCGGGGGGTTGCCCGGAGGAAGAGGAGAAGCGCGGCAGGTGGCTTGGTCTAGGAGTGACTGCATCAGAGCCACAGGTGGTTGCCAGAGGAGGAGCTGCGTGGCGAACTGTTTGAACTCAGAGCGAGCACTCCTGAACACTGGGGGGTTGCCCGGAGGAAGAGGAGGAGCGCGGCAGGTCGCTTGGCCTAGGAGTGACTGCATCAGAGCCACAGGCAGTTGCCAGAGGAGGAGCTGCGTGGCAAGCTGTTTGAACTCAGAGCGAGCACTCCTGAACACTGGGGGGTTGCCCGGAGGAAGAGGAGGAGCGCAGCAGGTCGCTTGGCCTAGGAGTGACTGCATCAGAGCCACAGGCAGTTGCCAGAGGAAGAGCTGCATGGCGAGCTGTTTGAACTCAGAATGACCGCTTCTGAACACCGGGGGGTTGCCCGGAGGAAGAGGAGAAGTGCGGCGGGTCGCTTGGTCTATGAGTGACTGCATCAGAGCCATAGGTGGTTGCCAGAGGAGGAGGCAAGTGGTGAGTTGATTGGACTAAAAGTGGACAGAGTGGGAGAAAATCTTTGCCAATCATACTTCAGATAGAGCACTAATCTCCAGAATCTATAAAGAACTCAAAAAACTCTACACCAAGAATGCAAATAATCCAATCAACAAATGGGCTAAGGAAATAAATAGATACTTCACAGAAGAAGATCTACAAGCAATCAACAAACATATGGAAAAATGTTCAACATCTCTAGTAATAAGAGAAATGCAAATCAAAACCACCCTAAGATTCCATCTCATCCCAATTAGAATGGCGATTATCAAGAATACAAGCAACAACAGGTGTTGGCGAGGATGTGGGGAGAAAGGTACACTCATACATTGCTGGTGGGGCTGCAAATTAGTGCAGCCACTCTGGAAAGCAGTGTGGAGACTCCTTAGAAAACTTGGAATGGAACCACCATTTGACCCAGCTATCCCACTCCTTGGCCTATACCCAAAGGACTTAAAATCAGCATATTACAGAGATACAGCCACATCAATGTTCATAGCTGCTCAGTTCACAATAGCCAGATTATGGAACCAACCTAGATGTCCTTCAACTGATGAATGGATAAAGAAAACGTGGTATATATATACAATGGAATATTACTCAGTCATAAAGAATGATAAAATTATGGCATTTGCAGGCAAATGGATGAAACTGGAGAATATCATGCTAAGTGAGATAAGCCAATCTCAAAAAACCAAAGGATGAATGATATCGCTAATAAGTGGATGATGACACATAATGGGAGGTGGGAGGGGTTAGTGTTAGGGTTAGAGTTAGGGTTAGGGAGGGGGACAAGAATGGAGGAAGGAAGGACTGTATAGAGGGAAAAGAGGGGTGGGTGGGATGGGGGGGAAGGGAAAAAAATAACAGAATGAATCAAACAACATTACCCTATGTAAATTTATGATTACACAAATGGTATGCCTTTACGCCATGTACAGAGAAACAACATGTATCCCATTTGTTTACAATAAAATATAATATAAAAAATAATAAAAAAAAAACAAACTGTCCCTCAAATTTTGGAGGCTTACATGGCTACATATTTCAGAGAAAAAAGAGGTTGATACTAATTTAGACATTTACACTTAATCTTTCAAAATTGAGATTAATGACTGTCAAATAGTATTTTATTTCTTGAATAATTTTATTGTTGCTGACACCATTACATAAGCTTGGCATTAAACTATTTGTAAGGCAGAAAAAAAATATTACTAGGAATGATGGTTTTGCAACTATGGAGTTTTCTGTTCACTTTGTAGATTATATTGCAACAACTGCCAAGAATTGCAGAAATTGATGAATTTTAAAGTTTCACACATGACTTCCAAATAGTACAGAACATAAGTTGGTATAATAAAATAACTTTGAATATATCTGAGTGCCATAAATTAGTAAAAGAAGTAAAATTTATTCTTTTTTTTTTTTAAACTAAAATATCCAAATTAATTCTAAGCAAAAAAAAAGGGGGGGGGGAATTTTCTAAATTTTGACTCTGTAATCACATAGGCAAATATTGAACTATGCTTACCTATGTACAAAAATAGAATAATCTTTAGACAAGTTACCATTAACTAATGTTGTGCTGAAAAATTTATTTGTTTTTAAGTGGTATCAGGGTAAAAGAGAAACTATTAATTCTACCAATGCTAACATTATTTCACTCAAGCATTTTCTGTGTACAGAATACCAAGTACATGATAGTCATCATTACTTGGAAAAAGTGTATTTGTTTTCCAGGAAAACACACAAAAAAGTATTACTAGATAAAGTAAATATCATCAAATAGTGTTGAAAATAACAATAATAAAATTAAAAATAAGTCCTCAAAATCTTTGTATCTATCAGTGAACACATGATGTGTGGATCTGGTCAATGAGATATGGGAAGTTTAATGAATGGAACTTTGAGAGACATATCCTATATAAGTGTGTAATTGAAAAAAAATGAACAAAGAGATTTTTGTCTTGTTTGATTGTGAATCCTTTTTAGTTTTATTTTGAGAAATCATCTCACTAAACTGCTTAGGGCCTTGCTAATGACTGAATCTGTCCTTGAACTTGTGATCCTCTGCCTCAGCCTCCTCAGTGCTAGGATTGCAGGTGAGCACCACAGCACCAAGTTTTATGTTTATTTTTTGATTGTTTTCTTCTGTTTCCTCCTTCCCCTCTTTTTGCCTAAAACCTGGAGAAAGATAACAATCTTGGACCAGATGGCTGGAAGTCACCTGTGGTGAATCGTGAAGGACTTGGTGACTTCAGGATCAGCAACATCAGCCCCTGGTGTGAGAAAATCTCACATCTGTATTTCATTAAGCCAATGAGATACCTGTTTACTTTCAATTGAATACAATCTCAGCTGATTGCTTGAGGAAAGGTACATGTACCTAAATTACCTGAAGTACATTTCTTCAGTAAGACTTCTAACTCAAAAGCTCGCCTTTTCTCTTTCAGAAGAAGTTAGAAACATAGTAAGAGAATGACTCAAATTCCTCTCCCAAATGACAAGTTTATCTGTATTTATGAGATAGAAAAGAAGAGGCAGTTGAGGGTAGGGAAAGTACGGTAAAGTTCGACAAGAAGACAAGCAGGAGAATGACCACTTTAACATACCACAACACTTCATAAACCAGTTCCTGTTTCTCAATGGGCATAAGTTTCCATCTCATGGAGAGCAACTGCATAATCTGGTCAGCAGGCTAGGGGACAATTGAAATATTAAGAACCAATCAACAAAGTGCATATCCCTAGTAACAGTGAAGAACCAACCCAGAGGAGCTTGTCAACTTCTCCTTTTGTCTCTTTAAAAGAATGAATGCTGTAAGACTTGAAGGTACTCTGCACCAAAAGTTCTGAATCTTTACTCTTCTTTTAAATAAAATTCCTGTTTGCTTGCTTATCTCAGCAGCATTTTGGTATTCATCCTTCAACTCTGTGGAACATGAACCCAATCCTAACTCCTGCTAGTAACATCTTGCGGACTGGTCCAGGATCACCCACCTCACTGAGGTAACTATCCTTTGGAGGAAAACTGGGCACCCGTCAGTACCTAAAAGTGATTAGCACAGTTGCCAGTTCCAAATATCAGGATTCTCAGTTTCTATAGTTCCCAGTCACCTGCCCTGCAGGTTGGACATCTTAGGCTCTGCGGAACCATTTCTGTAGATGTCATGGCTTAGGGTGTGACTGGAGCAAGTAGACAGTGGCCCCTGATCCTGGCCTGCCTTTGGATGCCAGAATTTGGGTGAAATTGAGAGGCAGACATGCCAAAGACACCCCCATTATTGTTTCTGTGCCGCCAAGTACCTCCCCAGTTTATTTACCTGTAAGAGTAGGGGAGGCACCCATCTCTTTTGGTTCTTTAGGGATCTAGAGAGACACATTCTCATACATCCTCCCTCAAAGGAAGCTGAACTCAATCCCTCTGGGCATCTCCAAGCCCATTAGGCTCACAGTCTATTAATTAAATTCTTTCTCAAATTTCTCCTTGAGGAAGGCAGGAGGTCCTCTAAGAAAACTTCTTCTAGCATCCCTGAGATCCAGATTGTAAATGAAAAGCCCCCTTTAATATTATCCATTGTCCTTGATGACCCTGGGTTTACATAGTTTCCTTTGACCTTACTTGAGAGTTCATATTCACTAGGCTCACCAATTTTGTAGACACATGAATCACAGGAACACATGTCACTATCAACTTAGCTGGTAAGCTAGCAACAAATCCAGCAAATCATTTATAGTGAGGGTGCAGGATTGCCAACTGCCAAGAAACTCATCTGGGGAGATGTCCCTAAGAGAGTGGGCAGTTCTTCTGGTGCAGATACCCGAGTTCTGTTTCATCTTATTCAAATGGGAGCTTCAGCCTCAAAGGTAAGTGCCAGGTTCAGTATTAGATTGCCTACTGAAAAACTGGGAAAAGTTTGATTCACAAACGCTCAGTGAAAAGTGCCTGATTTTCTTTTACTGTTAGATGTGGCCTCAGTACAAACTCTCTGATGGAGAATCATGGCTGCCGGAAGGAAGTATAAATCTTTAATAATGTCTGGCAGCTTAGATTTTTGTTAATAAATAGGAACATGGTCGTAGGTCCCCTATGCTCAGGCCTTTTTTGCTCTGAGGGAGAACCCCACATTATGTCAGTAGTGTAAGCTAGACCCAGCTACAATTGCTGCCATGATAAAAGTTAAGTCTAAGAAGACACTTACTGGGTAGAAAAGCCAGAGAAATCCCAAGAATCCCAAACCCCTAATAATTCCTGCCAACTTCCCTCATTTTTTCCCTACTCAGGACCCCCATCATCCATCCCTAGAAGAGGAAAAAACACATTGCCTCTTCAGGAAATACCAGGAGGGGAATTTGGACCAACCAAAGGCCATGTTCCTTTTTTCCCTTCAAGACCTGAGGCAAATAAAGATGACCTGAGGGAAGTTCTCACAGGATACAGATAAACACATTTAAGTGCTCCAAAACTTATGTAAGATGTTCAGTCTTACCTTAACTAAGTTACTACTTAGGTACTACTTAAATAACCATGTTACTACTTATCCAAACTTTGACCTCTAGTGAAAAGAAGACTTTCTTAATGGCAGCTGAGCATTCTGGAGATGATCTATATCTCAGTCCTGTCCCTGTAACACAGACTAGGAGTAAATCTAATTATTCCTCTGGGCATGGGCTGTTTCTAGGAATGATCCCAAATGGGATCCAAATGAATGACAAGATGTTTGGAAAGTAAGACATTTCAGGATTTGGTCTTTGAAGCTCTCAGAAGGTCAAGGCAGAAGCTATGAATTACTCTAAGATATCTGAGATCTATCAAGGTCCTCAGGACAACCTTGCAATCTTTCTGAAAAACTCAGGGAGGCATTGGAAAAGCACACCACTGTGACTCCTGAATCCACAGAGGGTTACATAATTTTAAAGGATAAATTTATTATTCACTTGGCCCCAGAAATTTGGAGGAAGTTACAAAAGTTGGCATATGGCCCTGATCCAGATGACATCTGACTCGCAAGTTTTCAGGGTGTTAAGAGAGGTAAATGGAATGAATCTCAAGCCACAAAAGGAACTTGTTTCCACTATGGAAAGGAGGGACATTACCAATGAGAATGCCAACAGGTTAAGTGACCACCACAAAGACCCTGTTATCTGTCAAGGCAATCACTAGAGGAATGAATGTCCCCAGGAATGCAGGTTTGTGGGACCAGATTTCCCCAACCAGGCCTGAAGAGGCCCAAGGTCAACCTTACTGACTCCCATAACTCCCATTACCACACATGAACCTTGGGTGTGCTTCTCAGTAGAGAGCTGGACATTGGCACCAGGTTCTCTGTACTTGTCTTTTGCCTTGGACCTCTTTTCTCTGAGACTGTGATGGTGTGAGAAATGTCTGAATGGCCTATCACTAGATATCTTACTCCCCCATTAATCTGTGACTATAGTGGAGTGAAGTTTTCTCATTCATTCCTGATAGTCCTAGAATTCCCTACTCCATTATTGGGAAGAGATATACCCTCAAAATTTCAGGCCTCCATCACCATAAATTTGTGACCCCAGGGTCACTATGTCTACCTCTATTAGAATGTGATATAAACCTTGAAGTATAGGCCACTGAGGGCAAATTCAGGTAAGGAAAGAGTGCAGTTCCAGTTAAAATAACTCTGAAGGACCCTCCATCTTCCCACACCAGAAACAGTTTACCCCTTGCACCCAGAGGCAAAAGAGGTATATTGGAGATAATTTAAAACCTAAACAACAGGGACTCTTGGTGTCTTGCAATAGTCCCTGAAATACACCCATTTTAGGAATCCAAAGCCAAAATGGGGAATGACTCTGTTATGGTTTGGATGTGAGGTGACCCCCAGAAGCTCATATATGAGACAATGCAAGAAGGTTTGGAGGAGAAATTATTGAGTTATGAGAGCCTTAACCAAATCAGTAAATCAACTCCTGATGGGATTAACTGAATGGCAACTAAAGGCAGGTAGGATATGACTGGAGGAGGTGGGTCCCTGGGGTATGCCTTTGGGGTATTTATTTTGTATCTGGCAAGTAGGGTTTCTCTCTCTGCTTCCTGATCATCACATGAGCTGTGTCCTTCCACCACATTCTTCTGCCATGTTGATCTGCCTCTCCTTGAGCCCTGAGGAATGGAGCTGTCTATCTGGACTGAGACCTCTGAAACAATGAGCCTCAGGATAAACTTTTCCTCCTCTAAAATTGTTCTTGTCAGGTCTTTTAGTCACAACAGCAAAAAAGTTTACTAAAACAGGGGCCTAGTCCAATACCTTAGGATAATCAATGAAGCAGTCATCCCCCTTCATTCTGTAGTGCCCAACCCTTATATTTTGTTATCTGAGATCCCAGGGCTGCTGCTTGGTTTACTGTATTACATTTGAAGTATGCCTTTTTCTGTATACCCCTAGACAATCAGTCACACTATCTCTTGCTTTTGAGAAGCCAGGTTGTAGATCTCAATTAACTTGGACAGTGTTAACCCCAAGGATTCAGAGATAGCCCCCACTTGATGGGCAGGTCCTTCCCAAGGATCTAGCAAAATTCAACAACAGGTCATCTGTACCTGTCCTTCAATATGTGGATGATATCCTATGTGCTACAACCCAGGAATAACATAAAATGACCACTACAGAGTTCCTAAATTACCTAGCTGATAGTAGTGATGAGGTCTTGAAAAAGAAAGCCCAACTATGCCAACCGCAGGTTTAATATCTAGTATTACTACTATTTCAAGGAATTTGCTGACTAGGGGAAGAGAGGATTACCCCAATAGAACGATGCTCTCTACTCCAGACCATATAACAACTCCGAAGATTCCAGGGGATAACTGGGTATTGTAAGCTTTGGATCCCTGGTTGTGGAGAGATAGCCAAATCTCTTTATCAACTCCTTAAGGAAGCCCAATGCAAGGGAAATGCAACCCTAATATGGGATGCAGAATATGTTCAAGCTTTCAAAGCCCTAAAAGAGGTCTTCAAGTCCCTGCTCTCAGTTTGCCTACAGAGCAAAAATGTAATCTATGAAGAAAGGGGAGGAATGGCCTTAGGGATGATAACACAAAAGAGCAGACCAGTTCAACAGCTGGTAGCATATCTCAGCAAAGAGCTTGATATGGTATCTCAGGGATGGTCCCGTTGCCTTTGAGTGGTAGCTGCAGTAGCCTTGCTGGTCCCTGAGGCAATTAAGATAACCCTAGGAAGGGATCTTACTGCATGCACGTTTCATGACCTTGCAGGAATTCTCATTACTAAAGGGGGATTATGGCTCTCAGATAAACCCTCTTCCAAAATACCAGGACTTGCTTAAATTTAAACCCAGCCACCTTTCTTCCAGAATCATTAGAATGAAACCCTGAACGTGCTTGTCCACAAGCCTCAGCCATAGATTACTCAGTCTGGAGAGACCTTCAAAGTTTTCCCCTGTGCAATCCAGATCTTACTATATACACAATTAAAAGTTCATTCGTGGAACAAGGGGAATGCAAAACTGGATATGCTGTAGTAAATCGTTTAATCATAGTTCTTGGAGTATTAACCATAAGGTGCTACATCATCCCCTGCATATGTGGTCTCATTCAGAGATTAATCAAAACTGTGCTCACTAAACAAAATCCTGTGTCTCACCAATAACAAAAATCTCTTCCTCTCAGTCACAAAGAAACCTCACACAGACTTCTATTATGAACCCCTGGACCAGCCACCAAGGGGATCTTCACTGCCCCTTTTTAATACCCCTTAATAGAAGGAGTCAGTTACTAAGTAGCAGGTGCAGATACTTCTACCATGAACCTCTTGATCAACCCCACATCCCTGAAATGGAAACCCCAACTATCTCACGTAGCCCGCCTCAGCTTGAAGCAACTAGAGCAGTCATTACCCAATTCTTATCAGAAGCGGGTGGGGTGAGATAGAATAGAGAAGGGACCGTGCTGGTTGACAAGACGCAAGCCAGAGGATCAACATTTAACCACACCTGACCTGTTGCAAAACAGCTGTTTCTCAAAGGGCGTAAGTTTCCCTCTCAGGGAAGAGTGACTGTGAAATCTGGCCTACAGGCGTGACACAATTGAGATATCAAGAGTCAATCCCCAATGCCCTCATCCTTAGTAACAGTGAAGAATTAATCAGGAGGAGCTTATCAACTTCTCCTTACGTGCCGACTTGAACGGCACTCTTGCCTCACCCAAGTGCACTGTATCAAAAGTTCTGAATCTTTTACTCTCCTTTTGAATAAAATTCCTGCTTACTTGCTTACCCCAGTGGCATTCACAGTGTTCATTCTTTTTCTCTTTTTCTGTCACAGTTCAGTCTTCTGGTTTTCTTCCTAAAGAAAGGACTAATCAGGCTAGGGATATAGCTCACCAGTAGAATGTTTGTCTGGCATGTGTGAGTCCTGGGTTTGATCCCAGAACTGTGTATGTGTGTGTGGCGGGGGGGTGGGGGGGGAGGTTGGAAAAAAAGATGAAAAGAAAGGAATAATCCTTTTTCATCACCCAGTGGGCTATTTATTGCCATTTTGGACTTTTCTGTTATAGATGTTTCTCAGAATTCTGGACTAGTGTTTATCTTATTTCTACTTTTCCTACACTATCAGTTACTCAAAGATATCCATCAACTTCCATCTCTATAAAGATGAACAAAATACAAACTCAACACAAATACCTATCTTGAGTCCCAGATATAATATTCAACAGTCTACTAGACATATTCACTTGGTGATTTATGAGGTGTCTAAAATTAAGTGTGTATAAAATAGAACCAATTTTTCTTATAATTCTGCATATATTTCTTCAGAGAGTAGTTCTGATACAGGTCTTGGAAATCAGGATTGAGTTCTTGTTCCTCGAGTGTTGAAGATTAAATACCCAAGAAATGCCCAGGCAAGTATCTTTTCTTTGATATTCAACCCTCATCTTTCCAACCTGATCATTTGTAATCTACACTGACCACCTGCCCTTTGCCCCTGCCTCAGCTCCACTAGGCATCTAGTTATCCAAAACAGAAGCTAAAGTGTTTCCTCTCAAGACTCCTTTTATTCACTATACCCAATCATTCATCACATGCTAAATCAGTTGCAAAATGCCTGGATTCCACTCATGTCAATCTAGCTCTTATCTCCTTAGAAGACCCCCACAAAGTTCATCTGAATTCCTGCAAAAGCCTAATACATGTTGCTGTGAGTCCAGTCTTTTTCCATTCAATCCTGTCTCCCTAAATCATTAGTGGAACATGACAACACTCTAGCTTAAAACTTTCAGTTAAGACTTAATGCCATAAGAGTTCTGAAATCCTCAATGTAATATACAAAGCAATCTATCATCTGAACTGTTTATCCCTTCACTTCTTTTATCTTAATTCTGTTATAACCATATTTCATTACTATTTCCTCCTGAGAATATCAAGTCCTACCTGACTTCTTTCCAGGACACATTTTTGCTTTGTTGTTTTTGTTATCCTTTCTCCTCATGATCTTTGTTATCCAAACTTTGTCTTTAGTTTTTATCAGCACATCCCCAGAGAACACTTTTTTTCATTTTCCATAATTGGGTTTATGCCTAAGGTACAAATCAAGAGTGTCTTTCTTTAGCCATTTTCTTTGGTTCTAATTCTTAGTAATTAATTCCCATCTTTAGTTGGACACCTTACTGCCTGGCTAAGCAAATACACTTTTCAGCCTGTCCTGCAGCTGTATAGGACTACAGACCTATGAGAATTATAATTCCAGAAAAAAAATCTTAAAAAGGAAGAGTCATACCTTTCTTCAACTCATGTATCCTACTCTGGAACTTGGGTGGAATGGTTTGAGTTCAACAGCTCTTTCATTTAATGTTGTTTTTCTGTCAAAAGTAACTAAACTGTCCTCAGAGCTCTTCCACAATGCCTGTACCTCTATCACTGCATATTTTTCAGTATTATAATTACCTATTCATCCCACTTGACAGTTTTGTTTAAATAAATCAGGGTAATAAAATGCCAATAGCAAATCTAATCTTAATATCATTTCATAAATTAAATGAATGGGATTTTGACCCTAAAAGGTAGGAATGATAATATTTTAAGGCACTTAGTTTTATGAAACATTTGCAGCATTGTCTTTCCAGTCTTATTAAAACTTTTCCATAAGTAAATGTATGTGTGATTATTTACATAATGGGAACCATCATACTAAGCTGTAGATTGCTTAGAAACAGCCCACTATATTTTTCTCCTCAGGATGGCTTGTGACACTGTAATCAAGATGATTTTCTGAATGATTGAATCATTCAAATTTCCATACTCAAAGAGAGAAAAAAAGAAAATATTACCTTTATCTTTATTGAGGCCATGTGAAATATGTAAATATTCTGTGATGGTTAATACAAAAACATAAATTACTTGTCCCTTGGATTGTTTGTAAAATCTTGTCACTCTCAGACAGCCCATCATCCCATTTGGTACCCATCCCACATCTCCTGCCTCCTCCGACAGGAGACAGAGTTCTTGAGGCGAAGGCCACAGGTTCTTTCCTCTCCTGCCTACAATGGAATCGTACGCCAAGATCCTCCCTTTGTGGACTTCAGTTTCCTCCTCTCTAAAAGAAAGGGCTGCACTAGATGATCTCATGACCTTTACCACTTCTGATGTGCCATGATTACACATCCAACATAATCCTCTTAGGTTGTGGGTTAAGGCTCCTCTTTCCTTTTCTAACCTCAGGGGTGATGGAGATCACAGTCTGTGTGCTCGAAAATCATCATCCTTTGATATTCCAACCTGAGTAACCTCATTTCCCCATCTTGTGTCATGCTCCCTCCACTACAGAGCCTACGCTGGACATAACAACTCCAGAAGTGAGGATCTAAAGTGGAGAGTAAATCAGAGTGAATTCTGTTTCCTATATGTGCTGATGTCTAATGGTGGAGAACAGGGGTTAGAGAGAACTGGTACTCACCAATAAAGCTGGTTATGTACAAAGATGTGAATTTTTGAAAATATTACTATTAAAAGGGGTGTTAGGTATTTACTTTTATACTCTCTACTTGGTTTTGCAGTACTGCATTAACGTAAGGTACGTGTGTATTTCCATTATTTGTGGAGAAAATAGTGTGGAAAATGCCACGTAAGGATGACTGCAATGTTGTTCTGTCGTCTTGCTTTAGAAAAATAAATTATTCTAAGGTCATTAGGGAATAATAACCATGAAAGTTTTGATTAACTTAAAAAGACAGGGAGGGAAGGAGGGAGAGAGGAAGAACAGTTCAAGAATAGTTTATCTTACTATTCCCTTAGAATATTTCTTCATTTCTAGTGTAGTAATTGAAGAACCAATATTTATTTATTCATGTTTAAACTTATGAACAAAGGCTCTCACAACTCTACAATAAGGTTTCAAAGTAGGAAGATAATTAATGCAACTAAAACTCATTTAGAAATATCTGCTGCATCAGAGAACAATAGCAACCTAATTGGGGTGAAGAAATGCCCTGCAGGCCAACAGCTCTGGGCTTTGTCATATCTCAAATCTGCAGGCCAGAACAAATATTCATATTAATGAATCCAAAATACATCAAAAACTCCTCAGACTACATCATTCTCTAGGGCTGTTTTGCTCAATTGAGTGTGTGTCTTTCTCCGGTTTGCATAAACACAGCCACTGAGGGTGCTGAATTCCTCCCGGGTGTCTCTTTCCCTCAGGCTCCCTGGCTAGATCAAAGAGCAATGCTGTGGTTTAAAAGGGAACTAAATTATTCTCAAGGCAGAAGAAAGGGTTGTGATGCTATACATCTTTAAAATTGTTGCTCAAACTGTCCAAGTGATTCCTTCATTCCTACTCTCCTGACATATTACATGTCCTCTCACAAATAAAGGACCCTCATACATGCACCTTTGGTGGGAATGCAAATTAGCACAGCTGCTATGGAAAACAGCACGAGGTGCCTCAAAAACTGAAAACAGAGCTACCTATGATCTGGCTGTGCCAGTTCTGGGCATATACCTGAAGGAAATGAAGTCAGCATACCTGTATACCCATGTTTATTGTGGCACTATTCATAAAATCTAAGATATGGAATCAGACCAGGTGAGGTGCCTGCCAACAGATAAATGGATATAGAAAATATGTAATATATAGACAATGATGTATTATTCAGTCATAAAGAAGAATGAGAACATGTCATTTGCAGGAAAATGGATGGAACTGGAGGACATCATTACCAGTGAAATAAGCCAGAAAGACAAGTATCATATGTTGTCTATGTGGAAACTGAAAAAAAAATAATAATAATGACCTGAAAGCAGAAAAGGGAGATTATTAGGGAATGGGAAGGATAAGAAGGAGGAGGGTTTAAGAGGATAGAAAAAGGAGGAGATATGGCCAAGGTACAACACATGCATGTATGGAAAATGTCACAGTGAAACCCATTAACTTGTACAATTAATATGTGTTCACAGAAAAAAAGGAGAGAGAACTTTGCTTTGAAACTCTTTACTCCCCTCCAAATTAAAAACTAAAATGAATAAATATCCTTTCAGCAAACATTCTGACTTGTATACTTAGCCCATTACCCAAGATTAATATGGTTCTTTTATTTCTTTGTCATCTTCAGTGTGTTGTGTGTGTGTGTGTGTGTGTGTGTGTGTGTGTGAGAGAGAGAGAGAGAGAGAGAGAGAGAGAGAGAGAGAGAGAGAGAGATCACAACAGGTTGGAAGTAGAAAGAATTATAAAACCACAAATATAAACTATCCCTTCTACATTTGTAAAATGGAAACAATATTAATCTATATTTTAGGTGCCTGCTAAAAAAAATACTAAATCTACTAAAGCAGCATATCACCTACCTCATAGGTCTGTTTTGATTATTCTGTTTGTAAAGTATCTTTAGTGTGTGTTATATAAGTTTTTGCTAAGTAAAATATTAGCATTCAATAAATGTTATGTAATAATATAATGCTGCTGCTGCTACTTTTGGTGTTCTGATGTTGATGGTATCTTGTACTTTTAAAGACCCTTAGCCTAGCACAAACTAGA
The DNA here is from genome assembly GCF_902686445.1 of Sciurus carolinensis. Lineage (NCBI taxonomy): Eukaryota > Metazoa > Chordata > Mammalia > Rodentia > Sciuridae > Sciurus > Sciurus carolinensis. The sequence goes on from NC_062220.1 coordinate 57,683,787, forward strand.
AACATATCCAGTCCATTTCGAAATAATGACATAATACAAGGAATCAGGATGTGCACTGAGTCTTATAAAAGTCTCACACTGGTCATTCATACTTTTGGTTTGGGTCAGATTTATTTTTAAAAAGGGAAATCAATGAAGAGTCCATTTTTTAAAAACCTTTAATCAATGCCATCTCTTACATCTGTCTCATCTTTTTGTCTTGAAAAGCATAAACCGGTAAAGCTTCTAGAGTTTACAAGGGAAGCACACTATTACCTGTGACCCAAATAAACCTGAAGGTGCAATGATAGTGAAACTGTCAAGAGATTACAAGCATGAGAGGCACAACTCACAGGTAATAAAAGTTCATGCAGGTGTACTGCCTTGGGCAAAGGAAGGAGGCTCTTTTAAACCTTGCTGTGAAGACAGATACAGCTGGAACATGGAAGGACAACTATTTTTTATGAGGGCCAGTGTCATCCTTGATGTTACATATTTCAGGCTTCACTTGCTTCTCAGGCATTTTTCTTGTTCTATGCCTAGGAAGATACTATGGCCCAGAAGGAGAAGAAGTGAGTATTTTACAAGGCATTAGCAACTGGAAAACAACAGCATGAGCACTTGATGTAGGCAAGGGCCTCCTAGAAGCATTGACCATTTTCCCAAAGGTCCTCTAGGATTCCTCAGTATCCTCTGTAGGCAGATCTGTCCCAAAAGAAGTCAGGCAATGATGAAATAAAAATGGCACTTCTGGATCTTTCCTGACATGGTGAGTTAGACCTGATATGATCTCGAAACCTATATATTTTTCCATATTTTTATTGATGCATTATATTTGTACATGATTGTGGGATTTGTTGTTCAATATTCATATGTGCACATAATGTAGCAGTATAATTTGGTCAACATATATATAAATACATATACATATTTTTTTTGAGGTGCTGGGGATTGAACCTAGGGCCTTGTGCTTGACAGGCAAGCACTCTATGAACTGAGCTATATCCCCAACCCCCTTGTCAATATATTTTTAACAAATTCTCACAGGTAATTTTCATGCTTTGCCAAACAGACCCAGTGTCAGATTCATACAGGGTAGTTACTGTCTCTCTAATCAAGTTAGAAAGACTTTAATAAGAAGGAGAGACAGAAATGACATGAATTTCTTTACCTACATTTTAAGAGAGAAAAAAATTTCACCAGACAAGTTGTTGCTTTAAAGCATTATTTTGTAATGTCAATTGAAATGCCTCCAGATAAAAAGAAATTAATAGGCATATAGATTCTATTCAACTCATGGTGATGAATTTCAGGCATAAAAATAATATCAATAAAATAAAAATCCACATAAGTAACTTCTTTATAAAAAATTAGTACTCAGTTTTGGAACATCCATTTAACACTGAAAGTGCATTAAGCAATGTCAGATGTAAGGGAACCTCTCTGGGCTACATGTCTGTTAATGGGTTTTGATGGAAAGCCTTAGAGCAATTCTCATGCATATTTAATCCCCAAAGGACATAGATAGCCCAGAGAGTTATTTAGTTAAATGGAAATAAGCCCTAAAATTTTCTTAGCACTGGAAACAAATGCGATATTGAAATTAGAACCTCAGTTTTGTTAAGAAAAAAAAAAAAAGAAAGAAAAAGAAAGCTATTTAAATTGCTTATCAAATATCCATTTGTGTTCGTTTTCTGAACATCAAATAGTGGTTAAACTTCAAAGGTCAATACAAATTTCTAAGTATGTGTATTTATATGTACTTACAGGGTAACTTGTACTTTAAAGTGTATTTTGGACAAATTATGATGCCATTAAACCAATAAATTCAGTTTGGTAATGTTTCATATCAAGTAGTAGGCAATTGGTACAATTTGCCAATATTCATATTGTTCAATATCATAAGTGACTTCTGATTCTAATATTCAAAACATATACCATTTAAGGAAATGACCACATAACTTTATACCTTCGTTAAGTTAATTTCTGACAGCTGTACCATAAACAAATGTCTCTTATTAAGTATTTCTTCAGAAAGCAACGCTTATTCTCTTTGCTATTCCCGTAACAAGGCTTTTATCAGTATGGCCCATCCACTAAACTTGAAGTTCTCTAAGCGTGGCCCTCAGACCAGCAGCCATATCAGCAAGGAACTTGTCAGAAGTACACATTCTTCTCAGCTTCTGCTTGCCTTCTCTGCTGAAGTTGCCAGGCACTTTGCAGTTTGACACTTTTAGACAACGAAACACCTTGCTTAGGATGCCTCTTGGAAGCTGAAGCCGTACCTCCTGAGCCAGTAGCTCAGTCACCAGCAGCAGCCCCATCATCTGCAGTTGGCTCACCTGCTGCTGCACCCCGTCAGCCAAATCTAATGGCTAGAGTGCAACCATTGCAGCTGGTGTGGCTGTGGGCTCTGCTGTGGGGCGCACACTGGGTCATGCCATCACTGGGGGCTTCAGTGGAGGAAGCAATGCTCTTAAACCCTGACATCACTTGCCAGGAACCTCGGGGAAACTAGCCAGCAAAAAACAGCAGGTTGGTGGCCCTTTAAGGAGATAAAACAATTTTTGGAGTGTGCCCAGAACTAGGGTGATGTTAAACTCTGTGTTTCAGTGGGGTGCTGAAACAGAGAAGAATTGCAAATGGATTAGTTTAATCCAAAAGTGCAAACTGAAGAAGTGAAAAATTGGTTCTGATAACCAAGTTGCTTTAGCATAAAAATGTAATTGATGGTGAAAATATGAAATGTAAAACCGTAATGTAAAATCTCACTTAATAGCTTCATTTTTTCTGAATAGCAATAAGAGCATATTTTAACTGTATGGAAGTTCACTGAGTTGGTACAGAATTGGGGGCTGGGCAAATATTTGTGGGGCCTCCTTAAAGCAACTGTTTTGATGTTCTTTGGGAATTAATTAAAATAAAGTGATTTTCTTCAAAAAAAAAAAAAAGGAGAGAAAGGAAAGGAAATACACATTCTTGATGACACTAACTCAGAAACTCTGGGTTCCCACAATCTGTGCCTTTGGGGGCCCTACTTTGATAAACACCAAAGCCTGAAAACTGAGCCAATGTCACATTTTCATCTTAACTCCATCTTCCATAAAAAAAATCACAATCAACCCCTTCCAACTTTAAAATTTTTTTATTTTAATTATGAAATATTCCATAGTTAAAAAGAAAGAACACTATGAAATACTGATGTCTCTCATTCCGCCACATAACAAGCTTTCACAGTTTTGCCATTTTCGTTTCAAACAATTGTTCAAAAATAAATGCTTTACATTTGATTGAATGTCTTCTCCTCATCCAATTTGTTTCCTTCCTTTTGTAAAAAAAAATCACTATCCCAAATGTATGCATGTCTTTTTTAATTCATGTTGTTATATTTTCAATGCATATGTATATGTCCATAAATATGTGTTTCAAGTTTTGTAGAAATAAATTACACTTTTAACATTTGCTTTCTTCATCCAAAATTATGTTTATAAGACCCACCCATGAATATGTGTTGAGATTTTTTTTTAATGTCTCATACTATTTCACATTAGGGATAATTGTTTAATTTGTTATCAGTTTCCTACTGATAGAAATTGCTTTTCTAATAAAAATGTTGCTGTAAACAGTTACGGAACTTGTCTCTTTGTGCATGTGTGATATTTTATAAAAAAATAATTATATATGTATAACTTTGGTGTCTTTTTATTTGAGGTGTACGTGCAGGACTACAACAGTTCATTGCAAGGAGCGCAATTTACCTTTTAATCTGTGTGAACGCTGCCCCTGAGAGCTATGTATTACACAACCTGCCCAACTATAGCAATTTCACTACACATTGCTAACTATTCACAACAATGGTTGTGACTCTCAATAGTAGTATGTCCTTAACCTCACAGAAAGTTGATAGTAAACAACTCTAATTTTTATCTCAATATGATGAATGTGAAATGAAATTGCTTTACTGTTTTGCATTATCCCAATAACTACAGAAGGTACTATCTTTTCATAAATATATTGGCCAATAGATAGTATGTGAGGGGTAGATGATAATCTTCTCTTTAGTTCTTTGATGTGGTTTTTAGACTTTTATTTGTGTATGTATTGAGCATAGCTTCTTTAGGGGTGTGGCTTTCTTTTGAACTTTTTAAACTTGTGTCTTTGTTACACTGAATTTTAAAAAAGTTTTAACTGAATCTTGTTTAAGAAAAATACACAAATTTTTTAAGTGTGAGTAAATGATTTCTAGGTGAACACACCCAGGTAGCAAGAATCAATTCAAAAAATTAGAAATTATGCTGGGTATATAGGTCTCTGTAATCCTAGAGATTTGGGAATCTGAGGCAGAAGGATAGCAAATCCAAGGTCAGCCTGTATTGTTTACTGCGGGGGCTGTATAAGTGAAGGGCGCAGTTTCAATAACCACACACCACTGGGAGCCAGGAAAGAGCAGGCGAGTTTGTAGCTGCTGACTCATTTATTGCAGAAGCTTCTTCTTCGTTAATTGAGCACCTATTCAATCAGCACTCAATCAGCGTGTCACACCACTGGAAACCACCAATCATTTAGTCTCCTAGAACCACCAATCATTTGAGGGTTTTGTATTTTGCATCAGTGGGGATATATTACTCCACAAGCCTGGGCAATTTAGGGAGACCTGTCTTAGAATAAAAAATAAGAAGGGGCTGGGGATATAGCTCAGTTGGTAGAGTGCCGGCCTTGCAAGCACAAGGCCCTGGGTTCAAATCCCCAGCACCACAAAAAAAAATAATAATAATAAATAAAATTAAAAATGATAAAAAAAAAAGAAGGGCTGCAGGTATAGCTCAGTGGTAGACTGCCATTGGGTTCAATGCCCAGTACTGAAAATAAAATAAAATAAAAATTTTGTTACCTAAAACAGATGTGTCTTATTTTATATTTAATACAAAAATTTTAAATGGTCTTCACTTTTGAATCTTATTTAAGAAATTGTTCCCTAACTTGTTATCAGAAAATTTTTATATTTGTTCTGAAAGTTATAAAGTTATACTTTTTACAATTAAATTTACATCTTTTAATCTACCTGGAATTTGAATATGGTATGAAGTGAAGATCTATGTTTTCCCCATCTGAATAGTCAGTTGTTTTAACAATAATCTATGCTTTTCTACTGATTTAGAATGCTGTCCCAGTCATACCTAATTTCTCTATTTCATGGACCTGTTTCTAAATTACATATTCTCTTTTATTTTTCATGTTCCAATTATTATAGCACTATAGGAAAACTTAATATCTGTATGGTGTCCTCCCACCATTATTCTACTTTAAAAAATATATTAGTTCACTTTAGCATTTTAATATTACATACATATTTAAGAATGACTTGCCAATCTCTGTGAAAAAAACATTAGTATATGGATTGTAATTCCATCCTGTACGTATATACAAGAACATGAAGTGTTGACATGTCTATTACATCAAATATCCCATCTCTTCTTCTATTTAGATCTTTGTTTATGTTTTTCAATAAAGGGCCCCTTCCCTCTCTGACTACATTTTATTAACTGAATGCTGTGGTCACGTCAGCTATACACACATACAGGTCTGTAGGTGGTAGAAATAGCTTTTTATAAAACTGAAGTGTAAGCAAAGAAAGTCAGGTAAGTCATCAGTTCTTTAGAGACAGGGACCAGAACAGGGGACAAGTGGCAGATGAACTCTCAGGCCTCCATTGATGATCTATTACTGAGTTTGTTTTCTATTCCCCTATTCTTACAATGTATTGTGTTCTTTTTTTTTTTCTCACATTCCTATTACTAATCAAATTAAACATATATACCAAGTGTCCAGTGGTGCCAAGAGATATTACAAGAGTCTCTTCCAAAAAAAAAAAAAAAAAAGCTTCCTAAATAAATTATCATAAAATTATCATACAAATGCCAGACCCTTCCAACCCCAATCTTTCAATAAGTTCATGGTCAATTTTGGTTCATGGTCAATCATGGCTGTCCCCTTCACATCCAGGATAAGCTCTCCCCATTGTTTTGTTTGTTTGTTTGATTGGTTGTTTGACTTTTTTTTTTTTTTTTTTTTCCCTGTTTAAGGCCTGCATTAAAGCTTTGCCTGTATATTTGTTTTCACTAGACTCAGATTCTGTTTTTACAGTCACTAAATCAAAAGTTCCCATCTTTGCCCAGTCGGTGGCACTTGCCTGTAATTCCAGTGTATTTGGAGGCTGAAACAGGAGGATTGTGAGTTCAAAGCCAGCCTCAGCAATGGTGAGGCGCTAAGCAAATGGTGAGTCTCTAAATAAAATACAAAATAGGGCTGGGGACGTGGCTCAGTGGTTGCATACCCCTGAGTTCAATCCCTGGTACCCAAAAAAAAAAGTTCCCATCTTCATCTTCATGATACTTCCAGCCTTTTTTCTTTTCTTTGTTTCACCTCTATTCTCTTTCAGTATTGAACCTCTCTCATATGAAAAAGAAAAATTACATCAGGGCATTTCAATGTATGATGAACAATTTTTGCTTCTGACAATTCTACCAAAAACAAAAACAAAAACAAAAACAAAAAAATTACCTCTTTACCTTACAAAAAAGGAGGACTTCATCCAGGATTCTTGTTGTAGGAAAAGCTGACTTATGTGGCAGAGTTTGGAGGAAGGTTAGGTAAAAGATATTACTGGCATGTTCCTCATTATTTTCTATTCCCTACAGAGTAAGAAATCTTGTAGCTCAGGACTGGAAAAAGCAAATCTGTCTTCTACATATTAGAAGCAAGATAAAGAAACGAATACCAGCCTGGCACAGTGGTGCACAATTGTAATCCCAGCAGCTGGGGAACCTGAGTCAGGAGGATTGCAAGTTGGAGGCCAGCCTCAGCAATTTAAAGAGGCCCTAAGCAACTACGACTGTCTCAAAATAAAAAAATAAAAAAAGGGCTGGGGATGTGGTACAATGGTGAAGCACCTTAATCTCCAGTATCTAAAAAAAGAAAGAAAGAAATGAATACCACCACCATACCACCACCATACCACCCCTGCCTAGCAACATCAAACCATATATTCTGTAGGGGCCAATGGTATAAAAAATATGGGTGCGAGATCATTGAATCTCACAGAATCACAGAATAGTAAGAACTTTCGTTTTCTCTTTCCACCCATGAATTCCTGGTAGGGAAGTATGAGAAGTAATATTTGCTCAGAAAATTCAAGGCAGTATAAAAGATTTTACTTTTTGTAGGGCTTCTCTGGCAGCTAGGGCCTAACTGACTCTCATGGCTTCTTCAGAGACAGCGTGGGCTGAGAGACACAAACAGGTCCCCTGGCTGCTACCAGCTGCTTGGCACACACAGAGACCATGGGGAGCTCTGATCTCTGCCTACCAGACCACACAAACACCACAAACCAGTGAGTTTCCTGGGCAGCAGGAAAAAAGATCAGTTCTCTGCAGCAAACTCAGGAAGGAAGGGAATTTTTGACTGCCCAGCCAAGAAGTCCTACTTGGCTAGGCTCCGGTCTTTCAGCTGAGGCCTCACTGAGTCAACAGCAGTGAAAAGTCAGCTGAAAGACTAGATACCTAAGCTTGAGTAAGTCAGGCTGGGAAACTTCCAGACATGAGGCGGAACAGATAAAAGGTTCAGAGCTCAGTTCAAGAGTTTCTGCTTTTAGGAACTTTCTAGGTGAGTAACAGAAAGGAATGCTTTCTGCAGGGTGGGGCTGAGAAACAGCAGCCTCAGAATTAAGTCCAGAGGCTTTTCCATCAAACCCTTTGGCTGGAGAGAGGCCTCCAGGGGTTCAAGAGCCAAGAGGAAATCCACTTTGATAAGGGTAGAAGATTTCAGGGTCGGGGGGAATGAAATTCTGTGACCCCTGAGAAGAGCAGCCCTGGCTCATGGGCTAAGGATGCAAGCCGAGGTTGGGAGGACTGCTCAGCAACCTCAACTTCCTTTGTTGAATCCTGACTGGAGTTACTGTGGGATGGGGACACCTTAAAGACTTAACCCCAAGAGAACACTTTTAGGACTTAGGGTGAGGAAATTCATCTTTGAAGGTGACCAAGACTGTCCTTTGTTGTTGTTTTGGTACTGGGGATTGAACCCAGGGACTCTACCACTGAGCTACAGGGGATCACACATATGTTAAGACTCTTAAGGAAAGAAATCATAGGGAAGGATAACTAGGGATGGAAGTGGGGGGAAAAGTAAAGCCATATAGTAAAATCAGTGCCTAAAACAGCTGGTTTTGATTCTATATACTTTATGTACGTATGTTTGTATGCACGTACCAGGGATTGAACCCAGGGATACCTAGCCACTGAGCTGTATCCCCAGCCCTTTTTTTATTTTTTATAGTGAGACAGGTTCTTGCTAAATTGCTTAGAGCCTCGCTAAATTTCAGAGGCTGTCCTTGAACTTGCAATCCTCTGCCTGGCCTGTGCCACCACACCCTGCTTTCACTGAACTTTAAATAGAATTCTTTCTGACTCTAGGTCCTGACCTCTCATTTCTTAGAGTCTTTAGAAAACTCGTCCTTGTAAATTCTTTCTCTTTCTTTGACATGTAAATCTTTTTAAAAGCCTCTTCCCAGTTTTACAACCCAGGATGGTCTTTCTTAAGGATCTAGGAGCCAAGCATTTGAAATGTAATCATCAAGCAAGAGTGCCCCTGTCTCCCTGTCTTGAAATCCCTACTGTCCCTATGGGAGGGCAAGAGTCTAAGTGTAACAGAGACCTTGCTCCAGAGCAAAACGACCTTCTGTCATGAAGAGAAGGAAAATGTATTTGGAGTAGGAGAGAGGGAAGAGGATTTGCTTAGCCAGCCTTCCTTCATTCCTCTTTCCCCTTCCTTTCTTCCTTCTCTCCACTTTGTCGTCTACTCATGGTTTTATTTTGCATTCAACTTTATGATATGACCATGTTTATGTAGTGCATCAAGAAGCTGCTCTCTGCTTTTCCTCCAGGGTTAAAACTGTCTACGAAACTGTCATCATTTTATTCAACAATATTTATTGAGTACCTACTCTATTCCAGACACCCTGCTGGGAAATGAACTTAAAAGTTAAGCTGAACAAACATGGATCTTGCACTCATGAAATTTATGATCTTACATTGATTAACTTATCATACAAGTGAATAAGTACAATTTATAGCAAGTGCCAGGATGAAAGTCATGGAATGCCACTGGACTATGGCGTGTGAAACTTAGGATTCCATGTTAGTGATTATTGAGGGAGGAAGATCCAGAGAGAAGATCAAGAATGTAGGACCGAGGTCCTAATGCAGGGTAGTGTTGGTGGATGAATACAGGTGTAACTTCCTGAGGTTGACTCCATGATGAAGATCTGCATTGCTGTGTGTGTGATTCTTCTGGTATGTCAAATCATTGCTTAAGGTTTTAGAAAATAAAAAATTGAGTGCTATTGTCCACAAAATAATAGATAAATCTATTTGTCCATCCATCCACCCATCTATTCCTAAGAGCCCTAAATTACATTTGTACTAAGTGCTTGTGTCAGCTACATTCTTTATTCATATAGAATTTTTCTCTCATTAAATATACATTGCTCACATATTAATAGTTAACGGTTTATATAGTCTAGACAGGATAGGGAAAGTATAAAAGAATCTCCCTCGCACTTACTTTTTTTTTTCTTTTCCCTTACACTCTGGCTATTAACACAAATGCAGGATTTATATTAAGGAAAGCGGGAATAATTATTTGCCTGTCAGTTTGTTTGGTTTTTGTCGTGCTGGGAATTGAACCTAGAAGCTATCTCCCACTAAGCTACATGTCTGGCCATTTTTGTTTTTTGAGAAAGTATCACACTAAATTGTGTAGGCTGGCCTCCAACTTGGGATCCTTCTGCCTCAGCCTTCCAAGTCATTGGGATTACAGGTATGCACCACCATGCTTGTCAGTTAACTAAAGAAAAATGCTCAATTTTAAAATTTATTCCATTTCCAAAATTTTATTATGTTAACAACTTATACGGATATAAAACAAAACAGAAAAATTATTTACTATTTCCCCAACATAATTTCTTAGAATCTGGCTAACCCAAATATAACCTTAATATGAAATTGAAAATTACCCCAGGTGTAGGTGAGATCTTATTCTACTTATCTATTTCTTTTAGATAAATCACAAATTATTTGCTTAATTTTAAATTTAAAAAAAGTAATGCTAAGGAAAGATATTAAATATGTTATACATCAAAGCAATACTGCAAAAAAGCTTTCAAATCACTGATCTAAATGCTGGAAATCACTGATCTAATTAGTCACTATAAGCTTATAATTAAGGAACTAGCGGAATTTCATTCTTACACTTGACAAGTTTTTAATTCACTTTATTCAATAAAAGGTAAAGATTTTGTTCTGTGAAGGAAACATAGTCTACATCTTTTCACTAGGACAGTGCTACTAATTTTTCTCTTGACTCTTTTAGTCATTTTTACATTTGTAAGGAAAACTATTCCAACAATATTTTCCAAGTACTCTTCCACAGATTTCATACATTGTCAAAGTAAAATTATTTTGACAATGTTGCTGAAAGCAAGACACATATACTCAATAAGTCATTCTAAAAAGTTTGCTAAGTAACTTTTAAATAGAGAAGAAGAAAAGTAAAATGTTGTATATAATATTAAAAATGTAGATGAGCTGGGTATGGTGGCACACAACTGTAATCCTGGAAACTCAGGAGGCTGACACAGGAGGATCCCATGTTTGAGGTCAGCCTCAGCAATTTAGTGAGACCTTAAGCAACTTAGCAAGACTCTCTCTCAAAATTTAAACAAGCAAAAAAAATTGGGAGATGTAGCTCAATGGTAATGCCTTCCTGGTTCAATTGCCAGTACCAAAAACCAAACAAACAACAACAAAAAGCAAATGAACCCATGATCCTTGATCTTATACAAACAGATGGGCAGTTCCCACAGTATGTCTATGGTATACATATTGGCAGTGAGAGGAGGCAAAAGAAAAGGTATGTAAATATAAAGATAAACAGAAATATAAATATACAATGGTATTAAAAAATATCCCCAAACTCCAAGCATGCTGACACACTCCTGTGATCTCAGTGTTTTGGAAGTTTGAGCAGGAGGATTACAAGTTCAAGACCAACCTGAGCAATTTAATGAGAACCTCAGCAACTTAACAAGAACCTGTGTCAAAATTAAAAGAAAAAAAAAAGAAAAACTGGGATTTGGGATTGCAGCTCAGTGGTAAAGTACCTCTGGGTTCAATCCCCAGTATCAGAAAAAAAAAAAAAAATCTGTGAATTCTTTGACTAATGGAGCTTACGCTTTCTCCCACTGAAACTATGTGGCCTGCATAAATGTCATGACAACCAAATGAAGCACAAGGAACACAGTGGCACAGTGAGACCAGGTTGAAAGAGGCCATGCAAATTTGCTGATCTCTCTGGGGTACACTTTCTCTGGGAGCCGTAGACCTCCCTGGATAGGCCACATGTACTACATCAAGGGGGAGACAGATGGCTACTGAGGTCTCTCTCACTCTAAGGGTCTTTCTTGGTACCAGATACATGAGTGAAGAACACATGAGATGACCCCGGCCACTATCTAAGGTAATCAAGTGAGAGACCTGAGCCCAAAGAAAACCCAAACTAGTGAGCAAAATAAATGGTTGTTTTTCTTTTAAGCCATTATTTGGGGGTGGTTTGTTACACAGCAATTGAAAGTCTATAATAAAATTAGCGTTCACATTATATATGATCATAAAAGAATAAGAGCTTTTGGGGACTGCTTAGTAGAATTGCCATTATAACCTCATATAAATTAGATGCTGGCTTAATAACAGAAGCATACTAGAGGTAGATAGTGACATAACTTATTTTCCAACAGTGAAAAAAAATTGTTTTGTCTTCATTATGTCATTGTTATCAATAATTGCTATGATTTCAAGATCACCCTTTTTCAGAATACTCTCATATCATCTTATTAAAATAGCAATAATAATTGAGATCAGAAAGTAAGAACATGATTTATTCTTCTTTCTAAAAAGGAAGTTAATCATTAATCCATAAAAATTCTTCCCTAAGAAAATTGTATATGTGCCCTTGTTGTAATTTCCATGAGCTAATTCTATGTAATGTTATTTCTCCATTAGATTATTGCTTTAGGATGTCTCCATCTTCCAATAATAGCCACTGGTTTCCTTGATCATTAATTCTATTTTCCTAAATTAGGTGCAATGTGAAAATAAGATTTACTTTGTTATCTTTCTATACTGATTTACTGTCATCCTTCTTTAGTTCAATACATATGTTATGCTTTAGATATTAGGTGTCCCCCAAAAGCTCATGTGTGAGACAATGCAAAAAAATTTAGAAGTGAAAAGATTGGGTTGTGAGAGTCTTAACCTAATCAGTGCATTGATCCACTGTTAAGGATTAACAGGGTGATAACTGTAAGCAAGTAGGGTGTGACTGGAGGAGAGATGGGTCATTGGGCATGTCTTTGGGGTATTTATTTTGCCCCTAAAGAGTGGAGTGTAGCTTCCTGGTTGCCACGTCTTGGGCTGCTTTCTTCCACCATACCCTTCCACCATGATGTTCTGCTCATCTCCAGTCCTGAGGAATGAAGCTGTCTCTCTATGGACTGTGACCTCTGAAATTGAGTCCCAAAACAAACTTTTCCTCCTCTAATTGTTCTTGTCAGGTCTTTTGGTCACGGCAGTGAAAAAGCTGACTAAAGCAACATATTTTAGACCTTATTTCTAACTTCAATAAAAAGCAGGCTAAAAATCCATATTCTATGTCACTATTCTTTTGTTATACTTTTTTTTCCTTTCATTTGCTTCTTTTTAAGTTTTAATTGACAAATACAGTTGTATATATTTGTGGCATACTGTGATATTTTATTACATATATTCATGACAAAATAATTAAAATAGGCTAATAAGCATATCCATCACCACAAACATTCATATTTCTTTGCAGTGAGACTATTTTAAATTCTCTCTTTTAGCTATGTTGACATATACAACATATTATTATTAACTATAGTCAACATGGCATGCAAAAGACAACAGAATTGATTCCTCCGATCTAACTCAAACTTTGTACGATTTAAGCTATTGTGAGAGTTTTACTTACTTCCAGGCATTGACTTGCTGAGATAATTTCTTTTCAGAATATGAAATTGACCACATAAGTCTCATAGCAGTTAACTTTTACTGTCTGAAAAACCACTCCACAAATTAGTGACTTAAAACAACAACCATTTATTTATCTCATGATTCTGTATCAGGTAATTTGATTTGCCTGTGGTGGGCATGTCTTTTGCCCTATGCAATTTTCTTAAATATTCATGTTTCATATAAAATTATTGTATATAAAATTGATATTTTACCAAATATCTAATTCCTAGTTTAATTGCTTTTGATTTCCAATTAGTCACTGGGAAATGGCAAGGAAATTCTGACAGATCATGTGAGTTGATGTCTTGAGACAGTCCTCTGAATGAACAGAATAACCTATTCAAAGACACCGTGGTTGCAAATGAGGGAGTAATACTCATTAAAGCATCATCCCCAGTCTAAAATTCCTTCATTTGCTGCCAATGAAAAGCAATAGTAAACAGAAACAAAAAGAAGTAAATTGTTGCCTTAAGAATCAGTAAATGAATAAATTTTGAAGAGTGAATTGCTTCTCTTGAATGCTTTCCACCATCCTCTAAAAATTTTCCATCAAATGCCTTCCTCTGTAGGACTTACTGCTCATTTGTGTTTTATAGAAAGATTCCACTGTGATTTGGCTATGGAGAGAGAATTCCTCATTAGTCCAGATTTATTCCGCCCTAAAGAACTTGCTTTCATACTGTGTTCTGAGTTTCTGAGGCAGGAAAACTCATGGGAAAGGGAATCATGTATAAAGTTCAATAAATCTAAACAATGTGCCTCTTTAGAAAATTGATGTTCTCCTACTCCAACCCTTCCCTGTCCTGAAAAGGCATTTCTCTGTCACAGGTGAACTACAATTATAAGCAGGAACCCATTCTGCCAAATTTCACTTATTCACCTCACTTTAACTGTACTAACTTTTAATATTTTCCTATAAATTGACTCACTAAAATTAAATCCCACTTTGATATTATCCTATATACAACATTTATGAGATAAAAGGATGTATTAGTGGTTTTCTAATATACATGGCCACTAAAAAATAAATATTAACAGAAAATAATTACTCTACAAATTCTCTAAAACCACGTTACATGACACCATTAGTAGGCATATTGTATCCTGAAAGGCATAAATTGAAATGTATATAACTGTATTTTCCCTTCCCTGGTGATACATTCTGGAAGAAAAATATGGTGCTGATGGCAGATCTGCATGACAATGTCTAATAATGTAAGTGATGTCGAATATTTTATTTAGTTCTAGGCATCACATTTTTAAAGCCTCATGGATAAACTAGAGAATGTTTGTACTCAGTATGAAAATTTAGACTAGGTCAGGAGTTGCAGATTGTCACACAGCTGACATTTCCCATATTTAAGCAGAATGGAAATGAACTTGCCAAAGAGGTGTGCATGGCATTCAGATATCAATATATATATATATATATATATATAGGGTATATATATATATATATATACACAAAGATTCCTTGAAAGATTCATATTCTAATATTTTACTATTGCTTTGGGTCACTGTAATTTTTTAAAACTCCTGTGGTTTTAGTATAGAGGTTATTAAAATAAGTTATTTGGCATATTTCATAAGAAGGAAATTTTTAAGACTTTATTGTGACCCTTTAAAAATTATAAGGCTAATAATAAAAATGACACGTTTCTAAGTTACAGGTTTTCAATAACAAAAATGTTTGTTTTTCATATTTACAAATGTATATTTTTGAATAAACTGCTTTATACCAACACATTTTTTACTTTATGCTTTTCAGTTAATCCATTCTTACTGACAAACTAGCTACTAAACAATAGATGACTTATAAAATCTAGTGTTGACAGTCCAATAGAATTTTCATGAATCATTTGATGAATCTGACATCTATAAAATAGATGGCACAGCTATATATGAATTTCTTCATTCAAGAAAACGTGATTTCAGTGATATGTGATACATTAAATGAACAGTTTACTAAAAGACAATTCAATTCTCAAAGAATTATTTTTAATTCACATTATTTTTGAAGTATTCTAATGTGCCAATCTTAACTAAAGCACAATTTAGTTTCTTTCTCCAAATTTGTGTTACACTCTTTTTCTGGTACCGTTGAAGTGTTACATGTGTTTGCAGTTGCTAAATTTAGCAGATCAGATCTGATAGGCAATAAAGACACTCCAGACACTCTCTTTATGCAAGATGGTGTTTATTTGAACAATAATTTGAGAGCTAAAACTAAAGCAAAAGTGAAAGGGGAGAAAGAGAAGCAAATACATCACCATATCAGTAAAACACCAACACCTGAAGTCAGGTAGCCAGAGAGTCCTGGGGCAGCTTTTAAGGTCCCAACTGGGAAGTCCCAGAGGCAGAGCATACTCTCCGTGGTGAGATGCCAAAGACTTATTTCCAGTGGGGCTCCTATTAAATACAAGTTACAATGAAGAAAGCTCTGTTCTAACAACCTGTGTGACCTACTGATTCCATCAAGGACATTTGACCTGCAAGGACTGGCCAGATCCCTGAAGGGATGAAGTGATAGCCTTGTGATAGGGGAATGACTCAGTTCTCATGACTGAGCCAAACCTACAGAGAACTCAGCATTCTTTAGATGTTCCATCAAGGATGTACAGAGGTCACCACAAGCACATGGACAGGGAAGATCTTTAATATTTTCCTTAGCCCTTTATTTGTTGATGAGTTGGGTTTGATATGACCGAAGTATAATTTTTTATATTTTTATTGTGCTACAGAAGTAAAATCTATATATAAAGGGCTTATACAACTTACTTTTTACATCAGTTCGAGTGGATACTAGATTATCCACATGTATTAATTGAAATAGTGTATGTATGTGTTTGAAATGAATGCCTCATTAATTTTAAAATTAATTAACTTTAAAATTAAAGTTCCAGATGTTTAATAAATTACAGGTATTTAATAAATATGTAAATGAACTAAAATTATTTCAGAGTATTCTAAAAGAGAAAACTCTAAGTGAATATCATGGTGTGATAAAAAATTTTAATCAGGAAATAACTTTTTGATTATTAAGTAAGGTGTGATCTGACAGTGAATTTGATAACTGTATATTCCATAATAAATAATTCATCTTTCTTCTAAACATTGTAAAACAATGTATTATATTTTAATTTATGTTACCTCAATTGATTCCATTTTTATCAGGTGGCATATTGATTGTTACTAAAGCTGGAAAACTGTTTCTTTTAAGTCAGCCTATCTAGTCACCATAAATATAAAAGAAAAAAAATTTAAGTTGCTTGTTATCTATAACTGTCTTTGAAATATGCCAAGTAATTCATAACAGAGTTGTTAGCAGTTAGTCCCAAATATGACTCAAATATTTCTTCTATACTGATAATTAAATTTCAAATATTTATAATAATTTTAAAGTCTTTCAAGAATATATCTT
This sequence comes from Sciurus carolinensis, assembly GCF_902686445.1. Taxonomy (NCBI): domain Eukaryota; kingdom Metazoa; phylum Chordata; class Mammalia; order Rodentia; family Sciuridae; genus Sciurus; species Sciurus carolinensis. The sequence goes on from NC_062220.1 coordinate 57,700,335, forward strand.
ATAATGTTCTAAAATTAGATTGAGGTGATGGTCGTACAACTCTGTTCCATGCTTTGAATTGTGTACTTTCAATGGGTAAATTATAGGATATGTGAATTATATCCCAATAAAATTGTTTAACATTGTTTTCACTCATCTGATATATCAAACTGCCTTTAGCACCCTGGCTATTTCTCAAGCGTGTGTCTTTTGTTTATTATCTCCCACTTACATACCTCCCACTTTGCACATATCTTTATTATAAATGACCATACGAATTTTTTTATAGTTATCTATAAAATATCTGTCTTCCCTTCCAAAGTTTATGTGAGAGTTTGACAGAAAAGATCTGGTTTATTTTTACATTCTTAGTGCTTAGCATGGTGACTGATACATATTACTAAATGTTTGTTGAACAAATTAATTAATTCACATTATAGAGAGATAAAAACAGAAAATATCAATTTTATTTGATAGTTCTCAAAATGAAAAAATAAATGTATTAAAGCATTCAAATTTAAACTAGTTTTTGTAGGTCCTGACATACAGAGTTGCAACTTGTAGGTGAATAAAAGGAAAACCTAACTTAGGAATTTGTCTTTGTGACCACTAGCTATGTCTCTGCCATGACTACTGCAGAACTTCAGCCAATCACAGGCAGCCAGCTGTTCAAACCACATTCAAATAAGTCAAATGTCAGTTACAATCAATCCCCCTGTCTTTGTACCTCACTTCTTTTTCTGTATGTCATTTCCTTTTCTCAGGCTATAAATGTGACCTGCACATATGGTGGGGTGGAGCATTCTAAATCACTTTATGGTGTGAACTGTTGCACAATTCTAGAATTGCAAATAAAAGTCAATTAAGATCTGCAAAACTAGATTGCTTGTAATTTTATCTTTCATTGACCCATAGTACTGGAAAGATTAGGAGCCAAATACTGAATATATAGCCAGGCTTCAAGTTATATGGATCTTAATGGGCATGTTCGACATTTTAGTTGTGACAGCTTGCTCCAAGCTTACCCAAAAATGTGCTTGATCAGTTTCTGTATAAAGCCCACTCTTGGTGCAATGAAACTCCAGGAAAAACAATTGCGGTAATTAAAATTATATTTTGTCCTGCCAAGTTCCTTTGGGTTTCTCCTATGAGAAACTTCTGTTTTATAAGAATAATTCCATATTATCACTTGGTTTGAAAAGAATTCGTAGACTGGACCATACACTGAAAGCCTCAACAGCAACAAAAAATTAGTGAAGTTATAAAACAGGAAATGGGCTAATATTTAACTAACAGAGTAATGGTTGAATGAAAATTCCTTTCTTTATAATGTGAGATATTAAATGTATTATAGTCCATTATAATATATGGACTATGGGATATTTGATATGCTGTAGAGGAGCTATTATATTTATAATGTTATGCTTCACTGAAACATACCAATATAATTGGTGAAATTAAGATATTTTGGAAGAAAACACATTTAATTTTAAAAATTAGTTATATTTTTTAATCATTACTTTAGACTACCAGTTTCAAATATTTCCAAAATTGTTTATTCCATTTGTTATATTTGTTACATATATTTCTTTAAAAGAAAAAGAAATCTAGACTCTTTTCCAATTGAAAGTCAACTATTTTTTTAAAGTTTTTATTAATGTATTATAGTTACACATAGTAGTAGAAGTGGAATATTATTTGCTACATTTTAATCCACTTTCCCTCCCTTCCTCCCTTCCCCTGTTCTCCTTCCTCTACTTTACTGGTTTTCCTTCTTTTTACTTATTGCCTTTTTAATAATGCTTTGTAGATATAAAAAGGTGACATTCACTGTGGTACTTTCATATAGACAATTTTACTCCACAGTTCCTCCTTTTTCATCCTTCTTTTCTCCCCCTCAATCTCCTTCCTCTACTCCACTGATGTCCCCATCTATCCTCATCAGAGCCAAATAACCCATCTTTCCCCCCTTATTTCATTCTAGTTTCTGCTTATGAGAGAAAACATTTGACCTTTGACTTTCTGAGTCTGGCTTATTTAGTTTAGCATGTTCTCCAATTTCATCCATTTTCCAGTAAGTGGCATAATTACATTCTTCTATATAACTAAATAAAACTTTATTGTGTATATATACTACATTTTCTTTGTCCATTTCTCTGTTGAAGAACACCTGGGATGATTTCATAGCTTTCCTGTTGTGAATTGTGCTTCTATAAATATTGATATGCCTATATCAATATAGTGTGCTGAGTTAAGTTTTTTTGGATAAATATGAAGGAGTGAGTTAGCTGAATCATACGGTTGTTCTATTCCAGTCTTTCGAGGTGTGCAGGTGAACATTTTCCTCAAATCCTCAACAGCACTATTATTTTTGTTCTTGATGATTGTCATTCTGACCAAAGTAAGATGAAATCTCAATGGAGTTTTGTTTTGCACCTCCCTCATTGCTAAGGATGCTGAATATTTCTTAATATATTTCATTAGCTGTTTGTATTTCTTCTTTTGAGAAGTGTCTGTTTAGTTCTTCTATCCCCCTATTGACTGGGTTATTTCACTTTTTTGGTGTTAAGTTTTTTAAGTTCTATACATTCTGGATATTAATCCCCTATTGGCAAAGATATGTTCTCATTCTGTAGGTTCTTTCTTCATGCTCTTGTTTCCTTTGCTGTATGGAAGCTCTTTAATTTTATGTCACCCATTTGGTATTATTTCTTGAGTTTTATGTGTCTTGTTAAGTAAGTGCTTGTGTCAATGCATTGGAGGGTTGACCCTATGTGTTCTTCTGGCAGTTGCAAAGTTTCTAGATATTAATATTATCAACAGTGACATATTGCCAAAAGCAGTACAGATTCAATGCAATGTTCTCTTGCCTAATTTCACTGGCTAGAGTTTCAAGAACTATATTTAATAGGAGTGGTGAGAGTGGACATTCATGTCTTGTTCCTGATTTTAGAGAAAATGGTTTCAGTTTTTCTTCATTCAGTATGATGTTGGCTTCAGGTTTGTTGCATATATATCTTTTTACTGTTGAGGTAATTTCCTTCTATCCCTAGTTTCTCCAGTATATGTGTGTGTGTGTGTGTGTGTGTGTGTGTGTGTGTGTGTGTTAACACAAATGGGTACTAAATTTTGTTGAAGACTTATTCTGCATCTATTAAGATGATCATGTGATTCTTGTCTTTAATTCTATTTAAGTAGTAAATTACATTTATTGATTTGTGTATATTGAACTAACATTGCATTCCTGGAATGAAACCCAGTTGCTCATGGTATACAATCTTTTAATGCATTTTTGAATGTAGTTTGGTAATATTTTAAGTATTTTTACATCTATGTTCATCAGGGATATTGGTCTATAGTTTTCTTTCCTTGACATGTCTTTGGTTTTGGTTCAGAATGATCCTAGAAAGTCAACTAACTCTTAAATGAGAAATAAAAACTGAAACTTGGTCCATAATGGCTTAAAACAGTAGAACCTAGTTATACAGCTCATTATTAAACAGATTAAACTATTCTATAGCTTAAAATATTATATAAAACATGATTGTATGTATAAAACCTACTTAAATGATTATAATTGTGTTTCTGCAACTTAACATTGCTATTCTTTTACTACACAATTAAACATCCTGACTACTACATATTGTAATCGTAACAACTCAGACCCACCAAAAAAGCCTCAACACAAATGAAAGAAAAAATCTGTCAGAGGTCAATTGTAAAATTTTTAAAGATCCAGTTAAAAGGATCCACACTGCAAATCTTCACTTGCAATACTAATTGCTTAACATTAATATGGTAATCAGATTGCTATAATTGCAAGATATCAACACAAAAAATCAAAGCATTCTTAAAAGAGTTTTTGTGTTAAAAAAAAACTCAGTCCCTGAAATTCTAGTAATATTTTATCAATATTTTAAAAAATTAATGAAAAAAATGATAGAAACTAGCTTTTTTACAAGTGTTTATTCCATATGAAATATTATTACTTACAATGCCACATTGGATCATTCTCAATTAAAAAAAAACCTACAAAATGTATAAAACCTCTTTGTACTTTATCAGCAAGAAGGAAATTCTCAGTAAACACTTCACTTGGCAGGGGTCTCTGACTCTGAATCACTAGTAGGTGCTAATTGGCAAAAGAGAAGGCAGTTTGCAGTAAACACCTTTCTCCATGTAGACAGTGTTGGTTTGCAAAAGTCAAGTTCTTTGAATTTTATTGACTGTTCAACAAATAGGTTTGCATGGAAACAAATGATTAGCTTTACTTCAACTTTAAACAATATTATTTGTAACTCTGAGTACATGGTTTCACTGACTTAGTTTCACAATTAATTTTATTATTCATACAAAAATAATCTAAACAGTTTAATATTTTAAGTAATTAAAGTTTTTGTTTGCACAATTACTATTCTTATTGAATGGCAATAGGACCCAAGGTACAGACACAGTTGTTCTATTTTATTATGCAGTGAAAAAGTGCACCCTGTGAAGAATTACAAGGCTCTAATTTCATTGAAAGTTTCTGTGATGTCATAAACCAAGAGGTTGAAAAACAAATTTTTAAGGCTTGCATATGAAAAACTAAAGACTTGTGTTACCTCAATATCATGGGTAATTTAATATGTACCTTATTTGTTTCCTAAAAGACCACTTCCTAGTCTCATATCAAAATTTGGAAATTATAAGATATTCAGCAAAAATGTATTTCATCTAACATAGTAACCAACTTAAAAACTAATTACAGTAGGAAATTAACTATTTTTTGCAGTAGAAATAATGCAAAAGTCATTAAAATTAATGACCCTAAAAACCTTTATTAAGATGTGCCTATGATTAAGAACAATTTAATTCATATCTATCTTTTGTAAAATGTTAGGCAATTATTATATCAATAAATCCCAATATGCCTTCAAAGAAATAAGAATGTTCCTAACCAGAACTATAAACTGCCTTTTGTAGCATGGGGTATTTTACAAGCAATAGCTTCTTATAAAGAAACTTGCTACTATTTCCTATTAGGGGAATCCCTGCTTTAGATCACCTATGGAAGTTGGTTCAAGGACTTTAATTTCTTTCAGAGACAGACAAGAATTTTGAGAGAGGGAAATTTCATCTATAGATAATAGGAAGCACTGAAAGTTATAATATGCCATAATAAAATTCACATGGGGTTTGTATCCTAGTCCAAGCTTCCCATGGATTCACATAAGTGTTTTAAGGGTAGAAGAGCTATAAATAAAAGATTCAAGGATTATTTTCAAACAAAGTCAGTGTGAGATGTTTGGAAACTTAACACAATGCTGAAGTCTCCTGACAGTGATGAATAATGCAGTGTGGCTTGATGTGTGGATATCACAACACAGCATTATTAAAGTGCATGCTGTGGCAGGCATCCCCGGGCACTGGGTCACCTCAGTGCCTTCATTAGGACAGTCTGAAGTAGTAGAACAGTGGCTGCACTTAGGGCAACTAATTCCAAAGCAATAGGAGACTGGCACTGCAGTGATAACAGCAAACACAAATGTCAGTCCCTTATCCACAGGGAGCAGACACCAGAGACATTGTTGGTTATGGCCAACTTTAAATGTCCACGGATAAAATGCCCCATGTGGACACATCAACAAAACTGGATGAGCTCATGAGGGACCCAAAGTACAAGGGAGATGACTGAAGAAAATGTATTTATTGCTCATATTTTTAAAGTAAGTTGATGAGCCTGCAAAAATACCAAGCACAATCATCAAAACTCCCATGGATGATTGATAACGTAAGTCTCCTTTAATGGTATCTCCACTATGAAATTTGTCAAATGAAGATTACTGACTTACATGAATGACAAGTTTTCTAAATTTCTCTGTATATATAATAGTAATTGCTAAGACTTACATCGTGCATAATATGTGTCAGACTTTCATATAGTTTGCTTATTTAAAATTCACAATAACCCTATGAGGTAGGTAATATAATTATTAAGGTGTAGGTTAGGAAATTGAGGAACAGCACAGGTAACTTTCCTAAACTCATACAGTAAGTTACAGAGAAAAGATTGAAAGGCAGGCAACCTGCCTCCAGAGCCCAAGTTCTAATTTGAGGAAATAATTCTAAAATCAAACTCTTAATATTCAATTCCCAAACTGTACATCTGAAGTTTTTCAGAAAACACAGACTCTCTTAAGAAGAGCTTAGTAGTTCATCAATTGTGGAATAAAAATAAACAAAAATTAATCATTTGAGATGGTAAATTTTCTAATAAAATCAGTTTACAGTCTTTGAAATACAGTGGCAAAATTTGAATTGAACACAAAAAATGATGGCTGTTTTACAATTGTGTTTTGAAGTATTAATTTTCCCCCGTGAAACTAGAACAATAGGATAAATATGCATCAGATCATAGCAAAAAGATCTGTGCATATGACTAATGGAGGCCATCAAAGAGATAATATTATATACATTTGAACACATTGATGATTTTGTTCTACCTCAACCAATCCAAACATACTCCAACTCTTTAACAACTGAAATGAAGCAACTTCTGACTTTGCTCTTTTAACTTTTGGAATACAAAGGAAGAAAAGCAACAATCCAAATATCAAATATATTTAAAGTTACTTTTAATAATTGGTTCAGAAAAGGATCCTTATGATAAAACAGAGGGGAAAAAACATAAAGTTTCATCACTTAAAAAGATATGTATGATTTTTTAAAAATTCCTGTTTTAGTCAGCTATTTCATTGCTGTGACTAAATGATATGACCAGAACAATTCTGAAGGAGGAAAAGTTTATTTGAGGGCTCACAGTTTCAGAGATCTCAATCCATAGCCAGCAAGCTCCATTCCTCAGGGGTCGAGGTTGAGGCAGGACATCATGGCAGAAGAGTGTGGCAGAAGGAAGCAGAGAGAGAGTCTCCACTCTACAGACACAAAATATATACCCAAAGCCATGCCCCAATGCCAATATCCTCCAGCCTCACCCTACCACTTCAGTTACCACTCAGGTAATTCCTATCAGTGGACTAAATCACTGATTGGGTTAAGACTCTTACAACCCAATCATTTCTCCTCTGAACCTTCTTGCATTGTCTCACACATGAGCCTTTTGAGGGACACCTCATATCTGAACCATAACAATATCAAAGACAATGCAATAAAAGAAACAGATAGATAGTAGAATGTCTGTTGCATAGACACAGAGTGGAGATACACATCTCTGAGCACAGCAGAAGCTTATACTCACTGACAGGGTGAATGCTAGAAACAGCATTCGGATCCTAAATCCTCTGCAGAAGATGTACAAACCTGTCCTACAGATGGAAAGGATTCAGAATCAGGCCCCTTCTATGGGTTGAGAAGATAAACTGTACTTTTGGGTCAAGTACAAAACCTTTGTTCATTGTTGATCTAGAAACAAGTTCCTTGCTATTAGTAAAATTAACAAGAAGCAGCATTCATTCAACCAGAAGCCTGGTTGCCATGCTATTATTATGGGAAGGGAGCAGAGTTATCTCTGAAAGCACAGTTTCATAGGTCATGTGATAAGAGGCATGGAGGTATGTATTTTCCTGATTTTGAACCATGGAATACACAAGGAAGAGGAAAAGAGAAGAAAAGGATTATATTCAAATAAGACTAGCCAAGAAAAAAAGTTCAAAGTAAAAGAGGAAATATGAATTTATTAATGGCAGGGAAAAAAAACCAAATGGGAAAAATGTGTACCAAAGTAAATAAAAGTACTAAATCATTTAGAAAATAATATTAAAGCTGGGCCTGGTGGCTCATGCCTGTAACCCCAGCAACTTGGTAAGTTGAGGCATAAGGATCACAAGTTCAGGAGAAATTTAGGGAGATCCTGTCCCAAGATCAAATTTTAAAAGGGCTGGGGATGTGACTTAGTGGTAGAGTGCCCCAGAATTCAATTCCCAGTACCAGAAAAAAAGAAAAAAAAAGAAAAGGTAATAGTGATAAAATGAGATCAGTAGATGAGCTAGTCTTCAGTTCATCTACAATTTATATTCAAATTATTTCTATATATTGATATAGAAAGATGAAAATAGATTTGATGAAAACTCATTTGAAAAATTAAAAAAAAAATTAAAAAACTCATTTGAAACCACAGAAATATGAGAAATTCAGTGATTATAGACAAAAATAACCTCAGTAGAGAAAAAAAGCCAAGAAACAAGAAATCATGTAATAAAAGAGAAAATGACTAAGGAAGCAGCAATCAAGGAGGAAAGATGTGAAAGGTAAATGAAAACACAACAAAATAAATTAATAATCCCAGTAGCCTGTGAGACTGAGGGAGGAGGATTGCAAGTTCAAAGCCAATCTCTGCAACTTAGTGAGGCCCTAAGCAACTTAATGAGACCTTGTCTCAAACTAATAAATAAAAATAAAAATGACTGGGGATGTTGTAACAGTGCTTACTTCATGCTTTGAAAATAACCTTTGCTTCTCTGCCACTGTGACTTATTTTTAAAATGACATGTTTCTTTCTCTTCCTCTCTCCTAACCTCTCCCCCTTCACTAATGTCAGAGGAAACAGGACTACCTTTCTTCCCCATCCAAGGCAGAGTTACCTGTCCATGAGCACACACCCACACAGGAATGAAGTAATTCAGATTTTGGGAATGGCAACAGAAGATCTCAGAAAGAACTGTCTCCCAGATTCACAACTGAATAACAACTCTGGTCAGAGAACTTGTGCAATGTAGCCTTTGATTCAACTCTTTTAAACTCCCCCCCCCCCCCCCGCTTTCCTCCTGATGGGCAGAATCACAGCGTTGGACCAGGAGACTTCTGTGACTCTCCTTTACTAGAAAAGTAATGGACATCAGGTTCAAGGACAGAACTTTTGCTAACAAATTTGGTGACTCTGAGGGAACCCAAGAGCCGCCCTCACTCTGCTTTCTTAAACAGGCCTGGCACTCCAAGCAACCTAACTTCAATGCCGAGGGTGCAAGGTGGCTGGTGAACATATAGAGAGCCAACTGCTGGAGAGTTGGGAGATGGTGAGTTTGCCTCCAGTTGAACCAGAGGAGCCATTCCTGAGAGTAAAGGGAGGGACTGAGGGACCATCCTAGCAGCTGTCAAAATTCCTTTTGCTTCGGGGGGAACTCTACCTTTTCTCCCTGAATAAGACAGGTTGCAACATCTTGGTCCACTTTGAGAAAAAGGAAACTGAACCTACTAAAATCATGACACCCTGGGCCATCACGTAAGTCCCTGGTGTGAACACCAAGACCCTTGCTTCCATACATCTGGTTCCTCTTTGTGGGAGTATCTGGTCCCTCTTCATGGGAACATCTGTGGCATTACTGGTATAGGAGTCATGGTTAAGCAAGACTCAAAAACCTAAGGATATTTACTTCCTTCTGGTCTGTTCTAGGTTCTCATCTGTTTGTTTACTATGGATTTGTGACTTCCCTCTGGTTGTATGTCTGTGTTTTTATTTGTATCTCTTACTGCCCCTTTTAAGACATGGGCAATGCCATGTTGATCCTACAAGCAGTCTCTTGGGAAGGATCTTGGCTGGTCTATTTCAGAGGTTCCCATCTGTCAGTGATGTTTCTGGGGATCCTTTCTGGCTATCTCTTTGTTTCTCTTTTGTACAATTGTCCAGCTGGAGTTGGTCTGTCAGAGATAAAGTAAGTGGAATAAAGGGTGACCTATAGGTATAAGCCCGTCTAAGAAAAATATGATGCTTTATTGTAACAATCTGGCCTTTGAATTGCTTTCTGAATTATGATACAGTCTTGCAGTTGGAGTTGTCTGTCAGAAAGAAAGTGGAAGAAATTTGTATGTGCAAGTTTGTCTCTTTTAAAGATTCCTGCCTGTCAGTCATGATTTCAGTGATCCTCTCTGGTTGTCTGTCTCTGTGTTTCTTTTATTGTATCTGTTTCTGGCTTTTTAAGACATGGGTCATGCTATGTGGATCTTACCAGTAGTCTCCTGGGAAGAAAGATCTTGGCCGAACAGACAACATATATGCATAAGCCTACCTAAGAGTGTAAGAAAACCCACGAAAACCATGCTGGACATGGGAAATCACATAAGGGAGTTTATTAAGCAAACAGAGTGTCTCCCTGCAGGGTAAGAGAGAAAATGAGAGGAAAAGAGAGGAAAAGAGAAAGGGCGTGCGCTAGAGAGAGTGGAAAAGTGAGGAGGAGAGAGAAAGCAAATGAGTAGGAGAGAAAAAGCATGAGAAAAGATGGTGGGGTGCTATCACTAAGCAGTTGAATTCTGCTGGGCTAACAGGGGACCAATAATGGAGAAGGATACTTGCAAGCTGACTGATGAACCAATAACTAGCTAGGATGTTCACAGACTGACAAGTAGTTGGGAGGCAGGGAAAATGGCTGCAGCAGAAAGGGCAGGGAGAGCAGCTTTCAGACTGACAAGCTAGGTTGTGATGCAACGGAAAAGGACGGGGGAGCAGCTTTGTATTACAAAGAGAAAGTTGTTTTACTCTAATGCAATATGGTCTTTGAATAGTTTTCTGGATTATTATAAATCTTGCAGTTGAAGTTGGTCTGCCAGAGGTAAGGAATATGGAAAATATTCTGTATATACAGGCATTTATGCAGTTACATGATAAGGAGTCTGAACAGTCAGAAACTAAGCTAAAGGTACAAAAAAGCACTGCCTCTGGTGTGCAAGGATAGCAGGACATCAGAAGAAATGGTTAAAAAAAGATTAAAATTCTTTAAACCCAGTGCTGGCAGTCCTAGTACAGTCAGTCCTGAGTCAGTTTCAGCCTGATCTCATAGACCTACAAATCTTCCTAACCTCCTACAAAGATAAACCAAATCTGTTTTTCACTGGCATTATGAATTACTGTCTTCATGGTTTTCAGAGAGTGGCTGAAATACTAATTGCTTTTGCAATTGATTGTTTACAAAAAATCAATACTTTGCTGCCTTTACTGTTGTCCTAGAATGGTCTTTGCCCTATATATGCCGTATCCACTTACCCACCAACCGCCACCATGGACCTTTGGACTGCCATGATGCAGAATACCTTTAACTGTCCATGCTCCACCTGATAGAGAACTAGGACTTTGGGTCACTTCCCTCCCAACTTTGTCTTCTCAGCAGGAAGCAGTTTGGAGATTTTATCACCCATTTACCCATAGAAATGGAATGGAATGTAGAAATTGTCAGTGGGGAAATGTAACAGTGTTCCACTTAATGCTTTGAATATAGCCTTTGCTTCTCTGCCACTGTGACTTATTTTTAAAATGACATGTTTCTTTCTCTTCCAGCCACTTCTCTAATGTCAGGGGAAACAGGATTACCTTTCTTCTCCATCCTAGGCAGAGTTATCTGTCTTTGAGCACACACCCACCAGAAGAATGGAGCAATTCAGACTTTGGGGATGGCACCAACAGATGGCAGAAAGGACTGTCTCCCAAATTAACAAGTGAACTACAACTCTGAACACAGAATATGTGGAATGTAGCCTTTGATTCACCTCTAAAAATCCCGTTTCCCCTGATGGGTAGAATCGCATTCTGGGACAGAAGTCCTCTATGTTTCTCCTTAGTTAGCAAAGCCATAAAACTTTTTCTTTTTTCTCAAAACCTTGTCCTCCTTATTAGATTTGCATCAGGTTTGAGGACTAAGCTTTCAATAACAATGTGACTCAGTAAGTTTAATCCTTGATATGAAAAAAAAAAAAAATTAAAAAATAAGAATAAAAATTGTTTGGAAAAGTCCAAAATCCATTTTTTAGGGGAGTGAGAATGAAAGATAAAGAAAATGGGTGAAAGGCAATATTTAAGGACACAAACTCTAGAAAATTTTAAAATCATAGTAAGCTACAAATCTTCAAATTTAAAAGGCACATGGATATATGTGTCCAAATGTATAAGTGTCTATAAATATTATCAGATTATTTTTAAGGAATCCTGCAGTTTCTTTTTTCCCCTGCATCTTCATCTGTGACAAGCATCCTCCCTTGTTCACATACTGGCCAATCTGATGGGTGCAAAGAGAAATCTTTTTACTTCAATTTGCTTTTCCCCTAGTACCATGAATTTAATGTTTTATTCTCTTTTCTTATGTTTATTAGCCCCTTGTCTTTACATTTGCTTTGCTTTGTAGTTCCTATTCAGAGCTGTTGCATATTTTTTGAATTATATGAGACTATGTATAAAATAGATAAGCACACGCAGCTGTGGGAATGTCCATGACTTATCACTAATTAAAATTAATCAGGGGTTGGGGGTGTGGCTCAGTGGTGGAGCCATGAGGCACTGGGTTTGATCCTCAGCACCACATAAAAATAAATAAATAAAATAAAGGTATTATGTCCATTTACACCTAAAAATATTTTTTAAAAATTAATCTGGTACAGGATAAGATGTGGAGTATAAAATCAGATAATATAAACATACCCATAAATGTATATCTGCCTTATAAACTGAGTAAGCAAATGAAAATGGTTGAAGTGTCACAAGAGGCTCTATACACTGGTTACATCTGTGGTATAGAAGTGGAGGGAGATGAAAGAGATGATCAATCTGCATACTTATGTTTTTATACTGAATTGTTTTCCTATGTCACAAAACACGTTACTCTGTTTGAAATATAAAACACTAAGATATTTTTAATTAAAAATAATAGAAGGACCATGATTTAGGTAATAAATATGATTGCCTGGAAAAATCAAGCACTCCATTTCATTTGAAGAAATAATCAATCAGCATGAATTTAAAAATAAGAGAGATTAACTTTCATCGCTACTCTTAAAGATTTATGTCAACATCTTTACAACATTCTGAATTTGTGTTTTTAATGCAGAATTATTGATGATATATATTTGTACTTGTCAGTGTACAAATCAGTTGACCAGTACATTTTCAGAGCTATATTAAGGTGAAAGAGTCAATCAGATTTGACCTATAAACAATACGGTTTCAAAAATCATCTGGGTCTGGTTTCCCTTGCCTGTAATCCCAGCAACTCTGGAGGCTTAGGCAAGAGAATTGCAAGTTCAAGGCCAGCCTCAGTAATTTAGTGAGGACTTCAACAACTTAGTGAGACCCTGTGTCAAAATAAAAAATAAAAAGAACTGGGGGTGTTTCTTAGTGGTTAAGCACTAATAGGTTAAATCTCCAGTACAAAAAAATAAAAGTTTCACCAATCAGTTCTATCTGAACTACTTGTAACAGCAACCTGAAGAGGAGCTCTGAAGACATAAAATATTTTTATTAACTCATGAAAATGTTTTAACTATTGCCTACTAGGTGAATAGATTCTGTAAGACTTCATTTTTTTGCTGCTTACTTGGGATTAAGGCTATTTTAGAGTACACACAATTGCAAAGAAGAAACTTTTAAATCTATGTAGAAAGTGACAAAATTTATCAGAATTTTAAATCATTAGGGATTCTAGAAAGGTTGTCAGAGTAAGAGAATACTTAAACTGGGCGTGGTGGCGCATGCCTATAATCCCAGCAGCTCAGGAGGCTGAGGCAGGAAGATCTCAAGATCAAAGCCTGCCTCAGCAATGTAGTGATTCCCTGAGTAATTTAGCAAGACCCTGTCACAAAATAAAAGATAAAAAGGGCTAAGAGGTGACTCAATGTTTAACTGCCACTAGGTTTAATTCGGGTATAAAGAGAGAGAAAGAGAGAATACTTAGGAATTCCTTAGTTATCACAAAGAAGTTACACTTCATAATTGTACCTTAATGTCAAAAATTATCTAAAATTTTCTTAAAATATAAAATATATCAAGTTAAATAACATAACATGAAAGTATGAATCATTTATTTAATACAAAAGTATGATATAATTTGTTATATTTTTGTATTAACTAATGAAAAATAATGTAACCTCCTGACAGCATTTTCCCATTTGAAGAACTCTGTAATTCTTCTGCCCTGATAAGCTTTCTAAGTATAATTTAAGTAGCTTTTTTATAGGCTTGAGTTCTCATAAAATAAAGGATTTTCAAATATGAATTACTGAGCTGAAATACTAAACTTAACAACTATAAATGTCAAATTGCAATATCTTTTGGTATTAGGCACCTTAATTCAACACAAATGAATTGAGAAACATCTTCAGTATACAGAAAACTAGAGAGAGTATATGCAATTAGAACAGAATGTGAAGTAACTTACTCTATATATGGTCCAATTTGACAGAAGTCAGGATATGCCCTCCTGCTAAGACATCCTGCTAAGGGACTTGAATTCTATCATCAACATTCCTTTGAAACCATGCAGTTGTTACACTCAAATTATTATCTGGCATATTATTAACCTAATAGTTCAAATATCTTTAAAAGAGTAATTATTCAGTCACCCAGTAGTTCACTGAGGTAACGATTTTATATTACACAGTACTAGAAAGAAGTGGAGAGACATGTGCTGATCTGAAGGACTAGGCATGCATGAGGCAATGTGGCAGGGACTCCAAGTAAAAAGACTGATTTCCTGTGACCTAGGGGCAGGGCCACTTGGTATTGCTTAAAACCCTCCTGTCTGGATTTTCTGGGCTTCTCAGTTTCTTGTACATTTCTGCGTGATCACAATCATACAATGTCTGTTTCCTGGAATTCCACCCACCAGTTTGTCCTGTTGGGCCTCTTAAGCAATCTCCTTAGGAAATACCTACAGTGCTGTTTCTGTTCAATGACCAATAGAACTTGCATGTTAAATTTTAAGGTAAGAATATTAAAAGTACAAAAAAATGTAAGTAGGATACCTTAACATGTTAAGTCTAAATCACTGAATCATGTATGTGAACATATTTAGGAAATTTTTCTTAAATTCTACATATAAATAATGTATATACAGATTTAACACAATTCCAATTAAAATCTCAAAGACATTTCTCACAGAAATAGAAAAAGCAATCATGAAATTCATCTAGAAGAACAAAAGACCCAGAATAGCCCAAGCAATCCTGGGCAGGAAGAGTGATGCAGGAGGTATCACAAATACCAGACCTTACACTCTACTATAGAGCAATAGTAACAAAAACGGCATAGTATTGGCACCAAAATAGACAGATAGACCAGTGGTACAGGATAGAAGACACAGAGACATAACCACATAAGTACAGTTATCTCATACTGAAAAGATGCCAAAAACATACAACGGAGAAAAGATAGCTTCTTCAACAAATGGTGTTGGCAGAACTGGAAATCCATAGGCAGTAAAATGAAATTAAGCCCCTATCTCTCACCCTGTACAAAACTCAACTCAAAATGGATCAAGGATCTAGGAATTAGGCTCAAGACCCTTTACCAAATAGAAGAAGAAGTAGGCCCGAATCTCTGACATGTTGGCTTAGGACCAGACTTCCTTAACAAGACCCCCATAGCACAAGAAATAAATGCAAGAATCAATAAACAGGATAGATTAAAACTAAAAAGCTTTTCCTCAGCACAGGTGTCAGGGGCGGGCTCTGAGGACCCCAGAATGCGCCATGGCCTGATCTCTAAGATGGCGCCTGGCAGCTTGCCAGACATAGCTGCACTCATATACAAGTTTTAGGAAGTAACTCTGGTTGGCTGTTGTACATGAGGCGATCCTGGTATCTGCCTGGAGACTGTTCCTTGATAGGCTGACTTTCCTGGTAGTCTACTCTCTGACAGGCTGATGCTCTCGATATAAGTCTGAGACTTGTGGAATAAACTCCTTTTGGTTCCTGTGATCAAGAAGAGCGTACACGTTGTGATTGTCCCAGCGGCCGGTGGGCGATCATACACAGGCAACAATCAATAATGTGAAAAGAGAGCCTACAGAGTGGGAGAAAATCTTTTCCACACACACTTCAGACAGAGCACTAATCTCCAAAGGTTATAAAGAACTTAAAAAACTTTACACCCAAAATACAAAGAACCCAATCAATAAATGGGCTAAGGAACTGGGCAGACACTTCACAGAAGATATACAGGTGATCAACAAATATATGAAAAAGTGCTCATCATCCCTGGTAATTAGAGAAATGCAAATTAAAACCACTCTAAGATTTCATATAACTCCAATTAGAATGGCTATTATCAAGAACACAAGCAATAATAAGTGTTGGTGTGGATGTGGGGAAAAAAGGCACACTCATACATTGCTGGTAGAGTTGCAAATTGGTGCAGCCACTCTGGAAAGCAGTATGAAGATTCCTTAGAAAAATTGGAATGGACCCACCATTTGACCCAGCTATCCCACTCCTCGGTTTATACCCAAAGAACTTAAAATCAGCATACTACAGTGATCAATGTTTATAGTAGCTCAATTCATAATAGCTAGATTGTGGAACCAACCTAGATGCTCTTCAATTGATGAATGAATAAAGAAACTGTGGTATATATACACAATGGAATGTTACTCAGTCATAAAGAAGAATAAAATTATGGTATTTGCAGGTAAATGAATGAAGTTGGAAAATATCATGCTAAGTGACATAGGCCAAGCCCAAAAAACCAAAGGCTGAATGTTTTCTCTGATAAGTGCATGACAATATTTACCTAGGGGGGTTGGTGGGGGGAAGAGAAGAATGAAGGAACTTTGGATGGTGTAGAGGAAAATGGGGTGGGAGGGGTGGAGGACAGAAAAATAGTAGATTGAAACAGACAATATCACCCCATGTATATATATATGATTACCTGAATGGTGTGAATCTACATTGTGCACAACCATAGCAATGAAAAGTCATACCCCACTTGTGTACAATGAATCAAAATGCAGTCTGTAAAAATAAAAAAGATTTTAATTAAAAAAATATGATGTGCAACAACACCAAAATAAATAAATAATATATATAAGCAAATTATATCAATTATAATTTTATAATAAAGACCTATATTTTCTATAAAATTATGTTACACATTAAATATAAATATATGTTATTTCCTATATTTTTTTTAAAAAAACAAAAGTTTTTTTCTTCCCTCCACTATTTTAAGGGATATGTCATTATGTTCTCATTGAGTGAAAAGTAGAAAACAATATTATACATATTTTATAAGGAAAAGTGCAAAATAAAAATACAAAGGGAATAGATATCAGTAGGTGTGAATGAAAGATGAATATATATAAACCATCTTTAAATGGGTTATAAAATAGTATTGAAATTCCAGTGATCTATTTTATTGCACAATCATAAAAAAGGATACCATATAGTCATTATAATGAATGAAAAAGAAATAATAAAGAATAATTTTTAGGGGGCTGGGGTTGTAACTGTGGACCACTTGTCTAGCAAAAACAGGAACTGGATTTGATCCCCACCACCACAAAATAAACAATAACAATTTTCAAGATATGTTGTTAAAATAAAAAAGTAAAACATACTTGCCGCAAATATTTTGTTGCTTTTTTAAATTTTGGTGTCATTTTCCTTATTACATATATTTTTAAACATAATTAAATCTGCTATCCATTTGCAATTTCCAATGCAATTTCTGAACAGTAAATTTTGTATTTTTCACATTTTAAAAGTAGAATTTGTGTGTGCTTAAAAATGAAAAGCACGAGGTAGTATAGTCTGAGTAGAATGTTACCATTGGTGAGAGGGCTGGGGTTGTGACTCAGTGGTAGAGCGCATGCCTAGCATGTGTAAGGCCCTGGATTCAATTCTACAACCACATATAAATAAATTAATAAAATAAAGGTCTATCACCATCTAGAAAAAAAAAGAATGTTACCATTGGTGAAAAATTTAAAGAGTATTTATACTGAAAACTTGTGATGTTGAAATGCTTTTGGAAAATAAGACATTGGTAGAGACTTTTGCTGAGAGAGGTATTGAGGAGCTAGGGTTAGTAATGGAAAGAGTCTTATTTGGTAATTACACTATACACTATTTTAATCTCTTTAAAAATCAAGTGTATCTATTTCTTCAAAAACAACTTCAAAACTTAAATTAAGGTGCTATAATGTTTATAGCTTATATGTATTGATTTATCTTTCATATCTATAGGCATTATTCCTTTAAAAATAATGTCAAAACTAAATAACAGGATGGCATAGATCATTTGAGAGTGGTCGGTTCATAAATAATCTCATTGGATAGTTGCAGAATTTGAGTATTATGGCAGAGTGAGAGTTTATATAAAACAGAAATTTCTCATTTCTCCACATTTTTGCAAACTCTGGTTATTATCTAAATTTTTAATTATAGTCTTTCTAGTGTATCTGTAACAGTGTTCCACTTAATGCTTTGAATATAGCCTTTGCTTCTCTGCCACTGTGACTTATTTTTAAAATGACATGTTTCTTTCTCTTCCTCTTCCATCCTCCTCCCTAATCTTTTCCCCTTCCCTAATGTCAGGGGAAACAGGATTACCTTTCTTCCCTATCCTAGGCAGAGTTATCTGTCCTTGAGTATACACCCATCATAGGAATGAAGTAATTCAGACTTTGGGGATGGCACCAGAAGATCTCAGAAAGGACTATCTCCCAAATTAATGAATGAATTATAACTCTGGTCAGAGAACATGTGGAAAGTAGCTTTTGATTCACCACTTTAAAACCCCCCTGTTCCCCGTGCTGGGCAGAATCATAGCATCAGGACAAGAATTCTCTATTTCTCCTTTGCTAACAAAGCAATAAATTTTTTTTTTCCTTTTTCTCAAAACCATGTATTCATTATTGGATTGACATTGGGAACAAAGACTGAGCTTTCAGTAACAGATCCAAAGTGATATCTTATTGTGAGTTTTATATGCAATTCCCTAATAAATATTGATATAAGTATTTTCTGTGTGCTTATTGGCAACTTATGTAACTTCTTTAGATAAACATCTATTCAGAAACTTTTATTAAATGGTATCGAACTTTGGAAAACAGTCTGGCATTCCTTCAAAAATTAAACATAGAATGACTATGATCCAGCAATTCTACTTTAAGTCTTCTAGATATGTACCCAAAATAAATTAAAACAAAAGTTTATGTGGATGCTCATAGCAGCATTATTAATAATAGCCTAGTGGTGGTAAAACTCAAATGTCCATCAACTGATGAGTGAATGAATAAAATATTGTAGCCACACAACTGAAAAGTATCATCATAAAAAAAGAATGAATTACTGATATTGCTATAAATATAGGTAAATCTTGGAAACATGCCACATGAAAGAATCCAGCCACAAAAGACCATATATTGTATGATTCCATTTCTATGAATGCTCCAGAATAAGCAGATCCATAAAGACTGAAAGTGATTGTCTAGGGAGGGGAGAGTGGAGGGAGAAAGGAAATGACAGCTACTGGGTGCAAGGTCTCTTTTTGGGGGTTGATGAAAATGTTCTAAAACTATATTGATAGTTGTTCAACTCTGTGAGTATACTGACAACCACTAATTTGTACCCTTTAAATGAGGGTATTATATGGTATGAGAATTGTAGGTCAATAAAGCTGTTTTTACAAACAGACTAGACTCCATTATGTTTTAAAATTGAGACTCTCATCTACTACAGCTACTCAGGATGAGCCAGGAGCATTACTTGAACTCAGGATTTCGAGGCCAGCGTGAGCAATGTAGCAAGACAGTTCTAGGGGGAAAAAAAATGAGATTCTACATATTTGCTGTGTGTATTGGGCAAACAAGCAAAATAACCATGGTCAACTATGAATTTGTTGAATATATACTCTAACATATATATTCAACTAATGTTTATGGTTCTTACCATAGCATAGAATGATGAATACAAAGTAGGACTAGAGATATAAAGCTGGAAGATAAAGTGTCTGTACAATGGGTAAAAGAGACAAGATGAATGTTGGGCTAGAATCCCTAAAGTCTATTCATTTATTCCCAGGTGTGTAGATAGTAGTGGGAGTAGAAGGATTCAACCAGAGAAGATGACACCCAAATTAGGCCTTGATGGTTTCATAGGAAGCTAGCCAAGTAAAAGGTTTACAGTATACTTCTAAGACTCGCCCTTTCGTTCCCCACACCCTCCCCAGGGATTTACCCGTGACAAGCATATTGCTATTATTATATCCTCTCTGCTGGCCACAATTGACTAGAACATAAATAAATCCCTGATCTGAATTGCTCCAGATGTTCTCTCCTAGGAATTGGGAGTTTGGACTTAATCAGACTAGGTGGGTGTAACTTGAGCTGAGGGATGTAAATTCAAGAATTATGGGTATCATCTGTTATCTGTATGTAGAAGCCAAGAAAGCCATCCTGGGAAGATGGATGAAAGAAACTCTACCCAAAGAGAAGTAGAGACAAGAAATGAAAAGTAAGTACTACTGGGCTACTGATGGCTTTCTCATTCTTGCTTCTAGGTCTAATAGCTCCTGAATTTTGTTAGATGCCTTAGTATCCTCCCAGTAAAATTCTCCTTTTGGCTTAAGTGTATAAAACATAAATAAATGAAAGGATAGGAAGGCCGTAAGTGTGGGAGAAGAGATAAGCCAGTCAAAGGAGTCAACATAGTCCAGGGTGCAGAAGGGTGAGCTTTGAGCAGTATTCTATTTCTTTAACTACAGTTTCATGCTTTGCACAGTAAGCTATTTGTTTGCTACAGTATTGGAGTTCTATATATAATCATTTGCTATCAATGTATTCTCATTAGAGAAAATCTGAGAAAATCATTTGATACCTAATAAATTGTTTCCCATAAAGCAACTTCCAAATGCCAATGGATGTGATGAGAAATTATGTATAGAAACAACTAGTTGCATGGGTAATTCTTGTTTTTATCCCTCTTCTAAAAATGCAGTCTATTCAATGGACCTTGTCCTATTTCCTTCTGGAATAATTATGTCATAATAAATACATTTGTTATAACAGAGAATTAACAGAAAAACAGTAACAGAACTGAATTCTATGGGTTAAAAATGTAAACAAAAACACTTAAATTTGAGGCTTGGATTTTTTTCCCTCTCAATGTCCAAAGCAAAGAATAAAATTACTTAATATTCAACTCATATACATATTACGAATTAAAATTTTAAAGGCTTCAAAAGTGACACCTGGTAAAGAGACAGTACAATTAAAAATATTAAATTGAACAGGATTAAAATATTTTTACATGGAAATGTGGAGGAGTTATAAAGATTTTCAGATTCATAATTAGGTAATGTGAATAAAAATAAACAGAAAAGTATTAACTCTCATACAATTTTATCATCATTTTCTCTAGACTTTTAGCCAACAATAAAAATCTTCCAGTTTATTTTATTCATCTGACACTTTGTCTAACACCTCTTTGCCTGGAATGATCCATATGCATTTCAATATTGAACAACATCTTCCAATTATCCTTCAGAAGAATTTAGTAAAAGATATGACTGCTTTCAGAATTTGTTTTAGTTGCTTAAAACCCTTGCTCATAAGGGTACCTATGACAGGATACAAATGCCATTTCAGCTTGTGTTGTTCCCACACTGAATATCATTTGGAAAACATTATAAATTTTATAAAGTATTAGTCGCATGTTGCAGGAAAAAAAAAAGATGGCATTTAAATTCTTAAGCCAAGTCACTTTTGCTTATATATATAATTCACATATTATTATTATTATTATTATTATTATTATTATTATTATTATTATTTGTACCAGAGATTGAACCCAGGGACATTCAACCACTGAGCCACTTCCCCAGCCCTTTTTGTGTTTTATATTGAGACAGGGTCTCCCAAAGTTGCTTAGGCCCTCACTAATTTGCTGAGTCTGGTCTCAAACTTGTGATCCTCCTATCCCAGCCTCCCAAGCCACTGGAATTACAGGTGTGCACCATCACACCCAGCAATTCACACATAATTTAAGTAATGTGTCAGAAGGAGTGTTACACTTGGCAACCACATTATGTTTCCAAATAGGAATATTTTGTAGATTTGAACAGGCTTGTTGATTGTTTAGCCCTTGATTTTCTATGGTAAATAGCTGATTTTTATTATTGTAATGCTAATGGAAATACTTCTAATGGCAGTCATTCTTCCAAAATTCTATTCAAAATTATTTAAGTATTCATTTTATCAACATGATTCAATATATTAGACGTGATCATAAATGTTCTTTGGAATATAGTTATAGATTTGTTTATTGTAAAAATATTATTTAAAACTGAATGTCATTTAGGAAAGCATTATGAATTTTAAAGGGAAAATGTTGAATGAAAATACAGTCCCAAATCACACAGAGCAAATCGATTTTCTCTAATCCTCTTTCTACTGTATACATTATGTCTTCTATACCCATATCCTCTAAATCTCCCCATTGTCCACTGAGCTCTTTTGTTAGGGTCCATGTCTTCTTCATCATTTCATCCCCAGAGTCTAGCACAGTGTCTGTATACAGTAGACCCTCAAGAGTGCTTATTTGGTTCATCAAATTAATAAAATATTATTTATCAAGTCCCATCTATTATCAGACCTGTCTCTGGCTCATGGATTTTAGCAGTGTACAAAATAATTAAAAATTTCTATTGAGTCTTATGTTTTAGAATGGTGATGCTCATATTACAAAGTTAAAGTAAAAAATAGATGATACAGTACACTAGAAGATGGTAAAATCTCTGTGAAAGAGAAGAGTAAATGTGGGAGTTGATGGAGTTACAATTTTACAAGGGGTAGTTATGTGTATTCCTGCTGAGACTACATGAGTAAAGACCTAACAAGCGAGACAGTCAACTACAGGGACATAGGGAGGAGGAGTGTTCCAGGCCAAGGGGAGGGCAAATACAGAGACCCTGAAGTAGAAGGCTGCTCAGGTGTTCAGCACAAGCAAGAACCTCGGTGTGGCTGCAATGCTTGAATAAAGGGAGACCAACAGAAGAGGAAGTCAGGCAGCCAACAGCAAACCAGATCCTGTGTGTGTGCATCTAGGCCACTTTCAAGATGAGCTTTTAGAACAAGCGATTCGGAGAAAAGATAAAGGAATAAAGCAGAGGCATGATATTGTCTCATTTGTGTATTTACAAGATTATCATAGTCTCTGCATTGAGACTTGGAGGAAAATGGGCGGAAACAGGGAAACCATGTAAAGGGAGCAGAGGCCCCTGCACCACCAGCAAGCAAGATGCAAACATAAAGTAGATTTTGGGCATGGGAAAAGCTGCCTGCATTGAGCAGGCAGAGTGTAAACAATTGCTGAGAGAGAAAGGGGTCACTTGCATAGCTGTTCAGCCTCTCACAATATGTGGTGGCAAAAAGGAGAAATCACGTTTTTAGATAATAGTGGATATTCTTTTTTGTCACTCTGCCATACTCAACAAACTGTAGTCATTTAAATGCTAGTTGCAATAAGAAAACTGGAACCATATCAATAAACATTTTGTACTCTATTATGTTGAAGTCCATTGGTCCATCTTGCATTTTGACTTTTTTACTCATGCATGCATGACTATATAACATCACTTCTTGGTCATTTGGAAAATATTTGCTCACTGAGTTATGCAAATATTCCAACTGTTGAAATGTTTTATTATAGTCTTTCTAAATTTTTTTTCATTTATATTACTCCAAATTTTATCAGTGGTTAAAAAAAAAAATCTTTTAAGTTTTAGGAAGCTCTTGGTGTCAAATGCAAGTTGTCCACAATTCTAATTTTAATTTGAAAACTCAAAATCTACCATTGGCAACAACCGATGTCATATTTTTTTTTTAATGGAAGATACTTTTCATTTGGAAGAAAATGTCTGCCAAATACTCAGTTATGAGCAATGACAATTTTCCCATCAGTTGTTCTTTGAAACAAAAATGGTTTTCCATTTATAAACAAAGCAAATCCTTTTCCTAGAGACAGCTATGAAACTGTAGTATGTAGTAGAAATGCTTCATGTGCCTCAGAGCATATTAAAAAATACATACACTCCAAGGTTGAGACTTAATATTTTAACTGCTTCTTTCAAGACATTCTTAATTAACTGTTTTTTTTTTTTAAACTGAAAGTACTTGTTAATGACTTCTACAATATGATACCGTTACATTAATTGTGCTAAGATAAAATCAATTTTTCCCACCATTGCTTTTGTATTTTCTGTTTGAGCAAATGTCTACATAGTGAAGTAAAAATTTTAGGGGTACAGAGAGAACACTGAGCCTCTAAAGGAAAAAAAGCCCCTGTTAAGATCTACGATAAATAATACTTCATCAGCTCATAAGTAGGACAAAGGAACCTAAGGGACAGAAAAGGTTTAGAATATAAGGATGCACTGCACAGCCCATAAAATACTTTGTAACTTTCTACTTTCTGTAAGTTGTCTGGAATGTAGCAAAACAGGAACAAGACCTAATAGAAAGAAACCATTAACCTGGTGAGGCTAGGGGCTAATGTTTGATTTGAACCATAATACTGAGTCCCAATCACCAGGTTAATGACCCAACCAACAGAGACATTGATGTATACGGAAATCTACACATTTGACCAGACCTCTTAATAGGGAAACACAATATTACTCCGTATATCCCAGCCATGAAAGAAACCCAGCCCCTTTGGATCATATATATCTTACCTAATTATATTCCCTAACAAAATCCAAACCTTATGCCCTGGTGGCCTACTTGCTCTTTAGATTACCTGTATTCTGTCCTTTGAGAGTATACATTCTTCTTTGTTTTCTAATAAATATCTCCCGCTCTTTTCTGAAACTTGAGTTGTCTTTAATTCTTTTCTGAAATGGAGTCCTGAACTCAGTAGAGGTCTGCCCCAGACTTTCTGGGACCTCCCATCTAGTGACAACAGTTGTATGACTGCTTGACATGACTGCAACCATCTTGTTTCATAACCACTATGATTCCTCCAGAATAACCCTAGCCAGCTTTTCCTGTGTAGTTTTCCAGCAAACTGAAAATAGACAAAACCAATAGTGTGGTATCTGGAGTTTTACAACTCAACCCTGACTGCAGGCTGCATTCCAGGTAAGATGAAGTCACTTTTCTCCTAACTCATATATACACCCTTCTTTCTGACCCAAATTGTGGGTCTAATCTTGATGCTGCCATGTCCTTTCTTTCCTAAGTCATGGAGACTCCCAGTAAGGTGAGGCAGGAAGTCATTAGAACTGGATACGCTCTATAAATTATAATGAGAAGTAAAACTCAGAGGGTCTTCAGAAGGAAGACTATGACTATCAGGCTAAGGTAATTAGGTGTTTTAAAGTATTGTAAAGTAAAAACAAACTACTGATTATCATTACTATTTTAACTATGAGAGGGGAAAATGAATCCGTTATGTTTCAGGAAGAAATACATGGGTCAGAGTGAAATACATGATCAACTGGAGTTAAAGCCAGATGTAGAGTAAGAAGGCCTCTGTGTGGTGGTGTTGGCTAGGGTTAGACAAAATGTTGAATCAAATTGGGATTATGGTTTGGTTAAGCAACTATATGGAAGGGGAAGGTTATGAGAGTTATGTGTACATTAAGAGTATATAAAGATTGACTTTGAAATTTAGGCTAGATAGGGAGGAAAATAAAGGTATAGTGGAGTAAGTGACAATAAAAAGATGGTAGGATGGTGGAATGAAACAGACATCGTTTCCCTATGTACATGTATGATTACATGAATGATATGAATCTATACTGTGTACAACCATAGAAATGAAATTAGGTACCCCATTTGTGTACAATGAATCAAAATGCAGTCTGTAAAAAATTAAAAGCTAAATTTAAAAAATGGTAGGGGCAACAATCGATGTGTCTGAACAGAGTAAAATGATTATTTTATTCAGTTCTAATTTGCAGCTTGAAATTTGAGAGGTAATAATTGGAAAGTGAAATTTGAAAGTGAGATTAAGGAGATTTGCAATTATAGAGAAGGTCAGAGATGTAACTGAAGAAGTGAGAAGCAATGGGAAGGTCATGAGTATGGTTGTTGACTGAGAGGAGATCTCGAAGCTGAAAACAATTCACCCATCGATAATTTGGAGTAAATAAGAATGTGGACTCTGGAGCCTTAATACCTAGACTCAAATCAAGTGGACTTCTAGCTGTATGACTATAGACAATTTACTTAATTATTCTGTAACCTCTGCTAAATGGAGGTGATGATTATAGCATCTAATTTATAGGGTTGTTATGTGAGTTAAACCAACATATGTAAAATATTCAAAGCAGTGCCTGGCACATAGGTAACAAACGCTGTATCAAAGGCAATTTTTCTTAAAGCAGTTGAAATTACCCAGAATTAGGGGAGGAGGAATAATGTTGGAGGGAACTTTAGTAAATCCAGTTAAAATATTCACAAATGAAGTGGCTATAACCCAGGAGCTGTAACAAGAAGGCAAAATAATGTGGTACAGAGTGATGACATGAGAAATTGCATGCTATAGGAAGGAGGGAGGTAGCATGATCTGGAAGTGACAATGAGACCGGTGAGGATCAGTAAGAGCCCTGTTGTATGAGGAATACTTGCAAGTCCTATGGGAAGGCAATGTCCCCAAGATTAATCCTCCAAATTCCTCTCAATGTATCAACAGCACATTTCAATAGTAAGTCAACTTATTTAAATCTTTAAAACTATGGTTGACTCCTGCCTCCAAGTTTTAACCTATTGAATATATTACGGTGTTC
This sequence comes from Sciurus carolinensis, assembly GCF_902686445.1. Lineage (NCBI taxonomy): Eukaryota > Metazoa > Chordata > Mammalia > Rodentia > Sciuridae > Sciurus > Sciurus carolinensis. Next base: position 57,726,799 of record NC_062220.1, read on the forward strand.
TCAAGTTTATCTATGCACAATCTTTCATTTATTTCAATTATCTCACTTTGTTTTAATTTTCACTGTCAGCAGCCAGACTTGGTCTTTCTTTACTCCTCGCCTGTGCCATCATCCCAGCTGTTGGTTAATTCCAGTCAGTTCTGTTTTATTCTGTCCTATGAATTTCCTTCTGAAGCACATCTGTCTGATTCATTTTTTCCCTCTCACACTTGAAAGGATAACAATAATCAATAGTTTATTCTTATTCAGAAGCAATCTAACTGCTCTGGCCTGACATTCAAAGGTTGTCCTTCTGCCATCAGCCTGAAGATCCTCTGAGCTTTAATTTCCACTACAAATTGCAGAGAATTCCCTGTTCTGAAGATTTCCTTCCTCACCTTCCCATTTTAAGAAAATTTGCTGTTTGTCCTCTCTGCTCTTCAACCTCTCCTTGTCTTCTGAGGATTTTTGTCTTTGCTAGCTGGTTTTCTGGATCTTTTGTGATTTAAATGTTGAGGAATTATACCAGGAAAGGAGTTGGGGGGTCTTTACCATGGGTGGGCCAGGGGTATGCTTTTGTAGATTAAGGAGGCAATTCGCAGGTTTTTGTAAGAAAGCATTCAAAGGCTCAGCATGGTAGAAAATCCACCGCTTTGAATCTAACAGCACCATCCTTTCTATGGAGGACTGTTTCACTGCCCTACTAAACCCGAATGACAACTGGTCGGCAGATGAAGTTAAGTCTTTAAATCATAACCATATAATTAACATGTCTATGGTAAGACTGAAAGAACTGCCACAGCGGTATTTTTTCCCAAAGGCAGAGCAGCATGGCTCGGCTAGTAAAAATAGGTGACCCAGATTTGTACCTGAAAGCTTAGTCTCAGCCTTTGTCCTCTATGTAACCCCAGTGAACTCTCAGAAATTCTTACTATCCTTGAAGCCAGTAAGTGCTAAGGAAGAAACTTCATGAACAGGGCTCAGTCCTGGAGTATGGACTCTCTGGTAGTCTGGGTCTTTCAAAGTGACAATGTATGCGTATCCTCTTCAATTGTTGGCCAACGAGCAAAGTCCTAATGACTGGAATTACATTTTCTGTGTCCAGGCAAGGGACTCTTCCCCACTGCCACCACCAGCACCATCTTCAGCAAGGTAGGAGACTGTGCCCATTCTTTAGTTACCATTGTGGTGGACAGGCTGACACGTATGCTTTTCTTACCAGTTGTGCTCTGACCTGCTCGAATTTTAAAAATAGTTAGTGTTGGTTCAATCCAATGTGTATATTTAAACAGCTGAAAAGTTTGAGTGGGTTTCGCTTTTATTTTTTATTTCAAGTGGTATCTATGTAATCTGCCCTTATGAGAGAAGGAGCATACATTAAGTTTCTCTTGCTGCTAAGATCACAGACATTGGAGGAAAATCATATTAAATGTTATTAATAATAAAAAATAATAATAAATGACATCTGTCAGGAAGCCCCACATTCCTCTTCTCCTAGATTTCTAAGAAGGGAATTTTGAGACCAAGTAAGTACCTCCATAGGCATCTAGGTAAATAGAGAAGAAGATAGTATTAAACCACAAATAGAAAGTGTTTCTAGATAGAACAATAAAAAATGGAGCCCTTCTATGAAGGTTCATGAAATGAGGGAATACAGGAGGCAGTCTGGGGCAAGATTTATTTACCTATACATAGTCTCCCCCATTTTGCCTACTTCTGTACTAATTGTTCTGTGCCCCTCTCTTTTCTAGGGCTTTGCCAATGTTTACACAGAAAGCTGTGACATCTTTCCTCCTGCATTTCACCGGTCACAGCCTACATTTCTATAACAAAAGACAAATGAACAAGAGAAAAACATAACATTTTTTATTTGATCAAAGTTTACATGACACAAGAGCCTACAGAAATGAAGACCCAAAAGACCCAGGGAAAATCATGCACATCTATGCTTAAGATCAATGAAGAATGTACAGCCAGGTAGAAATGTGATTGAACAAAAAAGGTATGATCTAATTATAATAGACTGGGGCAGAAAGATAAGCAAAGCCTGTCTGTTTAGATTCTTCTTGGCCTCTCTGGGTTGTAGCATTCCTTTCTCCCAGAGAGCAGAACCCCTCCAGAATGCCTTTGAAGGAGAAGAGAGAAAGGAAAGAGAAAGACCTTTCTTGGTTTGATAGCTTGCTTTAATGGGAGAGAGTTCTACTTTCTATGATTCATTTTGAAGAAGAAGAACTCACATTTTTCTGACTCTCTTATGGGAAAAAAGAGGGACAAACGTTTAGACAGGTAGGCAGGAAGAGTAAAAGAGACTTTTCTTCTGAGACCATCCAATTTCCATTAGTTCAAGTACAGTCATGTGTTGTGTAACAATGCTCCAGTTAGTGAAGGACCTCAAAGTTCTGATAAGATTATACAACCTGGTGATGTGATGGTAATCTTAGTTTGTGTAAGTATACTATGGTGTGCACACAATTACAAAAATGCCTAGCAATGCATTTCTTTGAATGTATCCCTATCATTAAATGACACATGACTGTACTTAGCATGCCAAACATCGTACTTTAGTGTGTAATTTTCTGAGTCCCAATACCAACCATTTCTAGGATTTTTTTCAACTTTAGAAGTTGAAGAGTAGTAGAAGTAGACTGGAGGTTAGAGGAAGTGGGCAAGGATTTAGCTTGAAAGATTAAGAGGAAGAAAGGGGTAAAGTATTACTATATATAGTGAACAGAATTCTTTATTCTAGAATTAGATACTGGAAAACTTCCTGTACTCATGCAAATTTCTGGATTTTTTTTTTTTACATGCTTGTCCAAAGACTATACCATAAAAGCCTTGTTTTTATTAGAATTTTAGAGTCTTACATATAGCTCACATGGTAAGAATCAAGGAAAGAAACACACTTTACTGTATCCTGAACACAATATGACCAAATATGCTATAGCCATGGGAACCATGTTGCCATGGGGTACTGCAAGCAACTCTCCTTAGTGCTGCTGGATCTGTTAAACCTTCCAGGAAAGTACACTGACATTTTTCATACCATGTGAACCACTACTATAATTTGTTTGAACTTCAATTATTTCATAAATTGATCTGTCAAGTACTTTTTTTTTTTGGTAATATTGGGGATTGAACCCAGGACCTTGCACATACTAGGCAAGCACTCTATAACTAAGCTATATCCCCAGCCCTCAAGTACTTCTTTTGACCTACAAAATCCTATAGGTACTATAAGTTTTCCAAATTCCACAATTTCTCTCATGGTTTTCATTTTACCTGAAATAATCTATTCTGTCATCTTTATTTGAAATACGATGTCTTACTAATTTTCATATTCAATTTCAAATGTTATGTGCTCAAGAGGGCTTCTTATTACCAGAAGTAATTCCTTCTACCATTCCTAGATATTTTCAATCCATTACAATACTTCTGTACTATTGTCTTTTCCCAAAATACTGTGAACTCTCTGAGAGCAGAAACTGACTCATTTATAGAGATTTCTAGAGATGGAAGGGACTTCAGAGATTATTTACTACAAATCATCTTTTTCATGATTGAAGGCACTGAAGCAGAGAAAGAATAGTTGATTGATAATAAACTGCACAATAACTTAGTAGCAGAACTGAGATCAAATTCCATATCTTCTGGCTCCTGGTAATATACATTCCTAAAGAGAATGTCAAAGAATAAACTTCTAAAATTTTTTTGGTGGATATATTATTAACTAATCATGAAATTAATTGACTTTAAAATATAAGGATAATATAAATCCTTATATAAATAGAAAGAAACTAGATATACTATTTATATTACTTTGAGATTGACATTAAGATAATTAAAAAATAATTTATTCACATTTATTTGCTGAGTGGAAAATCTGGACTTTAAGAATTTTCTATACATTTCTAAATTAATGGGGACAGGAATGTGACAATAAATATCCAGTTTGTTATATTTATTTGAAAAGATATATATCTATGAAACAATGGTGTGAAATTTTGTGGCCACATGGAAATTGGTAATTTTACACAATAGTTGTAAATTATGATGTTAATACTAGCTGTGATTTTTTTGCCATATGTAATTTTAGCTTAGGCTAACAAGTTTAGGAATTTTTGTGAAATAATGGAGTTATACATTTTATACTATATACTATTCATTTTTCATAGTAACCATATGTTTTTGTTTCCTTTAGAAAAGAGTATATTGAATGTTGCTTTGGTAAATAATAACAAAATAATAAAAAACTACTTTTATTTTTATAAAGCTGAATATTGATTTTCAACATATAATGTATTATGATCCCAATACATATTTATCATTTTATTTTTTCATTCAATACTATAGCTACTCTATATAACATAAACTTTTTTTAAAAGCAGCTCTTTTTTTTTAAGATTAGAATGCATCCTAAAGTTACCTAATCCAATCAGGGACTCTGATAGTGTTTATATATAAATTGCATGTACAGTTGAATTCTCTCTAACACACACACACATGCAATATGGTGAGTTCCTATAATTCTGTTTAATTTCTTTATTTTGTATCCTTTTTGAATATAAGTTGGACTTTTCCATACAAAAGTAAAGTTTAGTCACTCTTGACACAGTTTCCTAACTCTACCAGTTCCTTAGTGTGATGAATACAAATATCTGCCTTATACAGCCTCCTCTTGGTGTCTACCTCCCTATGGGACAACTAGATCCAACTTACTTGACTTCTACCTTGACCCCACATCAAGCAAGGACTGCACAGATATGCTGTGCACCCCCAGTTCTGTTTCGGGTGATATCCTGGATCCCAGTAAAGACTTTGGGGTCCCTCTCCTCCTTCTTGCTCCCACACACTTGGTGAACATATCTGGGATGGCTCCCCTTTCTCAGGGCCTTTGGAAGTGTACTGCCTTCTTCTTTATGGAATCTGCAAATAATAAACTATTTCTTTTACTTCATATGATTTGTTGTGTTGTCTCCTTTGGGCCTCATCTTTCCCAATCAGGTTTCTGTTAGAGAAGGGTTATCTTGATAAGAATAAAACTAGACACGGTTAGATAAGAGCCACAAGGATGTTTGCAATATAAACAAGTTTCCTGTAAAAGAGACACTTGGTCATGGGTCAAACATTTAGGCTTTAGGTTGTTTGCCAGGATAAAGAAATATCCTGCAAACGGCACACTAAACATACACGACATAAGCCCCTGGAGTCTAGTGAGGGCAAGACTAGAACTTACAGCTACTTTTGTAAAAAAGACCACAAAGCAAAATGAGAAACACACACACACACACACACACACACACACACACACACCATGCAATATATTTCATATACTTAAATATCTCCAGAGTCAGGACTATAAGATTTCTTATGACACTGACTCTTAGGTTATTTTTTACATTTTCCCAACTCTGTAGTGAACACTGCCATGAAAAGCTGAAGATTTTGAATAGATAGCTCCAAAATGAATTAGCATTTATTTAAGATCAACTGTTCATACTACTATACATCTTAAAAAATACATTATTTAGTCTTGTTTTGTTCTTTATCTCAAGTATTGTAATATTTCTACTTTTTTCTACTTAGGACTTTTAAGATATTAAGGTATCATTAAAGAATCAAGAATCAGTTACATGTATTAGATATTCTAAGATAGGTTTCTCTTCTGCACTAAATAAATGTTATAAATTCCAATAAGAACATCTTAGTATTAGGTCAAATTTTAAATATTTCTCCTTATAATCTGATTTTGTTTTGCATTTCATTACATTGCACAACTTACCTGCCATGTAACACTCCAGCGCAGAAAGGAATAGGAATTCAAGTAACAAATGCCATGCATATTTCAGCCTTTTGATTTCTGTTTGGATGAGATGGGTATTTTAGACTTTCAGGCAACTACATTATTTGCTTAAATGAGAGATTGAGCCTATTTTTACAATGTAGCAAAGATTTCACCCTTTTAGCCAGAGTTATGCTTAACACAAAACACACTACTCATCATCTCTCTTACTCTTACATGGTTCTTCAAAATGTTTATTTTAGGTAGAAAAGTCTTCTTAAATATTTCTGGAACTAACTATTTAAACAAAGAGTATATACAATACACTTTGGAATGAATATTAAAGACACAGGATTGTTATTAAAACAAGCAGACAAGCACAATATAAAGGCAAACTAAAAAAGAAAGAGAATTTTTTTTTTAACTCAACACCAAAGCTGAGAAGCAAACTATCTAAAGATAAAGAGCAATCAAGACAAAAAAGATCAAAATGACTCACTTAAGTAGCCTTCTAAAAGCCTTTCTCCATTATACTTGCTCCATAAACTTGAGCAGGCCTGAATAGATTTAATCCCCTTGAGTGAATCTTATTTATCTCAGGTTATTTTATGATTGAAAAATGCAGTCTTTCAAAATCAACTATATACATTCAGAATATTGGCTTTTGGTAAAAAAAAAAAAATCTTTATTTAGTATACATTAAGTAGTTTTAGTCTATGCTGCTGATTAAAGTTCTTGCAGTTTTATTTTTAAAAAGCACTCCCTTATTTTAATTTAACTCAACTGTACAGTTTAAGCTAAACTGTACAGTTCTACAGTTGGATTGCTAAATAACCTTAGGGAAATCATATAATACTTCTTTGATTCCATCTTTTTCAACTATTTAAAAAATAAAAAATAATCTATATGACTGGGAAAGGATACAAAAGTTCTGTAAATTGCTACCAAGATTTGCATGATACAAGATATTTAATACATTATGCATCTTTTATAAAACAAAGGTGTAATCTTATATAATAACTCCTCTAATTCCCCATGAACTTCCAGGAAAGAATTTTTGATTAGTAATAATGTTCAAAAATGCTTTGGGCTTTTAGTGGGAAAAAAATCAGGTGTTAAATAATTAATGACCAAAAACACACATAATGATTAAATAAGAGTAGATAGATAATATTACATTAGCTGAGAAACCAGGGAACTGGAGTAGAGAAAAATTAGCCAATAGGGCAATTCACCCTTCACAAATTTGGTAGAAAAAGAGCGAGGAATACAGCTCACTCTATATCTGTTGTTTTTAGGTTGGGAATATATGAGATTAAACAAATATTAGAAGACATGAAAAGTACAAAGTTGTAGCTCTTTTCGTTCATGTAATATAAGTGGTGAGTTTCAGGTGACCCTTGTTCTGAGATCAATTCATGATGCTCCATAAACTCTGTAGAAATTAAAGACAACAAGTTAAGAGAAATAATGGGATAATGAGAAGTATCTCAAATCTAATTCCAATTTTCCACTGTCTTTTTAACCTTGGACATGTCTCAATTTCTTCATTTAACAAAACAAAACTTGTTTAACTGAAAGTTTATACCTTTTGATTAGTAATTTCCAATTTTTCCTTCCTTCCAATCCCTAGTAACCACTACTCCATTCTTTGAATCAATGAATATGTTTTATATACTTCATTTAAGTAGGATCTTGAGTCTTTCTGTCACTGGCTTTCTTCACTGAGGGTAATGTCCATCTCACTAATACCTCATGTTTACATAGACACAAGGGAGCCTATGAAGTGCGGGATTCCTGCTTCCTTTTTTTTTTTTTTTCTTTTTCTTTCATCTTGTGGATTTAATGAAATTATGTTTGAAGCACAGAGCATAATACCTGATAGAAGAGCATTTTAAAATGGTAATTTTTACTAGTTTATGCTAAGTATATTTGTAGGTTGGTATCAAAGTAATAAAAATTATTATACTTATGTGTTCCATAGTTTTTTTTATGCGTTCCATAGTTTTATTCTATTAAAATTCTCTAAGATTACTCACCCACAGTATGTGAAAAAGAGCTACAGTGAAATGCATATGGGCCCAGGACAGAACAATTGATGGCTTTTTAATGCCACCTCCCAACACACCTCTGTCCCAGGACACAGAGTAAGGGGCCTGCTTAGTATATGTCTCCCTTGATCACTGAATGGAAACAGGTCTGGGTTTTAGTGTCTGTTTGCTTCTAAAACCCTGGGGAATGATAAATATACTATTACTTTCAGAATATACTCTTATACCTGCACTTAATCTCTTCATTATTAAAAGACACATTTATGAAAAGATCACTTAAAAGAAATCCTAAACTAAAATTATGGTTAATCACAATTTTAAGCTTTTTATAGAATTTTTACATGGTATATAACTAAAAAATAATAACCATTACATTAAAACACACATTCACCTTGCCTTTAATATAGCAATTCAACTTCTTGGAATTTTCCTTAGGGAATTATTCTTTAAAAAGTTCATGATTATGTGTTAAATGTGCTTATAATAGCAGAAGGAAAACCAACTTAAACATCATCAATAAATTGCAAATGTTCTGAACATCATCAATAGATATCAATAATGTCCATCAATATAATTCTGATTTCCTAAATAAAGGATGGTATTTACACAGAATATACATGCAGTAAATATGCACCTTTTATATACTAGTAAAATTACACAGTTCTAGAAGATATACATAACGTTTTAAGTTTCAAGTGGGTAATGAAACAGCATGAATATTAATAAATTAATATTAATTTTACATGTGTATGTGTGTAAGTATATGCTTACATACATAAAAAGTTTATTGTATATTTCTCAGAATAATTGTTATATATGTTTTTCTAATTTGTAAAATAGTTCTCTGATTTCTTTTTTTGCATTGAGCATAAATAGCTTTATGCTTAAAATAATTAAAACTAAAATAACCAAATGACAATTTGGAAATCATGCAATACCAATAACATTCAAAACAGACATGTACTGAGAATTTAAAAGTTAAGAATTTAAAATAATAGAATTTTAAACACATAGTCCAATTTCTTCATTTTTCAGACAAAGGAAGTAAAGCCCAGAGAGGTGAAATTATCTCTTGAGGTTAATGCAGTTATTCCTGGTATGTACCTAATGCATACCAATCCTCTGATTCTGTAAAGCCTTCAGGTTTGCTATTTTCTTTCCAAATAATTAGGTAAATGTTATTCATGCTTAATTTTTTTATGACCATAAAAAAATAAGTAAAGGATCTGGCCCATGCCAAATTCAGAGATGGGCTTCTAGACAGTGTACTCTATTATATTCTCCCCTACTCCTCAACTGGTTGTTTTCTTGGTTTTGTTTTTAAAATATAATGTTGAAATAATGCCAAGACAATGCAATCACCAAGGTTTCAATAGTGCAGAGTCCTCACTTTGATTTATGAGAAACTCTCCCACCCCCCACACACACCCCTTTAAGTCTTGAGTGCATTCAACTGCTTGAGGCCTTAGAGATGGTAAAGAGCTCCCTGCTGTTTCAAACCCTAGGTTAAGTGGAGAATCCACATTCCATCCATTCCTCCTCTGGAGAACGTGTGTCAGAACTTCACCAAGATCACAGCTGCTGAAACCACCCAGGTGATTTCCACAGCCCTAGACCTCATCAGCACAGAAGCTGTGCTGCAATATGCCAAGCCCATCTAGCCACCTGCTCCTTTCCCCTTCTTTGAGACATATAGAAGCCTAGGGCACTTTCCTACATTTCTTAAGGAACTCAAGCCAAGTATTCCCCACCCCAGTTAATTTCCAGGAGTTTCATTCTTTCAAAATTCAATATTGAGGAAATAGTATGATTTCCTGTAACTCTTAAAGTCCTTGAGAATTTATTAAGATAGCCACTAACTCGCATTAGGGTGGATAGAATTTTAAGTGATGTGGCAGTGAAGATCAATTTAATTTTTTGAGGAGGGGAAGCATAAAAATAGGCAATTATTCCTACCAAATCTATTTAAATTTTTATTTAATGCTCTATTGACTATGACAAAAATATAATACTTTTTGAAAAATATGATTCCTAGGTTTGGTGGCACATATTACTTCAAGATTAAATAAATTTTACATTAACAGACTAGAGTTTAGATATGCAAAACGTGTAATGTGCACTGTTCTTACCGAAGACCCCAAAATATTTGTAAAAGCAGTAGGTAGTAAAATAATTATTTATACTCTTCAACACTTAAACAATTTTCACCAAATATGAAGATATTTAGATTGAAACAACTCCCCAATTTTATAATTTACATCTTCTCCCTTGAAGGTTTATGTATTTCATTTTATTTGGTAGTTATTAAAAATGATGAGGAAGGGCTGCATGTTCTTAAGGGAATTTTGTTAAAAGAGAATTGATACATAACATAGAATTCTCACTAAGAAACAAAAAAATACCTTTGCTTTCTCTTAGTCTCTCAGGATAGTTTAAGGACCCAAGTAGGCTAAATTTGGAGATGCAGATTTTCCTCAGAGGGACCATAAAAGCAAACAGTCTGAAAGGTTTTGATTTCTGCCATGTAGGTGTTCATGAGGTTTGTCAGTAGGTGCAAATGATCATACCCTCAGCTTATAAAGTCATGAAGTGGAGTGATAACAACTGCACAGATTTTCAAAGACAATAAAATTGTAGAAACTACTATCATTAGCTCTTTCAGATTATTTTGAGGAGGGATAAAACAAATTGCAAGCTTATCTTTCCTAAATAAATAGTGGAAATTACTTTGTAACAACTTTATATGTTGTACATTAATCATCAACCCAACAATTATATATATACTTCAACATTTTTCTCTCCTAGTGGTAGAAATAACACAGCATGTGTCTATACAAAAACTTTCATTTAATAGAAACTATTTCTATGAATATCATAGTTTAGTTCCAATTAATAAGAAATTGCATCTGGGTGCTGTGATACACTTATAATCCCAGTGGCTCTGGAGCCTGATGCAGGAGGATCAAAGCCAGTCTCAGCAAAAGTGAGGTGCTAAGCCACGCACTGCGACCCTGTCTCTAAAGAAAATACAAAATAGGGTTGAGGATTGGAGTTCAATCCCTGGTACCAAAAAAAAGAAAAAAGAAAAGAAAAAAATTTGCAACATTACATAACAACCTGATACTATTTTGCATCTTAAGCCCAAAAGCTTTGGCTGTACAACTGCTAAGAACAGTGATAAGCATCATAAAGCCCTCCCATCCCAAAGACCCTAAGCAGCTATCTACAAAGTAAGATCAAGGTGAGGCTTATTTGAGAAAATCTGGGGTTTATGGGAATCCAAAACTTTTGATCATCTTCAAATAATTATAACCTGACTTTTATGTGCACTGTGAATGACTGCACCATTAAGCAAATTAGTGACAATCACTCTCACCCTGCCATTGCCAAAGTCAAAGCCAAAATTTCTTGTGTTATTTAGTTTCTGTTTAATGTTGGTTTCTATTTCTTGAAATCTCTCTCTCCTCCCTTGGATCTTCTATGCTCTACCTTTGGTTTCTACTTATTTAGTCCTACAGGTCTGTTCTGTCTAAAATTTAAATGTTACTATTCTCATGACTTCTTTCTCAACCAATCTCTATTCTTAACACTTTCTCTTGCTGGATAGTCATCACCATCTTCACAGCTTCACTTTTGTGTTCTAAGTAAAATTAATAGATTGGTTTACTGTCAATCAACACCCTCCAGGGAGTTTCCTCCTGATCCATTCTTAATGCATCCCATTTTCTTAGATCTCTGCTGTATGTCCTGTTAGCAACATTAACAGAATTTATTGCATCATTCTACAGTTCCTTTTGTGTTTTTTCTTATTTTTTATTTGATGCCAGGAAAAACCCCATCATCCAGGTAGGAAAACCAGGACATAACTCTCTCTCTGCTTATTTCCTTCCTCTAAATAATGATGATCAGGAGACTTTATCTCTTACATGTTCATAAATACATTCTCTTTTCCCAATTACTGTTGCTGCTTTCCTCAAAATCATGTTATTTTTCCTAGATCTTTGCAACAGTCTTCTATTACTGAAGTTCCTCTTCTCAGATATATCCTCCTCAAAGTTACCAATGTGATTTATGTAAAACACAACCCTAAACGTACTCTCCTCTTCAAATTACATGGAAGATAACTTCAACGCTTTTGGCAGACTCTCCAAGGACTATCTCTACTCTTATCCCCTCCTAGATATCCAGCTTCATCAAGTTCTTCACCTTCCACTATAAATAGTTGCCTTCCTTCTTGACTTGGAAGCTTTCTCTGATCCACCTCCACATTCCTCCCAACTTCTTTCCCAGAAGGAATTGATACCCTGGGCAATCAATAAACTCTTATACTTTCTGTCATTTTATTTAAATTCAATGTCTTCACTTTGATTTCCAATTCATGCCGTATGTCACTAAAATCAGGAACTCACTATTCTGCTCCAGTGAAGTTAGTAGAAACACTAAAGTCAGTGAAGGGACACACAATAGAAATGGGCTTAATGGTATATATTTCAGTGGATTGGGACAGTCATATTTTGGAAAGGTGAGCTATGTGGTATCTCAAAAGTAACATGTGTGGCTAATGTATTCCTCTGCTCAATGAAATCCGTTCTGTCAATACAAAATGTTGTACAGCCCTTTATAACAATTAAGGGAAAAGAAAAAAAAAATTCCACATACTTTGACAAATCACAAATACTATAAATAATTTACATGTGTAATCTTCACTCATACATAAATATTCCTAGAAAATATGTCATGGGATAGGTGGCAAAAACAGAATATCTACTGCTTTTCAAATATGTTTCCATCATCAATAAATTAGTAGTATGGTGAGAATGAAATCTATTTGAAGAAAGAATAATAGAAATATAAAATATAAGCACCAATGATATATAACAGAGATAGCATTAAAAACTAATATTGGGCACATAAATTCTACATTATTATTAATTAAATTTATAAAAATATTTCAAATAGGGAAACTCACATGTTTCTGTAAGGAAATTGAGCATGCAGATGTTTACATAAATAAAATCTTCTTCCTGGGGAACAGTATTATGAATACATTTTCCAAACTCTTCAAGGAATCACAGCAAATCTAAAAGTGCAGTGATCCATTGTGTAAAACTTCTATGCAAATTATCAGGGTCCCATTAATTTATGATAGACTCAGAAATCAAATAGCTGTATTTTGTGAGAACTATTTACATTACTTCACTTAAAATAAATGCTTTAGGAAAATATAATGCTATTGTAATCTACTTTGTAAGAATTAAGTGGTATTTGTAAAATGATTTAATAAAAGATTGTCAATTATTAAATTAATAGTTCAAAATTTCAGCTCATGTTCCATTTTTAAAAGTAATGAGAGGGATTATAATTTAAACTTTAAATCTCTGTACTAATACATTTTATTTAATTTTAAAAATCTTTTTATAATTTCATGACTTGTGGCCCAGAAGGTATGCTTTGATTGCTAACATGGGACAATCTGTTTTAGTCTAGGAATTCTCAAATATATTCCAAATAGTCAGATACAGATAGCTCAAGTATTTTGTGTTGAAAGCTTTAATTTTTCTTTATTTAGAAAATCATGTTATTCTGAAATAAGCAATTTTAAGAAATCAAAGATTACCTAAAGGTAATATTAAGATACAGTATATGATAGTCGTAGGAATTAGTCTCTTTTCCAAACTCTGCTAGGGTACATTCTAGTTAAGTTTTTTGACTTGAGGCAAACAGAGTTTATGTTGATTAAATTAATTGCCCATTTAGTACTACAGTCTGACCTTCCCAGTCCTCCTTCATTTTATAATTCCCCTGCATCCCACTTCCAACCTATGATCCATCATTAGGATCAGTCTTCTGCATACTCTTTCAACTTCCTCATCTCCTATAGCATGTTTACTTAGCAAAACCCTACATCTGTTATCCCTACCACTTTACATATTTCAGTTAATATATCTCTGTTCTTCTGTATGTTCACCCTTAACTATTTACCTTATAACACATATTCAGCTGAATAGCAAATTCTACCAGTTCCAAAATATGTCCAGAATCCAAATCATTTCCCCTTTCAATACTCTTTAGCCCAAGCAAACATCATCTTTTTCCAGAGTTATAGTAACAGTTTCCCAATAGTTCTGTCAGCTAAATCACTCTCCCACCTCTAATCCCTTCACTCCATTTCAATGCAAAAGTCAGAGAACTCCTTTCAAAAACATAAATCATATTATATACCTACCTGCTCTGCTTAAAAACAGAATCACTTGTTCTTTTCTGAGAAATCTCCACTTCCCTGCCTCCTCATCTCTCAGGTCTCATCTTCCCCTACTCTCCCTTGTTCCCCATTCACTACAGCCCACCCTTCTCCTTGCTGTTCTTAGATTAGCCTAGCAATACTTCCAGTTGCCTCAGAGCCTTTCCCTAGGACTGGGGGTTGGGTTGAATCAAGGATGGAAGGCTTCTTTCTCTCACCTCCTTCAGGAGTTGGTTTATCATTAAATTCTTGGGGAGATCTTTACTGTCCAGTGGATTTAAATTTTGTCATCTTGACAATCTAATTTTTTCTGATACTATTCTGTATTGCGCTTATACAATATATGTTACTCATTTTTTTATTGTCCTTGCACCTGCATGAGAACATAAGCTCCATTAGGTTGTTTCTTACTCACTATAGAATTTTCAATAAGTAGAACAGTGCTTCAACACAGTTTTGCTTAATATGTTTGTTGAATGTATTGTGAATCTTCCACAGTGATGATTCATACTTTCTTGAAATTTAAATCAGTTATTCAGGAAAAAAATGTATAATTGATTTTTAATCATCATTGGAAAGAACTTGAGCTCTGAAGTCAAAGATCTTGTGTTCACATTTTGGCTCCACCAATGAGAAACTGCATAACCATGAGAATAATAACAACATCCACTTCACAGAGGAGTTATATAAAATCATGGCGGGGAGGGTCAAGCAAGCCCAAAGGATGTTTTATAGAGTCTCTGGCCAGAGTAAACACTAGCCACTCTTAGCCATTGTTTTTATTTAAGTGTACTAAAGTGGGCAGGGAAATGTGCTGTATATCCTCTAAGTTGTACCTCATTAAGTCTTTTTGCCTGCACTTGAAGAATGAAATACTACGCATCCCTTGGGGATTCCAGAAATATCTTGAGTCCTCCAGACTTCCAGACTAAAGGAAAGAATGGGTTGGTTGATGTTTTCTTGGGGTTGTGTCATGTCAAGTGTGTACTAGGCATAATTTAATTTGTTCTGCAATTACTCATACTCTCCAGTACTTATTAGAAATGTACAGTACTTATTACTGTACATTCTGGTGAAAAGGATGGGGAACCGTGGAAGGACAAAGAGGCTCTAGAAACACTCTCTGAAACCCGGGCCAGTCAGAGACACTGGTGATCCCTAGAGGGGATTCCTGACTCTCAGGATTTCTGAGGCCTTCCGTGTTTGTAGTTTCCATCTTGGGTGTGGGCCTGTGACTCACACTGAATCACCACCACTTAACCAGTCCAGCTGTTTCCATTTCCAGAGCTGTGAGAACCTCCTTGGTCTCCAGGTTGTCAAAGTAGTCATTTAAAATGCTCTTAAAATTGTCAAAGTGACTTCTGACTTAGAAAAGCAAAAATAATTCTGCACTGCTTTTAGACTTATGAATCAGCTTGGAAGCCCAATTCAAAATTGCAAAAAGTGGGAAAAATTTACTCTAAATCTCCATTTAGAAACCACCCTGGCATGGGGACTCTTTTGATTTATTTTAATGTGAAGGAAAAAGAAAAGAGAGAAAAAATTAAACATAATAAGAATGGCAAATTAAAAAAAAAAATAAAAAAACCTTTGGTTACACTTTAGAAGTTGAATAAAATGGAATTAAAACTTCTAACTCAGATATTTCTGAATGAATGTTAGAATCTATAATTATATTTAAATGGAAATCAAGTTATTTAGGAGGAACATGTTTTATTACTGTTTGTGGAAGATTTTGCAAGGGAGTATGTGGTAAAGTATTCAAAGTACTAGAGATGAGTTAGCTCAGACTCTGGCTTATTTCCCAGAAAATACAAAATTCTATAAAGAAAAGCAGTATAATCAGTTTCTTATGCTACCCATTCAGGTGTCTCATGTACAGTGGAAATTTAATCCAGATCTTCAGATAGAAATCTATTTAAAATGTAAAGAAATAAGACCAGATATCAATTGCAGTTAAATAGTGTTCTTGTGTATAAGAATTCCAAGCACATGAAATGTATCATTTTCACAGAATTAATGGAAATAAATTGAAAGTAATGTTGACAGATTTATAAAATTAGAACAAATTCATTAAGAAAAATGGTCCAATTTTACTTCCATGCATAACATAGTCTAACAGTCCTTCACTGATTTAAAGGCTGAAACACATTAAGGAAAAGCTAGTCACTGTGCTAGGTATAGAAATGTGCTTCATAGATATTGAATGAGTAAGTGAAGAAAATGAGTTGTAAGCCACACCCAAGATAGAAACTACAAACACTGAAGGTTGGCACTCACGACTGAGATGCTAACACAAATGATGAAATTAATTGAACAGGTAGGCAATAGGTCCAAATTAATACTAAATTTGAATATATATATAGTCTGATACCTTTGAAATTATTTAAAAAGGGGGCTTTAATGGAAGCAACCATGGATAAAGCTGTTGCCAGAAGAGTTAAAGGGAATGTATCCTGAAAACCTAATTATTATTATGATTACCAGTTCTGATTCTTTGCTCCACAGCATAGGTTTTGTTTGTTTGTTTGTTGAGTTTGAACAATAGACATGTATTTCACTACAGTTCTGGAGGCTAGAGTGTCATCAGGGTTGGCTCCTATTAAGGACTGTATGAATCTATTCAATGCCTGTCTACTAGCTTCTGGTGACAGCTGGCAATGCTTGGTGTATCTTGGCTTATGGATGCATTACTCCAATCTCTGCCTCCCACAGCATAGGTTCTTAATGAGTTTTGTTTCACCAGAGGTGTTTGATGGCCTATGGGGACATTTTTGATTTAGCAATTACTGGGGGGATACTCTAGGTCATTGATGGTTGACAATCAGGGATGGTAACCATCTCACAAATAAAAGGACAATTTGGTACCAGAAAAAATTACTTACATAACTTTGGAATATCTTGCTTAATATTCATTTAGTTGAAATATTTATAATTAATCTGAACCTAGACTCTTACTTTATTTTACATACAATTTATCTTTGCATGTTTTTAAAATATGCCAAAATTTCCAGGAATGCAACTACAGTATAAATGGAAACATACACAATTGACTGGGAATACAAATCATATCACAATAATAACCCTGAATGTTAATGGCCTGAATTCATCAATCAAAAGACACAGACTGGCAGATTGGATTAAAAAGAAAAATCCAACAATATGCTGCCTGCAAGAGACTCATCTCATAGAAAGAGACACCCATAGACTAAAGGTGAAAGGATGGGGAAAAACATACCATGCACACGGACACAGCAAAAAAGCTGGAGTATCCATCCTCATCTCAGATAATGTGGACTTCAAACCAAAACTAGTCAGAAGGGATAAAGAAGGGCATTACATGCTGCTTAAGGGAAGCATAAATCAGCAAGACATAACAATCATAAATATCTATGCCCCGAACATTGGCTCATCCACGTACGTCAAACAAATCCTTCTCAATTACAGAAATCAAATAGACCACAACACAATAATACTAGGCGATTTTAACACACCTCTCTCACCACTGGATAGATCATCCAAACAAAAATTGAATAAAGAAACTATAGATCTCAACAACACAATCAGCAATTTAGACTTAACGGACATATATAGAATATACCATCCAACAAAGAACGAATACACTTTCTTCTCAGCAGCACATGGATCCTTCTCTAAAATAGACCATATTTTATGCCACAAAGCTACTGTTAGCAAATACAAGAAGATAGAGATACTACCTTGTACTCTATCAGATCATAATGGATTGAAATTAGAAATAAATGACAGAATAAAAAACAGAAACTTCTCCAATACCTGGAGACTAAATAATACACTATTATATGATGAATGGATAACAGAAGACATCAGGAGGGAAATAAAAAAAATCTTAGAAGTAAACGAGAACAAAGACACATCATATCAAAATCTCTGGGACACTATGAAAGCAGTACT
The DNA here is from genome assembly GCF_902686445.1 of Sciurus carolinensis. Taxonomy (NCBI): domain Eukaryota; kingdom Metazoa; phylum Chordata; class Mammalia; order Rodentia; family Sciuridae; genus Sciurus; species Sciurus carolinensis. Next base: position 57,744,782 of record NC_062220.1, read on the forward strand.
TAGAGGAAGATTTATTTCATGAGGTGCATTCAAAAAAAGAAGTAGAAATCAACAAATAAACGACTTAACACTACAGCTCAAAGCACTAGAAAAAGAAGAGCAGACCAATACCAAAAGTAGTAGAAGACAGGAAATAGTTAAAATCAGAGCCGAAATCAACGAAATCGAAACAAAAGAAACAATCGGAAAAATTAACAAAATAAATAGTTGGTTCTTTGAAAAAATAAATAAAATTGATAAACCCTTAGCCACACTAACAAAGAGAAAGAGGGAGAAAACTCAAATTACTAAAATTCGGAATGAACAAGGAAACATCACAACAGACACGAGTGAAATACAAAACATAATTAGAAGCTATTTCGAAAATCTATACTCCAACAAAACAGAAAACCTCGAAGACATCAACAAATTTCTAGAGACATATGAACTACCTAAACTGAACGAGGAGGACATACACAACTTAAATAAACCAATTTCAAGCAATGAAATAGAAGAGGTCATCAAAAGCCTACCAACAAAGAAAAGTCCAGGACCAGATGGGTTCTCAGCCGAGTTCTACAAAACCTTTAAAGAAGAGCTCATTCCAATACTCCTCAAACTATTCCATGAAATAGAAGAGGAGGGAACCCTACCAAACTCGTTCTATGAAGCCAATATCACCCTGATACCTAAACCAGACAGAGACACATCGAGGAAAGAAAATTTCAGACCAATATCCTTAATGAACATCGATGCAAAAATTCTCAACAAAATTTTAGCAAATCGCATACAAATATATATTAAAAAGATAGTGCACCACGATCAAGTGGGTTTTATCCCAGGGATGCAAGGTTGGTTCAACATTCGGAAATCAATAAATGTCATTCACCATATCAACAGACTTAAAGTTAAGAATCACATGATTATTTCAATAGATGCAGAAAAAGCATTTGATAAAATACAGCATCCCTTCATGCTCAAAACACTAGAAAAAATTGGGGTAGTGGGAACATTCCTAAACATTATAAAGGCAATCTACGCTAAGCCCATGGCTAATATCATTCTAAATGGTGAAAAACTGAAAGCGTTCCCCCTAAAAACTGGAACAAGGCAGGGATGCCCTCTTTCACCGCTTCTATTCAACATCGTCCTTGAGACTCTAGCCAGAGCAATCAGACAAACCAAAGAAATTAAAGGGATACGAATAGGAAAAGAAGAACTCAAACTATCCCTGTTCGCTGATGACATGATTATATATTTAGAGGAACCTGGAAATTCCACCAGAAAACTTTTAGAACTCATAAGTGAATTCAGTAAAGTAGCAGGTTACAAGATCAATGCTCATAAATCCAATGCATTTTTATACATAAGTGATGAATCTTCAGAAAGAGAAATTAGGAAAACTACCCCATTCACAATAGCATCAAAAAAAATAAAATACTTGGGAATCAATCTCACAAAAGAGGTGAAAGACCTCTACAATGAGAACTACAGAACACTAAAGAAAGAAATTAAAGAAAACCTTAGAAGATGGAAAGATCTCCCATGTTCCTGGATAGGCAGAATTAATATCGTCAAAATGGCTATACTACCTAAAGTGCTATACAGATTCAATGCAATTCCAATTAAAATCCCAATGATGTACCTTGCAGAAATAGAACAAGCAATTATGAAATTCATCTGGAAGAATAAAAAACCTAGAATAGCTAAAGCAATCCTCAGTAGCAAGAGCGAAGCAGGGGGTATTGCAATACCAGATCTTCAACTCTACTACAAAGCAATAGTAACAAGAACGGCATGGTATTGGTACCAAAATAGACAGGTAGATCAATGGTACAGGATAGAGGACATGGACACAAACCCAAATAAATACAATTTTCTCATACTAGACAAAGGGGCCAAAAATATGCAATGGAGAAAAGATAGCCTCTTCAACAAATGGTGCTGGGAAAACTGGAAAACTATATGCAATAGAATGAAATTAAACCCCTATCTCTCACCCTACACAAAACTCAACTCAAAATGGATCAAGGACCTCGGAATCAGACCAGAGACCCTGCATCTTATAGAAGAAAAAGTAGGTCCAAATCTTCAACTTGTTGGCTTAGGATCAGACTTCCTTAACAGGACTCCCATAGCACAAGAAATAAAAGCAAGAATCAACAACTGGGATAGATTCAAACTAAAAAACTTTCTCTCAGCAAAGGAAACTATCAGAAATGTGAAGAGAGAGCCTACAGAGTGGGAGAATATCTTTGCCAACCATACCTCAGATAGAGCGCTAATTTCCAGAATCTATAAAGAACTCAAAAAACTCTACACGAAGAATACAAATAATCCAATCAACAAATGGTCTAAGGAAATGAACAGACACTTCACAGAAGAAGATGTACAAGTAATCACCAGATATATGAAAAAATGTTCAACATCCCTAGTAATAAGGGAAATGCAAATCAAAACTACCCTAAGATTTCATCTCACCCCAATTAGAATGGCGATTATCAAGAATACAAGCAACAACAGGTGTTGGCGAGGATGTGGTGAAAAAGGAACACTCATACATTGCTGGTGGGGTTGCAAATTAGTGCAGCCACTCTGGAAAGCAGTGTGGAGATTCCTCAGAAAGCTTGGAATGGAACCACCATTTGACCCAGCTATCCCACTCTTTGGCCTATACCCAAAGGACTTAAAATCAGCATACTACAGAGATACAGCCACATCAATGTTCATTGCTGCTCAATTCACCATAGCCAGATTGTGGAACCAACCTAGATGCCCATCAATTGATGAATGGATAAAGAAACTGTGGCATATTTATACAATGGAATATTACTCCGCAATGAAGAATGATAAAATTATGGCATTTGTAGGCAAATGGTCGAAATTGGAGAATATCATGCTAAGTGAGATAAGCCAATCTCAAAAAACTAAAGGACGAATGATCTCGCTGATAAGCGGATGAGGACATATAATGGGGGGTGGGAGGGGCTAGCATTAGGTTTAGGGTTAGGTTTAGAGTTAGGCTAAGGAGAGCAGTAAGAATGAAGGAAAGAAGGACTGTGTAGAGGGAAAAGAGGGGTGGGAGGGGTGGGGGGGAGGGGAAAAATAAAATAAACATCATTACCCTATGTAAACGTAAAAAAATAAAAATAAAAAAAAATAAATAAATGGAAACATACATTTATGTATTTGTTGATTTATTTGCTTTTATGATCTCCAAATATGATAAACTTTCTATGATCTCTCTGGTTTAAGGTCTAAATTGAAATTTTCACTGATCTCTTTCTTAATCTTGTTCCTTAGAACAACATTCTCTGTTAACTTGAGACAAGGAATCCTGACCCAAGTAAAAGAACCTGTCTTCTATGCCCTAGAGAAGAGCTGCTGTAAACTGGCCATGTCAGACCTTCTTTTTCTGGTTTTACTAGTATAAGGACAAAGGGACCTCCCAAGGAGAAGTAATCACAAACTCATCCTTTCCATACCAGCCTAAGGGAAAAGAAAGTAATTTAGAAAGTCTAAACAGAGAACAGAGTTTGTAACTCTGTAGTTCCTCTCTAGAAAGCTTTTCCAACACAATAGCCTACTTTGTCCCTCTATCAATGGTGAGAAAGTGGCCTAGAGCTACTGCTATAGCATACAACCAACACTTAGAATAAGTTACCCAGTTACTTTTTGTTATTGTTATTTTGTAAAATAGTTTGGGAAAATGTTCTCAAAAACCGGAAAGAACTAAAAATTACAATCTAACAATTTTTGTAGATTTTATATGTATATTTAGTGCTACTACAGAAAATTTTATATTTTTGTTGGAACATACCATGTTTTATATTTTGATTATTATATGAATTGCTACATTAGAAAATTAGAAAATTTCAATTCACGTTCTATGTCAGTGTACTGAAAATTTTATGTATGGTAAAACAGAAATTTTCCACTAAAAATATGCTAGCGATCAATGCTCTATAACCATTTCACTATTTCACTTGTTATATATTTTTCCCTATCGTTACTTATAATCTGTCCAGGTTCATTTGTATTGATTTTTAATTAAAGGCTGATGTGAGATCTCTTTTATACACACACATATTGGAAAATGTCCTGGGTTTTAATAACTAGAACTTTTGCATATTAAATTAATGTGCCTATCGACAACTTTGCCACCTGTATTGTGGTTGGAATAGCAGTACTGACATCCTCTAGAGCTTGTTTAAAAGCAGATTTTTCGGGCTCCAGAGTCAGAATCTGCACGTTACGAGCTTCCTCTTATGATCTGTATGCACTTACAATACAGGAAGCAAAGATTATGAACAAAGGTCAGCAAACTTTTTGTAGATGACCTAATAATAAACAGTTAGGCTTTTGTGAGCCATGCATTTCTGTTTGAACTGCTCAACCCTTTCCATCCTTTCCATACCAGCCTAAGGGAAAAGAAAGTAATTTAGAAAGTTTAAACAGAGAACAGAGTTTGTAACTCTGTAGTTCCTCTCTAGAAAGTTTTTCTAACCCTGAATTTATAGTGCAAAAGCAGTAAAACAACACATAAGCAAATGGGTGTGACAGTGTTCCAGAATACTTTATTTATGAGCACTGACATCTAATTTTAAAATGTCATCCAAAATATTCTTTCAACTCTTTCCCACTATTTAAAAATGTAAAAACCCTCTTAGGTTACTATGGACTCTCAGATTGAGTTTGTGATCTATAGCTTAAGGACCTCTGAACTTCAGCCCAGTTATCTTTCATAAGGTGACGATGTATGCAGGGGAAACAGAATATCTGAAAGCCCAAAAGAAAAAGTGCAAATAGAAGAAATCTAGTTTCAAATATCTGAAAACCATATTAAAGACAAAATGACAGTAAAAAGACAATCACATCAAGGAACAAATACCTTTTGCTATATATGCAAGGTGTATGTGCAATATATGCTTATTCCAAAGAATATTAAATATTACAAGAGAAAGATTTAAAATTATGTAAATCATTTTCCTCAAAGACACATACTGCTAAACTCTATTTACAAAAAGATATTTTTGTATGCATGCAAATATTACTATAGATACAATTTTATATTCTAATTTTCTTACCTAATACTATTTCTATTGCTTTGTACATGTTGTTAAATGGGATTCCAAAAAACATGATTTTAAATGACAGGCTAATATTCTAGAATAACGACATGTCACATTTTATTAGGCTTTAATATATTAAAAGAGCAGTAGAAAAAACAACAAGGTTGACTGAATGTGAGTAGAATGAGTAATGGTTACTCAGTTTAACATGAGAAAACCTTAAAAAAGCAGTGGTTATAGGCCTGTCTAATTATAGAGTCTAGAAGATGAATAAAGGTATCCATTGAGGGATCACCTCCAGGAAGAGTGGGCAGGAAAGGAAGAGAACTAGATACATATTTCATTGCAAAGCTAATGAATATTTAGAAAGCTTTTTATTTTAAGTATAAGATATGAAAAGATATTTTACTATCTTCCTGAAATAATAAATAAATAAAAGTTCTGTACAGCTACGCATAGGATAGCCTTTTTTTTTTTTTTTTTGTACTGGAGATTGAACTCAGGGGCACTTGACCACTGAGTCACAGCCCCAGCCCTATTTTGTATTTTATTTAGAGACAGGGTCTCACTGAGTTGCTTAGCATCTTGCTTTTGAACTTGAGATCTTCCTGTCTTAGTCTCCCAAGCCGCTGGGATTACAAGCTTGTGCCACCATGACCAGCAAGGATAGCCATTAAAACTATTATAGTCACAATAATTTATGTGAATAAGAAATTATTTAAAAAAGAAATCATTTATGATCATATGAAAGAGTTATTAAAATATTTATTGTACATTACTGCAGTAGGACAAGAAAAATAAATAATGTGAATAATGGGATCTTTCCTATTTGGAAGTAAAAATCTTTAAAGAGGTATGATGACAAAGAATACATCAAAGTACTAAAACACTGAAATAAATTATGTAATTGTGTTGGCTTTTTGCAAAAAGTTATACTATTTCAATTCTGACTTTTCTTCTCTTGTGTTATGAGTGAAAAAGATGAGACTGATATATTTCTTATTATTAGAAAAATAATTTATTGCTTTCCAAATTTGAGATGGAAAGAACTGGATAGTGGACATTATTTAAATGATAAACAGTTTTAAATTGCCTAAATTCCAAAAATGTGATTATTTTATATAATTCAACTTAATAACTGGGTTTTAAGCATTTCATCATATTTGTTGAGAAAAACTGTGCATTTGCATGTATGCATATGTTATTTGTTCCTTAATAAAGATCTTCTTAGGATTGATTCTGTGAGGATCGCCTTACTTCAATAAAATTTCTACAGTGGCTGGATAAGCTCACAACCTACAAGATACAATCACTTTTGTCCAAGATACAATCCTCATGATTTTATAAGAGATTAATACTTTATTTATGAGAACAGCAAATTATTAGATCAGACATAACTTTTAAGTCTCCCTGTAAAAAAACAACAGCAAACCGCCTAGGCTACAATCCTGGTTTTGGAGAGAAGCAATCTAAATGCAATTATAAAAATAATCAAGGTGAACATGATCAAGCTATTTCTTTTTAGCTTATATAAATCCTAAAATTGTCTTTTTATTTTTATTTCTTCAAAATATTGCAAATATCTAATTGGAAGTCTTTAACAATGGAAAGTATCTCTCATGTGACAAATTATTTCACAACAGTTATTTAAAGTACAGATAAATGCTGAAAAGGAGGATACTTTAATATGAAATGATTTTTGAAAATTATTTTTAAAATATGCCTTACTTGACTTAGGGGGATTGCCATCTTATAGGTGATATAATTATGACCTAAAAAGTAAGCCCTGCTTTGAAGAGCAGGTTTATGCTATCCACTCAAAATTTAAATGATTGTAGGATTTTTTGATTGATGGAACACATACCTAGATGTTAAAGATGAACATCTGAAATGTATAAGAGTCTGTTGCTGACATTTTGTTGCTTTGAATTTTCTTCTGAAAGGAGAAAATATAACATGTTGTGGGAAAGCCAAGTTTTAGAACAGAATGAGATGATTTGACATGATTTTCCTTTCAAAAATTTTCTATAATATTCATCTTTATAATTCTAGAAAATATTAAGTTCAAAAATTTATGCCTAATATTTAATCATTAATTTTAATTATTATTGAGGTATAAGTAATATACAATGAAATATACATATTTAGTATGTGCAGTTTAATATTTATGTATATGTATATAAGTATAGTTGTGAAATCATCAGCACAATCAAGATATCGAGCACTTTCCCTCCCCTTTCCCAACTCCCACTCATTCTTTCTTTTCCTCTGTAGTAAATGCTTATCACACATTGAGATGCATGCATGCCTCGGTTTTTATTCAGGGACTATGGACTAAACTACAAGAAACAGCATTAATATTTTTTAGAAACTTCTTAATGAATCTTTTTACAAAGAAACAAATTCTTAAAGAATAAATTTCTTTAGGATAATAGATTTTATATAAATATTCTTTGCAGAATTAATTCTTTACCTGTTTTTCAAAAGTATTTTTTACTCCTTTACACTCTAACCATGTTGAGAATGAGCTAAGATTATTCTTACATCGATTGTGAGATCTCAGCTCTCTTTTATTCTAGGGTATATTGTCTTTCTGCAAAGGTCATTTTCTCCATTAATGGAGATGAAGGGTATTGGGTTCCCTGGTACCTACATCACTTCAACAGTACCCAGGGGACATTCCTTATCTTTTTCAATGCCTCTCTGAAAATATAAAACATTAGGAATGACACAAGAGCTAAGTTATTTAAATCCCCCCCAAAATTATGCTTTTTGTAGGATTATTTTCGGAAATAACTGAAAAGAGGTAGCTTTCTTTTAAGAGAAAAAAATTAACCTATTGTTCAAATGTTAAAAATTTAAAAAGTAGCACTTATAGAAAATGTTTTTTCCAGGTAAAAATATCACTATAGGTATTTGTAGATAGTTGAAATATAAACAATTAATGCTAAGCACTATAAAGTATAATTAATTTTATTTAGTATTCACTTTCTTAGTAACTATATCTTCTTTTCTTTTTGACTTCTAATAAAGAAAGTGATGATGTAAAACATGAATTTCTCAGTCAAGAGCTTACCAGGTAGAGTGTGCTTAGCCAGGTGCAAAACTATCAAGGAAATTGTCAAGGTGGCTCAAGTAGAGTGAGTGAGAAAAGAAAAATAAAGTTGCAGACATAATAGGGACCAGGATCAAGAAGGACTTTGTAGGCTGCTGGAAGGATTTGACTTTTATTAGGATTTATATGAAGCAGGAAACCATTCATGGGAGGGACCTAAACATTTCATTTATTGAGAAGGTAGAAGTAGGTTTACAGATGGAGGCAGTAAAGGGCAGGTTAGATACTAAATGTTCTCCTTTCAAAATTTTAAGGTAAAGTTGTTTATTAAATATCTAAGTAGAGATGTCTGGAAAGCACTTGATATACAGATTTGGAACTTGGGAGACAAGTTGAGTGGTTGAGTTTAGTGATGTAGATGTGGGATTGACAGCACTTAGATGTTATGAAAAGCCATGGTCTTTGGTGGGATTTCTAGAGGTGTACCAGTCATGGTTCAAAGAAGCAGTATCTCTAGGAGATAAATTAGGATTTGTTCCAGGAACTTAACCATAAGCATCTGTGGAAGCTGATTCATAAATCCCTCTAAGTCTTCATACCTAATGCTGGAATTTGAAGTACACAGGGCAGATAGTCTGAAGAGAGAGATGAAAGTTAGGTGAAAGAAAGAATAAGCTGACATACAAGTATGAACAAGAAACCAGTGAAGACAGACTGAAACCAACCTCAATCCTGGTTGTCTCTGATTTTGGTAATGTAGGTGTCGTACAAAAATGGTAGCCCTTAGATTTGAAGTTACAGAAACACCTGGCCCAGGAGATGGAAAACCTGAAGGAGGTTACTGGAAGGCGGAACAATTGCAGGCCTGACAGCTGCTATCTAAACCAACACAAAAGCAACCATGTGTGTGTTGCAAAATCTGTTTTTTCCCTTCTACCCTCCAACCAAGAATCTCCCTTTGAGTAGGACTAACCTGAAACAATAAGAAAGGGAATTCTCAGAAAGCTATTTAGTTCAATTTGGTCAAGTTGACAAATTACAAATCCATCACAAGGGGTGACCATGGATGGAAAACAGATGAGGTCCTAGGTCCTAACTTTTGTGGCATTCAAAAATTTAGAGATTAGAAACATGAGGGCTTCTAGCAAGGTTCCTCAAATGTAGAGGGAATTACCACTCAAGGGGTTGAGGCAGGAGAATTTAAAGTTCAAGGTCTTCCTTGGCAACTTAGGGATACTTTGTCCAAAATAAAAAATAAATTTAAAAAGAGGGATAAGAGCGTAACTCAGTGCTGGAGTGCCCTGGGTTCTATCCCCACTACTACAAAAGAAAAAAGAAAAAACATGTACATGATATACCTTCTTCATCTCTTCTCTTCCCAATCATTACTGCCAGCAAAGAGGATGTGAGGGCTGGAGTTTGGTCTATGAGATGGCGGTCACCTGTTGAGGAGGGACGAACTATAAGATAGAAAGTGCTCACATCAGTAAAGATCATAACACAGTCACATAAGCCCTGGAATTAACCTGGTCTGTGTTTGCAAGAAGTCAGATTCATCATATTGAAATCACTGTTGTTCTGGGTTTTCTACCACCTGCATCTAAACAAAGTTCTAACTGATACAGTTGATTTGAGAGAGAATGAGAGGTGAACAAATGAAGAAAGAATACAGACAATATTTTGAAAGAATTTGATCAAAATTTTGAGTTCAGATGTGAGTCTTTAGGTGGAGGAGAAGGGAAGTTAGTGGAAGATTTATTATTAAGATGAGAAATGATGCATTTGTTTATGAAATTAAGGATTACACAACAGAGAAAAATTATTTGATCCCATAGAAAATAATTAATGTAAGGAACTGGGTACTGAATAATGGGAAAGGTGAAAAATTTCATAGAAAAATTTAACCAACTTGACTGCTTGTTCAGAACAGGGAAAATTCGCACTTGATTTATTTGTTTCTCATGTCACTGATAATACTGTTATAGTTTTTTTAAAAAAAATACGGGACATAGAATTCTGAGAATTTGAATAAATTAACATAAATTCTTATTAGATTGCCAGAAATGACTAGATGATATGGCTTGTTTTTAATGCTGTAAAGCTCACTTTGTTGAGAATAATCAATAGACTCTTTTGTTTTAAAACTTACATCACTTGGGAAATCTTAATTTGATTTTCACATTTATTTGTGAAATGCATTGTTGTTTCTTATATCTGCATAAAGCTTATCAAACTTAAAGAAACTGATGCATTAATTAGATTTTTGTTTAGCTATTAAAAATGTCACAGTACATTTTTATTGAAATTCCATTTTTATACCTTTTCTTACATTAATAAGTGATCCACCTTCAGATCATTAAGCAATGCAGTGAAATCTCCTGCAATTAATTTTAGTCATAGGTGTATGCACATGCACTAACATATCCCTGGAAACAAGTTAATTTCTTAGCCCACTTAGTAGTGAAACTTTAGGTTGAAAATATTCTTTCTGTTTAGATCTCTGGGGAAATATATTGTTTTTATCATTTGACAAGCAAATGGAATGAATTTAAGGTTTAGAGTAGTTGATATTTTCTGTTCATATTTTTGCAATATTTATTTCCTATTATAAACATGATTATATAAATAAAACATGTAAGACATCATTCTACCATACAATAGTAATATTAGAAATGCTTTAGGTATGAGACATGATTGTCATGAATCAGGCCTGGCTAAATATAGTTTTCCAAACTTATCAAATTTTCAACTGGGTTGTTAAATTTTAATCAACATATTTTCAGAAGACATATTTTTCTACTTATCACCTTCATTTCTGACACATTTATGGGTTTTTTTTCAAAATTAAAGAGCATTTGTTATGAAATATTTTCCTGAAAAGAAAATCTAACACTTAAGTCTTAAATGTTCTATTAAAAACATCCAAATCTTTTCACTCTTAACTGGCAAGACCTATTCTATCAACCATGGAAAGTAGCTCTGTTCAGAATATAAACTATCCCATTCTCACAGGATAAAGCATGTTCTTCATTTTGCAATAGGAAACAAATTGTAAGCAGTAATGTTTGCAATTATGTTTGACAACTGAAAAACATGTAGTACCAGTCTTGACCTCCACATGGTGCTAGCGTTATGTACTGGGACATAACTCAGGACTACCAGGCAATGCAAAATAATGTTCAACAGTGCCCATCAAAAATAACTTCAATAATAAAACAACAGATTCAAATAAAAAGACACTGTACCTGAAATCCTGCCTTATGTAAAATCTGGCTTATATACAATAAAATTTTGGCAAATCATTTGTGGAAATTATGGTAAAGTTAAATAAAAGGTGACACCAATATGAAGTTTAGATTTCTTGTTTCATCTTTGGATCTCACCAATGGATCCACAGACATGTCCCTTTCTTTTTTCATGTGTTGTTTTCTCTCTCTAATAGATGGTTATTTGGAATGGTGTTTAGGAAACAAAGTCATTGAGGGAAAAAGAAGCTTCATATGACTTCTACCAGTTTTTTCCTTTGGTCATTGTGTTTCCTTTGAACTCTAAAATTCACTTTCAAAGCCAAAATATGTTTTATTTTAAATATTCTGATTTTTCATCATATTCTTTACAACATTAAAGTTAGTTTGTTTCCATTTATTTTAATGTGAAACAGGTATATTCATTGAGTTGATGGCAGCTTTATGTGATTTGTGAGATTTTATATGCATTTGCCAATTATATGACAAGTGAAGATACTAAAACTTTACAAAATATTGGCCTTTTTGCTTAGTTTCTTGCCAAGTGACTAATGTGTAATTGCATTGGCTTTGTATAAACTTTCCTATTTTTCTTTTATAGTGGAACAAAATTGTTTTCTCCACTTTATACTTACATATTGACCATGTATCCTCTGTCAAGACAAAGTGAAAACTACAGAAGTGATCCAAAAGATTAATATTAATAATTAACATTAATTTTTGATCTCTAAATATCTTAAGCACACCTAAGGTACCTTACAAACAATTACTCTCAGTAAATATTTATGGAATAAATCATTCCATGCCAACTGGTTTGGGTCTGGAATTAGCAATAGAACATGAAGGAAATTATGGAGAAAATAAAAGGGGTCTAAAGACTGGAATAAAGAATAGAAAAACTAAAAAATAATTGCATTGAATTATCACTTATACCTTCCTTCCCTTTTTCCCTCCCTCTCTTCCTCTTAAAAATTAAACAATTCAGCAACTGACCTTTAAAAATTTAGACCACTTATTGCCAAGAAAAAAAAAATATGGGTGGTCTTAAAGACTAGTATAAAATTAGAGACAACAGTGGATAAATAAATTCTTGACTGAGTTTATGGCATTTATTATTTGTCTCATACTAAGTACATTTTTAAGTGGCTGGTTTATAAAATGTTGCCTTTAGTTCAGGTACATTAATGATAACATTGTTTGAACGTGTTGGAATCTTTTGGATAAAATAATATAAACATCAGTAACTATTTATAAGTGATTTATTACCCTTAAATCTTTTCTCAGAAACTTCTTTTATTTAACCATAACTAGAAAATGTGTCTCTCTGTATGTGTGTGAGTGAGCATGTGTATATATATGTGTGGGTGTGTGTGTGTGTATATGTATTCAGAAATAAGAATAACCATTTTTACCTGAAAATTTTTCTTTTTAAAATATTTATTTTCTTAATAATTTATTCTTCAATTATTTTTCCTGTTGTACTTAGTTAGCTCCAGTGTTTTACCTGATTACCAAGTCAAAAGGACATAGCAGCTTACAAGGCCAGTACTCTGCCATTAGACACAACCTGGAATATGAGACCTTATCTGGTGAGCTCAATCAGAGAAGACTAAACTGCCTTGAAAGGATTTTATTTTAAAATTATATATGGTTTATTATCAACATGTATGAGAGATAGATTCCTGCTAGTGTAGTATTTGGAAGAACCATTGAAGTTTTTCCTAAACAATATTCTCTGAAATACAAATGTAATGGTTAGAACCAGACACTGGAATCTGGGTTTAAATGGCAGTTGTGCCACTTGCTGGTATTTTACCTCAAGCAAGTTACCAAGCATCTGTGTCCTACATTGTCCTTATGTGTATATGGCAATAAAAATCATTCCTGCTGCACAGGGTTGATTTTAGAGCTTAATTGGATTATAGGTGAATATGCCTTGCATGGTGCCTAGTTGATTGAAAACAACAAATTAACAAAAATCATTATCTTTAGTCTGTTAAAGTGGAATTGGTTCACAGTATACTAGTAGATGTTGAGAGTACTAGTAACGTATTACAAACAATTCACCGTGGGTTCCACCAAAAACTCACAAATATATATATTTCAACACTCGTAGCAAGCAATAAGTTGTAGTATTTTATGAATGTTCCTGTTATATATATTTTTAAATTTAGAGATCTGTCTTTTTAAGGAATTCTTTATAACCAAAAAGAAGAAGTAGGAAATGTCTCAGGACCTAAGAATTAAATGATTTTCAGAATTAATGATATCCATAGTAATTTCATTTTACCACAAAAAGGCATGAGAAACATTGCTCTTTGATTAAAGCCCATTAAAGACCATACTGGGTCAAAGGTTTCTTCTGGTTTTCTTCATTGTTATCAAGAACCTAAAAGAAAATGAGAATAAATCTAGTATAAGTGAGAAATGAAGACTTTGAAATTTTTGCTCACATTTTGAGTCTCCTCCTGCCCCTTCTCCTTCTTCTTCTTTCAGAGTAACTGGTCTAAATGAAAATACAAAGCCAATGTATTGACTAGTCAATCATCTGGATGATGACCTCAGAAAAAAAAAATCAACCAAGGCTCTTTCAGGCAGGTAACAGATTTGGGTCCTGGATGGTACTAGTTGGTGGGATGCCATTCTCTAGAACGATAGGCAGGAGGATACAAATCAGGGGTAATTTAAGTATCAATTTGTTCTCACCTTCTTTAATCACTGAATGTGGTAAATAGTTAATACAGACACAAATTATGTGATATAAAGCATCAGAACTGAATGACAAGTAAAGGAAGCAGAAGTCTTGGTCTGTAAAATTCAACAGCAACAATGGTGGCAGCAGCTGCAACAGCAGGTCATATTGAAGGGACACTTGAGATGCTCCAGACTGGACATCCCTGGAATAGCAGGAGTAGAAGAGGGATTAGTGAAGCTGAAATTCCATGGCTACCATAGACAACATTTATCTCTAGTTCTAAAAATGTTCATCATCATTGCTATTATGATAGTTTGACTTTTTAATGGTCTTAATCATAATGTTCTTGAAGTAAAGTCCCATGCTATTCACTTACAAATGATGTTTATGAGAATATTTTTGTGTACAATGCTCAATTGGAAAAGCTAAGGGCATATATCCTGTTCCATTGTAAAAGCGACACTGGAAATCACTTAACCTCTTAGACCCCAAGTACCCACATTTTCACATGACCATATTGGTAAGTTCAGCTGAAATAAGTCATAGTGACAGGTAAAGGTATACAGTACCTGTGACTTGTTGATACAATGTGTTTGTCCAAAAGCATGATTTCAAAATCACATGAGGGAAAGTGTGTGCATTTAGCCAGGGAGGATTTGCTATGCTGTGGTAACTAATATATCAGGTAACTTAACATGGCATGTTTATTTCCTGCTCATATAAAATTCACTGGTGGTCTGGGTAATTTCATAGGGCAACTGCCCTCTATATGGTGATTTTAATAATTTAAGATGCTCAGTCTCCTGTTTCACCATTGCAATGTTAAGTTCCCCTCCATTGTTACAGAAAGGATTTGAGAAACAGAGTTTCTTAGGAGTACCTATTTCATTCCCTCAGCTCAGCTATCATACCCATTTCCACTGCTCATCTTTCTTTGACTAGAATTAGCTGAATGGCTTCGAGTACTGCCAATGGGACTGGGAAGTACAGTGTTCCATATGTCCAGAAAGGAAGGAAAGAGGGGATATATATTTTTGAGGATATTGGTGAGTACAGTCAAGGTATGCAAGGCAATTTTAAGTGGAATAGAGAGAAATATTCACAATTTTGTTTGTTTTTGCACGTATTTGAAAAATATTAGCAGGACATCTAGACTATGAGACAATGGTTTTATTTTATACAAATTTAAATTGAATTTTAATTACACTAGGCTATTATAATAAAAATGGTGAATATGATAAATGAATGTCTAATATTTGTGTAACACTGGCCTAAAGGAACCTCTGTAAAATAGTTTTGTATGTAAAAGTTCAGGGTGGGAGATAGTAATCTACTCTTTTATGTATTCAACAGGATTCAACAACAGATAGTCTAGGACCACAGGGAAGAATTGTTCCAGAGGCCAATCTCTCTTCTGCTGTTAAAATTGTGGAAATAGTGACAGAACCCACCCCCCCATGGGGCACCCTGGGACTCTTGGTGAGTACTCAATTTCCCCCCTTTCTCTCTCACTATCAGATTGAGATTTCTCTTCATAGAATGGTGTAAGAAGAGCAACAATGGAATATTTTGGAATGAGACATTCCACCTGACAGGCAATATCTTCATTAATGACATTTTCTCACTAGTTTTCCATGTTACTAGATATTGTTCAAGCCAGTAGCCTGGCTCTTCTCAAATCAAATATGATCACTAGATATTGTTGCTAATCCCAAAGATCTTCAGTCTACCCAAACTTTTCACCCACTGCTGATGGTAAGTTAAGTGTTGATTTGGGTGGGATAGAGGGTGCTGAGGATTGAACCCAGGGCCTCCTGTATCTTAGGCAAGAGCTCTACCACGGAGCTAAACCCCTGGCCCAGTAAGTCATCTTAAACATTTCCATCTTCAAAGGTATAAAATTTTCAATTTTCCAAATGTGTCTAGAAATCTCCCAAGTAGTGTGATTTTGATGTCCTGATTTGCTGCAATAGTCTAGGTTTTTATATAATTATTAGTAGAAGGGACTTTTACTTTCAAAACTATATTATTTAGATGATAAATTATATGGTGACCCTGTTTCTGAAGATTATTCTTGTTTCATTTTATGGTATGAATGACTACTTTGGTCCCAAAGACTCTTTCCTTTATTTCAAAGCTAGTGGTTAAAGTCACATGGGGATGGGGTTGGGGCTATAGCTCAGTTGGTAGAGTCCTTAAAGCACAAGTCCCAGGGTTCAAATCCCCAGCATCATGCAAAAAAAAAAAAAAAAAAAAAAAAAAGCTCACATGGGGGAGACCTGAGGCTATGAATAGTTCTGAATGCTCAGTGTTTTTTTTTTTTTTTAAGTAGGCATTTTTTTTTTTAATATCATCTGTATGTTTTGTGTGAGATAGAAAGAGAGAAGGACATGGAGAAGATTAAAGGGAATATGCAATTATGGTGATGACTCACGAATAAACCAAAACACATTTTGAGGAACCCAAAGATATTCATTGTTCTGGCGTGTACTTCAGAATTGCCTTAACCTAAACCAAAGGATGATATATGAAACTGAAGACAAACCTTGACATTCATAGCGTATATTCCCCCATTGGCATTTAATGGTGTGACTTTATGTCTTAATGAACTGGTTGTAATGTCTTATATTGCCTCAATTCCGTAACAGAGTTAGGACAAGCATTGTGCAATCTTAAGTATAATTTTATTGTATGGAGATGCTATTTCTAATAAAAGTTATAGGTACCATATTTACTTTCGACCGAGTCCTGCCATTAGGTAATGCATATAAAAACTGCTATTTACTCTTCAATTCTGGAAGAAAGTAAAGGAGGGTTTGGAAGATACAGTATATCACAATTAGGTCTGTGGCTCATCAGCTTGGCTTTTAAAACATGCAAGCGCCTTCAGAGACCACCCCAGGTTAAAAGTCTCTAAATACTTCATTTGCTTTAGTGTTAAATAAAGTTTAGAATTTGTTATCTTTTGTAGACTTTGGAAATCTAATTATTTATAATATCCAATGACATTTACATTTTGCTAAATATATTCTGCTTGTATAAGAACACATCATACTTAGAAAAATGGTACAGAATAACTGGCTGTACTTTTTGCTTATATATAATGCAAAATATTGAGTTTACTTGAGTTATCTTTTTACTATAATCACATGATTTTAAACACATAATTCTCAAATTATGTGTCTGTACTCATGACCATTTAAAATACAGAAACAGAAAAAGTTATCATTGTTGATTCCCTTTGTTTATCATTTAATTATTAACTATCAAATCAAATATCTATTCCAGTTCATTGGTATCTTGAAATAATGCCATTCATTTCCATGCCAACCACTCCAGAGTGTTTGGTTTAGTTTTTGAGATTGATTGAAAGTAGATTGTAAAGTTGACCCATTGTGTTAAGCTTATTTACACAAACACAGTGTCTTGAAAATAAACTGTGAAAGTGCACAGCAGTTGAATCCTAAGGTAGTTTCCATCCTGAATTTTCTAATAACTGCTTTACAAGGGAACCATTGGGTAGACAATCTCAACTTTACCAGGTACCTTACTGAAGAGATCATTACTTGAGAATTTATTTTTTTTCTTAAATTTGAAGTAATATTTATGTTTTGCTTTGGGGAAGAGAATGTACTTTTGACTTGAAGAATTTCCCTGAGCAAATAATTTGATTCTCACCTATGAAATAATTACAGATGATTTTCTCCTCCAGGCTCTTCAAACACTTTTTTTTTCCTCGAAGGAGTTAAAAATAACATTTCTAAGATGAAAGCAATACAGGAACCTTAATCATGAAAAAAGACTGTGGAAACAGTGAACAAATTGATTGGGGTACTGGATGGTTACAAATAGATTCTTTTAAGAATGAAGTTGTATTTATTCAAGGATTAATCTTGGTGAGTGAGCATTTAGGAGCCCTTCCTGAGGCCACATCCTTGCCTCAGATATTTCTAAATAATCAGAGTATTATATGTGGTTCCCTCCACCCCACCCCCCACTCCCGCTCTCCACCCCTCCCGCCCCCACCCAGCCAAACGCTGACTTGTCCGTAGACGCTGAGTAACGTGCGGCCAGATATAAATGGGAGGGAGATGGGCGCTGGGCACGTGGACCAGAAATACTTCCTAGAAACAGCAAGTAGCCGCTCAACCCTGCCTGAACTTTGCTGTAAACACAGCGCACTGACAGACGGCATCCCTGCTGGGTGGATCCCGCACCTCCTAGAGGGAATGGCACTTCTTGTTTTTAATTAGCAAGGGGAAACGTGAATTAAAACTATCTGTTTGGCAAGTCGGTGCAAGAGGCTGACTCCTGAGAGGCTTCGGGGAGTCGGAGGGGAGAGCTCCGCGGGGGAAGGTAGCGCGTGTGCTGGGTTTGTTTTCTCAATGAAACGCTTGCCGGTGACTGAGAAAAATACAGCTTCTTCCCGGGTCCGCGGCGTAGTTACCGCAGACAGCTCCAGGCAGGACATGGCTCTGAAGACGCGCTCCTCGGAATGCTTTCCTGCTCCGGGCTTTTAAACAACTGTCCTGAGGAAAGGAAGGTTTTACGTGTCCAAAGACAGCTTGACAAATGGCACTTTGGAACTGTGCTTTCTGATGACAACACGTTCGATTTCTGACAAAGCCTCTCGCACGCTGCCCCTGGAGGGAAGTCCTAAGTAAAACTCAAGCCCGCCTTAAAGTGAGGTTCCGGAGGGCTTGCACCCTGAGACCGCAGCATGGCATCCGCCGGACGCGCTATCACCTTGCTCCTGTGGGGTCACTTACTGGAGCTTTGGCCAGGAGGTCGCGCAGCCGATACCCCCTACCCCCGGTTACGCCTGTCACATAAAGGTAGGTTACCTTTTCAGATCCTTTTGTTAAAAAAATGTAAAAGTATATAGACATTTAACACAGGTTCATGGTCTGCCAAGACCTCTAGAGTGCACCTGAAACATTGTATTGCAAAAGTCACCTAAAAGTCTAAGTACCTGTAATCAATACGGTTCACTTACCTTATCTGAAAATAGTGCAAAATCACAGGCCAACTTAGAGATGTTATTTTTGTCTTGGAAATATTAAGTTCACTCACTAGTGGACAGAACAGAAAGATAAACAGGTTGCAACAGCCTCAAGAGACTGAATCCACCAAGTTAGCAGCAGGTATTTAAATACCAATGCATGCATAATGGGCAACAGGACTACTGGGGAAAGGTTTTAGAAATAGAAGTACTATTTGGTTTTTGTTGAGGATAAGAGAACTCCTGAAGAGAAAAATGATGTCCTACTCATGATAACAGAATCGTCACCACATACTTAAATGACTAACAACTAATATAAATTACCTTTCTCATTGACTTCATTATTAAAATATGTTTGTGTGGCAAAACAAAAAAATGGAGTTTACCTGCAATCATTGTAAATTAAATTATTAGTAAAGTATTAGTATTCACTAGAATCCATTCTTTCTTAGTGCAAATTCACCTTGCTTTACTGAAGCTCTATCAGTGTGTTTAAATATTTTATCCTGCAATTATGTCTTGTAAAGCAACATTATACTCATAAATAAATGATAAAAAGACAGGTTTTGCTTGGGGCTCAGTAAAAAGCCAGTCACAAATAGGTTTGGTGATTCCTCCTGTAAACAAACAAACAAAAAATGCAACCCAGGCTCTGAGAGAGTGACCTTTGCTGACTTAAAAGAAATTTGTAATCAATTACTAGGAAAGACATATGTATTATTACCAACCATTAAAGGAGATAACAGATACAATAATAAAGATTACATAAGAACCATTTATCACTTGTGTAAGCTTTTAAATTATTCCCAACAATGGAGAGAATAGAAGCCCTGTATTTTCCAAATAAAGGTAAAACATTTACCAGAAGGTGGAACAAAAAGGGAGGCCTCAAATTTATATAATGTGAATGGTCTTATGGTCTTTTTGTCTTTTTTATTGGGCAATGGTTAGAGTGATGGTGATTATAGAATTTTCTCATTATAAGAATGGTTAAAACTATGGGTATTTTCTTATTTTAAATATATTCCTGTAACATTATCTAGTAGATAACATAAATTTAAGAAACACAGTGACACTAAATTTTAAAGTATTTAAAATGTAATATCCAGCATTAACACAAAACCTTTTGATTTTGAAAGATGTAGCATGATATTTATTTCTAAGAAGTGTGATCAACTATATCAAGACCTGAAAATTTGATGTGATGGGATATGGACAAATGAGGATGACAAAAAATAAGGCTAAAAGATTGATTGCTTTTCTTATGTAAACAAGTGGACAAGCTGCCAGTTTTGTCCAGCAACTATTCTGTTGTGCCTACTATTAATCTTTATACCTTATTACAAAGGTAGTTTTGGTACCTTAATATCAATATATTTTCCAAGGTGCCTCATTTGGTATTTCATAGGAGAGCTTATAATTTGGTCATAGCATATGAAAACTCTCTGATAAAAATAAATGCTATGCATTATATTGTTACCAAACTCTTCTTTATGATGTCTCTCTTAATCACAGAAATAAATGTAATTGATTTTATGAGTTATATCATATGGTGTGGGAGTAGAACTGCTAGTATCTATGTGTGTAGTACACTGAAAACTCCCGTGAGATTTCCCTTTGGTTTTCCTTAACCTTAAGCTTTCATAGAACCCACTGAAAAATGTGCAATATTGTACTTTTATAAAAGACAGTATAGAATTACCTACAAACAGAATGTTCTTACTTGTCCAATTTAGTTAGCACCTACCACTACAATGCAACCTGAAGCAGCAAATGCCTGCAGAACCACAGGTGCCTTAGAGAAAAGATAAACGCATGCAGAGTATCAGAGCAGGAAAACTCCGTCTAATACAATAAACAGCTCATTACTCTCTGCACTCTGGATTCAGTAGACATTTCAGAGGTATAAAAAACTAGGAATAGTCTATTTCAAATTAATCTTGTGCTATCTTGAATGATGTTAGTAACAGTGAATTTCTAGTAGTGAGAAAATTTAGATGATTGGAATTATAAATGAGTGCATAGTCTTTCAAGTAAAATGCACTGGGTATATGTGACACAGCACCTCTCTGGTGCTGTCTGATCCCAGCAGGGTAATCCAGAAGTCTCCCTAGAGGTGGTCTATTGGACTAACCCAATAGTTCTTTTCACAGCTGTGATTTGGCCATATGGGAACAAGGCAATTACTTTTCTTCTCTCTTCCACTTTCAAGATGGCATTTGAGAACAAAAATGTCTCTTCCTGAGAAGGAGAAAGTTTAAGTGTCTTACATAAAACTTGGGTAAATTTATATAATATGTGTTCAGAAAAATGTACAGAGCATTCCCCTTGTCCTTTCTCCTCCCTTCTCCTTTGCTTCTGTAAATGACATGTTCTTAAACAGAGCTTGAGAGTCGGGCCGGTAAGAGTATAGAGGCGAAAAGGCAGAAATGGAAGAAGATAAAGTCAAAAGTTAGTATGAGATATGCAGCATCTTAAAAGATTTCCCACTGCATTCCTCCTGCAATGGGATCACATTAAATTCCTCCCTCTTCTTGCTGGATAACCCAACCCACCTTGATATTAAGAAAATATGCTAATGGATGAAAAGACAAGATAATTACTCTTGTTTGGGTAATACATTTATCTATTAATGTATTGTATAAGTACAAAATAAATTGAGTTAACCAATTAAAATATAGCTGTGATTAAAATGGCAAGATGCTGTCCTGCTCTGATGTGAATTGTAGTCAAGATTTGACTTGAGAATGACTGCACCAGGCAAATTTTCAAAAGTTCATGAATAATTATGCACTATAGGTAACTTTATCCAAGCTAAAGAGGGTAATACCAGTGTCATTAATACCAACTTGTAGTATTCTGATTCCAAAGTTTTCTTGAAAAATAGCTATGATCCTCATGCTAGATCAAGAAAAGAGTGAAAGGAGAAGAGTCCTAGTTGAATTCAGACACTTCCCTTCATTGATATCTGTTCTCTCCTTATCTTTCACCATCCTGCATTAATGAAGTTTACAGGGAAGATAAAAATAACCTTCTTGATAATGGAGTTCAAAGAAGGAAAAATAAATGAGCAAAGACCTGTGTCAAAGAAGAAATCCCAGCACATGTGGAAAGCCCCAATCAAGGGAGAATTCAATCAAGGAAATTCAATCATGGGGATTTGGCAGCTGGGGTAGGTGTTCAGAGTTTCCATAAGGAAGGATGCAGTTGCAGACACCAAAAAGGACTCCTTAAGAGGAGAATGTTCTCCTGGGATGTTTGGTAAAGAGACAGTTGAAAAAAGGCATGGTTGTAGCAGAAGAGCATTCCTTAAATATGATGACATTATAAATTAAAATTTAAGTATTGAATCCCAATACACATAAAATGTTCGATAGAATGTTAGTGTATCTGTTTCTGGGTTCTATAATTATTTGAATACAGACTTGTTCTGAGAGCTCAGGATTAGAAATCAGAGTTCTCTACTCTAGTTTTAGTTCTCTTTATAATAATGATAGTTGCCTGTGCCTCAGTTTCCTCAATTGAAAAATAGAGGTAGAATGAAACTTTCCCAGTATATTTCACTGAGCTTTTGAGAGGATCAAGTGAAACAACAATGTTTATCAATGGACTTTATAGCCTAAAATTTATTTATATTATTAATGTTTCTTGAAAACAAATGTAAATTGAGAATGTTGGAAAGAAACTTATCCTAAGGAGAGTAGTCCTTGGAAATGACTTGAGTTTAGATTTCACTAAATGTTCAAAAGATGCTAATATAGAAAAGAGAAGTTGATCTTAAATAGCATAAGAATACATGGGTTTTCCTGATAGATTACAATCACTCTGAATCCCGTCTTTCATACCTTTTGTTTTATTTATAGTAACTTAGAAGATCATTACATTATCTATATATTTTATAGTAATCACTGGCCATAAGCTTTGCCATTAAAGTACAGTTTTGTCCCCAGAGTAGAGAAAGATAGTCAGGGAGAGAAGGGTAGAATTGGGATTGAAATGGAGAAAACTATGTTACATGCCTTTGTGAATATGTCAAAATGAACCTAGTCTATATAACTCTAATAATGCTCTAAAATTGTATACATAGACACTTTTGTTACACAAAGTCATTCTATATTACACATTATTAGAATTCTCTCATTTACAAGAAAATAATTAACATATGATTCTAAAAGAGAACAATGATAAATAAAAGTTTTAAATGACCATCCTGGAGATTGTGGTATTTATTTTCTATCCAGAACAAATAAAAAATGATTCATTGACTGAGTCAGTTTTTCTTGAATCAGCTCATAGTTTTGGTTCCTCAATCAATAACTAAGTGTTATCAATAGTGATGTTGGTCCACACATTCCTGGGCATTAATAAATAAATAAAAACTGGTCATAAGGCATGATTCATAAATACAAGCATTAAACAGGGCCCAGGTGTAAACATTAACCTACATAACCAAAACTCCACCAGGGAGTGACAGTTGACAGTTAAGTGGTGGAAGTATTAAGAAACAAACAGTTTATATTAAAGAAAAATACTAGTAAGATGTAAAGAATTGCAATATATTTTGTTGCATTTGGTGTACACAAAATGTGCTTTCTGTAGAAAAGGTCTATGCAAGGATGTTATTCTTAATATTTTTATACTTGCTACAAATATTGCCCATGCATCACATCTATGCATTTAGGTCTACAAAAGTCCCTGAATGGTTCTATAAATTATTCAGTTCTTATCTGTATGTTGCATATTATGGAAGGAAAACAGTTATCCTTTGGTACAGAGATAGAATGAGGGGAGATCAAAGCTAGGAAAAGCAGTAAACTGAATTTATAAATGAACTGTACAAATTTAGATTGAAGCATAATTTATGTGTACAACTATTTTTAAACAATTTTGTGAGGATAGTGTTCTATATATGAAATATAACTGATACCTGTTCTTAATCTGATTAATAAATATATGCAGTAGTTATATTGTTATAATGAAACATTCTTTCAAAAATATGTTATTTTACTTTCCATGTCAGATTTGTCATTCTTCCTAAGAGTAGGAGAGGGCCTTTTTTTTTCCTTCTGTGGGGAGATCACATCACAGCTCTATGGCCTCAGTTTTGTCATCACGCACTGAAACACCAAACCATGAAATTCGTTGTTATGGATGGAAATTGTTAACAATCTATTGAGTCAGTTTTATTTCTTCAATTGTATCTACAGGAGTCAACACAGGGATTTCTTGGTAGGAGAGTATGCAAAGATTTATTCCTTTATCTTTAGCTCTTCTGTGGTTTAGTAGAGGAATTTAGTCCACAGGAATCCAGAAATGGCACTTTGCATGCATGCATGCCCCTTAATGCGTAGCAACCGCAGTGTTAAAGTGATCTTGTAAGTTCAGTCTCAGAGTTAAAAACGGAACAAAACTGAAATTATACTACTTATTTTCCAAAGGGTGCACACTGGATATTTAGATTATTTTCTTAGTTTCAATAGACAGGGCCACAATGTTGTTAGCAGTTTTTAGCATGACATCTGACATGACATCCTTTATACAAAGGATGATCGTTGGTTATTTTTATAATAATTTTTCACAGTATAGTTTTAAATAACATTTGAAGCAGAAGAGGAACTATTGATATCATTACTTATTCCTTAGACTAATGCAAGCATTATTCTCTATAGTTATCATAAGGCTGACAGTGACAAGACTGGGCATTTTATAGGCAGGATATTCTCGACTTGGAGTGGAAAAGATATGTCAATACCACATTTAAACCAAGTGTTACAGAAAATCTCTGATATTGTGAGAATATTTTCTGTCTAAGAATGCAATGATTTCAAAAATAGACATCTCTGGAATTGATAACTTGCCTTCATAAGGCCCTGTTGTGGCCAAGGCACAGGATTACTCAAGAAATTTTCAGCCAGAGTTTGAATGCTTGGTTCATATTTCCACCTTTTACTAGAACCCCTTTTTTCCTAGTAATCTTACCTCCACAGAGAGATGGAAAAAAGAAAAAGAAAAATCTATTGACTTGCCTAATTTCAGACACTTAGACATTATTTCCACTTTTCTTCCTTGTAACTAAATTCTCAGGCATTACTGCTCTTAGCTCAAGGACTTGGCTCATAGACTTCGAACAATAAACATAGAAAGTAGTTTAACTCAGTTATTACCAGACCCTCTCATATCCTAATTTTGGTGACCTGAAAGCCTTAGACTTTGGAGAGGGATACCCACTTTGAATCTGGATTGTGGATATATGGTTTGAGTAAGTTACTTATGTTTTCTGAGTATGAATTTCTTCATCTCTAAAACACTGTAACATATAATTTGCAGAACTTTGAAAACATTACAAGAGATAGTGGGAATTATTATGGCAGAATACTTAACTCTTAGGAAGCTTTTCATAAATCAATCAGAGGAGATTCAGAGAAATAATTGGTCTATGCTGGTTTTCTCTTTTACTCTAAGCAATAATCATGAACTAATTATTAGCTTACAATTTAAAAAGAGGGATGATCTTAATTGCCATAGATTTTTACTTGAAAGATTTTTTTTCATGAAAGCCAACTACTTTTTGGAGTACGTAACTAGAAGAGCTAGAGTCATGGGGATCTCTCACATTTGTTGTTTACTGTAGAATTATTTTGTTAATAATTTAAGGAAAATTGGAACTTTATCTGCTGGAATCTTGGAGAAAACAGACCAAATCTGCAAAATAAACCATTACCAACAAAGGTAATTGTGGACCCAACATTGTGAAGCACAATAGAACTAATACTACAAAGACCAGACCACACTAAACAGAGGTAAACTAAACAGTGTCCTATAAGCAGCTATCAGCTCAGCATGTGTTGTTTGCTTTGAAAGTGAAAGAAAGTCCTCTGTTCTGCCCTTCCCAGGACAAAAATATCTGGGACAGGGCCTGGTTTCTGACACTTAGTAGGTATTCACTAAATGCCCATTGAGTGAGTACATGAATAAGTCAGAGTGATTTAGAGCTGTGCTTCTCAAAGGACAGTCTGATGGGGGTTGGGGTAAGATGAGTACCAAGGGAAATGAAGAACCCTGAGCAGCTATTTATGGCTCCTTTAGTAAAACATGCATTAGGAGAAGGGCTGGGCCTTTCCCTGGCTGTTCACCTTCTTTCCCCTTAGTGCTCCAGTTAGTGAGACAGCAGGGCCCTCAGAAGTCTTCTGGACTCTCATCTGTACTCAGTCTTCTCCCTCTTTGAAGTCTACTTTCCATGCACTTGTCATTCTTGGGTTATCACCCCCCTCCTCCTTGCTTTCTCTTCTCACTTCATTCTTTGACTACCTCTTCGTGTGGTTGGCACCACCTCTCCTGTTCTTTCCTCCTCCCCTACTTTTTTTTTTTTTTTTTCCCAGAGAGATGCTTTTTATTTCTTCCCCACTGTAAGCCGAAAGTGGAAAGTAGACATTTGCAGTGGATTATATATATTCATTGGGCCTCAGTTTGCTTTCAATATTTGTTACATTTCTGTTGTCTAATTTGATGACTCGAAGATATGTTTAAATTTAAAAAAGGTTCTACTCATTTGGCATTCAAAATTTGTTCATATCTGTGACTTAGGAGGTAATGAAATATTAAATGGAGAGCTTAATAACCACCTGACATCATGTCCTCTCTTCAGCCCAGTTTTTCTGGTAGGAAGCTGATGCTCACAGGCATCATGGGATTGTGGTAATGGGGAGAAGAAAGGGTAGGGTGCTGAAAAAGAAGAGAGTCAAACCTGCCAGCCAAAGTATTCTGTAACTAAACATTATTTACTTGTCAATTGGAATATTATTGATGTAAACTTATCTATTTCTATGCATTTATTGTTTGTTTTCTTTCTGTTTTGAGCTTTGACTTAGGAAAACCCAAATGAAAATGAGCTTTTATTTACAGGATAGAGCAGGGAGAACAGCATCCCTAGGTAAGTCTCAGTGGTGATTCCACATAACCAAACTCCAGAAACAGAAGAGAACAGCAGCAAAGAAATAGGAATAAAAGAGGAAGGAAATAGGGGTCAGCTGGGGACACTGACTCCTTTGCTCCCAACAGTTTCCTCCTAGGAAGTGATGGGAATGGAGGAAGGCTTTAAATTCTGAATTCAAGATACACTGTGGGTGTAAGACCAATCAGAAATGTGCTCATGGCATTACATAGAGCTATTGACTGCTCCTGATTGCTCTTTTCCTGAGTCAAAAAGTTTATTATGGACCATGTGATGTCTCAGGTTCTTTCCAATTCTAGAAATGTAAGACTCCTTTCTTCTTCTTACAGACCTCCCTGTATGTCTGGTTTTTCCAAAATACTTTTGAAAATTTTATTAGGAAACAGCATGTTGTAGTGGAAATAGTAGGGACTCACAATCTCAAAATCCTGGGTTTGGATCTGTAGCATATCTTATTTGATGCTGTGTATTCTTGCTAAATCACTGAATGGCTGAGTCTTTCTTTTTTTATGATTATAGAGAAACTAAAGGACACTATCCCATGTGATTATTGCAGAAAAAATTCAAATGTATCACAACATAAATGTATGAGATTGTCTTATTATATTTTATAATATTCATTGATTTTTATAATTGTCTTTAAATACTTTTTAAGTTCCTTGTGGTCTAGGAGTAGTTTTTTATAAGAATCTTGTGGACAGAATAAAAACCTCAATCACCTCATTTATAAAACCGGTAGTTAAGGATGAGTGTTTGTTATTTACTGAATTTTAAACAAAAAAAAAAAAATTACTTTTTAGTTTGTTTCTACATTTTGGTCAGAAGGGTGAAATTATGAAGGTGAATTTTATTTTTATTAGAGATAGAACTACTGCTAAATACTTGACTTGAAGGAAGATTTTGTTGAATTTCCTTGCAGAGGTGATGATGTTACTGTGATTTTCTTCTGTTCCCCCCCAAGCTATGGCAGACAGCAGATAGAAACTGGTGTTAAACCAGTACTACACAAAGTGTGGCCCATGGACTGGAAGCATCTATACCCTCTGGAAGGTCTATCTATGAAGTCAGTAATACTGGACCTCAGGAATTTCCATTTTACAAACTCTCTAAGGGATTGTTAGTGAACACTCAAGTGTGAGAAGCAGGACCAAGTAGGAGAGAGGATGCCTTACGTTTTCCATTCCCCCCACCCTGAGGTCCATCACCTAGGTAAGGGTGTCATCTACACATCCAAATGATAGCTTTGATCTTGATAAATACACTTACGTTCATAGATGTCTAACTGTAAGGACATTCTCTACTTATTTTTAAAAATTAAATATGATGTGTATGCCATTATGGATCAAAATTTAGCTTGTATCTTAAGCATGTTTTTAATGATTATGATGATGTAAACTGTGGTGCATCATGCTTTATTGAGTTCAGATAAGAAAACATCTAATAGTAGTCAATTGTGTATAAGCATTTTGTAAGATTCAAAAACTCATCTCTTAGAGGGAAGTTTTCCTGGACTAATGACATTAGGATGCCATTCGCTGCTCCATGTCTTTACTATACATTTTGACCCTTTCCATTAGGAATTTAGGAGCCTCTATGTCTTTCTAGGAAAGATATGTTCATTCAGTCATTCTCTGGTCTCAGGAATATTTGGTGAGCTTTATCAATGCTATAGATACTGAGTATCTGGGTAGGATTTTAAGAATAAAAACACAGTTTTGTAAATGTAATATTACATCCTTAATGGGATCCTGGTATAATAAAGGGTTATTAGGTAAAAACTAAGAAAATCTTAATGAAG
This sequence comes from Sciurus carolinensis, assembly GCF_902686445.1. NCBI lineage: Eukaryota > Metazoa > Chordata > Mammalia > Rodentia > Sciuridae > Sciurus > Sciurus carolinensis. The sequence goes on from NC_062220.1 coordinate 57,773,579, forward strand.
TATGGATTTTAGTTAATAATAATGTATCCATATTGGTGCATTAACTGTGATAAAATTTCCACATAGTGAACTGTTGATAATAATGGAAACTGAATATGGAATTCTCTGACTTAACTTTATAATCTTTCATTGAATCTAAAACAGTTCTAAAATAAGGAGTTACAAACACACACACACACACACACAGCAGCCTTATCCCAACGCTATTCCCTAGAAGCTTGAGATCTAGTTTTCTTTCTTTCTTTCTTTCTTTCTTTCTTTCTTTCTTTCTTTCTTTCTTTCTTCTTTCTTCTCTCTTTTTTAATATACTACATGTTAAGACAGGGTCTATGGAACTTTGGAGTTGAGACTGAAAGCAGAAACTGAACTCAGTCTTGAGTAGTGGAAGGGTGGGCCAAAAGCTATGAGCCAATGATTTGCTTTTTTGGCCCATTTTGAACCATTCCTGCCATGTTCCCATAGTCTTCACTAGATGCAGTCCTGTGTCCTCCAGAAACACATTCCCCCTAGGCACCTAAGGAACTCAATTCCTTTTGGTTCATAGTTCTACTATACCCACTAATATGATACATGTTCTTTGTTCATGCTAAATTAAATTTCTTCCAAAGTTTCTATATGGACTTGAGATTCTCATTTTCTTTGTATGAGTAATGTGATTACTGCAAATTCACAAGTAGATTTTGAATTTAAAAAAATTTTAAGACAGTATTGTTTATTTTAGTTATTGTCAGTTTTACTTATATTGTTTGTTTTATTATATTGTTTGCTTTGAAAACAGTATCATATTGTTTATTATAGTGTTTGCTTTTGATCACTGATCAAAAGACCTGAGAAGAACAACTTAGAGGAGGAAAAGTTAATTTTGGTTCACAGTTTCAGAGATTCAGTTTATGGTCAGTTGACTCCATAGGTCTGGGTCCAAGTGAGCAGAATATCATGGTAGAAGAAAGCTGCTAGGATCAGTGCTACCCCCAGTGACCTACTTCCTCTAGCCTATAGTTACTACCCAGCTGGTCCTTCCAGATTATTAATCCATTGAATGGATTAGTTCACTGAGAGGGTACCACTCTCATAATCTAATCATTTGCATCTCAACAGTCATGTATTGTCTCACTTATCAGATTTCTTGGGGCATGTCACATCCTACTTTGGATTCTTAGAATCTACTGAACTTTAGGTACCCAACAAATGTATTTATCTAGTGTATTTAATGTCTAGAATTTAATTGTTAAGTATAATAGCATCAGTTTTGCCAATTTTAATTTGTTTTTTTTCCTGAATGCATATACATTACTAACAGAGATGGCAAAAAAAATGAAATGATGGGGTTAGGGAACATTCAGAAGGTCAGTGGGTAAAACAGAATACTTCTGCTCCTTCTCCAAAATGTGAGGTCTTCTATTGGAAAGTTTTGAAGAGAAATCCAGAACTGCTTAAAATGATTCAGAAAATATTTGCATATTACTGAAAGACACAGTGTGAGGTTTTGGCAGAGGGTGGTTTGAATTCACTTGACCATACACATGATTGTGTCACATATCACTTATCTTTTCTTCTCATTTGCTCTAGTCATGATCTCCTAATGTCCAATGTAACCTCACATTCATTCCCCTGGTGATAAAATGAAGAAACAAAGAACTAATACATGATTATTGTAATAAGCAAAAAGCAAAGAAAGAATTGTGAGAGTAATAACTTACTCACCACCTTCATTTTTGAAGAATGCCTAAATGACCAAAAGCAAGAGGATTTTGTTTTGATGAAAAAACAATAATTGTAAGTTTTATAGCGAAACTTAGCTTACATAAGATATTTTAACTTAAGAAAGAAATAATTAAAATTATCTTACTAAAATTTATTATATCTAAGAAATGAAAAATGTTTGTCATACTTGTACTTAATTTATCAGAATCAGTTTCCAACATATATATATTTGCTTGTTCAATAGGTTTGTTATCTTTATCTGAAAAAACTTCATGGAAAAACTGGTTTAGCTCTCAGCAGCCCATTCCTGAGTTCTGAGGAAGCTTGCCTTTTTTTGAGTTACCCAGTCTTTCTTCTGGGCAAGGGACATTTTAGGATAGTTCCACCTCTTCTTTTTAACATCTCTCTTGGGCTTCTTCTCATAGACTGAATACTGAATTCTCTCATAGAGCAAAATGAGTTTTCTTCTACATCTCCTCGATGTCAGGGGTAACATTGTTCTTTATATTCTGAGAGAATTGCTTCTTGTAAGCATCTTCATTTTCTTCCATTAGATAGTGCATATAATCTGCAACATTCTGACCCATGATGTGCTTCTGATGTACTTCTGCATTGAACTCCTGGCTTTCAGAATCAGAACCGGGGAATTGTTTGGTACTATGAGATATGATAGACAAGACTCCATCCACAGCTCCTTTCAAGGTCCCCAAAACTTTATTGCCTGTTGTAGTTCTAGCAAGGCCTGCTTCCAAATGACAGGTGAAGGTACCAGGTAGACCATCAGTGCTTTCCCCATTGTATTCATCTCCAGTCACTTCACTTGACCTTCACAGATCTTGTTCACACCAAACCTATTGAGAAGACTGCGGACCAGCAGCAGGCCAGTGTAATATGCTGCAGCATAATTTCTTAGGCCAACTTTCACACCATATTTTGGTAGTTCATGGCATATGCTGTGTAGACTATCATATCCTCTTCTATACAGGCATAAACAATCTGGCAAATGATATCTCTGTTAGTTACACGAACTATCATCCTGTATTAGGGTGAGTTGTACTTATTTTTGTACTGGATCACGAAGTGTTTCTGAGCTTCTTCTAAATTTCATTGGTATCTCTTAAAGTAGACCTTGTTCTTGACAACTTTAACAAACCCCATCCTGTGGAACAGAGACCCAGGTTCACAGCTCCATTCAGAACTGCAGACCCAGCAGCTCTACAGGGGAGAAAAACCAATTTCTGTATGTTCTGATACCTGTTTTTTTTTTTTTTTTTTCTTTTTGACACTGAACTAATTAACTACAATACACTTGCATAAAAATGTAAACCAATGTATATAAACAGAAATGTAAATAATGTCAATTCAGAAGAAGAAACATTTTTCCTTGGTACTTATAAGGAGTAAATAAAAATGGAAATGGGAAACACTTGATTATATTTAGAAATTAAAGTGAAGCTATCAAAATAATTTATATATAGAGAGAGATAACAATCATTTCTATTATTCTGAACAAAGCAAAAAAAAAAGCTTTTTTTAAAGAAAATATTTGGGAAAATAATGGAAAGTAAAAATGATTCCTATTGAAAATAGCTTTCTTCCTGATGAAAGTGACATAACTACTTTTCCTTATCTCAAGAAAAATTACAAAACCAAGCAACAACAAACAAAGAAACAAACAAACAAAAAAACCAAAGGAAGGAAAAAGAAGCTTCAGGTCTTATAACAATACATGTGTTATACATATATCTGTTTGGATAAATGGTAACTGGCAAATACTTTATAATTGCTTAGAATGAGTCTGAGAATACTGAGCTTGCCATAAGTTAGGGTCTACACTAACTCAAGTTAATCGTATGATATAGTCTTAAAATAGCCACATCACTCACTTTTAAAATATAAATTTAAAAAAAAATTTTTAAATGCAAATCTTGTAATTTTATCTGTGAATGTACTGAGTTACCCATAACATTGCACATTTTCACTAATATGGGAAAGCAAAATAGTTCTTTTTTATTTTGTTCAAAAAGAAGAAAGGGGAAGGAGAAGTTAGAATATGGATTAGTAGAATGGATTCCACAAGTCACCCAAAGTATCAATTTTATTATAAATTGTTACTCATGAGAATTCAGTGTTTAAATTTCTATAACACATTAATATTCTTTGATCTCCTCATAATTCCCCAAAGCAAAATTCCCTCTAAATAATAATTAAGTAACCATAGGAAGAAGAAAATAGTATAGTTAGGTCAATTATGCTTCCAATTAAAAGAATCAAATTGCATATTCGTCATTCTATTTCTCAAAAGTAAGACAAAAGCTATGTACTGGGCACTGCTTTTGACAGATTTTTTTGCCAAATGTTTTATACTTGCTCCAAAATGTGTATGCCCAAACTGAAGTCTGATGTATTTTAGGATTATAGAAGAATTTCATATCTGGAGGAAAAAGAAAGTTCTCTAAGCCTTAAAAATCAATAGAAATGGAAAAAATAAAGATGAAATACAGAGTTGACAATCAATATAAATAAGAAGGTCTACACACTGTTAAATCAGTAAACACTAAGAAATATGTTAGGTGCTATAAACATAGTGTTGGTCTCAGAGGATGTAAAGTAAATACAATGCTAGGATTTTATTATATGAAATTATGTTTTGCAGTACATGACTTTTAGACATCTGCATTTCTATATTAGCATAGAAATAATAACTGCATTATGTTTTTCTAGGTTAAAAATGTCATTTATTCTTTTAGTGCCTGATTTATATCCAGTGAATAGTTAGAACAGACCTTGGAATTGCTTCATTTTTGAATGTCTGGAATAGTGTCATTATGAAAAAAAAATTTGAACACAAAATTACTATTGGTTAAGTTTTGCTGTGGGTGGGGAAACCTGGCCGGCAAAGACACTTCTGAGTAGCACCTTCCTTGCAAATGGTTTGTGTAATACTGCAATTTGTTGCTAACAGCACTGCTATACTTCACTTTTGAGGCTCCCCTATCCAGGCTCCAATGTTCCATTCACACTGCTAACCACTGAAATTTCCCTTTGTTTCACTGACTATTTTTTCCTCTTAACAAATAGGCCCAGCTGCTACTCCAGCCGGTTGCCCACACTCCCCCATGCTGCTCTTGCTGAGGATGGCAGCCAGAGTAAAGAATAACAGCTGGGATTGGCTTACTTTGGCATCTAAATAATTTTGGGGTGGGTCCATTCCTAACTTTATTATTTCATTTAATTTTATAATCTTTCTTTCTGCTGAACTTTTAAAAAACAGATGAATGATGTTTTCTAGAATGTTTCCCTCATCTGGCTATGACTTAAATCTGACTGCTCAGGACAGGGACTTTGGTTCCTTTTGCCCCTTGTTATTTTCCCCCTCAATTTTAAGCATCATTTGGGAAAAGGTGTGGTGGAACTACATCTATTAGGTTATCTTGAATGTTACGTAAACTTTCTCTGACAAAAGATATGGATGATAAATAGCACCTATCTCACTGGTTGTGATAGAATTAAATGAAAAACATTTTAGTGTTTTTAGAATAGTGTCTGGCATTTAGTAATTGCTAAGTAGATGTTTGATGGGAAGAAAATCAGAATGGGAAGAGGAAAAAAAGGATGAGAAGTAGGGGGAGATAGAAGGAGAGAAAGGCAGGGAAAGAAGGAAGGAGAGAGGAATAATTGCTGAATGGAAAAGCTAATAATTGCACTTAGGCCATTAAGTGCAATTAGCATTTTATGTATGTACTCCAAACAAAAATAAAATCACTAATTAGAAAAAGTCCCCAGTTTAGGAAAATGTATGTAATCTTACCCAAACTAAAGAGTTTCTTTGAATGTAGGAATTTTAGCGATTACTGTATATTCTGGAGTAATCATGTCCATGCCATTCAAATAGGTGGTCGTGCACATTTATCATTTTGAAGTGGTGAATTTTCATAGAAAGGGAAATTGCTACCTGAGAGGGAAGTCTGTCCCATTTTTAAAAATATTCTCATGAAAGGTAAGTATTTACCTATATAATCCCAAATCTGATTTGCTGCATCTTCCACCATTTAGTCTTAATTCTTTTCTTGAATACCATCAGGATGTGAGTCATGAGTGGTTTCCAAGTATTTCAGGGTGGCTACATGCCCTTTTGTTACAAGGGAATTCCATGGTTATCTTGACTGTCCTGTCTGTGTTCTGGTCATGTTGTGTTTGTTGGTATCCCTCTTAAAACAGAGCATCACATTTCATACCCCAGGGAGGCAGCCTTGTCATAGAACAGTGGTACTGTTAACTGGTGACTTTTATTTATTAAAGCCACCTGAGTTGACAGCAGCTTATTTGGCAAATATGCCGTTCCCTTCATTTATGTTGAGATTGCTGTCAGTTCCTCTAAGGGCTTTCATGTAGACTTTGTTAAGCCAACTCTTTCCTTTATTTCATGTGTGTGGTTTATTTGTTTAAGTTAAGAAAACCCTCTTTTACTCTTTCCAGTCCACAGTGTGAACCCTAAGCATAGTAACAGCACGTGGTGCCCTGGAAAAGGCACAAGTTCTGGATAAGGACACTCCTGGATTCAGGGACTAGTTCTGCTGATGTGTGTCCTTGTTTAATTTGTTCAGATTCATTTTCACATTTATTGATTTTAGGAAACCTAGTCAGAAATGATAAAATTTGAATTAGTTATAGTAATACTGTTAAAGTATTTTCAAAACTTAAGATACAAATTATGGAATCTAAAATGTCAGTATGTGGAAGAAACTTAAAACATTTTTCATTAGAATATATAAAATATATGTTTTGACTTTTATGGAAAATGTACAAAACTCAATGTCATTTGCTAGTTTTCTCTATAAATTTTGTAAAATTATTTATATAATTATAGTTAATGAAAGTTTAATTTGAAATTTTTTAATATGAAGAAACAACACAGAATCTTTCTTCATAGCTAAAATAAACAGGAGACTTTTTTAAATGTTTTAACAATTTTTTATTTAAAAAGAATCTGGAATGGTCACCATAACAGAATGACAGAATTAAAATACCATCATAGCTGTGATTGCTTAATTTTGTAACTTTAATTTGCTGTCATTTTGTAGATTTGCCAGTCTTTCTGGGTATTTGCAGCAAGCCCTGTGTTTAAAAAAAAGAGGCATATGATTTTTTTTCAGAATAATTTTTTTCATTAACTCTTTGTAAGTCACACATTTAAGTGGCGGTAAAATAATTCTCCCGAAGTTATGTATGTTAAAAATATCATTGTTTACTTGAAATTTAAAAATTCCTGTTTTTAATCAGACTTTTTTGTAGCTTTTATTCCGTTTTTGTTGTAGGGTTAACTTCACCAGATGCTTTTTTCCTATATTACCAGTTTATGAGCTGTTTGTGCTTTTTCTGGAATTTTTAACATAGAAAAAGAAACATTCTAAGAATAATAAAACATCATCATTATAAGATATATCACTAATTACTATATGCGTATCTCCACAAATAGAGTTCGTACTACAATAACTGAGAATGTTTCAAAATTGTGCATTGTGATAGAGATGCCTGTGTAATCTTAGAAGATAGTGGCAGACTCATAGCTGTACCATAAATCACATTTACTTGGTAAGATATCTCTGGAGTGTTTTTGCAGTAACTGTTAGAAATTGCCCTCAGGTGCTTTCAAGCATATTTGAATATATTTTTCCTTTAAGTTTATGTGATGATGAAAGAGATTGGTCCAAATTTGTTACGTATTCTATCTTAATGTGACAGTCTTACCAATATAAGGAAATGGAGTGATAAAAATCACTTTCCCTCACTCACATCATTATAGTGACCATCAAAATCCATTTTTCTCTAAGTTTAGAAATAACTATATTTGAACTAATTAATCTATCTGTGGTAAATAAAGAATAACTGTCTCTAAATATCATGGAAAATATTATTTCTAAACTTTAATTCATGTTAGATGTGACCTTACACTTTTTCAAATAGAGATTTATAATGTGGATATATGTTATTGCTTTTATTGATAGTGAAGCAAAAGAAAATAAAAATTAAGGGAAAATGCAAGAACTATCCAAAATCTTAATGCATACTCATGAATCCCACTGTGTTGTTGATATTTTGGTTTATAAACATCCTTCCAAAGATGTGGCAGTGCATTTGGTTACTCATGTAATTTTATAAAAATGGGTTCATATTGTACATCGCTTATTAATCTGCTTTTATCTATGCCATGAAGTGCTTTCCATGGTGAAGATTAGAGATATACTTTTATCTTTTTACATTCTCCCACACTATTCCTTTTTTAAAAATATACCCTAATTCATGTACATTTGTTTGAAAGTACGATAATTGTGTTGTTGCAGGTCATTTCTAGCTTTATTTTTTTATTATGGTATAATTTATATTGATGTGAGCATTAGTAGATATATCTTTTTATGCACTTATCTGTTTATCTACATGGTACAATTCCTTACATAAAATTGCATTTCGGATGAGAAGGTGTTTTGGCAATCTCCTAGTATAAATTTAAGGTAATATTGATGCTTCATTTCAATCCGCCATATTCTTATTCTAGCCTCATCTTGACATTAGAGTATTTTAACAGGCTTAATTTCTTCAAAGTAAGACTTATTCACATTGTCAATATTAAGTATATGTCAGTTCTGATTTGTCTGTTTAGTATACATAATTCAAAAACACATTAAAATCAGTGAACAAAATACAAAAGATCAGAACAAAAATAAGGAAAATTATTCAAAAGTGAGTAAACGACATGACTAGCAAGACTCATTAAATATATTATATATTAATACATTTTATTATATATTATTATAGAATATATACACATGTCAGTAATATATACACATATTGTGTCAATATATGTATATACATAGAATATATATACATTATGTTAATATATGTATACACATGAACATATATATGCACATGTTAATGCATGCATATACATAAGAGTATTAATATATACATAAAAGTATATATTTAAGAATCATATATTGCATATATAAAACATTATTGCATATATATATGCATATATATGATTCCGATAGTTACAATTTTCTAAAAAAAGTTCTAATATCTATAGGAACATAAGCATTTAAATTACCTTTGAACCATAGATAAAAATGTATGTATATATGAATATATGTGTGTTTCTGTATGTGTGTATACATGTACATATACATGTGTGGATGTTTGTATACATGTATCTTTATATATAACACAAGTGTGGATGTCTGTGACAACAGTATCATTTAGAGTGGAAAACAAAATATCTGGTAAAGCATTATGTCTTATGTAACTTCATGTTTGTCAAAATATATATGCATGTATATGTATGGAGAACATTTTTAAAAATTTTGTATTTCATTTGGTTTATCTCTGGGTAGCAGCATATGAATTTAATTTACTTCTTTTAATGCCTAGTCAAATATGTTTCATGTTGGGCATTTATAATTAAAATGTTGATAAAGCTATCATTCATTTATTCAATTCACTCACTTATTTTGTGGTGCTGGGGATTGAACCTAAGGCCTTAACTTGCTATGCATGTGCTCTCTCTACCACTGAGCTACATTGCTAGTCCGAGCTATTTTATTTTAATGACAAAAAAAAAGTCTTTAACTGAAGGACAGAGAAAAATTTAGAGACAATTTTTACCAATACTTAAATCAAGCACTGTTTAAATAAGTGTAGGTGAGCAGATTCTGTATGTTACTCTTACCTTGGTAAGACCATTCTAATTATATGTACACCTGAGGATATAGTGACTGATATTATTAAATAAAACTTATTACCAGAATATAGTAGTATCTACATATGAACTCAGTAAACATACTTGTCCCCAAAAGAAGGAAGCCAGCTGTGTAGTGAGGTTCCACATTGGTCACAAGAGGGAAGAAGGAAAAGGAAATGCAAGTGATGAAGTTTGGGAAACAGATATCTCTCATGAATTTGAGACTTGTATACCTATTTATTTACTTAAAATCTGTAGTAACGAGCCTTTCTGTATCCTCTCAGAGTCAGCCTACCCTGCACTGGATGTGTTCACTCCCTTGCTCATTATGCTTCTTCCTCCTGTGATTTTGTCTCAGCAACTGGTACGTGCATTCACCTACCAGGCCGTTCTAGAAAGGTTTAGTGACCCTTGATCTTGATTCCTTTTCTCACTAGCTGTCTACCCACCAATAGCCCAGCTACTTACATTGAGTCAGATGGTAATCAAGTTCAATGAAGTCTACTATCTTATTGTCTCTTGTACCCTTTTATAGCTCTCTGGGCCCACACTTTTCCCCTTCTCCTTTATTGTTAATAGTGTCCTGACTGATATCTTACCACCAATCCCATTTATTCTTCATCATGTAATAAGAGTGATCATTAAAAATGCAAGTCTTTCTCATTACAATATCAAAACAACTCTAATGCAAGAATACATATTGCTTTTTAGATAAAATACACTCTTCCTGCCATGGTATACTAAGTACCCCCCTCTTGTTTTTGGAACTGGGAATTGAACCCAGGGGCATTTAACCAGTGAGCCACATCCCCAATGCTTTTATATATATATATCTTAATATATATACTTTAACATATACATAATATATATAATATCATATATTTTTTATATATATAATTGTTTTTTAAAGAGATTCTCACTAAGTTGCTTAGGGCCTTACTAAATTGCTGAGGCTGGCTTTGAATTCACAATCCTCCTACCTCAGCCTCCCAAGCTGCTGGGATCATAGGTGTGTGCCACAGCACCCAGCTCCCCTTCTTTCTTGTTATATATCGTTTTTGAGTTCACTCTCCAGTGATATTGAAATCTAAGACATTCTGAACCTGTCAGATTTCTCTTCCCTCCAGGCCCTTGTACATGCTGCTTCTGCTTCCTACAATACCCCTTCTTTTTCTCTCCTTAATCACTGCCATTCTGTTTACTGTTAATGTCTGCTCATCTTTAGGGTTTGATTTAGACATGATATGCCTTTACCAGAGTTTCCTTAACCTCAGTAGCAACCTGAGCATACTTTATAAATATCACTAACTGACTTGTAATTGTCTACTTATTAATTTCCTTAGAATAAATTTGTCGATGGTAAAGACAATATTTTATTCATCAGTACATCAAAAACACTACAATATTCAGAAAAGAACAAGAACCCAATGAAGTATGGAGGACGGAACTGTGCAATGGCTAATTGATCTTTTAAATTCTATACCAGAAATGTGGAAAAGGACCCATATGTTTCACAAAAGAATCTTTTTTCTAGCTTAAGAGATAAACAGTCTATTCATAGATAATGACAAAATTATTCACAATTATATATCCACATACTTAATCTTTTTTTTTAGTTTGATACTGCTTTATTCTGGTGAAAAAACACTTTTTAAGCACTACTTTACTTTGCATGAATTTCAGATCAGCATCTTTGTTGGGTAAGATCTTGTATGTGAAGTAACTTTTAAAAAGCCCATCAAATAGTGATTTACAATTTCCTCTTTCATAAAATCACTTAGTTACCAACATATGCAAATTACAGATTCCAGTAAATGAAATGGAAGCTATTTATACTCTGTGATTTGGTTATAGAAAAGTATTTGGGGAATCAGTTTTATTCCTTTGTAGTTAGCCTACATAGGACATATATTAATGCTCATGAAATGGAATGAGCCATTCTCAAAGGAGGATTATACATAAATACTGATGTAAGTGAAAATTACATAGGAAACACCAAAAATATAAAAATAAGTTGATGAAAAGGAATTTGTAGTCACAAAATACTTTAATTTTTATTCTAAAATATATTTTATACTTCGTGTTTATACTTAAAACAATAATTCTTAACATATATATTTGAAACTTGAACCAAATTAATTATTAAAACAAAGTAAGTAGTATATGAATAGAGTATTGGAAGAGTGTTTCTTGGATCTCATCCAAATCTTGAAGGACAAGGAGGACTTGAATGAAGAGAAACCAAGTGGGGAGGCATTGTAAGCTCAAGCAAAAAGGCAAGACTGAAGTGGGAAGTTGTGGATTTTTAGAGAAAAGTCACAATTTTTGAAAAAAGAATGGGGAATACCACTAAATAAGTAGACTCCACCAGTTTTTTTTTTGTTGTTGTTGTTAGAATCTTAAGAGGTATGGAGTGAGACAAATTGTGATTTTTGTAAAAATAAGAATTCAAATATTTTAATATATTACTTATTCTATTCTGGTAAGTTGTTCCATCTCAGAGCTAGTTATCTTTTAGGATGTTCAGTATTCTATTTATTCTAGAACTTGCTTATACAAAAATAGAAAATGAAAAAAAAGATATATTTCTTTTGTAAAAGAGGACATGATGTAAATGACAAATGCCCTAGTTAGATCAAATTTTGTAGTAATCCACATGTTTCTATATTGTGCATCATGATTATCATAATTTGGAATGATTTTTGCAGTATATATACTCCATTTTCCAGAAGGTTAAGAAAATAGACTCACTGCAGGTATTTATCTGCAACTGAACAGAATTATTTAAATCACAGAAACAAAACTTTAGAAGAGATCCCAATAGGTTATCTATTTCATGGTCTAATCTCTTCAAAGGCATATATTTAACCCACCACAAGTACTTACAGAAGGTTTTTTTTTTCTTTTCTTAGTTAAGTTAATCCATTTTACTAACTTTAAGCAGGATTGTTCAAAACCTCTGCTGATGAAAAAATTCCATTTAGTAAATAAAGTCCTCTGGAAAGAGAGATTCCACAATAGCTCTTAGTATTTAGCTTTGGCTTATGGTTAACAAAGCTTACAGAAAACACATTCTTTATAATATCTAGGGTAACTCCCCCATGTTTCTTCTACTAAGTACCATTGAGTATTGTTCTCTCAAGTATTGTACGGGTCACTTACAACAATGGAGAGTTAGATCACAGTGGTTATAATGTACATTCAGGTGGGAAAAGTGTGGCTAGGTATCTGCAAACCTGACATCATTAATGACATTGCTTTTATAACCTTAAAACTTTCATGGAGTTTTAGCTCATAAATTTCCTTTTATAAAAAATTGAAACATTTCTTCCCCTGCCAACTTCAAGGGACTTCCACATTCATGCATGGCTAGAGCCCATTGGATCCTGTTTTTACTCTGAGCTATAGTCCAAAGTCATATTTTCCCTGCATTTTCCTGATCATCATTATTTGTTTCCAGATCCCTCAGTGCCATACTGTGTGTTAAGTCAGAAATTTAAAAACCAACCTTCTGTGAACTGAATCCTGTTTATAATATACATTTTAGAACTATTTGGAGGAATCAAATCTCAAGTTAAGGATAATAAGGAAGGTAACCGCAGGCTACTTGAAGTGATATAAGATATACAAGTGCTGCAAAAGCCTTTGAACTGTGATAGGCACAGAGATAATGCTCAATTCCTGTTGCTACAGTTCATCAGCTATGATGAGAGGCTAGTGATGGTAGTATTGTTTAACTATGTTAAAGAAGGAGCTGTGTCTTAATTCCTTTTTATCATCCTCATGGGATATAGTACATTATTCTGTGTATAATGAATGATCACTAAGTTTGTGTTGATTCAACCCAATCTTTTACTTAAGGACAATGGATAGAAAGTTACTTAAACTTTTGAAATTGGTGGAATATTCAAACTTTTTTGCTAGTCTCTTCATTTTTCATTGGGCATTCTTTGTTACACATTCCTGCTTACTTTGAAGTTAATGTGGCTTTGCTTTGGCCAATTAAATGAAGACAGAATTGATAAATGCCACTTCTGTGCAAAAACTGTCAGATTTGAACCTGGCAGTGTGATGTGTCACATTTCCTTTTCCTGCCTCAGCAACTACAAAAACGTGTACCAAGATGGAGCCACTGTGACTCTACGTCCCATAGTTACTTTCTAAGCAGGGACCCCCTTGAAGACCTGCTTGCCTGGGAAGCATCAATGGAGCTAGAAATGAAAGTTGTTTTAAGCTAGTAAGATTTTGGGGGGTTGTTTTCTATTGAAGCATAAACTATCTTTTCTTGACTAACAATTAGTAACACATTTATTTGTGAAGAAAACATCTTTTCTACTAGACATGACTAAGCAAACTATTTTCTCTCCACACAAATAAATTATGTTCAGGTGTCACTCAGCATAACAGATTGTGCCATGCCAACTCCTTCTACTCAAGATGTGGTAAAAATCTTCCCTTACAAGGAAGAAACACAGCATCTGTTATATTTGAACAGGAAAACTGCTTCTGGCTGACTGTCCACAGTGCTGAATCTGGAATAAAGTCTGGCTGCCTGGTTAACTCCTGAATTTTAGCACCAAGAAGAAATGTGAGGAGCTCAACTTACCTATGTTATTATATCTTAAACTCTTTATTTCTCTCTTATTTTGTGCATTAGAGAGAGGCTGAGGGTGTAGCTCAATGACTGAGCATATGCTTAGCTTGTGTGAGACCCTGGGTTCAATCTCTAGTACAAAAAACCCAAAACCAACCAAACAACATCCCCCACCCCCCAAAATCCAAACTAAAAAATAAACAAGTACAGGGTATGGTGACTTAATATGCAATGGGTACAATTGTTAATCACTTGGGACTTTCAGGAACAAGGAGATTTTCTACTCTCTTAGTAAAGGCAAGAAAGACTGAAGGATGGAGAAAACAATCATTTCTATTCTACCTCACATACATAGAAATTCTACCTCACATGTTAGTTCACTTGGAGCTTCAAAGATATTTTTGGAATTTTTTTTCTTTTTTTAAAGAATGAATATTATTTGTTTTTAAGATTCTTTCAAAGATGCCACATCCTTAGAAATAATTTTTGTTGCATTTTTTTGGTAAATGATTATAAAGAAAATTTCTTGCTATTAAATAGGGATGAATAAGAAACTAAGATGAAATATGTAGTTTCAGTGGCAACCAAGAAAGATATATGTATTAAAAGGTAGAATTATGTTACAAGTATACTGCTTTAAAGACTGACTTTTGAAATTTGTGTTTATTATCCTTTTAAAAGTACTATTTTGTTGTTTATTATTGATTTCCACATTAATTTTATTATCTTGAAGTTAGGACTGAAAAATTATGAATGAAACAACCAAAATGTTGTAGACTGCAAATAATATGAAATGCAGAATAGTACTGATATAATCTTAACTCAAAAACATCATTAATCATATTAATGTGGATTATTTTTAGACCCGAAAGCTTGTTCTTTTAGAGTAAGCCTGTTTCTGTATGCAGATGGTAAATAGGGCTCCTTGTTAGCTCAATTTTAGATGAAATGAGTAAAGAAAGAGTATTTTCTAAAAACAGTAGTCATTTCATATTGTTTTTGTTTTGCATTATTCTGTTAAAAACAGTGCAGTATTGTCAGGCTATGTTAAGCAGTCATACAATCTGACTCACAAAGGAGAATTGATAATTTTTTCCCATGTATTATTTCTGTATGTCTTTAGAATTTTTTTCTGTATGTCACTTTCTTATTAATGGGAGGATGAGGAGAAAGGGAGGACAGGTTAAATGGATTCATGGGATGTAAAAAAAGTCCACCAGAGTCTCACTGCTTTCAGGTTATAGAGTACTTATGGTGTCAGGATGGTTTTCCCTATATAAGTAAAAACTACCATCATTAAACATCTACTTTGTGTTTCGGTGCTTTAGAGGCAGTGTCTCTAATTTTCCAAACATCTTTATATTTTTATTCATGTTTCACACATGAGCTAAAAGAAGATCAATTATTTGAATGCCATGCCCAAGTAAAGCTATGTAGCTAACAAATGACAAAACTAGATTCAAATCCAGTTTCTGTCTGTATTTTTTTAATATGGCAGGCTGAATTATGGGTATGGGTTTCAAAACATTATTTACACTTACCATATCAAAATGTTTTTTTCTAGTAGTAGGTTAGTCATTATGTTTTTCTGCATAAAACATTTACTGTTGCTATACTGATATTTTAAGGATGTAGAGATACCTTATTGCAAAGTTATTACATGAACTCCAAAGTATAGTTTCCACAGGTCTTGTTCTTCAGGGTAATAGGGCATCTATCCCATAAATAGATATTTATGTAATTTACCCACCCATAGTGACACTGGAGCACCCTGTTCTTTAAAACCCAGGGTTAACGTTAGGCAAGGAAAGTTTAAGCTGGGCAAACATACAATTATCAAGACCTACTTTTAGCATTGGAAAGTCAGTTAGGACTGGGTAGGTACTTTAGTTGCTGCTTATTTTTCTCATCAATTGGAAAAAACACTTCAATTCTGGCTGTGTGACCTTGGGTATTTTACTACCTAAGTCTGAGTCCTTCATCTGTAAAATGTATCCATTTCCTGCATAGGGATTGTTTTTTAAATTAATTTAAATATTATATTTAAAGTTTATATCACAGAACCTGAAATGGTACAGCCTTAAAACTGTATTTACTGAGAGCATGAAAGCATATAGTTAAGAAAGGAGCTGTATGGTTACTGTGATAGACTCTGAGCATGTAACAGAAAATATAACAAAGTTGCTGTCATTTTTGAACTGGATATTCCAGTGGAGGAAGAAACTAGAAACTATGTATGGACACACACACACACACACACACACATACACACACACTCACCCTTATATACCTAGTTATTGAGGAGTACCCTGAATAAAAATAAATAATAAAGAAAGCAGTTTTAGGAGGACAAACTGTGTTAGGGATTCTGTTTTACAAAGGGTACTCAGGGAGAGAATCTCGGATAAGGTGATATTTGCGTAGAAAACTACTCAGTATTCATAAGAACATTAGGGGGATGGAGGGACTAGCATATGCAAGCTCTATACATCTTTCATCCTCTAGCTTTCACACTAAAGTAATTTCTGCCAATCTGTAGTACAATTGTATGTTCTCTAATAAAAGTCTTTACGCTTTATTTCTGTCAGGAATTTAATACCTAATTTTTAATAATTGATCTGTAATTTATCTTTAAATTTAGTATATCAATTCTGTTTTACAGTTCACTATAAAATAATTCAATATGCAATATTGAATTATTTTATTATTATAATGCTTAAATACATTAGAAAGTAAAAAAATGCACAGCATATTATTTAACTATCATTTTGAATAAAATGTGGTTTCTGGTTGACTTGGGATATTAATTTCAGTTGAGAAAGTAATAAAGTTAAGTAAATTTCACGTAAGACTTTTTCATGAATGTTAAATAAAAAAAGCTTTGTTATGAGAATAAGTTGGCTTTATAAATAGATCTATCATTTCATTGTCAAATTTATCACCAATGGCCATAGTATTCAAGATACAGCAATTTTAAAGTCAAGTATTACTAGATTAGCACAATTTGTTAACTACATAAACTATTAATAGTTTCCTGAAGGATAAAACATTTGCTTGTATTTAGAATAGTTTGTCTTAATGAAGTATCAAAAGTAAATTAAGTGAACCATTTAATTGTCTGAAAGTTTTCACATAATATAGGTGCTGTACAACTCAATCATTTGTCTCTGAAAGGAGTAATTCTAAGGAAAGTTTTGAGAAAGAGTAGTTATATGTATAAAGTATCCATCGTACCCTGAGCCATATCATAGTTTTTTTTTTTTCTAATTAATATAAACCTTTGCTGTTATTAAGTAGAATTTCTCTCTTTAAGCAGCCTTGTTAAATATCTCACTATAAAGTAGGGGACAGACTTAATTGTCCTATTAATGCAGCACTTTCTGAATTTTATGGTTATGCTATATGATAAAATATACATCAGTGTTTAAAATATTTTTTAAAGAGAGGTAAAACTACGTGTAGGCATAAATTACATACAGCATAATGTTTGAATTTCCTTTTTCAATACTTAGTAATTTGAAGTTTCACTATACTTTCTTAATACTTAGAGATTTGTCAGATGGCTTTACTTTTACTTCTTGGAAGGCTTCCCTTGAGTCCTTCAAATGAATTAGATTTTATTTTTCAAGTAGTACTGCAGCCTACTTTTCTCTCACTTGGATCTCAAATGATGAGATGGGATCTTACCAACTTTGAATGTGTTAATGTACCCAGAACCATTTTGGGTTACAGGCTATTTGAAATTTAATGAATACTGTGAATTCTCCAGGATAAAAAAAAATCAAAACTTTCCATGGACACTAAAAATATGACATCCAAATTCAAGCAATTCATGAATTTCCATGAGATAACCTCAAATATCCATGAACTTCAAGTTATATTGCTCTGAACCCCAAAGAGAAGCTAGGTGATACCAATTTTGACATATCATCTTGATGGAGTATAATATGTGGTAGAAACAGAGAGGTGGTGTTTATTATAAAGTTAATGAAAAAAAGCAAAGCAAAATTATATGTTTTGTGTTTTAAATTATATAAAATAAATTTTGTAATGTTTTGGACAAAAATTATAAATTTTAAAATAATTTTTGGATAACAATTTTAAAAACTCAAGTAAAACAAAAGTTGTCTTTTAGATGTCATGAGATTTTGGATAACTTTTTCAATCTTTTTACCAATTTCTTTTAATCCTATTAAAAATATGGTAATATGCATTAAAAACAGCAATGATACAAGTATCCTGGAAACAAACTAACATATAACCAGGACAAATGCCATCGTCTCTTACTTATTCACCAAGAATCCATTCTTGCTCTCTTTCTTTTCATTCTCTTGAATGAAGCTAAAATAATATTTAAACAATTTCAATCTGGTTATAGCACACCTCTAATTAAAACTCCTCAGTGCTGTCTCCTTGCTCTCAGTATAAAAATCTTAAATGTGGTCTCTCCTCCGAATGGCCCATGCCATTTCCCCACCATTTCCTCTAGTTCACCAGCCTTCCCCAGAAAATGCCTCTTTGCCTGAGCATGACTGTACACATCAATCCTTTGTCATCCTTCTTTTTTCTCATCTTATTCTTTAATTTCAGCTCCAAATTCACTGCTCCAGGAGAATTACTATTGATCTTCCAGCTTGACCACACTGATAGCAATCTGTACTTTTATTTTGTAGCTCTTTTTGAGTGAATAAAAAGTGAACGAGTGATAAACATACAAGTGAATTCATATTTTTATAACATTAAAAATCCAACTATTAAAGATATGGGAGTTATATATATTTTATATAGATATAAAACTCCCATATTTTTAAAAGTTGTGCATATAAATATTGAAGTTTTATATATATATATATATATATACATACATATATATATGGATGAAAATGAGAGTGAACCACTGCAGTTATCTAATTTAGTCAATGTAAGCAGCCTCCTCCCCTTAAGATTAATATATGTGAGGCAAGAGCTCTTCAAGATAGTACAGTAATAAAATTCCAAGGTTAAAGACCATGCTCACTGATTGGAAAATATATTTAAAACATTATTTCCTGAAATTTAGTTTAACAACATGATCCCAAAACCTCCAGTAATTTTGATTTTCGTACATTCAGAGAAAGTGAATTAAGTTGAAAAAAAAGGAATTAAATGGTGTTATTTGTTGTAACATGGACACAATAACTGACTGATTGAATCTGTGCTTTTTTTTTTTTCAACTTATGTAAGTACAGCCCTAGGTCATTTCTCACTGGGGGTTCAAATAGAAAGACAAATTAGCTCAGTAGGAGTCCTCAACATCATTGCAATGGCTGAAATAGCACTTCTGAGTGCTCACTTAGAAGCTCAGTCTTCCTGGACTATTTCCAGTTGCACCAACCAGAAATGATGGTATGATTGGACACTGTGCCGTTTGTGTGGCTCTAACATTAAGAATGGGTACTTATCATATTCTGCATTACATTTCAGATTCTCAAAATACAACACAAAGATTGTGAAATTACATTATTTTTGGCTTTAACTTCAAACAGTTTTTGGAAGCTTCACTTTAGCAAATCCTACTCTATCATCTAATATCTGTAAAATATAATATGCAATTAGAAAAATACATTTATTCAAACAATAATTTCTAATATGATTTTTAAAAGTCTCACTTTTTCTCCATAATAGATGAGGTGCTGAAGTTTTAAGAATAACCCATTATCAGTTCAATGGTGTTTTTTTGGTTGCCTTTGCAGGAAGAACCACTAATGACTTAGTTTTCTTCCTTCTGTAAATCAAGACTTTCAAAGATTTTGCAGCTTGAGGTATATCTTAGGTGGCAGTTTTCAATGTTTTCATTAAGTACAGTTACCTACAGAATGCTGAATGCCAGTGAGAACACGTAATGATGACTGTTCCCTATAGGATATTGGGAATCCTAGTTTCAAAATATTATATTTGCTATGTCAAAATTTTTATTTTTTGTGTAATTGTTCTTAATTTTAAAATTTCATCTCCTTACATATTTAAAGGTTAAAAAGAGAACTTTCCATGCATTTCTTCCTAAGTGTAAAACCAAATTCAAAAAATTCTGTCATTTTTTACTTGGATTTAGTCTAAAAGCCTTAATATCCAGGTACATTTTCACAAGTAATACACAGCTTGACTCAAACTACAGACATAGGACTTAAGTGGAATAAAATATCTGAAATAAGGAGTTTATTTTCCCCATATGCATATTATTTGTTAAACTAATTTAGCTTCACTTTAAGGGGGTAGGGTCTAACATTCCTATCTCCTTCTTTCTCAAAAACTTTGCAGGGGTTGGGGAGATAGCTCAGTTGGTAGAGTGCTTACCTTGCAAGCATGGGGCCCTGGGTTCAATCCCCAGCACCACCAAAAAAAAAATAAAAAAAAAGAAAAGGCTTTGCAAATGTACTGTATTTAACTTGTAAACAACAAATGCTCCTATGTGTTTTTAGAACAATTTTAGTTTTCTACCATACAATAGAGGATATTAATCTCTTCACTTCCTTTACTTGAAGAAATTTCTGACTCAATTAAATTGATGTAGAGATTATTAAATTTTGGCATCTAGTTTTCTTACAGTTTTTTAAAAAAACACAAGTTCAAGACGAACAACCAAGTCCAAAGAAAACATGAAAATATTTGTATAAATACTTGTTTTAAGTACTGTTGTGTTGCAACAAACAGCTACAAAGATAAAGTGGCTAGGTTTTTAAACAATATTTTAGAAGAGTGCAAAGAAATACAGCAGACAAAAAAATGAGGCATAAAGAATTTGAAAAATGTTTGCTTTTTTAAGAGAACTATTAAGCTTTTGGTCATTTTCTTTGTACTTTAAATATAACTAGATTAATCTCACTGCTAGTATTAGAATTGTAAGGCAGCTTGGGACCCCCAGCGATTCTAGCCGCTGCTGCGCACTCCCGCTGAACTGCCGCCCACTCGCTCATCTCAGTTGCGGCTCGCCAATAGCTCCCAGAAAAATGCACTGCGGACACGAGGTCTCACGCAAGAAACTTTATTATGCAG
Source organism: Sciurus carolinensis (assembly GCF_902686445.1). Taxonomy (NCBI): domain Eukaryota; kingdom Metazoa; phylum Chordata; class Mammalia; order Rodentia; family Sciuridae; genus Sciurus; species Sciurus carolinensis. Next base: position 57,794,644 of record NC_062220.1, read on the forward strand.
ACAACTAACACGTCTGCTTAAGGGTGAAAAGAAAGGAAAAAAGAGAAGATGGCATGTGCGCTTCTCCCAGATATTGGAATCTCCCAGGCTGGAAGGAACCAGTAGCGGAGGAAATACTTGCAAGTTGACTGATGAACCATTAGCTATCTAGCATGTTAGGATGTAACGTGGGAAGCAGGAAAATGGTGGCAGCGTAAGCCGGAAATTCCTGTAACGTAAGAGGCAGGCAGAGCGCAGATTGACAAGTGGTTGGGAGGCAGAGTATTGGCTTTATATTACATTCCCCCATTTTTGATTTTATAAAAAAAATCTTTTGGGTACATGGATGAAGGTTAGTCTTCTGTAATTACTTCCTGCTGAGTGTGGATGTAGAGCTGATTCAGGGGAGAGATCATCATGGCAGGAAGAGTTGGGGACTTGATAGTTCCTCTGGGGGCACACCTGTAGCCGGGCTCCGATTTCTGCAAGATACTGATATTTCTGTAATACAAGCTGATTAGTTGACATGGAAGTAAAAGGACAGGGGGCTCCCCTTTTTCAGCAGGTATTCTATTGGAAAAAAAATTCAGCAGTTAGGAAAATTACAAACAGGAATCCAGTCCTCATGGCTGGGCGTGGTTGTCTGCTGTTTCAGTTGTCTGGTTCCCAATTTCTGGAATGGGAGAGAGGGTGGAGGGCTTCATGATCTTCTGTCTGAGATGAAGGGGTCCCACAGGAGTGGCCGAGTATTGGTTAGAAGAAGCCTGTGAGTTAGGAACTGGAGAGGGGTTAGTGGACTGAGAATAGAGCTTAACCCAAGAAATGTGTAGCCATCCTGGTAGATCTCTTACCTTGACAGATGTTGGTGTGGCCAGGATCACTGTATGGGGTCCCTGCCACTTGGGAGATAGAGGGATTGTAGCTTCCTGAGGAGGAGAAATAAGAACTTGGTCTCCTATTTGAAGAGGTTGGGTAAGGAGGTCAGATAAAGGTTTAGGTAGGGTGGAGTCAGCATAACCCCATAGAAATGCTCGAATGTGATTTAGGAGAGGAATGGATGTTTGAGAAGGAAGAAGGGAAGGAAGGGGCACTATGCCAGGGGGCAGGATGGGACGACCGTACATTAGCTCAAAAGGGGAAATATTAGTTGGTTTTTTTGGGGAGTGAACAAAGATGCAGAAGAGCAAGGGGCAGGAGTTTAACCCAGTCGAGGTGAAGTTCCAAAGAGAGCTTGGTCAAAACATTTTTAAGAGTTCGGTTTGCTCTTTCTACTTTGCCTGATGACTTTGGGTGAAAGGGAATATGTAAATGCCAAGGGACCCCGAGAGCCTTGGCAAGTTGTTGGGTGACTTGGGAAATGAATTCAGGTCCATTATCTGACTGGAAGGAAGTAGGCACTCCAAAGCGAGGAATGATTTCATGAAGGATGAAGGTAGAGACAGTTATTGCCCTTTTCTTGGAGGTGGGGATGGCTTCAATCCATCCCGAGAAGGTGTCTATCATAACCAATAGGTATTTAGATTTTCTTACTGTGGGCATGTGAGTGATATCAACTTGCCAGTCTACCCCTGGATTGGTGCCATGGGCTTGGTGAGTCAGAAAAATGGGGGGCCTGACAGCTGTAGGATTTGTTCGCAGGCAGACTTCACATGAGGAGGAGAGTTCCTTCAGAAATGAGATATCAGAGGAGGACAGTTGCAGATGAGTTTTAGCAAATTGTAAGAGTGAAGAAAGGTTGGGGTGAAACAGACAATGGAGGTAGGAAAGTATTTCCCTGTTGGGGGGTGGTGGAGGCAAAGGATCATGGAGAGCCATAATAGGGGCTGGCATGGACGAGAGGGCAGCCCTTTTAGCCTCCTCATCTGCCTTGTTATTACCTGGAGAGATGAATGATTGATTTGTTTGATGGGCTCTGCAATGTACAGAGCCTATAGTTGCTGGGAGGTGAACAGCCTCAAGGAGTTTTAGAATGTAACTAGAGTTGGTGATGGAGTTTCCTTTTGTAGTAAGAAGGCCTCTCTCCAGATAGCAGCATGAGAGAGGATAATGTGAAAAGCATATTTGGAGTTTGTGTAGACTGTGAGGGATTCTCCCTTTGCGAGGGTGAATGCGTGGGTAAGGGCAATTAGTTCTGCCTGTTGGTTGGTGGTGTTGTTGGGTAGTGGTCCTGACTCTATCACTTTTTTAAGAGAGACAATGGCATATCCAGTTCATCAGAATCCCTTCATGGAGAAAAGAGCTTCCATCAGTGAACCATATGAAAGTAAGGTTGCATAGAGCCCCTTCCTGGACGTTAGAGGGGCAGGGGAGTAACTCCTCCAGGGTCTCAAGGCAGCTATGGGTTGCAGAAGCATGTATGTTGGAAGGCAGGGGTAAGAGGGTGACTGGATTTAAAGGAGAGCATGTTTTAAAGGAAATGGAAGAGTCCTCGATAAGAGCAGTTTGCAAGGCCAACACCCAACAGGGTGGTAGCATTTGCAGACCTTTATAAGTAAGAAGCTTAGACAGATGATGAGGTGAGAGCACTTCAGTGGGAGCCCCAAAGGAAAGTTTCTTTGATTCCTGAATCAAGACAAATGCTGCAGCTAATACTCTAAGACATGGCACCCAGCTCCTTATAGTGGGGTCTAACCTCTTTGACAGGTATGCTATTGGTCCAAAAGTGGGACCAAACATGTGTCCTAAGACCCCCAGGGCAAACCCACTTTTCTCAGAGACAAACAGGTAGAATAGTTTGGTTAAGTCAGGGAGGTGTAGGACTGGGGCTTGAAGAAGGGCTTTCCTTAAGGTCTGGAAAAGGGCTTTCACTGTGTTGAGGAGAGGTTCAGTGGGAGTACCCTTTGAAGCCTCGTATAGGGGAGCTGCCAGGATGGAAAAATTGGGGATCCAGGATCGTAAATATCCTGCTAATCCCAAAAAGGAAAGGATTTCTTCCTTGGTGGATGGAGTGGGCATGTCCTGTATTAATGCTTTTCTCTCTGCAGTGATGGCCTTAAATCCAGGTGAGAGGCTGACACCTAAGTAAACAACCTGAGGCTGGGAAAGTTGCACTTTTGCTGGAGAAACTCTGTAACCCCTGTCAGCCAGAAAGTTTAAAAGCTTAATTGTGTCCCTTTGGGAGTCCTCAAGAGAGGGACTACATAGAAGAAGATCATCAACATACTGTAAGAGAAAGGAGGAAATGAATATGAGAGAGACAAGATCATGAGATAGTGTTTGACCAAAGAGATGAGGGCTGTCTCGGAAACCCTGTGGGAGAACTGTCCAGGTTAGCTGAGAAGAAACTCAAGTGAAAGGGTCAGTCCAAGTAAAAGCAAAGAGATTTAGCATGAAAGAAAGGAAAAACATGAAGGGGAAAAGTCTCTTTCCATTTACCAGGTCGCCCACATATGTATTTAATTATAAGTAGTATAATTATGCATATAATTATACCTAGTATAATGTTAGAATTTAGGGTGTCATAAATAGACCATTCTGATTTACTATATAAAGGACAGTTTGGCTCTAATTCAGGGAACAGGTGAAGGTGTTTGAGATTGTTTAATAAACATCTCAGGGGCGAGTTTGCCGGGGTGGAAGTCCTAGATCCCATGGCGAAGACTGAAAAACACCTAAGTTAGTGATCGGGCATCCCACGACCACGTGTTAGGCAACGAGAAGGTAGTACACAGGTCTGGTCTTCACACAGTACCAGTGTCTACCGGGCAGTAGCCAAGAGAGTTTGAGGACCTGGCTAGGATTTCGAGCGTGATGAGAAAATAAGCCTCAAACCCTGAGAGAGAATCTCAGCACCATAAAATCAGGAATCCACCCGGCAGATAAGACCACTATAGGGACCAACCTTAACTTTGAAAGTCGTGGCTGGGGGTACCCACACACCTCAGCAGCCTCGAGAGCCCTAGATACTCAACAGTTGCTTCTCAGGTCAGCAGAGGTGTGTTTAAGTGGTCTAGGGGATCTACCTAAGGGGAACTCACCAATTTGGAGTCCGGTGTTGCATGTAGAAAACTGGGCTTCTAGGTAAATGGAAGGTGAGCCTGTATCTGCAGGCACTGGGGCATTGGATGGGGTTCCGCTTGCTTAGTAGTGGAAGGACCCATCCCAGGTTTCGGCACCAGATGTAAGGCAGCTTGGGACCCCCAGCGATTCTAGCCGCTGCTGCGCACTCCCGCTGAACTGCCGCCCACTCGCTCATCTCAGTTGCGGCTCGCCAATAGCTCCCAGAAAAATGCACTGTGGACACGAGGTCTCACGCAAGAGATTTTGTTATGCGGACAACTAACACGTCTGCTTCAGGGTGAAAAGAAAGGAAAAAAGAGAAGATGGCGTGTGTGCTTCTCCCAGATATTGGAATCTCCTAGGCTGGAAGGAACCAGTAGCGGAGGAGAATACTTGCAAGCTGACTGATGAACCATTAGCTATCTAGCATGTTAGGACGTAACGTGGGAAGCAGGAAAATGGTGGCAGCGTAAGCCGGATTCCTGTAACGTAAGAGGCAGGCAGAGCACAGATTGACAAGTGGTTGGGAGGTGGAGTATCGGCTTTATATTACAAGAATCAGTTTCATAAACAACAAACCTTAAACTCAGGAACAAAGTACTTTCCCAACTTGTTAATAGAATGCTTACAGAAGCATATAGTTTTATTCTGAAAAGATGTACCATTTTTCTTTTTTTTTTTTGTTGGGAGGGAGGGCCTGGGGATTGAACACAGGGGCACTCAACTACTGAGCCACATCCCAGCACCTTTTTATATTTTATTTTGAGATAGGGTCTCACTAAGTTGCTTAGGGTCATGCTAAATTGCAGAGACTGGCTTTGAACTTGTGATCCTTCTGCCTCAGCCTCCTGCGCAACTGGATTATAGGCATGTGCCATTGTGCCCAGAAGATGTACCATTTTTCTATATTTGCAGTTATGAGTTATTTAAGTACTCTTAACTCTTATGCCATAATAAGAACACAGAGCTTCCTCATCCCTTCTATTTTATAGTACTTTGCAGATATTTTCATTCATGATATAAAACAGCAAAGGATCTGCCACAAGGTTTCAGATTTTAACTTCACTTTTCTCTCTTATGTTTCACCTTTCTAAGACACTCAGGAAGAGCTGAGAATAAACCAGCACACATACTGACACATAGTTTCAGGGTGCTCTTAGTTCAAAATCAGGTAAGAGCTAGATGTATGCTTTCATACTACATTGCTGACTAAGAGCTTTATTATTCCCAGAAATAGGGGATTTGACCAAGAAGTTAATGGCATATCATAGAGAAATATAGTGTTGTGTTGGAGGCTTATTGAAGAAATATTAAACAAAATAATTAATTTTGATTGAACAAGGACCTCTGCATAAAACAATTAAAAACTACACATTTTGGTGTGCAAAATTTCAGCTCAATTTAATTTAACAAATACTTATTGAATTCTTACAGTATCCTCACTACATTTGACAATCAAATAAGTCAAGGGTACTTTTAGCTGTTAAGGGATTTACAGTGTAAAGAGAAAAATAATCCATGTAACGAAGTGTGAATGACATGCAAAAAACAGTACTACAGACACATTGCAAACCAAAGGGAAGGAGAACCACAGGAGGAAAATAAAACTAATATTTAAGAATCCTTTTAGGTGTCAGGTGCTTTTGACCCCTCAAGATAAGATGAGCTCATCTTTTTTGGGAGGGGGAGGGCAGTGGAGATAGACATGCTAATTGGAAGTGTATGGAGTGCTACATGAAAGATTTTCAGCCGGGGGTGGTGGTGCATACCTACAATCCCAGTGGCTCAGGAGCCTGAGACAGGAGGATCTCTGGTTCAAAGCTAGCCTCAGCAATGGCGAGGCGCAAAGCAACTCAGCGAGACCCTATCTCTAAATAAAATCTACAAAATAGGGTTGGGGATGTGGCTCAGTGATCAAGTGCCCCTGAGTTCAATCCCCAGAACCAAAAAAAAAAGAAAAAGAAAAGATAAGAAAAAGAAAAGATTTTCAGATATAGCATTAAGGAAGGTTTTGTGAAGGCATTCGTAATTGATATGGTGGTGAATTATGATTAATAATTTGTGGCCATTTCAAAACTCCAGAGAATATGGCTTATTTTTCTCACATTTCTACTTTAATAAATTGTGATAAAAGTATTTTATTGTTTCCACATGGTTAGGCAGGGATGGAAGCAAAAACTATGTTGTTGTTCCTATCCTGAAACAAAATTAGAGGGAGGCCATTATTTAACCTACCACAACTCTCTAGAGCCTAGTCCATTCCTTCCTAGTACTGCCTTTGGAATCTCTCTTTTAATATTCTTTTTACAACCTCATTCCTAGTTATCCTTTTTTATTCAAGGTGATGACCTCATTTGGAAAAAAAAAAATTATTACTTTGTTTTGTCTCAATATTGCTTGAAATTTTTCTGTATTTAAAATAATTGATATTTCCTGATCTTTATAATTCCCAGATCTTTAATTGTAAGGTAAGTCATACATTATTTGAGATGGACTTTGAAGGAATATTCTTATTTTGATTGAGATGGGAGCAAAAGGAGCCTATTTCATTTTGAATTTTTATGAACAAAGACCCAGAGCAAGATAAACATGGAACAGGCCTAGAAAACAGTCTATTACCCAGTCGGTAGAAAATATCTGATGGAAGAATGAAGAGGAAGAGTAGATTGAGAGCCCTATTTAGGAGCTTTCAAACTAATCTCTAGTGTCCTCATACACTATGACTAACAGGAAAATGATCATTATCTAAAATTAAGTATTCTATAAATCTATTTTAAAATATGCTTATTGTACAGAAAATACCTATTTTAAAGTAAGCTTGCTTTCTTTATAGACACGTGGATTCTACCTCTTAAATTTAAGGAAAGGAGTTCCAAAAACAATTATATTTATTATTTTTTGTTCAGAAACACATGCACACACACAGTCACTGACATTAGCAAGACCTCATTCTATGCTGACTGAAAAATGTGATTGGAAATCTATACATGTGCACTTTCAAACAATAGTTTATTCTGCTTATCTTATTCAAAAGTTCAGATGATTTTTCTTAATAGCGTTGATAAGTTTTATGAAATTGCATATTTGTCTAAATGTTAACTGTTAAGTAGTATATGCAGTGTGTGTACTCATTTCCATTTTATTCATCTTGAATAGAACTATATTTATTTATGTAGAAATCAACTTAATTTTACTGCCATTAGGACCAGTCATGAAAGTCTATTGGCTGTAAGTCAATGCTGGAGCAAAAGTGGGTTACTTGAATTTGAACTCACAGCATAAATGAACTGTTTTGGCATTCATTAGATTAAAGTGATTAAATAGCCTCTCTCCTGTGTCTCATATCCACATAGGAAGTTTTGTACTTTTGTTTAACTACAAAATACTTTACCCTCCAGAAAGGAAAAAAAAAAAAAAAAAGAGTTCCATAGCTCTTTAATGAAAGGGACATTGTATTATGTGTAACTTAATGTTTCCTCTACATTTACTATTTTAGAAAAGGGCTAGAAGTGGAAAATATTAAGTATTAGTGAGTTACAATGACATCATTCTGTATTTAATTAAAATAGGTCCTTAATACTTTAGTAAGGCTTTAAAAATCATAGAACCTTATCTAATTTCATGTTTCAAAGTAAAAAGGAGTTCCTAAAATTTTCATGTTTGACATTTATTTTCTGAAATATGATAAAAAATAAGTATTTAGGGAAATTTAATTTGTTTTGCCTATACATTTTTTTCTAGTAAATGTTCATAAAGAAAAATCTCTACAATGTTACTGCTTATTAATTATTTAACTGGCATACATTAAGTGCCCTGTACCTTGTCTTAGAGATATAAAGATACATAACATACTGATTTGGTTCTAATGAGAAAATTAGCACACAATTAAACATATGGCATATAATGGGATGATATGTATGATGCTATCAGATCACCAAGGGGTGTCACAGCAGGATTTTTGGTGGTAAATTATTGTTGCAGTGAAACTTTAGGAATCTAATTGGCTTTGAGCATTTGGTCCCTTTAAGACAAGTTGGACTTCTCCCAGTTTAAACTCTGCAAGTGCTTGGAGCAACAAACTGCAAGCATTATTAACACAGCATACTTCCAAAGGGAGTAGTCTAGTCTGTATAATAGCCTCATCTCACCATTGATATTTCATACATAAACACTGACCCAGTTATCTATAATGGGCAAGGAAAGAATGAATAAATAAAACTCAAGTTCACTTTATAAAAGCCTCCAGTATTCATTCTTTCTGTGTTTTATTTCAATGTTTCCTCTCACTAACTCATTTAGTTGACCAACAGAATAAAATGGCATAATTTATCAGCATGGTGTTTTGTAGTCTTTAAAGGATCTCTAAAATGATTACATTTTGATATGGTTAAAAGCTGAGATGTCCAGAAAAATATTAGAGAAATGCTGGCTCCAGGATCTCATTGCATTTAAGATTTGACATAGTCCTGATGCCCATCTGTGCTATTCACACTAAGCCCTGCCACTACAGGTTAGTCTAATCTACCTTTGCTCTAGCATGCTCAGCTTCAGTGAAGTCAACTATCATAAACCTCCATATTCATGACAAAAGTCTAGTTTATGTGAGAACCTTTTGGAAGCCATAATTGATATATTATTATGAGGATTAACAATAACAGTGGAAAATTTGTTGCACTTTCAACTGTTCATCTTCCTATTAATTTCTAGAAAAGCACCACCAAGTGCATCATACCATCCTTTTAATCTAAGTTACTTTGAACCCACTTTCTTTCATACATATTCATAAGTTTTCCATTAGGATAATTCTCTCTTTATTTGTGGAATGTTAGTTCTATAGGAATATTGGGAGTAATCATGGGCTATCAGAATTTGATTTGATGTTATATTACAACAGCAGGGCTCTATACTACTTACAGAGTGAGTTTTCCATCAATTTGTGTTAGTTTTATTGCAATAATAATAAAGGAAATTATGGTTGTGCTATGTAATTTTATATATGCTTAAAATAGTGCATATAGGTCCAATAAATGAAACATCAGTTGCTTATTGGAAATGGGAAAGAGAATCAGAAAACTTATTAGGGCTAGAGTAGGAGAGTTCATGGAAGTCATAATCAATGACTGAAAGCTGGTAGCAAAGGAAGTATGGGCCAAAGCACAGTCAAGGTAATAAAGTGGACAGATATAATGAACTGAATTCAAAGACAGAACAGATATGATGCAGCCTTGCTAGAGAGTTCAAAGAACTGGAAGATTATAAAGAATGAGTATTACCAAAGGTCCTTTTTGGCTGTGATACATTTAAGTTAGCAAAAATGATTATCATAAAGATATATGAAGTTTTTTGATATAAGGCCTGAGACTTATATGACCAAAGATCTTGGTTGGGCTTAGATCATGACTTCAAATGTCTTAGTCAGGTCCTTGTTTAGTCTGGCACACTGTGATCATGAGACTTTTTGAACCACAATGTTAGTATCAGTAGAGAAACAGGATGAGCCAAGATTGTGATTATATGGTGATGTCTATGAAATAGATCACTGCACTGATGATTCTGCAAGGTGAGTATTAGTATTTTCTTCTAGTGGTACCATATAGTCACCTTCCCAGTTGGTCTGGCCCACAGTCCCCTGATTTGTTGAGAACAGTGTAGTCATAGAATTGAGTGATGAATGGACAAGCTATAAACAGGGCAGAGCACTTGGCTGTTGGAAGAGTAATTGTCTGGTGAGAGAGCAGAGTAAGCTACTAAATCCTTGCTCATAAGAAGTTGTTGTTTTCAGTTAGTTAGATTATTTAACCTAACTGATATTATTTCTCTGTCTAGGACAAACTTAGGGAACTGTCAAAAGATTCACAGAGATTCAGATAAATATAAGAAGGTCCAAGGTGTCATGAAGAGATCAGAGGGCATAGGGAGGGTATTAGATAGAAATTGGAAGGATGATGAACAGGAATGGGGAACTCAGCACCAGGAATCTGGAATCTGGTAAGAAACATCTGCCCAGAGATTGGAAAAGCAGGTGAAGGAAGAGGGCTGGGGAGTCCAGATTCACAATTCTTTTTTTTTTTTTTTTTTTTTTTTTGGCGGTGCTGGGGATTGAACCCAGGGCCTTGCATTTGCAAGGCAAGTGCTCTACCAACTAAACTATATCCCCAGTCCTACAATTATTCTTATGTGTGTGTGAGAGAGATTTATGCACACACACAAACACAAACATAAACAGACACGGATAGATATAGAAGTAAAGCATTCTGTTTTTATTTGGTTATATATTATATAGTTAAATTACAATCATGTTTGAATGCATTAATATACATGTGTATCTTATGTCTTTATCCACTGAGAAAGCCTAGAAGGAGTAACACCTAAGAAGCAATGAGAATATTCAGTAAATACCTTTCTCCATTAAAAGAAATCTGGGGTCTTTTGTTGGAATGGTTGGACTCAAGCAGTGAAACTATAAGATGAACCTTGAGCATTGATGGGCTAAAGAAAGCAAAGAAGTAAAGAAAAGAAAAGGTAGGTAGAGTGTCAAAAAGATACAAGAACCCACCTGAAAAACTTCACTGTGACCAAAGCTGGAACAATTTGAGAAATAAGATAAATAATGAAAATATTGGAAGATATGAATGGTACAAATACCAATGAGCCCATACTAACAAGAATAAAAGTTGAACAAATAAGTAAGTGAGGGAAGGGATAACTATTACTTACAGCATCATTCCAATAAAAAATGTAGAAGAAATGAGGGAAACAAAAAATCACCATGAGAATATATTTTACTTGTTCTTTTTTAGATGTAGATGACAGTAGAATTTGACATTTTATATATACATGAAGTACAACATTCTAATTAGGATCCCATTCTTGTAGTTGTACTTGATGTGGAGTTTCACTGGTCACATATTCATATTTGAACATAGGAAAGTTTATCTGATTCATTCTACTGTCTTTCCTTCATTCCCCTTTTTCCAATCTAATGAACTTCTGTTCTCCCCACCCCACCTTATTGTGAGTCAGCATCAGCATATCAGAGAGAATATTTGATCTTTGTTTTTTTGGGGATTGGTTTATTTCACTTAGCATGATAGTCTCCAGTTCCATTCATTTACCAGCAAATACCATAATTCCATTCTTCATTACAGCTGAGTAATATTTTATTGTGTATATATACCACATTTTCTTTATCCATTCATCTGTTGATGGGCATCTAGGTTGGTTCCTTCACTTTGGTATTGTGAACTGAGCTGCTGTAAACATGGTGTGACTGCATCACTGATTTTAAGTCCTTTGGACTTATACCAGGGAGTGGGATAACTGGGTAAAATGGTGGTTCCATTCCAAGTTTTCTGAGGAATCTCCATACTGCTTTCCAGTGTGGTTGCACCATTTTGTAGTCTGACCAGCCATGTATGAGTGTACCTTTTTCCCCACATCTTTGCCAACATTGATTCTTGATTTTATTTCTTGTACTTTAGGAGTCTTGTTGAGGAAGTCAGTTGCTAAGCCTCACCATAAGAATATTACAATACTAATTGCTGCAGGCAAAACACAAGGATTCATGTGAAATTAGTGGGCAAAAGTTTGAGAAGCAGGATATTTGCATAGTTATAAAATGTCCTTTCCTAAAATACATTAAGTACAAGAAAAAATATAGTTACTTCACAGTGGAGAAACCTGGCAGAAAATGGCAATGACCAGGCGATCCTGAATAACTTACCAAATCATGAACTCCCTACTATGAAACACTAAGATACAATGCAGCTCTGTGGTATCCTTTGCAATAATAACCTTAATCTATTTATGAAAACATCACACAAGCCCAAACTGAGTAACAGTTTCAAAATAACTGAATAGTATTCTTTAGACAAGGTCATAGAAGGGAAGGAAAGAATAAACGCACAGAATAGAAGAGTCTAAGAAGATGTGACAACTAAATATAATCTGGTTTCCTAGATTGGATCCCAAGACATTAAATGGACATTAGTGCAAAAGAATTTGTGAAATCCAAAGGAAGACTATTGTTTGGTTAGTAGTATTGTACCAATGCCAATTTCTTAGTTTTGATAATTGTGCCATGGTCAGATTTTAACATTAGAGAAAGTCAGGTGAAAAATATATAGGAAAAAATATAGCTTTTTTTTTTTTTTTTTTTTTTTGGCAGTTCTTCATTCAATATAAAGTGATATTGAAACAAAATAAAATACATGATGTTAAGGAAAATAGCAGCCATTTTATATGTCATGGACTTGTGAAAAACTACTCTTGAGATATACTACTATTAGGATCTTTTTGATTTTAACAGAGAAACCAACTTAGTTGTCTTAATTACTTCTTTAACTGAGGAAATCCACACAGTAAGGGGGTACTCAATCAATATAACGTTCAGTCAAAACTCTGGGTTCTTTCACTTGGATTTTCTTTGGGTTAGCCTTCTTTACAAGCCAGTTTGTCCTCATAGTCAGAATGAGATAGCTACAGACATTTGAGGCCAAAAATGTGTTCACAAAGAGATCTACCAATTGCTGTTGTAGGCAAAGAACTTGTCCTCCCCATAAGTTCCCAGGAAACTCTGTCTCCCCCAATTCTAACTGGAATACATTGGGTATAATACTCATTACTAAACAAATTACAGATAATAAGAGAATCATTTAGACCATTGGTTTTAGTCTGAGTTTCTGAAAGCAATCATTGATCAGTGGATTTTTGACTTCTGTGTCTACCCAAGAGCCGAGAGTGGAGTGCTGAGTGTGGGAAGCCGATTTAAATGGAGAGACACACATCAAGTTCTTAGGAAAAGGTAATGAACATCAGGAAGCAATGTACACTGTCTACTATAATATGTTTTTCAGAATAAAAATTATGCAATGATCTGGTACTAATAAATCAGTATTTTAATATGGAAACAAAAGACAGTCTATCTGAAATCCATGCCCTTCTAGAAAAACTGAGAAGGTTTGTGCTCATCCTCCTTGTAGCAAAGTGCTGCAATTATTTCAGCAATCTAGTGAGACCCAGTAGGTTAACTTATTAGTCCTTTAAATTCCATCACTGATTAGTCTGATCCTTTTCCACTCCGTTCAGTCAGCATCCTTGGAAATGGTTCCTTTGTTTACATATATTTGGCTCGATTCCCACCCCTAATTTGATCACCTGCACCTGGAAACCTGGTAGTTTCATTTGAAGATTCAGGTGCCCTCATTAGGGAACAAAGCATTACATAAGCGTCCTGCTGGCAGAACAAATTCAAATTGTTCTCACATAAGCACCTCACCTCCTTACACACAAAATGTTATCAAAATGTTATGTGAAAAGCAGAAACAAAAGAGTGTCTTTTGACAGAGGGTGAAAATACTCCATGCTTTTGGGAAAACAGCAATCTGTAATTGGAATAAGCTGGCAAAGTTCTTTATATTTTTGGCACAGTTCACCATATGAAACAATCTCAGCCAACAAACTCAGTGGTGTGTATAATGTAAAAAAGAACACAGCTGGTTTGTGTACCTCCAAATACAAACATAATTTTTAACAAACGTGAAATAAAACATATTTTACTTATATGCCATTTTATCATTCAAATATAGTTTTTAAAATAATCTGAATGTAATTGGTAGCATTTGTATAACTTCCATATTCCCTACATGTTATACTCTTTGTATCTGTAGTACATTTAAAAATATAGGGATACATTTCTTTTGCAATGAGAACCAGTTGGTTGCTTATCTGTAGCTCTGAACTGACCTTTATTTCTAGACCCATGTATCTTACTGAGTGTTGGCTTTCTCTGTGTGGATAAACCTAGGCTGACCAAATTTGTTCTATTCAAAGTAGAGTCCATTGTAATATAACCTAGACCTGTTTCTCTCCCTGCATCTTAACTTTTAAGTTAAGAGTACCATTCTCCTTGTGGTGACTTCAGTCTGTACACCCCAGAGTCACTCTGATTCTTCTTCACTGCCTCTCAGTCTCTATGCACAGTTACTAAAAACTCTATTTGTATATCTAAATATTCTTTTAATCTCTGCTTTCCTTTACAGTCCCTCAATGACAACTTTGTCATAGTCAACTATGAATTTCTTCTGAGAGGTCTCCAGATTCTAAAATTCTCTTTCCTTCCTCAACTCTCTCTCTTCCTCTTTCTCAAACATCAGTTTGAGAAATAATTACTAATATGGAGGTTTGATTTTATGATCTTGCCACTCCCTGATCCATATTTGATAGATTACCACTAGACAGTAAATTTCATAAAAAGGTTATCCATAATTTAGACAACATTACCTTGGTAGTCTACTATAATGAGCAAGCAATACCTACTACTAAATACTTGCTCCTGGGGAGCAAACCAAACCTATCTCTTCCTCTTCCAATTGAATATGTTCCTCTGTATTCAATTATCATGTTTCAATAATTCAAACTCCTACAGATTATAGTGGTGTGAAAAGAAGTTCCAAGCCTTTTAAGTTGATTAATGACTGATGGTAGGGAGGAGATAGAAAAAACAAGGTACATTTAGATCTATTATTTTACAGTTATATAGAGAAAATACTAAGAATACAGGATTGACTCAGTAGTACTTTAAAACTCGGAAATAGTTAATGCTTTATAAATATAGCAAGCAAATAACTATACCCATGATAGACATTGTAAGAACCCTAGGTATATGCTTATTCATTTCATCTAACTTTTATCCACACTTAGCATGAAATATGAGTCAATATTGAATAGTAATCTCCACTTGGAGCTGCAAAGAAATTGAGTTCTAAATTCAGTTTTTTACATACAAGTGGTATTTTTAAAATAAAAACTATTATGCACAGTATCTTTAAAATTTATAGTAAAGGTTTTTATTAGCTCTTTATAAAGTGTTAAAATATGCATTTGCATTTTAACATAGGATCACATTAATTTGAACCTATCCCATTAAGTTTACTCAAACTATTTCTTTATTTGCTATGTGTAAAAATTATTTATTAAATAGAAATGTTGAAAGATCATTTCAACCCACCTCTACCAATTATAAAACTATTTTTGTTAAATATCGTACAATATATGACAAATGTATATAGATAGATTAATGAACATAATAAATGTCTTATCCCTTCTTAGAAACTGGAATATGGACATTGTAGAAACTCTTAAGCAATGTGCAGACTGTAGTAATTTAACAGAAACAAAATTACCACAGTATAAAAACATACAACTGTGTCTTGCTACTGGCAGCAGATCTCATGCTAATTTATAATCCAATAAAGGTTTGCATTCACACAAAAGAATTTAAAAACAAACAATTCTGATGGGGTGTTTACATTTTGCTTATCTAAGTTTTGTCAGTTTTATTTTTACTGGCAGTAAAACTAAACATTTATATATTCTTTAGAGGATTATTTTTTCTTTGGAAATAACTCTTAAGTTATAATGTGTGGATGACACAGAGAATAAATTATCAAAATGAAAATGTGCTTCTCAAGAACTGGTGGTTTAAGTTCTTATTTCACTAATGAAAACAATTCCAATTTCATGCTTTCTAAAACATTTTCCTTGATGTTTTGTATCAAGATGCTTTAAATTTCAAGTAGCATAAAACATAACTAATGATGAGTTAAAAATAAGAAGGTTATTGCTCATTCCATGAATGCACCACTTCTGCAGTGATATCAAGAATACAGGTTCTATTCATTATTTTGTCCTCTGATTCTTGATATCTTAGGCTGCCATTCAGAGCCCCAACATGACTGCAGGTCTCGTAGGTAGACAATAAAGTCCACAGAAAATGGCTATTCCTTTCCATGCATAGCTATATCACATAATTGCAGCAAAGTCAGTCATTGTTAGGAAATTGCAATTACCTAGTTGGCTTAGACTAATCTATATTGTACTTTTTAATGCTTCTCTGGCACATGGCAATGGTAAGAGTGAACACTCAGACTCCATAGGGGCTCTGTTATCAAGAAAGAAGGAGCATGCATTGGCTCAGGTTAGGCAACCTCATGTTTCTGGTAACCATCATGTATGTTTATGTACCATATGTCGATAATGATTCTACTAGTTCTCACTTAAGGGAAGAAAAGCTACATAGAAAGCTGTAAATGAATGCGGGCACTTACTACCTTTTTTCTAAACATTTCTTTTATTCAGAAAGGAGTACCACATGAAGCCCTAGTAATCCTTGAGTAACTCTAGGGAACAGAATAGGGATTATTAGGAGAGAACTTTTTATTTTTTAAATTTATATAATTTTAGGTGTCTGACTTTTGTTATTGAATGTGTTGTTAGTCTTGTAATTTAAAAACAAAGAAAATAATTTCCTAGCTGTGTGGTATATTATAAAAGCAATTGAACTGAAAAGAAATATTCTTTCTTCATGGAATTAAAAAAATTTCTATTTTTTTCTGTAATGCCAGATTATTATCAGTGATCTGAGAAGCCATTTCTCACTAGGTGGAAAGTTCATGATCAAACATAGTATACAGATGTTTGATATTTAAGAAGGTATTTATACCAAACTTAAGCCACCAAACCACTTTCAAACCAAGCATTTCTGGATCATTCAGATCTGCAATATGCAATAAATAGCCATTAGCCATATGTGGCTGTTGAACACTTGAAGTGTAGTACCTAAATTGAGAAATGCTGTACATGTGAAATACATGCTAGATTTAATAAAGATAAATATCAATAAGTTTTTATATTGGTTACTGTTAAAACGGTATCCTGAATTTACTGGTTTAGTGAAAACATTATTAAAATTATTTTTATTGGATTCTTTTTTGTTTATTGTTAATGTAACTCTCAAAAGATGTAAAGGTGCATATGTGTGTCACATTTGTGGCTTACATTCTATCTATTGGTAGTGCTGGTCTAGAGCTCTCATGAGGAGGGCAGATTAGGTTTCATTTCACAAACAGACTGACCTGACTTACATGAAAACCAGTAACTGGATGGGCTGCATTTGAAATTAAATTTATCAAGTTCAAATTGTTAAATCTCTCAGAACAAGATCAATTATTAATCTCATAGATAATTATAATCCAGATAGACATAATCTACATAAAATCTAGATAGATCATCCCAGGTAGGAAAGAAACTCCCTCTTAAAAAATGAGTGAAATGTAAAACAAATAAGGAATAATTATTTGTTAAAAGTTTGAATAAAAGAACAGTGTTGAGAGCAACAGGAAATCCTGTTAATCTGATTAACTTCTGGCCTAACCATGATCATAAAGATGGAGTCAAATTACAATTAATTTAAGAAAATAATTGACTAAGTCAAAAAAGTACTCTGAGAGCAAAGGCTGCACTTGATTCTGACCTAATGATGGAACTGTGCACAGGAGCGAGGAGGATTTCTGCTTCTTTCCAACTCATGTACTTTGATTTCCTTGAGCCTTCAGAGATGAGGGAGGTGAGAAAGCCACATTCTTAGGAAGTTTTAGAGGATGTCACCACAGAGACTCATAAGCTTTTTGGCCTCTGTTTGGAGTATCTGAGGAGCAGGATGCTGCAGCCAAGAGATACCAAAGGAGCTTCAGAAAGCAGCCTTGGGGATTGGGGGATGAGCTTTCCAGAAATTATACTAGTGGGACTGTGGCTAAGATTTTATATATTTTTTAATATTATTATTATGACCTTCATTTAGTTTTCATGTTAGTATAATCCAAAGCAAATGTGAACTGCAATTTAGTACATTTAGGAACACAGTTTAAGTTTAGTATGATTCAGAAAGAAGGAAAAGGTTCTAACACCTTTAAACTGTTAGGAAATGCATCTATAATAATTATAATAATCATCGTCAATCAAGATGAATGGGTGACACTGATTTAATATTTGAGTTATTTGTCACAGACTTAACATTAACTGAACATCCTCTCTTTCTCTGACCAGGCTCCTCAGATCAGTTGAATTCTCTCCAGAGTGGGAAACATTTCACTGCTTTTAAATGCCAGTTTCTTAATGCCCACCTGCCCAGACATTCAGTTACAGGATTTTTATTCTTATATTTAAAACCATAAACAATCTTTCATTTTTTAAATGTATGGGAAAGAAAAAACAGAGAATTTTAACATTAAGAATAATCAGATAAGAGTATTAGTATAAATATTATAGTTTTTATACCAAATATAAATTATATACATGAAAACAAATGAAACTAATAGCAATGAAAGTATGAGAGTTTATGAAAACATGAAATTTACTGATTAAGAAAGTAATATTTTAATTAAATAATTTTTTAATATCTGCTTGGGTAAAAAAATTACACAACACAGTTGCATATCTTGACTTGAAATACCTATCCATTCCTTTTATATGATCATTATTTTAAAATATTTTATATGCATACTTTCAAACATTTTTATACCATCTCATGTATTTGTAAATATGTATTTATAATTGAGTGTACATTATACATGTATTAACATGACCATGTTTTGTAAGCTTTTATATACATGAGTACTTTTTAGTTTATTTTTATTTTTTTCCTGAATAGAATCATACTATATAATATACAGTTTTTGGGAACTTGATTTTCAGTCAACAAAATACCTGAGATTCTTGGACTTTTGCATATCTCAGACCTACTTTATTTTTCTAGAAGACTACTTTGGTTTTCATACTATGAATAAAACATAGTAAATTAAATAAAATAACTTTTAATAAAGTTGAAAGCAAATTACTTATGAAAGAATAAACTACTTTTTTTTTTTTACCATAGTACATGTGAGTGTCTAGATTTGAGAGATTGACCTCTGTAATCATGAACATTTACATATAAGGAAACCATGTCCAGCAAGCATAAGACTCTTACCCCAGATCAGATAGTAAATTTCACAGTGGCATCTGACTATTCTTGGAAGTCTTTCATTTTTTGTCAATGAAGTCAAAATGATTTTGCTGAATTAAGGATGTGAGAAAAAGACTTTTGAACTGAATATATATTGTGATAAATTACTATTTATGATTGAGGAAAAAACTTAATTACATATGTGATAGGTATTGTGAAATATAGGTTGTGAATGTAATTGAAATGCAATTGAATCATGAGACTCTAGCTAACTCTAACAGCATGTCAGCACTATCCATCATGCATACAGATACATTGCTTGGACTAACTGGGACTTTTGGACATAATTACATAATCTGCATTCCTTTGCAAAGGGTTTAGTTATCCGTTTCTACTAAAACATTATATTTCTACTAAACATCATAATTAATTCCTTTTAATTACCTAATTAATATTTGAGAGTTATGCAGCCTGAAAATTAAAAAAAATTTTACATGGCAGAGACAACATTTTAATCTAGGAAGTTTGATGCAAGAATTTACACTCCTAATCACTGTTCACTATTACCTCACTCAGCAGTTAACTCAACCTATTTTAAAAAACCCCAGCAAAGTTCATTTTGGGGGGAAACTAATCACTTAAAATATATAATTTTTAAGGATAGTTTGATGAGTTTTAAGAGGACAGCTTTCATACATACTTTTATAAATTACAGTGTAACTTTTATGCTATATTTTACAAATAATAAGGTATACTTACTGTCCTTAGCCAAATTCAGTGAATTCATATGCTAGAATGCACCTTGTTCTAATCTAATTATGCATTTACATATCCCATATTCTTGATATATGTGTCAGATGAATAAACTAAAAACTAACTTTAACTCTCAAGAGGCACTACTGGAAAATCCATATTTCTTACAAGCCACTAGTTACATACAATTCTGTTAATTTGGAGGGATTTACGGACATGTATACTTTCTTTACAAGAATGTTAACATACAATTAATTACATCTTTGTGCTGTTGACATTTGATTTGTGCAATGACATCAAAGTCCTTCAGTTTCCATTTGGTAAACTTCAGAAAGGAATAAAAGAGAGTAATTTCAAAGAACATCATAGCATCTAATTCATCTCAGATATATTTCCATCCTAGCCTGTATTTTATAACCTTCAGTGTACAAAATGCAGAAATATGGCTGTTACAGCAAGCACAACCTTAAAGACTCTTGTGCTGAGAGAAATAAGGAAACTGCATTTGTCATTTGCTTTCTTTTCTCTTTCTTCATGCATCTCTGACCCTTTAACTTGAATATAGCAATTTCAGAGCTCAAGGAACCTGGAGTCTGTATTTATACTGTTGACTACAGGATTATTTCCTTTGCTGGAGCATGGTGGGTAATGACAGACTGTGCACAAGAAAACGGAAACCTGTAGATTTTTATTATAATGTTTAGAGGAAGATAAGTTTACTTAAAACAACCTTTATTATAGTTCCTTCTTTTGCTTTCCTTGATCCAAAGGAAGGATCTTACTGATTAAAATAGCATGCCAAATCTCTGTCTGTTTTAAAGCGACATGAACCTGAAATATATCAATATAACAAATGGAAAGAACCTTTACAATGCTCCAGAATAGAAGTTGTTAGTTTTTCTGTGGTCTCAACCCCACTTAAAATTTGTTGAAAGTTATGTATATTCTCCCTAGAAAAAGGCACATTTGCTGATAAATGTTACATTTGCTAAATTAATAAGGATTCGGGACACTCCAGGTGTCCCTCAAGGTAAAGTAGTGTCAGATTCATAAGTGCTTATCTGGCCCAATGCCATCATTTCATAGATAATAAAAACGATTCAATAAAATTGAACTGATGTATGAAAGTGTCCAAAGTACCTTGAGAATGCATTTATCTCTTTATTTGCACCTGTGCAGTGATATATTTGCTTTTTATAATGTATGTAACACAAGTTCAAGTAGTCCAATCTCTGTCTTCATTTTGGCACTTGGTTTTCTTCTATTCTCTCTTTGATTCCTTTTTTTTTTTTCTTTTAACATTTTTTTAAATTGGTGTTTCTGTTTGATTCTTTTAAAAGCATATTTGTTCTTGGACTTAAGTTGATGCCATCCTGAGATCCTTAACAACATCTGCATTTCCAGTTAAGGTCACCTTCTTGTATTCTGAAAATATGAACATGTATTTTGGAATACCATTCAACCTACTACAGTTATCATTTATTGATCATTTTTTTAGGCACAGGGAATTAGGGTAAATTAATTTTTTTAAATTTTACCACAATTTTGGAGTTAGCTTTAGTCAGTGGTAGAACTCTTGCTTGCCCTGAATTCTCCTTAAACAGGACTTAAGGTAAAAAAAAAAAAAGCATTAAAGTTCTCTTGGACTTTATTAATTAATAAAATAGAAAATATATTAATACAAATAGCTGAGATGCAAAATAGAAATACATACAGTGAGGAGAAATGCATAAAAACTTTAAGTATTTCCAGAGGGAGCTGACTGATCCAGCCATTTGTTAATCTTTGGTGTCTTAATACCTGAATTAAATATGGCCAACTATAAATGCTTTACATAGAATTCTATTTCTTTTCTTTAATAGCCATGTATACAAATACACATTGTCTGGATTAATGGGTGTTCAATCCATTCACTTATTCAACATCTATGGAGTACCAGACATTGTGTTACAAAATCAAGATATAATGTTTAAAAATAGGAAGATGAGTTGCTAGCCTTATCTTCAGGGAACAGACATGCAGTGAGAGAGACAAACAACAAAGAAAAGAGAAGGCAAACATATAAAATGATCGGTAATTTTTGTGAGCACTATGAAAGCAGCGGAAAACTGTGGGAGAGAATAGTGGACTGATCAGGAAGGGCCTCCCCACCTACAAGAAGAGCCAAGTAGGAGACTTCCAGACAGGGAGCAACACGTGCAAAGCCCCCAAGGCCAGAGAACACTTAGCGTCTTCTTTAAGTACTGAAAACCATGCTTAGTTTGGGAGTGTCACAGACCATGTGGTAGGAAGGGCCAGAGGATGCAGACTCTTGCAAAACAGGAGTGAGAATTTTCCACAAGTATAAGCAGAGAAATGACTTAAGTTCTTTTAGGGAAGATTATATTTGCTGCTTCCCAAAGTAGGAGTTAGAGGATAGAGAGAATGAAGGAAAAAGAATCAGTGGAGGGGCTTTGAGAATTTAAAATTACCTGTCAGTATTCAAACTTCATGATGGCATGACTCTGCTATATATGAAGATTAGACTGTAATTTTTTTTTTTTTTAAAGCTGCTATGTGTATTCAACAATAGGAACTAGAAACTGTGGCTATTCTGAGGAGTGACATACCTAGGAGGAAAGTGGGGAAATATATACAGTAGTTAACTTTGCATTATATTTCTGAACTGATTGAAAACTTCCAAGCTAGTTCTTCTTTCTGAGCCAGCACCCAATACCCTGTTTTACTTCCCTTTTTTTTTTTTCTTTTTTCTTTTTTCTTTTTTTTTTTTTTTTTTTTTTTTTTTTTTTTGCGGTGCTGGGGATTGAACCCAGGGCCTTGTGCTTGTGAGGCAAGCACTCTACCAACTGAGCTATCTCCCCAGCCCCAATACCCTGTTTTAAAGTTCCCAACATTCAAATTCACTTGGTTATAATACACAATTTCCCTCCAAGGAGTGACCTTTTCATGAAATTAGTGTTGAATTCTTTATCATTTTACAAATTTGGCAGTAAATCATTGGTTTGGAAATAAATTGATGAGTTCTAAAAAACCTACAAGGTCCTTTTAGGGATGTAAATTAATAGAAGGCATGATTTTTGAGATTGAATTTGGTACTTGATATTTATGAGCTGAATAACTTGGGCAAGTAAATCCCTTACTGGATATTTAGCCCCCTAATTTGTAAAATGTGGATTATAATATCTTTGAGAAAGAAAATATGAAAAAAATTTACTACATGGATAATATTGTTATTCTTAATATGTAGTAATTTCCTATGGTTAATTCCCTCTCTTTCTGAAGTAGAAGTTAGGATGTTCTTATATGCAAATAATAGAAAGCCCTATCAACAATGGTTTAAACAAGGAAATTTATGAAATCAAATAGAATAAAATTCAGATAAAAGACTACATAATCTGCGTCTAGTCTCTCTTTGCAGATGTCAACTGTGTAGGCTCAACAATGTTGTTAAGAACACCATCCTGAGCTTGCTCCTCAAGTCAGATTATCCTAGGTGCAAAGTGATTGTGACAGCATCAAACATCACACCCAACCATTTATTTAATCATAATGAAAATAAAAGTGCAATTTACCTCTTGTCTGGCTACTTTTAATTATGAGGAAATTTCACAGAAACCCCAAGCAGAATTTCTTTAAATGCATTGTCTAGAATGGTGTCATGCCAAAATTGAAACCAGTCACTGACAAGAAATGGGTGACTGGCATAGAACAGTAGAAATTTCCTGCTGAGCAGGGGATGGAATCTAGTGACTAGCCAAACAAGGAATACTTTGATGTTAGGCATATAAAAAGCTGTATTTGGTACAGAAGGATGTCCCCTAGCCCTTTTGCTCTTTCATTCTTTGGTTTTAGTTTCAGCAGTGTTCCTCCTCCATCAGAGATGAGCCCTTCCTCAGCATTCTCTCACATATTGAACTTCAAAGATAACCGTGAAAGACTTTAAAAAACACATCACTTTGCTGGGTATGGTGGTGCACACCTTGCGAGCCTAAGGCAGGAAGATTACAAGCTTGATGTCAGCCTCAGCAACTTTCTGAGATCCTATCTCAAAAATAAAAAAGGACTGGAGGTGTAGATTAGTGTTAAACCTCCCCTGGGTTCAATCCCCAGTATCACCAGAAGGAAAAGACAGCAGTTTAACAGTATGTGGTCTTACAAATAAGTTAGACCTTTGTAAATATTGCACAAAAAGTTATATTATTTGATTAAACGATTTACTAATAAATGGGCAGGGACTTGTGAGAATACCTGTCAATAAGTATTTCTAATATTAAGAGACTTTTCATGTCAAATTCAGAAAAATAATGTTACTATAAGATTAATATAAATAGCTCAGATAAGAAGATCTCCACAAACCCCCCCAATTCTAATCGTTTGTGTCTACATACATATACACAAAAAGTAAATTAAATATCTTATTTTTCATTATTTATGTTTTAACATTCATATATATATGCGTGCACATACACACATATAAATGTTAGAATTATCAGTTTCATTATTAAAGAAAATTTAATGTAAAAATAATTTCTTTAGCATTCTTACCATACAATCCTATTTTTCCTGTATTTGCTTATCCAAAAAGAAATGAATTTATCACTGATAAATTTTGGTCTTTATTGTCCTGGTCTGTGCAGCAGGGAAGCTTTGCTCTCCCTAGCTATTTGTCGCAAGGGTTTTACTGCTTCAACCTGAACACTTATAGAAATTTAAGTCAAGACAGCAGAGTAACTCCTGGTCTCAGAACTCACTCAACTGATAGAAGAGGGAAATATGTGACCTGACTGTCTTGAATAGTCTAAATTAGTGTCATTTGTGTCTCAGCAAAACTCTCAAGTAATAGGTTTTCAATTCCACTGTTCATGATGAGATACATTTTATTAAATTTAAAAATTTTTTTATTTGTATATTATTCATATAATTTTATATTTAGATATCTAATTTATCTTAATATAATTTTTAATTTTTTGGTATTCTATTTTTCTTCCTTTTGTGTATGAGAAAAATACTTTCATCTATGACTGCAATAGAAAGCAGTGTTCCCTCCATGACTTGGAAGTTAAGGGTTAGTGGAGAGTTATGACCCCTCATTAGACCTGCCTTAAACACGTTAGTATTCTTTAGAAGTGTGAGTCTATTTCTTTTCACAGCACATGAAGAATAATAGTGTTAGCATTTTGCAGTTAATTCAGTTACTTTCCACTTCTGAAATGGTGACAGAATTTTCTATTACTATGAAAAGTCTTCCAACCATTTTCTTTCATTAACAGTTATAAACAAAACTTGTGTTTGTGAATGAAATAAGAACATTCCCAGTTCATTTCAACCTACACACTATAACAGATTATTCCACATGGACTTTTAGTCCAATTCATTTTCTGACACTCTGACTCCAGTAGCAGTTTAATGATCACTTGGTTACTTAATAACTTTTATCAAATTCCTGACTGCAGAGATTCAAAGTTATGTAATGTCCTTTTGTATCATATTCCTTTTAAATTTAGGCTACTGATACTTGAATCATTAATTTTTCATGGTAAAAATTTAATTTATTAAATTGAAAACCATAAAAATAGCAGTTTGAAAAGCCTATAGTTTTTAAAATGCTGTACCAATTAAATAAATATACCATAAAGCCAAAAAAGACATATTTGTAGTAAAAGCTCAGTGGAAATATTATTCATTATGACAGGTCCTTTAAATGGGAAAATGTGATAGAATTCAATTCTGTCTTCTTGCAACACAGAAGTTTAAATTACAAGAAAAATAATCCAAGATTTGTGGCTACAACTGTTTCTATGGACAGTGCAGCAATTCGCTACAACAGACTTTGTATGAAACATTTTTAAAACCAGTTTTGGAATCTTTAATGAATGAATAGTACACATTAGGGACTTAGGAGATATGTTGAGTTTTATTTTAAAAGATATTTGAAGAGTTAAGGACATCAACCAATATGTAGCCCTAGAAAGATGAATAATTTTTTCAAGTTCTAAGTCTTAATTCCAGTTACCACATGCAGTGACAAAGTATTCTGATATTATTTTTGAAAGACTGAGATAATAAGTCAGTTTTAAAGTGAACATGTTCAAAGCTTAATTTATGAAACTTTTAACTATTTTAATAATGTTAACTGTGTTCTTCAAATCCAAATTCATCATACAGGGAATTAATAAACTAGGCAACAATAAAGACACGTTTTTATTGGTTCTGACATGAAATTCAACATATTGTTAGGTAAAATAATTTTTAAAGAAATTCTCTTGCCAACCGTATTCACTAATCAAATATACATGGCATTTAGTGCCTTAAATTTGCTTGGAAGATGAGTTAAATTAAAATAATATAGGCCTTCCTATCAAGGAAAAAAGGAGAGAGTTGTATAAGTTGACAATTATTGTTCAATGGCATAAATACTATAAAAAGAGGGCTAAGAAAGGACAGAAAATAAGTTTGTCATATTCAAAAGTTAAGGAACTTAACTTGGTGAATGAGTTGCAGTGAACTATATGGAGAGTTGGAAGTGCATTCTGGACAGGTGGAATATCGTTCAGTTTGTCAAATACAACAAATAAATATTCATGATCTAAATGGAGAACGAGACTGTGAGAGAGGAAGTGAGGCACATGACAGCAAATGAACAGACATCAGAATTTGATGAGAGAAATAAATTATATAATATCTTCTAGAATTTATACATCTTAATAAAGCATCGTCAAACTTTGCTCTTCTTTTATTAAGTTCTGCAATTCAATAGTTATTAATTGACTTTATGTATAGTTCTGATTAATTCAAATCATGGTACTAATTGATTCCATAACTTGTGGGACTCTTATCATTCACATATTTACAAAGCCCCACAACTCTAATGGGCCAATATTTGATTCACTTTTGTTATGTCTACATTTAATCAAATTTATGCAGATATTTCTGAGGTCATCTGCTTTTTATTATGGTGAATCTTTGATTTCTAAGTTTTCTTTTTTTAAGGGAGTTTGTTTTGGAATAGTTGAAAAAAATAATTTTTTTTGCTTTCATTTTAATAATCAGTCATTTATTCTAGGAATTTTTATTAATGTTAAAAACATCTTTCTGTGTTGAATGCTGTCTTTTAATAGACTAAACCTTAGATTCTGTTTTTTAATGACCATAATAGTAAAAGAAAATCATTGGCATAGCAATGTTAACACAGTGTAGCTATTAAACCAAATTAAATACCAAAATTCTAAGAGAACTCCTTGGAAGTAAATGAAACAATTTTATTATTTCATGCAGTGCTTTCTCATGAGAAAGCTGTCATAATCATAGTTAGTGGTAGTGATCTTTTACAAAATTCTGGAAAGGTAGCAATTTTGAGGTAATGTCCTTTTTCTTAGATGTGCCTACACCAACTTAATATTTAGGTATTTCTAAAATTCTAGAAATAATTTGGATTACATATTGTTCCTCAGAACCAATGTATTTTAGCTTATGTCCTTTAAAAATAAAAAGGGCAATGTCAAAGTTAAGATAAAATTTTAT
The DNA here is from genome assembly GCF_902686445.1 of Sciurus carolinensis. Classification (NCBI taxonomy): domain Eukaryota; kingdom Metazoa; phylum Chordata; class Mammalia; order Rodentia; family Sciuridae; genus Sciurus; species Sciurus carolinensis. The sequence continues at coordinate 57,821,678 of NC_062220.1, forward strand.
ATGCAGACATTTTTACTATTCTTTTATTTTTAAGGAATAAATTTGTTAGACAAAAACTGTTATACAATTTATACTGATGATACATATGAGAGAATAGCAAAATATTATGTTATTTCTAATCCTCTGAATTGAGATATATTTCCTCATAGCTATTTATAATAGTAGTACCACTCTATATCAATCTCCTAATGATAATTTTTCTCTATTTTTGTCTTAAAACCTTTGACACCTATCTCACATTTCATCTACAATTAAAATGAGTACACAGCCAGGCATGGCGGTGCATAGCTGGGGAGTTTCAGACAGGAAGATTGTAAGTTTGAGGGCAGCCTCAGAAACTTAGGAAGACCCTGTCTTAAAATGAAAACATAAAAAGGACTGGGAATATGGCTCAGTGGTGAAACACCTCTGGGTTCAATTCCCAGGACCCCACCCCCCAAAAAGTACACAATCTGCCCATACTTTATTTTCTGTTTTTCTCCATTTCAATTTCATCAAGTTTGTATATACTAAAGGGTTATTAGGATGAAATTCACTTAGCCAAACTGTGAGGAGCTATCCTTATCCAGCAGACTCAGACTTGGTTGAGCCATGGGACACTGAGGCCTGACTCCCATAGAGGACTGTTGCAGGTTGCTGCGGGGGGGGGGTGGGGGGGTGGGGGGGTGGGGGGGGGGGGGTGGATGTGACCGTGGGAGTGGTTAACTGTTTGGTTATATGATAATTTCCCTGAGCAAACTGGCTTCCCTAACTCCACCCCATCCTGTCCATCACAAAAGAAATCTCTCCTGTGCAGGGCCCATTTACCTATGTTACTATAGATAAAGGAGTGGTGGGCTACTCCATGTTGTTAGAGGCCAGATCTGGTATGGCCTGATCCATGATGCCCCCTCTCATTTAAAAAGAATATTGACTCTTGTGTGTTTATTGATTAGATAGTTTATGAGTAATTGATTGATTTATAGCCAACATTGTCCTCTGGCAGTTCACCTTTCCCTTGTTCAAGGGGGACGTGGGAGAAACCCCAACACCAAACAGTTTTATTCCTCTTATCATATCATATTACATAATTTCTCCTACTTGTCAAATGCAGTACTGACCAAAGACTTCTTGCTAGACTTATTGTAATTTCTATGACTACTAGATTATGTCTTGGACATTGCATTATTTTCTATTATTTTTAGAGTTACATCTTAGTTTGGCAAGTTACTCATATGCTATTGTTCTAACAAGTTAAAATAGTTATTTTTATAGAAATGACAAACTATAATACAGAGGGAAAACCTACAACACATGTTTTTTAAATTGTCTTCAAAAGTGGACATAAGAAACTATATTCTTCCAGAATCTATTAGAGGATTCTTTAAACTTCAGTTTCCTTAATTTTTATATAAAGTATGTCCAGCTCTTTTATTACAGACTGAGAAAAGGACAGGACCACCTATGTCTATCTAATGTGCCATCCATGCATATTCTCATTATGTGATAATACATGTTTATATAAATGCTAATGTAAGATATCTATATTTAAACTAAGATTTAATTACAGTGTTTTGAATAGTGATTATGGGTAATGTATAATAAGTAAGGCAAATACAAAGTTTATATTGCATAAGTGAGCAAATATTGAATCTAATTTACAAATCATGAAATGATGATATAAAAGAAATTTAGAACCATCTTGGAAATTTTATGAAATTTCATCAAATGAAAATGACTATTAGATATAGATCATCATACTCTTTCAACATAATCCACTTGACACACTCCTTTGAGATGTTGAAATGCCACATTTGCATGGAAAATTGACTTAAAGTAAAAGACCACTAATTAGAAATGACTTCATAAACTTTACCCATTTCTTGGCTGTCTATCCTGTGGCATATTCTTGTTCCTTCATAGAAATAGAAGCCTAATTTTTACTGGGATATTGCTGACCACTTTAAAGTGTACACTCTTCATCCTCTCTTATGCCTACTACACTGGCTTCTCAATATTTACATGTGTCTGGAATTTTCCAATAAGAGGTATAAAAATATTAACTGTCATAACTCCGATAATAGATAAGGTTCTAAAGAGTATTAATTAAATTAAAAAATAAATGAGCATGGTATGGTGCATATGCATATTAAAAATTTAAATTATAAGAAAATGGAGGCCTTGAGAAATAAACCTTCAGTTGAGCATCATGTTTATAGTAATCCTTACAACCTAATTTACTTATATTTGTATCTTTCCATAGTTTTATATGTCATTATATATCCCAGTACATATTATTTGATAGTAATGTGACATCATTCACTTGGAATTCTCTTTTCTTTGTAAACTTATATATTACCTGCAGACTTAAAATTAGTTGAATAAACATGTGAGAGCTACATGAACAATACTTTCTGGGGCTGGGGTTGTGGCTCAGCGATAGAGTGCCCACCTAGTACTCTTGAGGCCCTGGGTTCAATCCTCAGCACCACATAAAAATAAAATAAAGGCATTGTGTCCACCTACAACTAACATATATATATTTTTAAAACCCCCCCCAAAAAAAAACAAACGAAAAAACAATACTTTCTGTATAATGTTTAAATAGCTCAGTTTAATCTTTTACAGGTTTGATGCAATTATATGCTGAAACTCATGGTCTGTATCTCTGTTCTTCCACTAAGGAGTTATAAATTAGTATTTTCTTATCCCAAACATGAAAAAAGATTAAAAAAGTTCTACTTTTCAATTAATCAAAGGGTTGATAAGTCAAAGGTAAGAGATTATTATATATTTATAATATATATTTTATAATCTGATACAATATAATATATAACATGCCATATTATATATAAATATATAATAAATTATATATAATATATGTAGTAAATATACACTATATATTTAATGTTTATGGGATTCAGAAAGAAACATTTAATTATCACTGAGAGCAGATCATTACAGCTATTCCAGGTAGTTATCACTCCAAGTTATAACAAACATTTTATGTGAGATTTGTACTTTAAAACTCAAAAAGGTAGAAAACATAAATATCAGCAAAATTTCAGGCATACTGAAAATCACTTTTAATAAGTACTTGTCTAATTTATTTTGGAACCAATAAAACTTGTCTCTGGCATATGTAAAGTTAATACGTAATATTTATATAATACAAATTACTCCTTTTCACTTTGTGTTAAAGGCTCCATTGTGCTTATTCTTGGAGTCATGTTTTGTGATGCAAGCTGTGATCTTTGAATGTCTTGTATGCAGGTGACAATATTCTCATGTACTTTTGTCAAAAGAACAATTTTAAGATGTTCCACCATCCTCCTGCCACTCTCCTCCATTTGGTAGTAGGATGGTGTGGGTTTGTTTTTATTTCTTGTTTTTTTTGGGTAAAGATATTTTGCAGGATAAAAATACACTTTATTTTATTGAACTAAGATACATTTTGAAGGGAAGTAAATTGTCACCTATACTGAGAACAACAACTAAAATGAACCACTTAGTGGAGAAATAAACAAGTAGGAAGTTTTAATCTCATCTGAGGTTACTGTTCTTCATTTTCATTCACTGTTCTTTGCACCAGTTAGCTTTTGTTGTCTATCAGTCCAACCTAAAAATTAGTGACTGAAAGCTCGAAGATTCTTTAGCTCATGGTTCCGAAGGGCAGTACTTTTGGTTGTGATGGCTTAACTGATCTCTGCTGGGCCTATCTCACAAGTGTCTCTTGTCAGCTATCAGGGTGACTGGCTCTCGAGTGGCCTACAATGGCCTGATACATCATGTCTGACTGTTGGCAGATAGCTAGCTAGAGGACTGTTGGCTGACTGTGGGCTGAGGTGTTTCATTTCTTCTGCACGTGGTCTCTCATTGTCCAGCATGTTAACACGGGTTTGTTCACTAGTGTCACCAAGTTATAAGCTCAGCAAGAAAGGGAACTCCAGTAGGCAAAAACTTCTCAAATCTCTGCTTGTAATGTTTGTTTTTATCATGTGCAGACAAAGAAAGTCACATGGCTAAACCTAAGTGTTTATGTGGGTAAAGATTACCTGAAAGAATAGATACTAGGGAGGTAATTGTTATTTACCTCACTCTTATTTTTTCTTTCTCTCTCTCTCTCTCCTTCTCCCTTTCCCTCTCCTGTCTTTCTCTTAATCTTTATATCTTCCTCTTCTCTTTTCCTCAAAATATCGTCTCCCTTTCTCATTGTATATATTTTTGTCTTTGGAATCTCTTCAAAACAGAGATTTCTCTCCAGTGGCCCTAAACATTTCCATTGCTTTTAATTCTTTCTCCCTTTTCCTAAAGGCAAAAAATTAAACTTAGCTTTATTTTCCAATTTCTAGAAAATCATTTTGACAAGATTCTTCCCTTTCTATAGCTTTATTTTTAAATTCTAAATAGTTTTGAGAACAAACTTGAGATGACCTTCAGACAGAAGTAGCTGTGAGCGGTAAAAATTCTGTATTAAGATTTTTTAATGCAAATCCTTGAGGATTTGGTTTGCACTTATATTTAGCAAAGAACTGGGAGAAGTCAAGGTTAATATTTAAAGATCAAGTTGCAGTCTTAACATTTACATATAAAAACATTTAGCACTAATCAGAGGAAGGAGACATAGCTCTAAAATTTATAATTATAGTCTATTTTAAAAACCTTTCTGAAAGATTTACATGGCTTTTAAAAGAATGACTTCCAATAACCTGTAATAAGTTGATGTGAGCTTTTAAAATAATTTTATTGTATAAATGCTATAGGATTAAAATTTTATATAAAATGAGAATCTTAGAAGAGTGTGGTATCTGATATATAATATATAATAAAGTAGTTAATTTTTCTTAACAGTGCTGGGGATTGAACCCAGGGCCTTGTGCATGCGAGGCAAGCACTCTACCAACTAAGCTATATCCCTGGCCCAGTTAATTTCATTATCACGAAAAACCTAAAAGGATATTTTGAATCAGCATATGTACACATATCTTTATTTCAGATTAATTAGTTTCTTAAAGAGGTAAGGTGAAGAAACTGACACAAAAGATATTAAGCAATTTAAAACTCTCTAGTTTTGGAGGTTATAATTCATTGCAAAAAAAAACAAAGAAAATTACAAAGGGTACTAATTATTTATGCTATAATAAAAATGTCTTTATCCTCCTGTAATTTTTATAACTGACCAGACCAATGTCAGAGCAATAACAACAGGCTAGATTTTTCCTTCTCCACTCCAAGAAGGCAAATTTTGCCAGGTAATATCACTTTTTGTATGACAAATTTTAAAGAAAAACATTTATATATATGGATATATACTGATACCTAAGGTATGAACTTCAGTTTTGAAAATATATAGTCTATGAATGCATACATCTACTTTATATGAGAATCATATAAAAAGTGCCTAAGAACTGAATAAAAATGATATTGAAACTTTCTTAACATGTTTAGCATGTTTAGGAAGCCTAAAAGAGGATGTGAGAGTCATTTTAACAGCTATGTATTTATATAATGGGAATGACAAGTATTTAGGAAAAATTAAAAAGCATGCTCATTGAAGTCATCAGGAAGCAGATAGAATAAAGGAGCACATATATTTGGATTAAAGGCACAGAGCAGTAGTTTTGACTTGGAAATGCATCAGAAAGAACGTTCATAAAACCTGGAGCAAGGATCCCAAATCCTGAGATTCTAATTAAGTAGGTCTGAGATCAATCCAAAATTTGCATTTTTAGTACATTCCTAGATGCTACCGACACTGCTGGTCCAGGAACCACATGGGAGCCAATGGTATAGAGGATGTCCGGTTAAGAGTAGTAGCCTCTGAGTATAAAATGCCATCAAAACAATAAAAGCAACAATACTAACATTAGAAACAGAGGCACAGCAGTAGCAAAAGTAAAAGCAACTGGGAAAGTATATTAGGGATTAATTTGGTTGCAGGCTTTGTCTACAGTCCATTCATAGAAAATTTGCCCTTCCTACAGTCCTGCTGCCTCTAAATGACCACATTCTATTACAAGTGATAATAATGGCATTGGAAACTGCATGAGGACAAGGACCTGGCCTGTCCTTATCAACACTGTATCTGAAACACCGTTCCTGTTTGCAAAGTGTACTCAATCCCCAGACTGGGTCATGACCAGATTGATTTTTGAGGAATCTAAACTGAAACACACCAACATGCCCATCTTCAGTGGGTTTGGAACTATGATGTGAATGGAATCAGCCCAAATCATGAGACTGTGGAAATTATGAGTAAATAAGGATGGTAGTAGGTAGAGAGGAGAATTGCCCTCAGAAGATGTTTCACCATCCTTGAGAGCATCGGGTCTGTTAGTGACTTTCCTGTGCCATAGTTGTATTTTCTTTCCTCTTCTTGGGATATTCTAAGATTTTTCATTATCTGTAAAATAACTCTCCAGTTGCTTCCCTCTTTTGGAGATAGACTGGATATATCTCTTTTCACGTTATCAAAAAGCCCATGCTTTATGAAGTAAAGACTTTTTCCTCTGGAATAAGTTGCAAATAACAGCCACTTTTAAAGGCATTAGAAGCCAGTGTTGTCAGACAAAACCAGATTCTGTGTGCTACAGAAGAACTGGGCTTCAAAGGAACATCCTCTGGGATAGAGAGACCCTCTTTTAACCATCAGTTTTTGTCAGTCCCAGGGAAAAGTCATGGCAGAATATGACTATATTAGGCAGCTTTTCATCAGTGTAACGAAAAATTCTGGCACAGCTACTTATGAAGAAGTTTTATTTAGCTCACAGATCTGGAAGTTTGAAGTCCAGACGGCAAAGCGTTCACTCAGTGGTGACAGCCTCCCTTGGCTGCATCAGCTCATTGCAGATAGCAAGGGCAGGAGCAGGAGTGGGAGCGAAAAAATTACATCCTGAACTCGGAAGCAGGGGACTGGGTGAGGCCAGGCCTTGCTGCTTTTATGATACCACTCTCAGAGAACTGCCTGAATCCCTTCCAAGGGCAGGGTTTCCAGTGTCTGTTCCACATCTTAAAGGTTCCCTAGCACCTAAATACTACCACCATGGAGAGAAAACCACCAATCATGTGAACCTCTGGGGGACACCCAAACCATCTCTAAACCTATGGATGACTTTCTAAGAGAATGCTCTGCCATCCTGGTCATTTTATACATTTAATTCAAAAAAGAGATTCTAGAAATCCCTGCTCTGGTACAGAAAGTTCACCTGAGATTCCAAAGGCCTCCAGGCAGAAGCCAAAGCTAGCTAGGAAAATATGCTGACATCCCCACTCAATGACATTGTAGAAGTGCATTTTATAATCAGTGCTGGGAAGTAGTATTTAACTGAAACTTGAAACTTTCTACCAAAAAATCACACACACACACACACACACACACACACACACACACACACACACAATGTGTCTTTGTAACCAAAAATCATCCTCCAAAGATTTCAATTTTAAATTAAGGTTAAGAAAACTCTGTGCCTTTAGATTGTTCTTTTAAATATGCACTGTTTGAATATTTCCTTTGAAAGGGTTCCATTTCAAATATGTATATTCATTAACTCTAACTAAAAATGGAATGTCATACTGATGAATTATGAATATGCTGGGTTATCCTTTGGCATTATATTTTTCATACTGTAAATATTCATAGAAATCTGGCATAAGCCATTGAATATATGCCCCCTCCAGGCTAATAATGAGCTTACTGGGGATTTGGGGTGTGCTAGTCTCTTACAAGGAGTTCTGTACTGAAAACTATTTTGAAAAAGTCAGTTTTCAGATCTTATTTACTATTCTTCACCATTTATCTCAGCTAAAATGTCTGATTTCCATGATATACCATGTTAATTCCATCTTCAGTGCTATTATGTACATTAGCAATAGGGTCTTGGAAAACATCATCTTTGCTAGCATGTTGTTGGAATACTTAACTTCAAATGAATATATAAACTTTTAAATTTAATTTGTTGTTTATCAGCTACAGGTTAGATTGATCCACTATTTCCAAAGCAAATGAAAAATGCTATCAATTAGCAACTTTGAGGAATCAGGAGACTATGTAATAGGACACCTTCAAAAAGGTCAGATGATTTAAAAACCAATTTAACTCAAAGCATTGATTGATTCCTTGAGAACAAACTGTTAAGAAAAAAGTTATCTGCCAGAGAAAGATATGATCAGGAATTAGGAGTCAGACAGAATTAAACACAAGCAAGAAAAAAATTTAAGTATTTGCAAAAACCTGGGAAAACTGTGAAACTATTTTAGAAGTGAAGGAGGCAGTCAAATTTCTAAGAGAACCCAGAGGAGAAATTCATGGGAAGTATGATATCACACATGGAGGATAGAGGAATGAATAATTTTTCTGGATTATGTTGTAGAAAATTAAAACACACTTAAAATGAATTGTAATCAAGATGAGTTTTAATATCTGTCATGTAGAAAAGCAAGGCTAACTTTCAACTTATCTTTTATTTTCACACTGGCAATCTTGTAAACAGTTTGGTAAATACAAACTCCTTAATAACCTATTGGTTTTGTTAATTCTATGAGAATATATGTAGTTTCTAACATTCTTATTGGATTTAATTAAAGGGCACTGAAATTTCCATGGCATATATTATAATTCTTTTAGTATTTCTAGATTAGTAATTCCAGTGAATGAAATTCTAAAATGTCCTGTGTCTTAATTCCATTTTAAACTATTTGTAAAGAAGTGTTATGTTATTACAAAGTAAGTCTAAAAATTATTTAGTATTAATGGTAAAGACAATGTGACAGGAATAAGAAGCCATGCTCAAAACAATCTTCTGAGAATTTTTTTTCCTACTGTACAAAATCCATTGGTACGTAGTCATACAATTTATTAAAAATGGGAAATATTTAAATTTTTTTTGATTGTGGTGCTGGGGATTATACCCAGGAACTAATAAAAATGAATAATATTTTAAAAAGATACTTTTAAAGAGTCAAAAATCTCAATATATATAATTTGACAAATGAACATATATCAAAATTTAACTTATTAAAGTGAAGTAGTAAGATAAACATAGTAGGTTTAATGGAGCATTCAAACAACTACACATGTCCAGGGAAAGGAATTTCAAAGTGAATTTACAATAGATTCAAAGCAATAATCAATTGTATACCATCACTTGCATATAATTAATTTGCATTTCTATGGGCAAGAATTATTTAAGCTATCAGTTTTCCACATAAGAAACAGTTAGGTGAACAGGACAATATGCCATGATTTCTTTAAAGACTTTTTTCTTTTTTTTTAGAATAGTCTTAAGTTCACAGCAAAATTGAGAGGAAGATACAGAGATTTCCTATATGTCCCTACCCCCGTTTATGCATAGCATCTCCCATTATCATCAGTATTTCCTTCCTATGGTAGTGGTATATTTGTTACAACTGTTAAACTTATATTGACACATCATAATCACCTAAAATTCATAGTTAACATTAAGGTTTACTTGTTCTGCTGTACTTGCTATGAGTTTAGACAAATGTGCATTTGACATGTGTTCATCCTACAGAGTATTTTCACTGCCCTAAAAATCCTCCATTATCTACCTCTTTCTTCTGTAAAGACTGGACAACCACTGACTTTTTGCTTTTTTCAGAATTTCATATAGTTGGAATTGTATATTATGTAGCTTTTTCAGAGTGGTTTCTTTCACTTAGCCACATGCATTTAAGGTTCTTCTATGACTTCTCATGGCTTGCTATCTCATTTCTTTTTAGGGCTGAACAACATTTCATTGTCTAAATGTACCATAGTTTTTTTGTTTGTTTGTTTGTTTTTGTTTTTTTTTTCTTTCTCCAAAACCATGCACCTACCAAAGGACATCTTGTTTGCCTCCAAGTTTTGGCAGTTCTGCATAAGCTGCTGCAAACATCAGTGTGTAGGTTTTGATATGGAGATAAATTTTCAGTTGCTTTAGTTAGATACTAGGGAGAGTGATTGCTGGATCATGTGATGGCAGTATGTTTAGTTTTATAAGAAACTGCTGAACTGTCATCCAGAGTGACTATACTGTGCTTTCATTCCCACTATCAGTGAATGAGATCTCCTTTTGCCCCCACGTTTCCACCAGTATGTACTGTCATCAGTGTTCTGGATTTGGACATTCTAATAGGTTTGTTAGTAGTATCTCAGTGTTCTTTTAATTTGCATTCCCTAGTGAATTATAACATTGAGCATTTTTTCATAGGTGTTTTAGTTCACTTTTTGCTAAAGAATTCCACAAAAAGGGTAATTTCTAAATAAAAGAAATTTGTTTCACACAATTCTGGAGACTGGGAAATCCAATATCAAGGTGTCAGAATCTGGTGAGGGTCTTCCTGCTGTGCCATGACATTGTGGAGAGCGCCACATGGCAAGAATGTGTGTAACAGAGGGAGAGGGTAAGGGAAAGGGAGAGGAAGAGGGAGAGAGAGCACTTTTATAATTAATCTGCTCCTCTGATAATATTAATAGATTTATGAGGGTAATCCTCATGGCTTAGTCACTTCTTAATGGCCTTACTTCTTAATACTGTTACAATGGCAATTAAATTTCAACATGAGTTTTATAGGTGACTCTCAAACTACAGCAGTATACTTACTTACTGTGTGAATATCTTATATCGTGAAATGCCTGATACAACTATTTTTCTTCTAGTTTTAAACTATTATTTCCTAACAGTAGTAATACTGAGAATATTTAAGCAAATATGCTTTTAATTAAAATATTAAGGTTCAGCTTTCACTAATGGTTGCTTTTTATTTTTGCATGATGCTAGAACCTTTCAATCCTGTCAAATAGTGTTAGGGAATGGTATGCTTTTTACAGAAGAAGATCGTAACACCAAAGCAGATCACTTTCCTTAAGTTGCACAGCTAGCAAAAGTTCTAGTAGGATTTGGACTTGTTCTTTTGCTGGAATACTTTTTCAGTTATATCACAATTGATCCAAAGTAGGATGATAGTTATTGTTGCTTTATTTATGATTAAACTCCAAAATGAACTTTAATCTTCAACTAACCATAAAGCTTGTTAAAAATGTATTTTACTTGAAACCTATGAAATGAATGAGGTAGAATAAACGTCATTTTCCACTGGAGAGTTAGCTGTCGTTAATACAAAAAATACAAAAATGAGAGCCAAATTTGTGGTAGCTTATAGTTGATTAGTTTATTTCTTATTTTTCACCAAAGAAAATATTTTGCATTTGTTGAAAATGTGATTTTTAACCAGTCGCACTGGTGCACACCTGTAATCCCAGCGCCTCAGAAACCTGAGGCAGGAGGATTGCAAGTTCAAAGCCAGCCTCAGCGATAGAGAGGCACTAAGCAACTCAGTTAGACCCTGTCTCTAAATAAAATAAAAAACAGGATTGGGATTGTGGCTCAGTAGTCGAGTGCTCCTGGGTTCAATCCCCAATACCTCTCCCCACCAAAAAATGGAAAATGTGATTTTTGTAGTGAGACGACATATTATTAGATATTCTTAATACACTAAATATAAGAGTTTCAATCTCCCATTTTTAAATTATTAAAATAGAAGTGTTATTATCTCATTTTATTGTGGTCTGTCACTGTAACATTGATTGCCAAATGTATTTTTATTAAAGTGTATTAAAATACATGGTTCAGTTCTAAAGTATAACCCTAATTTAAGAAACCCATCTGGAATACATCTTTGCTAATATTAGTAGCTCTATTATTTTTTTCCTGTTGCTTAATATGACAACTGTACTATTTGAAAAGTAGATAAATGTATATTTCTATAATATTTTTTCCATCCTCAAATGTTGTTTTTCAAATTTAAAAGGGAAATTACTAAATAAATGCTCTTTGAACAAGCCTATATTTGGCTTTTGAAGCCAAATGCCAATAGCATAGAAGACCACAAAATTATTCAATAAAATCTTGGGACTATTTCTGTGAATTAAAACAATATGAAAAAGATGTTGTTTTGAAAAATCAAGGCTGTTTTCCCCCCACATTAATAGTTACCTGAATTATTACTCATGATGAAATGGCATACCTTTGCTGATTTCTTCTAATTTTTCCTTTTCAAAAAACATATATTTGGTTATATCAGGGGTTCCCCCCGACTTCCTACTGAAGTTGTCTACCTCATTCCATCTACTTTTTCAGGTTGCTAGATTGCAAATATCATGAAAAACCACTATTAGGACTGTATTTTAGATAATCAATGGTGAACTTAATTGCACCCAGGTCTCAATTTTCTTCTATCACTTTAATACACAGAAAATTGTGCTTATTTCTCTGAACAATTTTCAAGTAGAAAAGCCCCATTACTGCATTTTACAAACTTCTTGGACATATGTGCAAATAAGCAGCTAATTATCCTGGACACATTGTGTACATTTCAAATGAAGTGCTAATGCCCTATTCCTGGGATTAAAACTGGAGTTTTCCTTACACATCTCTGCCAGAATAACTCTGAGGGAGAGAAGATGAGGAATAGATGAACTTACAGTCATGAAGAGCTGACAGTCATGCTGAAGGCAAGACATCGCTACCAGTAGCACTAATCCTGTGTTTCAAAAGAAAATGCAAAATAGAAATTTATTTCTTTTGCTTATGCAATTGGCAGCATTATTACTGACATAAAAATAGAATTAAACTCATTATTTTAATTTATAAAAACTTCTAAAAGGATTTTCCTGAATAACTTGCCAAATAATACCTAATATTTGTTCACAATAACTGTATCTATTGACAGTTCATTAATATCTAGTACACAAAATTAATGAATGTTTCCTATTTTTTAAAGATAATGAGCAATGAAGTTTTTATGATATAAATTATAATTAATAAAGTTATTTTCCTATAACAGCATCAATTACAGAAAAACCCTATTTTGATGTTTTGTCAATTGATTTAAATGTTTAATCAATATATACCATTGATACTTTACAATATGTATTATAGTGATGGTTTTCATTTCATGTCTTGTTTATAGATTCATTTAGTCAACTTTTACCTGTACAATAAAACTTAGCAAGGTTCATTTTAATAAAAAAGCATCTAATTGAAGAAACATGATAATATACTTGCTACATAAATTCAGTAATAAAAAGCAAATTCACTTGCAAATAAAAGGTATTGACATGACTTTATTGATATTTAATATATTATATTCTTTACACTTCAGTAATTCATAAACTCTGTTAATGACTTATTCACGCTTCTATAACAAAATAACTGAGACTAGGTAATTTATGAAGAATAGAAATTTAGTTCTTATGGTTCTGGAGTCTGGAAGTTCAAGATCAAAGTGCTGGGAGATTCAGTGTGTGATAAGCCTCCTCCCCCTCTCCTGTCTCTACTTCCAAGATGGAACCTTAAACACTGACCAGAGGGTTGGAAGGGCAGAAGGGTCAAAAAGAGTCTAGATAGTTCCCTCTAGTCCTTTAATAAGCTCTTAATCCATTCACAAGAAAGTAACTTTCATGACCGAATCACCTCACGTCTTAATACTGTTGCATTAGGAATTAAATTTCTGCATGGATTTTGGATTCAGATCATTCCAACAGACTAATTAAAAAATCAAATTATAAATTTGCATCATGCAATAACCTTCATGAGCTCCCCAGATGGTATTTGCTGCTACTTGTACCTGCAAAGCTTCCAGTGCAGAAACTATTAAAATAGTAATTAAAATTTACAATTTGTTCCTGCCACCTCAATGTCTAAGTCTTTTTTCTAAATGATTTTCTCATTAAATATAAGAACCATGAAACATTAATAGTTTATTTTTTTAACTGCTTTAAAACTGCCTGGTATTTGGTAAGGACCTCAATAAATAGCAGTTGAATTAATGAATATTATTAAGGATAATACAGATTGAGCACATTCATGCAATATCCTTTGGCAGTCTGGAAAGCCAATTTCTCCTCAAATATATACCAAATTATTGTCAATAGTTACCTAAAGAAAAGATGGTAATGCTCAGGGTGGGGGGACAGATGTACTTTTTTTTCCTATGAAGTTCATCTTACCTATGTGAAAAATTTTGTCATTCTGGAATAAAATCACAGCAAAATGCAATTGGAGCTACCTTTATCATTCATTAGAATTTGGATTAAGCACCATCATAGGAAGCAAGACAGAAACTATAAAGCCTGCAATTTAATAAAGAAGATGTCAAGGAAAATGCTGGAGGCATTTTCATGTTTGTAGTTTCAGTACATCCATGGATGACAAGTTTATAATAAGATGACCCATGGTACCAAGCATGAATTTGAAAGGAGGGCAAGTAAGATTTGCTGAAAAGATGATAGAAATTAGTGTATATTTTATGGGAAAAAATGAGAAGGCATGACCCAGAAGCAATATAGAAATCCAGTTTTTTAAAAAAAATTACAGTAGAATATTTCTAGGGTCCCTTATATCTTCTAAAGCCTATATGAACACATTCACTTACTGATTTTGCAGAGACATGGGAAAATCATAATTATTCTACACCTCAACTTTTTTAGGTCCTGTTTTCTACATGGGAAACATGTTTGCTTCTGCTGGGAGAAAGGAATTAGAATAATGGAGAAAAAATTTTATTCAGGATATAACTTTTTTTTAACTAATAAAACACACTTTTAATCTCTCTGGTGGGAAAATATTGTTACTTCTACTACAGTGTTTGTTTTTTAGATCCGTTTAAGTGGGAGGAAGAAAAAGGACAAAGTAATACATCAATCTTCTCAAATTGTCTGATATAGAAAGCTAACTACCATTAGATTTACTCCTGTACCTCATGTCAGGGCAAAATATTTGCTTTATGATAAATGACAATAAAAAACGTAGTGCTTTGTTCATGAAATTCCAGGCTGTATCCATTCTGTGGAAGGATGATTTCTGCACTTACCTTTAAAATTTTTCTATTGGATTGAATTGTTTCTATGCAAAGACCAAGACTTTAAAGTGTTTTAAATCTTGTTATAAAGTGAAAGTCTGGAATTTAAAAAGAATAATGCATAAGGGATTTTTCTTCTTTTCCTCCATGGCAAGATAATTGCTCTTACATTATTGGATTTGGAAATTGTTGACAGTAAGTTTTGTACCCTGGCTAACAAAAACAAAACAAAAAAGCTCCAATACCGTTTTCCCCTTTAGTTTTTAAAATGTATTGACATTTCTAAAATGTCAGAAAGATTAACTCTGCTCTGTGGAGATTTTGGAAACATTATTGCTTGCATATACCTATACCAAAAGCCAGGAGGATCATGGTGTTCTGATGTCAAGTTATTTGGTTTCAACTTTTCTTTGTGGATTTACTTAATTTATTTTTAATTTTTATTTCTTGGTAATATGGCAACTGTGACTTGAATTTATTATTGCAATCTAAAAGAAAATATGGATTTTTTTTTATTATATACAAATGGGATACATGTTGTTTCTCTATTTGTACACAGAGTCAAGGCATACCATTTGTGTAATCATACGTTTACATAGGGCAATGATGTTTATTTTTTTTTCCTTCCCCCCCACCACTCCCACCCCTCTTTTCCCTCTATACAGTCCTTCTTTCCTTCATTCTTACCGCTCTCCTTATCCCTAACCCTAAACCTAACCCTAAACCTAATGCTAACCCCTCCCACCCCCCATTATATGTCCTCATCCGCTTATCAGCGAGATCATTCGTCCTTTAGTTTTTTGAGATTGGCTTATCTCACTTAGCATGATATTCTCCAATTTCAACCATTTCCCTGCAAATGCCATAATTTTGTCATTCTTCATTGCGGAGTAATATTCCATTGTATATATATGCCACAGTTTCTTTATCCATTCATCAACTGAAGGACATCTAGGTTGGTTCCACAATCTGGCTATGGTGAATTGAGCAACAATGAACATTGATGTGACTGTATCTCTGTAGTATGCTGATTTTAAGTCCTTTGGGTATAGGCCAAGGAGTGGGATAGCTGGGTCAAAAGGTGTTTCCATTCCAAGATTTCTGAGGAATCTCCATACTGCTTTCCAGAGTGGCTGCACTAATTTGCAACCCCAACAGCAATGTATGAGTGTTCCTTTTTCACCACATCCTCGCCAACACCTATTGTTGCTTGTATTCTTGATAATCGCCATTCTAATTGGGGTGAGATGAAATCTTAGGGTAGTTTTGATTTGCATTTCCCTTATTACTAGGGATGTTGAACATTTTTTCATATATCTGGTGATTACTTGTACATCTTCTTCTGTGAAGTGTCTGTTCATTTCCTTAGACCATTTGTTGATTGGATTATTTGTATTCTTTGTGTAGAGTTTTTTGAGTTCTTTATAGATTCTGGAAATTAGCGCTCTATCTGAGGTATGGTTGGCAAAGATATTCTCCCACTCTGTAGGCTCTCTCTTCACATTTCTGATAGTTTCCTTTGCTGAGTGAAAGCTTTTTAGTTTGAATCTATCCCAGTTGTTGATTCTTGCTTTTATTTCTTGTGCTATGGGAGTCCTGTTAAGGAAGTCTGATCCTAAGCCAACAAGTTGAAGATTTGGACCTACTTTTTCTTCTATAAGATGCAGGGTCTCTGGTCTGATTCCGAGGTCCTTGATCCATTTTGAGTTGAGTTTTGTGTAGGGTGAGAGATTGAGGTTTAATTTCATTCTATTGCATATGGTTTTCCAGTTTTCCCAGCACCATTTGTTGAAGAGGCTATCTTTTCTCCATTGCATATTTTTGGAACCTTTGTCTAATATGAGAAAATTGTATTTATTTGGGTTTGTGTCCATGTCCTCTATTCTGTACCATTGATCTACCTGTCTATTTTGGTACCAATACCATGCCGTTTTTGTTACTATTGCTTTGTAGTAGAGTTGAAGATCTGGTATTGCAATACCCCCTGCTTCGCTCTTGCTACTGAGGATTGCTTTAGCTATTCTAGGTTTTTTATTCTTCCAGATGAATTTCATAATTGCTTGCTCTATTTCTGCAAGGTACATCATTGGGATTTTAATTAGAATTGCATTGAATCTGTATAGCACTTTAGGTAGTATAGCCATTTTGACGATATTAATTCTGCCTATCCAGGAACATGGGAGATCTTTCCATCTTCTAAGGTTTTCTTGAATTTCTTTCTTTAGTGTTCTGTAGTTCTCATTGTAGAGGTCTTTCACCTCTTTTGTGAGATTGATTCCCAAGTATTTTATTTTTTTCGATGCTATTGTGAATGGGGTAGTTTTCCTAATTTCTCTTTCTGAAGATTCATCACTTATGTATAAAAATGCATTGGATTTATGAGCATTGATCTTGTAACCTGCTACTTTACTGAATTCACTTATGAGTTCTAAAAGTTTTCTGGTGGAATTTCCAGGTTCCTCTAAATATATAATCACGTCATCAGCGAACAGGGATAGTTTGAGTTCTTCTTTTCCTATTTGTATCCCTTTAATTTCTTTGGTTTGTCTGATTGCTCTGGCTAGAGTCTCAAGGACGATGTTGAACAGAAGTGGTGAAAGAGGGCATCCCTGCCTTGTACCAGTTTTTAGGGGGAATGCTTTCAGTTTTTCACCATTTAGAATGATATTAGCCATGGGCTTAGCGTAGATGGCCTTTATAATGTTAAGGAATGTTCCCACTACCCCAATTTTTTCTAGTGTTTTGAGCATGAAGGGATGCTGTATTTTATCGAATGCTTTTTCTGCATCTATTGAAATAATCATGTGATTCTTAACTTTAAGTCTGTTGATATGGTGAATGACATTTATTGATTTCCGAATGTTGAACCAACCTTGCATCCCTGGGATAAAACCCACTTGATTATGGTGCACTATCTTTTTAATATATATTTGTATGCGATTTGCTAAAATTTTGTTGAGAATTTTTGCGTCGATGTTCATTAAGGATATTGGTCTGAAATTTTCTTTCCTCGATGTGTCTCTGTCTGGTTTAGGTATCAGGGTGATATTGCCTTCATAGAACGAGTTTGGGAGGGTTCCCTCCTCTTCTATTTCATGGAATAGTTTGAGGAGTATTGGAATGAGCTCTTCTTTAAAGGTTTTGTAGAACTCGGCTGAGAACCCATCTGGTCCTGGACTTTTCTTTGTTGGTAGGCTTTTGATGACCTCTTCTATTTCATTGCTTGAAATTGGTTTATTTAAGTTGTGTATGTCCTTCTCATTTAGTTTAGGTAATTCATATGTCTCTAGAAATTTGTTGATGTCTTCGAGGTTTTCTGTTTTGTTGGAGTATAGATTTTCGAAGTAGCTTCTAATTTTGTTTTGTATTTCACTCGTGTCTGTTGTGATGTTTCCTTGTTCATTCCGAATTTTAGTAGTTTGAGTTTTCTCCCTGTTTCTCTTTGTTAGTGTGGCTAAGGGTTTATCAATTTTATTTATTTTTTCAAAGAACCAACTATTTATTTTGTTAATTTTTCCAATTGTTTCTTTTGTTTCGATTTCGTTGATTTCAGCTCTGATTTTAACTATTTCCTGTCTTCTACTACTTTTGGTATTAGTCTGCTCTTCTTTTTCTAGTGCTTTGAGCTGTAGTGTTAAGTCATTTATTTGTTGATTTCTACTTCTTTTTTTGAATGCACCCCATGAAATAAATCTTCCTTTAAGTACTGCTTTCATAGTGTCCCAGAGATTTTGATATGATGTGTCTTTGTTCTCGTTTACTTCTAAGAATTTTTTTATTTCCCTCCTGATATCTTCTGTTATCCATTCATCATATAATAGTGTATTATTTAATCTCCAGGTATTGGAGAAGTTTCTGTTTTTTATTCTGTCATTTATTTCTAATTTCAATCCATTATGATCTGATAGAGTACAAGGTAGTATCTCTATCTTCTTGTATTTGCTAACAGTAGCTTTGTGGCATAAAATATGGTCTATTTTAGAGAAGGATCCATGTGCTGCTGAGAAGAAAGTGTATTCATTCTTTGTTGGATGGTATATTCTATATATGTCGGTTAAGTCTAAATTGTTGATTGTGTTGTTGAGATCTATAGTTTCTTTATTCAATTTTTGTTTGGACGATCTATCCAGTAGTGAGAGAGGTGTGTTAAAATCGCCTAGTATTATTGTGTTGTAGTCTATTTGATTTCTGGAATTAAGAAGGATTTTTTAGATGTATGTGGATGAGCCAATGTTCGGCGCATAGATATTTATGATTGTTATGTCTTGCTGATTTATGCTTCCCTTAAGCAGCATGTAATGTCCTTCTTTATCCCTTCTGACTAGTTTTGGTTTGAGTCCACATTATCTGAAATGAGGATGGATACTCCAGCTTTTTTGCTGTGTCCGTGTGCATGGTATGTTTTTCCCCATCCTTTCACCTTTAGTCTATGGGTGTCTCTTTCTATGAGATGAGTCTCTTGCAGGCAGCATATTGTTGGATTTTTCTTTTTAATCCAATCTGCCAGTCTGTGTCTTTTGATTGATGAATTCAGGCCATTAACATTCAGGGTTATTATTGTGATATGATTTGTATTCCCAGTCAATTGACTCATATTTGTTTTTGACATGATTTGGTTTCTCCTTTATTTGGCTATTCCTTTAGGCTAGCGCCTCCTGTTGCTGATTTGCATCGTTGTTTTTCATCTCTTCCTCATGGAATATTTTGCTGAGAATGTTCTGTAATGCTGGCTTTCTGTTTGTAAATTCCTTTAGCTTTTGTTTATCATGGAAGGATCTTATTTCATCGTCAAATTTGAAGGTAAGTTTTGCTGGGTATAAGATTCTTGGTTGGCATCCGTTTTCTTTCAGGTCTTGGTAAATGTTGTTCCAGGCCCTTCTAGCTTTTAGGGTCTGGATTGAAAAATGTGCTGATATTCTTATTGGTTTCCCTCTGAATGTAATTTGATTCTTTTCTCTCGTGGCCTTTAAAATTCTGTCTTTATTTTGTATGTTAGGTATTTTCATAATAATGTGCCTTGGTGTGGGTCTGTTGTAATTTTGTATGTTTGGAGTTCTATAAGCCTCTTGTACTTGGTTTTACATTTCATTCTTCAGATTTGGGAAATTTTCTGATATTATTTCATTGAATAGATTGTTCATTCCTTTGGTTTGTTTCTCTAAGCCTTCCTCAATCCCAATAATTCTTAAATTTGGCCTTTTCATGATATCCCATAATTCTTGTAGATTCTGTTCATGATTTCTTACCATCTTTTCTGTTTGACCAACTTTGTTTTCAAGATTAAATAATTTGTCTTCAATGTCTGAGGTTCTGTCTTCCAGGTGTTCTATCCTACTGGTTATGCTTTCTATGGAGTTTTTAACTTGGTTTTTTGTTTCCTTCATTTCAAGTATTTCAGTTTTTTTTTTTTTTTTTTTTTTCAGTATCTCTAACTCTTTATTGAAATGATCTCTTGCTTCCCGTATTTGGTCTTTTAACTGTTGATTGGTGCGATCATTTAATGCCTGCATTTGCTCTTTCATCTCCTCCTTCAATGCCTGCATTTGCTCTTTCATCTCCTCATTAGCTTCCCTGATCGTTTTAATTACGTACATTCTGAACTTCCTTTTTGACATTTCTTCTGCTGTGCTGTCATTGGGTTTTATTGATGTAGTATCTAGGTTTGTTTGGGACATTTTCTTCCCTTGTTTTCTCATATTGGTCAGCTGTCAGTGGGACCCTGAGATATTGCAGTTTTCCGCTATTGGCTTATAGTGTCCCGGTAGATTTCCAGTGTATCACCTCCCAGCCTTCAGTAGCCTGATGTCTTGGAGGAATCTGATAATGCAGTGCATCCGAAGAAAACTGCCCCTAGCCCCCTACTGGTTCCACGGTTTGTAGCTGGCTCTGTGCGGAAAGGCTCTCACTGTGGGCCTGCACCGTGCAGCTGGCCGTGTGGGAGGAGCCCACTGCCGGAGTGTGGAAGGCTACCTTGGGAAGACTCTAGCTGCCCTGCCCGGCTCCAATAAGCCACCTCTATCTGGGCCTGCCACCCGGGCCGAGCTTTACCCAGTGGGCAGACTCACCTGTGGCTCTATTTCAGTCTGAGTCTCTCAATGCCTCCCCTTCTTAACTCCTGGGTTCTGGAGCGACTGGGGGTGTAGTCACCCTCTAGGCTGCCATCTTAGATCACCCCGTGAAGAGAGTCTGCAACCGGAGTGGGCAGAGCCGCCTGAAGAGGTCTCTGGCTGCCCTGCCCTGATCCCAGAGGCTGCTTGCGGATTGAAGCTCTCCATTGGTTCGGGGGCTTGTGGCTGGTTCTATGTAGAAAACCTCTCAGTGGGCGGTCTGGTCTGAGAAGCTAGCCTTTAAAGGCACCTCCCACCGCAGGGGTCCAGGCTACTTGGGGAAGTCTCTGGCTGCCCTATCCTGGTCCCTGAAGCTGTTCGTGTGCCAGAGTATGCTGCGCTGCGATGCACTGGCTCTGGGACTCGGAGTTTGTTCTGGTCAGAAAGGCTCTCACTAGCGGGCCAGTTCCGTTCCGAGAACCTGGAGAAGCTGGCTGTGTGGGCGGGGCCCACCGCCGGAGTGCGCAGGGCTGCCTGTGGATGACTCTAGCTGCCCTGCCCGGCTCTGATAAGCCACCTCTATCTGGGCCTGCCACCCGGGCCGAGCTTTACCCAGTGGGCAGACTCACCCATGGCTCTATTTCAGTCCAAGTCTCTCAATGCCTCCCCTTCTTAACTCCTGGGTTCTGGAGCGACTGGGGGTGCAGTCACCCTCTAGGCCACCATTTTGGATCGCCGAAAATATGGATTTTTTATACTTAGTTTAAAAATCAACAATCATTATTTTTGGTCTTAAAATGTGAACATCCACATTCAAGGGCATGATTTTATCTTAAATTCATGCTACAGAAAAGATTCATTATATTTATTTCTTAACTTCTCTTAAAAATCTGTTGTGAGGACTGAAGATGTTGCTTAGTGGTAGATGGTTACTTTACATGCATGAGGACCTGGGTTTCATCCCTAGCACTGGAAAAAAAACTAATTATTATTATTATTTTTCGAGGTACTGGAATCAAATCCAGGGCCTTGAGCACGCTAGGCAAGCACTCTACCACTGAACTACAACTCTAGCTCTTTTCATTTTTCAGACAGAGTCTCACTAGAGTGGCATACTTAAGTATATAGAGGTAAAATACTTCTGATATACAAAATTTTTAACTAATGATTCAGGAAGGAAAATTTCTTTTTTCAAAAAGGACAATGTAGGGCAAAATCTTGATAATCTTAGATTTGAATAATTTAACAATTTGTAGCTCTTTTCTTTCAACTCTTATTTATGTTTGAAAAATTTATAATAAAAACAAAAATTTTCATCTACAGGAGACATAGTAGTTCTTCAATGATGAGTCACTCAAGATATTCTATTTAATTTATAAATTGGAATTGACATCTTTCTCCATATGACAATAAACTTACAAAGGCATAAAAATGAAAGCTTAATATGTTTGGAATTTTGAGCAAAATAATGCCAAAATCTGCTTGATTTACAGTTTTAAAAATATTGAGTTAGTGATAGAACTGACCAATTTAGTCCTTGGATTTTAGGTAAACAAAGCTCCTATGCTAACTCATTTGCTATTCAGCCATGTCTATTCAGCAGACAAGTGTTGATTGATTACTGAGGCCAGATTATAAACTGATTATATATTTAGGTAATATAAATATAAAGAAGACAGAGTGCCAATCTTGAGAATGGTTAGTGGGGAAAACTGCGCTTGCGCTTACATGAATATGTATACAGAATTGTCACAGTGTTAACGATTGCAGTGGTGGAAGTCTATAGGGGCTGATGTGGATGCGTGTAAGAGCAATGAGACTAATTTTGCTTTCTGAGTCAGGATTGCAGTAACTTGAGCAGAGATAGAAGTCATTCTTCACAGAAAAAAAAATGTGTGCAATTTCATGAAGGGGTGATAAGAGTATATATATTTTTCAGGTGCAAAATGGGCAGGGCATCAAAAGTGCATATTTTTTTGAGATTCATTCATCCTTTATATATAATATAGAGACATGACGTACTAAAAATTGGTGTGTTTACAATATGACATAGTGTGTATGTATGTGTGTGTGTGTGTGTGTGTGTGTGTGTTTAACAGTGGAGCACCAGGGATTTTAGTTCTCTATTGTAAGTGATTGCAGAATGATTTCATGTGAATCACACATACATTATTCCTAAAAGACAATAGATCTCAAATGGGTGCAGTATCACTCCCAGGGAATATTTGGCAATATCTGGTTGTCACAAGTTGGGGTTTGCTAATGGCATCTAGTGGGTAAAGGGTAGATATGCCTCTAAATGTACTACCAAGAACAAAACAGCCCCAACATACCACAAAATTTTGTTCCTAATTGTTAGTATTGTTGAGCTTAAGAAACCCTTCTCTGAAATTACTGTTGATCATGTCTTATAAATAGCTCCAGGAAAAGGAAACTGTGAGTTTTCTGGTATTCATTCATGCATTCCAATGTTTTATCATGTGTAAATGATATAAATTTTATCACATGTAAATGATATAAATTATAATTCATAAAACATATATACCTGTGATCTATTGCACAGTTTGTATCTAGAACAGTTCCCCTTCTATGGCCTCTGTGTGCTCTTTTCCTGTCTCATCTTCTTCCTTCCTTTCTTGTATATTTCCCATTCTTATCCTTTGCTTTAAAGTTTTTGACACTAGTTTAATTTTGCTTTGCTTTTTACTTTTTAACAGTGGTATCATACTACATGTTCTTCTGCTACGTTTTGTATTACTCAATGTTATAAGAATCTTTCCCATTGTTGAGACTAACCATATTTCATTGTCACATAGTGATTTTAAGCAAAATTCTCTTTTAAGTGTATTTTAGTTGTCGATAGACTTTTATTTTATTAATTTATTTATACATGATACTGAGAGTTGAACCCAGGGCCTCACACATGCTAGGCAAGCCCTCTACCACTGAGCTACAACTCCAGCCCCTAAGCAAAATTCTTAAAGCCATAAACCCATTCTTTTGATGAATGTTTGGGCTGTTTTTTGTGTTTTTTTTTGGTATTAATAACTTGACATTATGAACATTATCACATCTCCAGTGGAAGAATACAGCAGCTTCTTTAGGGCATATCCTTAGATGCAGAATGGCTAGACCATAGGGCATATGAAAGAAGGTTTTGATAATGTCAATTTTTCTGAAGTTATCCAAGTTTATAACACCATCAATAGTTGTGTGTGCCCTTGATTCACATGTTTGCCAAAATTTAGTATAATCTGAATTATTTATTTTTGTCAATATGTTGGGTCTCATTATTTTATTGAGGTTTTAAATATGCTATTCTCTTGCAACTAATGAGGGTGCAAATTTTCATAGGTTTTTTGATGTTCATATATCCTCTTTTGTGAAATCCTTTTCTGTGAAATTTGTGAAATCATTTTTGCTTATTTTTTCTTTTGGGATGTTTGTATTTTTCTTGTTGATTTCTAGGGCTTTTATATATTTGCCAGTCTATTATGCAGTAACAAGGATTCATTATTATGGTTATTATGGTTGATTATAATAATCCACTCATCAAAGCTACTTTAATAAAGAAATTAATCTTTGATGAATTGAAGATAAAAGAATAGTTGCAATAATAGAATAAGATATTGAAACTATTCTGTAATATAATGTGTAGTCACAAAAATTTCCCTTCAGTGATCATGTGTTTCCTCAGTGAATGAATGGAATACCAGTCAGATAATAATTTCTTGCTTCTACTTAGAATGTGTTATTATGTTTACCTTTAAGATATGTCATAATTTTAAAAATAAACAAAGGTGAAGACAATTCCTCTTACTTAGAGAAGAGAAGTGTGAACTGCTGAAATTAAGTAATGCCTGGTCATGCCATTCTGTATGTGTAAGCATCCCACTGATATTGCTGGGTACCACACACATACAGAGACACTCAGAAGTTAGCCTACTGGAATTGAATAGAACAAAGAAAGTAAGATAAGACAGTTAGATCAGTTATTAAAATCAGGGATTTGGGATCAATGTAAAATAGAATCTGTCTTAGGCAATTGTGAATGTAGGTGTTGCCATTTCTTCAAATGATAGGTGACTTGTATAGTCAATACCATATGTATTTAATATTGTGTGAGATAAATGGAGACAGTTGATTTTCTTGGCTCTCAATGTTTCCTTAACATATTCTGTGAAATGATTTGTGTAACCTCAAACAGTGTAAATAAAACTGTGGTCTTTACAAAAATAGTGGACTAGAGTAAATTCACTGCAGAGAAAGGGGAGGTGTTCAGACATGCCAATGTTAATAATGTGGATGGTTGAGGTAGTTTGTTTTAAACTAGGAAAGCTCCCTGATTTTGAAAAGGAAAACTTCTAAGTATAATCATTTCCCATTCACTGCTGAGCTGAAGATCACAAGGCAATGAATGCACAGAAGGGCATTTGATCTCATGATTATGTTCTGGGAAAATGAGAAAACACATTATACTGAAATTAATGTGGATACTGAGAACAAAAGAGCACTTGTCTGGGATCTCACAGAAGATGGAAAAAAGTGGAAAAACTCATTTTAAAATAGTATTTTATCTTTAATAGTGATATTGATGAAACAATATGTGATGAAAGAAAGGTAAATAACACACTATATATACATATAGAGATAGTAGCTATTCAGTAGATATTGATAAAAAATAAGAAAATTTCCATTCATTTTTAATAAGAAGAATAATATAAAAATAAAGTAGATAAAAAGAATAAAAATAAATCATTAAAAATTTGTGGTTGTGTGTCAAAGAAGGCAGGTAGTGGCAAATTTCCAAAATAGTAAAATTATCATTGGATTTGATTAATAGGTGATAAAACAAGGTCTCTAAATCAATTCCCTCTGACAAGCTATTCCATTTACATGTAATTGTAACCTGTTTAGTATATAATAGCAATGCTTAAAAACTTAGAGATAAGGAGGATAGTATTACTTTGTTGAGGGATTAAATGAGATTAAATGTTGTAAATTAAAGACAGTTATTAATGTGAAACTCCCAAATATGATTATTTAGCATTCACAGCTGAATGAACTTGGTAATATAGTGAATGCATAGAAGAAAAGGGGGATATCAGAAAAATTGGATGGTGATCATGTTATGAATGTTTCCATATGACTTGAAAAGTGAGTTTTTATTATGTGGTGGGAGATATATTTCAATATCAAAATATTTTATTTGTTAGGAAAAGAAATATATTAAAGTGAGATACTAGTTTGCTTTGTTATTTCTATTTTCCTACTTGCAAATTCCTAGAGCGCAACCAGGTTTTTGGGTTCCTTTGTCTTGGAGATATGTGTTATGTGAGGCTGAAAGAAGTCACTGAAATTAAACCCCTTTCCTTGCTTTTGTTTCCCCAAACCTAAATATTGAGGTTTTATGCTCAGAGAGGGAGAGATAGGAATCAAACCTACCACTTAGAAGAGTGCCTTGATCAGGTGGGGTCAAAGCATGAGGTAACCTGGGAGCATGGGGGACTCTTGCTGTCTTCATTTCCCTTGTTCCAGTGATGCGATCACACCCAAGAGGAACATGGCATGTGGTGTACTTAGAGTGTATTAGGGCAGTAGGCAATAGGATTCTCAGTCTCAGAAGGAATCCAGTGCCCAAGTTTGGGAATTACCATAGTAAGCAACTCAAGTACTCTTAAGGTACTGTGCTTTCTGAGGTCACAGTCATTTTAGATGTGATTAGGTGAACCAAAGATCAAAGGACCTTGTCACTAAATATTCAGTCTGGGTATGAAAGACCTGGAGGGTCTTCACAAGTTTCTCTAGGAAGATGAATTATCTCAATAATGCATACATGTATAGCCCTTCCTGATTAGTAGAATCTGAGTTGTAAATAATTTGATTTAGATAAATAATGAAATATTTTATACCCAAAGTACTTTAATATTCATAACTTCTATAGAGAAGAAAGTCCTGGGAAAATAGTGAGTCACAGATGCTTATACTTTGACTTATTTCTAGTAAGTAATGAAAATCTTGTCTTAGAACTCCAAGGTGGAGAAAATGTCATTAAAGATTTTTAATTACTGACAGAATTACAGCATCAAATGGGTGTGAAAGGTGATCAAGTTCATCCCAGTTCTGTTTTTCTAAAAGCTCTTAAACATAGATGTGAAAATAGGAAAGGGAAAGGCCTAGGGATAAATATAGTGTGTTAAGACTGGAGTAGAGAAGGATTAACCCTGGAACAAAGACAGGAAATAGAGGAGACTAAAGCTTTAGTTTGTGAGCCCCCCTTGTACTCACTGGAACCAGATTTGGAAGCGGATATTCTACTGAGGGTAGCAAAGTTCAACCCTCTGGATCTGGCAGCCTCATCCAGACTGAGAAATGCTACCGATTCCTCATTCCTGTGTATTTTACTTTCTGTTGAAAGATTGATGATTACTCAAGCATCAGAGTGGGTGAGCTTTTTCATATGTCTGCCATGGTAAGCCTACTGGAGTCTGGCAGCTTGCCTCACCTGGCAGCTAAAAGGCAGGATGTACCCTTCCCAAACTGTGGGTGGAAGAAAATTTGCCTTGGCCTGTGTTTGCATTAGACAAACCTACTAACCACCATCTCTAGCAGCAACCAAGAGGTTCTGGCCAGCAGTCAGTTTTCTATGGTTAAACATAAATCTTCAATTATGATTTGATAAGAATATGATACCATACATTCCTCCTTTGTTGGGTATTTAAAGCAAAATATGTCTGATTACAGAAGACCATCCCAACATAACTACCCTAAGTTACCACCCTTATTTAGGCAGGTGGAAGTGGCAGAATGAGGATTCCATTGTGAAATCACATCCATATAGAAAATTGGAGTTCATGGCGTTGTTGCACAAAGTCTGGACTTTGTGAAAATTCTAGCAGCAATTTTGCAAACTGGAGAAAGATTAAGGAATGATTATATAGCAGTGATTCTGCGGATGGCATCCTGAGGAACTGTTCTCACAATGTGGGACTTCATGTTGTGCTTATGGATGAACAACATATAATTCTACCACTGTGATTTCCACTCTGACCAATTGCTTTATTAAAAGTAACACAAATTATGACTCATTAAAGATTACAAACAAAACATTAAAAATTAAATTATAATGTTTATTAGAATTCAGTATTTAATAAGAATATCTGGGTCCAGTTTATATTTGTAGTTTTCCAAAACTGTTGGTCTTATTATCATAGATAAGTGGTTGAATTTTTAGAAAGGACAATTTATTCACCTTGTTTTGAATTGCTTATAGCTTTCAATTACTGCCACCCTTGTTTTATTATCAGACATGATTGCTTAATTTCTTTTGAACTTATTTTGCCATGTAATTAAAAAAAATAACTTTGAGTACAATATATTGGTCAATACAATTTTGATCTAGGATTCTATAACATTTACTTTAACTCTTTTGCTTTGAGTTTGCACAAAAATCAGTCATACCTTTATTGCTCAGCAGATATATACATGTGTAATTCAAATGCACACTATACTATGTATCACTGATTTATTTTTCATTGGCATGTAAGACCTTCCAGGCCTCAGTGGGTAACATTGAAATATCCTAGAGACATTAATAAAAAAGGATTTCAAAGTACATAATTACATATTGATAAAAATATAATGTTGACCCTAAAGTGAAATCCTAATTAGCTACTGGAGATAAAAGAAATTCATGTAAGACTTGTTTTGAGTAAAACTGTAACATAGGAAATGTTTTTCTTTTTTTTTTTTTCTGTTGGTCTCCTACGTCTTTACCAGTTTTCTCTCCCTGGGTACCATTAGACTAGCCTGTTCCTTAAGGGGTATCCCCTAACTCACACTCCCATTAGCTCTAGAGCTTGTCCCCAAATTCACTATATTTCCCTTCTTTTCCAGCACACACACATGCGCATGTGTGCACATTTCTTACTACAGTATATCTAACATATTCCATCAAACACCCAGTATAAACTGGCTAAGTTATTAAATTATCCAATAAGAGTGTAATTATTCATGGTACAACAACTTCTAAATCTCGGTGCTTTAGTGGAGCATTAAAAGATTCTGATACTGTTGATTCTATCAGCTAAACATGAACTTTTTTCTAAAATTAAAGTATTATGTGTAATTCTGCCTCTTCTAATCTTATCCAATGTTGATCCATTATAATAGTCTTATTGGAAATATCATATATCTGTACATGTACACACACATATACACACACACACACACATTATACTAGTGGAAAATACTTTTAACATACAGTTTTCTCCTGGCCCATGTGCAGAAAAGGGAAAGAAACCCTGTCAAATGTAACAAACAGCTGGAAGTTGAGATGGCCTACCCTTTGCTTTAGCTTTAATTGGCTCATCTGTTTGTTTTCTCCACTATTTCTGCCAATTAAAAAAAATCTTGAATAATCTGATCAAGAAAAACTTAAAAAAATATGCCAAGAAAGAGTATCATGCTGGATGTAAAACTGTGAGATTAGTAGAGGAAGTCGGGCTCAGTGGTGCACGCCTGCAATCCCAGGAATATCATGTTTGAGGTCGGTCACAGAAACTTAGTGAGAATCTCAGCAGTCTAGTGAGACTCTAAATAAAAAAATAAAAAATAAAAAGGACTGGGGATGTAGCTCAGAGATAGAGTGCCCCTGGGTTCAATCCTCAGTACTGCAAAAAAAAAAAAAAAAAAAAAAAAGAAGAAAAAACAGATTAATGATTAACAGCATTCAAGTAAAACCAGTAGGCATTTGGGAATTAGGAGATTTCTGTCAATATGGAAGACATACTAAATTTACTGCAGTGTGGAACAACTAACCCAAAATGAACAGCAATGGAAACTGGTGAGGCCATGTCCCCAGGCATTTCTCTTGATTTCAGAGAATTTGAAGACAAAGGAAGAACATTTGCCATCTTAGCATTGGAACATTGTTGCAAGTGGACTGTGGCTCCTATCTAGTTTATTCTGCTATGGCTACCAATTCTAAACATTCCGTATGCTAAATGGGGAAAACAAACAATAAAATTTCATCTTTAAATATTCATTTCAGGAGTAACCAGTTATAAATAAGTTGCTGAATTTGGCAGGCCAGCAGATGTTAAGTTTCTTATTAATGCTCATATGCTGCAAGTTCATTTATTATTTCAACTAGTAATGTTTATTAACTGGCACCAAGGTTATAAGATGCTTTTATCCAGTAACAATAATCTTTGTGAATTCAGAAAATATTAAACATTCGGGGCTGGGGAGGTAGCTCAGCTGGTAGAGTGCTTGTCTCGCAAGCACAAGGCCCTGAGTTCGATCCCCAGTACCGCAAAAAAAAAAAAAAAAAAGCCACCTTAAACATTCGATTTATTTTTTTCAGTAAATATCTTGTCCAAGTCAAGGAAATCATTAGATTGGGACTTACAAAAACACATAACTAGCCTAAGGAACTATAAGGCAGTTATGTGAAAGGTCCCACTTAGGTTAAATATAAATTTTATGAAACTAGAGCATGAAAACCCTGTTGGGTCAGTGGTTAAGAAAGCCAGCTTCAAAGCTTAGATGCGGGGATGTTTGTCTTGGAATCTCAGTTCTAATTGTATATTTATTGGCAATATGTCTTTGGGGAAACTAATGAAACCTTAGGTCTCAGTTTTTCCATAAAAATAATTAGTATCTGCCATATTGAATTGTTATGATCATTAACAAGATAATGCATGAAAAGTATTTTGGACAAAGTGCACATGTAAGTGCATGTATATTTAGTACCTGATTCTCGTTATGTTAACTGGGACTTCAGAACACGTATAGCACAGAGCCTTCTCTGTCACCAGTGAAGCTTTCTCACCTCCCAAGTGGAGCTCTCTAGTCTCCTACAAATCATACAAGTAAATAGTCATCAACTTGGGATTTAGAATTGATTATTATTTATATGTGCTGTTGCCCCAGTGAAGAATTAACACTACTTCTAAGCAGTATTATTTTTTGATATAATATACACTGAATTTGTTCAAGCACTATGGTTCTCCATTATCTTTAATTATGGTTTTAAATAAATGATGAAATAAGGAAGGAAACAATATAAAGCATTTACAGACATCTCTTAAGCATATTTTAACCAGCCTGTCATTAAAGGCCCATAAAGTTTTAGTATTTTCAACTAGGCAATTATACAGATGCCATTTCCAAGCTGTCTCATGAAATCTCAGGATATGATTTAATTGGCACTGTGTAAAATTTTTTTGTTAATGACTTTATTATAAAGGAATCTGTGAAAGAGAAAGGAAAAAAAAATTGAAGGTAATTTTTAGGAGGGAAGGCTAAATAGAAAATACAATGAATAAAGAATTTTGACCTAACTAATAGCTAAAGGTTAAAGTAAGCTGATGAAGAAGTATGAAACTAAAGTGGTATAAGCTTTGAGTGCAGCTTGTGGTTCCTCTTTTTAGACCTAGCCAAATGTGCATTCAACCTGAAGTCAGTGTTGTTCAGTGCCTCCTTTTATAGGAAAATAGAGTTATTCATCTGCTTAGGAAAAGAGCCACATTTAACCAGTTTCCTCACCTTTTTTCCATCTATGTCATCTTCTTTGGCCAGGAGGAATTCATTTTACCGTTTTAGTTACAATAGAACTGTCTTAGCTCGTCAGTTTCCTACAAGCATTTTTACACACATATTTCACCTTAAATGTCTATAACCATTAAAACACACATCTCCCATTACAAAGAGCTGGTTAAGAAGATGACAGGTGCTGGAACTTTACCATATTGAGTAACCAAAATACAAACATGAGTTAATATGAGTCTGGACACATATGCAGGCTCTCTGGAGTCATAGAAAAGGTATTTTAGTTCTTGTGGCCTTGATATAAATGCATGTTTTTCTCTTAAAAACAAAAGTATATCATTCAATTTTACATTGTTACTTTCAGAGTAACATATTAGACATGTCAGAGTATTCATGAAAACTGAAGTTTGTGAGGTAGTTTTTTTTTTTTTCTGTTTGACTGACTTGTTCAAATAACTTGACTTTTTTTTTATTAAAATCTTTTTTTAAATTTTTACAGACTGCATTTTGATTCATTGTAAACAAATGGGGTGCAAGTTTGCATTTCTATGGTTGTACACATTGTAGACTCACACCATTCAGACTTTTTTTAAATGAACGAACGTATATTTCTTACAGTTTAGAGGCCTAGGAAGTGCAAGATCAAGGTTCTGGCAAGTTCAGTGTCTAGTGAAGTCTGCTCTCTGCTTTCAAGATGGCACCTTGAATATTGCATCCTCTGGAAGGGAGGAACATTCTGTCTTTTTTTTTTTTTTTTCATTAGAAGAGAAGGTTTAATAATTGATAAAAATGTACAAAAATATTCAAATCAGAAATGCTTTAGAATGTGTACCACGAAGTCAATACTTCTCAGTGAGTAGGGAGGGTAAAAGCCCTCCTCAATGGAAAAGAGAGGGGGAAAAAAAAAAAAAAAAAGAAAAAGAGAAAAACAAAAAAAAAAATTGGAAAAAAACTCAAGACAGTTGTTAAAGAAAATGTTTAAGTCAACATTGATTTTTGTCTTTTTGACAAGGATATTGCAACTATCACTTAAAGATTGGTGGCACATTCTTTAGTAGGTCCTTAAGGCAATATATTTAATCTAATTTACAATTTGATTGGAACATTATGTCTTAACATGAGAGAAGACTAAAGGGCAAAAAGGCTAAAGAGTGTGTGAGTTTCTTTTATAAGACCCTTCTGTAATATATTTTTCAGGATGGGTTCATAGGAACAATAATCTCTAAATATTTCCATTTTCCTATTGGTTGTTCCAGAATCTGCATGTCAAAGTCAATGTGTCTGATCATAAAATCTTTGACTGATAATTTTCTCATGAATATATTAAACACGTCACTCAGTTCTCTTTTGGCATAAGGCATTTCTTTCAAGAAAGCTATGGTCAATCCAATTACTTCCTCTTATAAGCAATTTAGTCATTTTTTCCCTAGATTCCTGAAGGAATTTTTTCTTTTTCCTAAATTTCAATAATTTTTGTAGAATATCTCATAGTATTGGCTATTTGGGATCTATTTTTCCAGTTGCTCTCTGTGCCCTTTCAATGTTTAACTACAAACCTTTCTTGAATCTTTTTACCTTTGTTTGTGTCAGTTGTCCTCAAACCAAAAGTCTATCTAGGTATTTTATCAGTGGAATGCTATCAGCAATAACTACTGATTATCAGACACACACTCCATATTGTCTCTTATACCATACTATAAGTAGGAATAACAGAAAAGCTGAGGGCCATATTAACATAGGAAGTAACCTCTCAAAGATTTCGGAATAGTTAAGTTTTATAGTCTGCACATATCTAAGGTATCACTCTTTTTTTTTTTTTATTTTTAACAAAAATGCCTCATTCAAACTCCTGCACTTGCTCTCTGATTACATTTTGAAATTTATAACTTCAGCTTTTGTTAGAAAGTTTTTGAACATCTACTATGGACTAGTTATAGTGGATGAGAGGAAGAAATGTATCATGAGAACAAGTAAGTTGCCATCTAGACCCTGCTGCTTAGGAGTGTACAATATAGTGTGAGAGATAAGTTTTTAAGCTAATGATAAGACTAAGTAACTCTAAGTCAAAGGTAAGAACAGTCTGTGACAGAAACAAGATCCCTGTCCCTTCTGCTGCTTTGTGGGATCAATTGTTGCATCTTATTTGGAGTTGGGATTTTGAAACAAATTTTCTTTTTGCACTTTATTTTGATTGTTCAGCTTCAAGCTCTGTAAAGTCCTTACATACAAAGCAAAATGATGTTGTCTTATATGTGGAAACACCTGAAGTTAAAATTTTAAGACTTTGTAAATATAAAGAGTTCAAGGAAGCATTCAATTCCAATGACTACTAACTTTCAAGAATCCTCAAGGATTTCTGTTACTTTATATAATCAATGAGGCCTTCTTCTTCGCTATCACCGAGCCATGCATGGCACAGGAATAGTTCTTGAGAACTAAATCCTGTAAGGATATGACTGATAGTGGCAGCCTCAAGTTTTGCCAGGCTCTTCCAACACGCTCTGCATAGATTCTGTTTTCTTCAGTCTGGTTCTTTCAGGATTTTTTCCACGGTATATGTTTTCACGAAGTCTTCTATTTGCTCTTTAGGAACAAATTCTTTCTGACCCACAAAACCCCAACCCACCTCGTCACTTGGTGATTTTGCCTCCGTCCTTTGAAGATTCTTTCCCAGAGCTTATACCAGAATCAGGCTGTTCTTTTCCACTTTCTCTGAAGGGTGAGAGATAGGGTAGGCTGTAGGTCTGTCCTGAGCTTTCCTGCACTGACTGACAATATGGCATTGATTGCCCTAAGTTACCCATCTGCTTGGAGAAGGCAAAGTTAAACCCAAATCACCATCTTTCAGTAATCTCCCATTATTATCATGTTAATGCTTCATTGGCTTCTGAGAATGGTTCTCAGATGGGCTGACAATGACCTCTATTTTTGTAGAGGAAGATCGATGTCGAGAGTTAAGCTCACAATACTTGCTGGTTGATAGCATCTTCCTTAAGTAATATCTCCTGTTTCTTAGTATTCTAACTCCTCATGTTCAGGTATAGTTCATTTGTTCCTTCATTAAAGAAATACTACCTAACCCCTACTGTGTGTGCTGGGCACTGTGCTGAATACTGAAGATTAATAGGAGGGATTTTTTATAGAGAGGATCCCTGCTTTTGTGGTAGATAGAAACTTTATTCACAACCTTCACATCGCTTCAAAGGGTTTTTTAGAAAATCTATTTTTATTAGAACATTTTAGTTATACATAGTAATTGAACTCATTTTGATGAAATCATATATGCATGGTATTTGACTTCAGTTCCCATCCTCCCTCCCTCCCTCTCCCTCCTCCATTCTCCTTCCTTTACCGATCTTCTTTGTGCTAATTTATTTTTGAGTCTTTCTACATGTACATAAAGATGAAATTCCCTGTGGTATATTTATATATGCATATTACATGATTTTGTTAAATTCTTTCTGTATTTCCTTCCCTTTCCAGTCCTTCTTCCCACCCTCTCCATCTCCTTCTGCTCCATTGATCTTCCCTAAATCTTTATAACATCCTATTTCCCCTACTCCCTGCTGCTTCTTTCCCTTATTTTGCTACAACTTTCATTTATGTGAGAAAACATCTAACCCTTGATTTTCTGGGTCTGGCTTATTTCACTTATCAAGACGTTCTTCATTTTCTTCCATTTACCAGCAAATGACATAATTTCATTATTTACTTCAGAGGATTTTTGAAGAGTTGAGAGGCGAGTCCTGACCAGTGCTTCTAGAAAGGAAGTCAGTATGATATTTGAAAGTCTAGAGATCTTAGGTTCTAGTACTTTTTCTCCCTAAACTAATGAGGTAAAGCGAATGCCAGAACCTCCCTCCCCACAACCCCAAATAAATTGAAGAGAGTTTTAATTTAATTTCATCAGAAAGTATTAGTTTTCCCTGTATTGAGAGTCTAATCAATTCACCACTTCTTTAATTCTTATGACATAACTATGTCCTAGAAAGTGACCTCTGAATCATCTGGACACAACTTTATCAAGCCTTTTCTTCCAGAAAACAGATATATTTAAAAAATACTTTTTTTAAGGCCATGTGGGCTGTATAAACATGAATTCGTTAAAACCTACAGATAAAATTAATTCCATAACTTTATTAAATACATTATTTTTCTTTCCATCTGATCCTCAATTTTATTGTACTTCATATTTTCCTGGAAAGCTGAATAAAAATGTAGATCTTCTGACTCTACCCTCAGAAATCCATACACAGAGGATATTGAGTGAGGCTAAGGAACCCACATCTGTATTTTAAATTTTTGTGTTTTTATAGAAAATAATCTGTGAGTCAACCTTGAGAACATTGCTTTAAATAATATATTCCTATATTTCTTAATTGCAGATGTAGAATATCTGATAGAATATCAGTATTTATATCTACCTATTAAAGTATTGTATGTTTTTAGAATGATGTGTTTTGAATGGATAGAATGTTCTACTTTATGTTTTGGACACAAAGTAAGGCAGGTTTTAAGATAGAAATATGATTAGTATATTTTAACCATATATATTCAAAGGTTAATATGTATTGGCTTATTTCCAATTTAAAATCCAGTAGTACCATTTTACTTTCAAATGACATAACCCCAGATTAATATGACATACTATATGTGTTAGTCAGCTTTCCATCTCTGTGACAAAATGCCTGAGATAAGGAAAGACTTATTTTGGCTTATGGTTTCAAAGGTTTTGGATCATGGTCACTTGACTCTATTTTAGTGGGGTTTTTTTTAGCGGGAATGCAGGGTGATGTGGAAAGCAAAATACTGTGGCATGGAACTGGTGGTGGAGCAAAGCTTCTCACCTCATTGCAGCCAGGAAGCATAGAGAGAGAGGAAGAGGCTGGGGTCCAAATATCCTCCTCAACGGCCATGGTACCAGTAACCTAACTTTCTTCTGCTAGGTTCCACCTCCTAAAGTTTCTACCATTTCCCAAAAGCACCACAGGCTGGCCACCAAGCCTTTAGCATATGGGCCTTTGGGACACATTTAAGATTCAAATCTTAACAGTGGATTAATGTTTAGATAAAGATTATGTATAGTGGGCTATTATTTATCTAAAATGATATACAGATCCCTCTATGCAAAAAAAAAAAAAAAAAAAGTGTTAGTAAAATGACTGATTTGTTTTGTTCTCCAGTATCTTCTAAGAAAAAAAGAGTTGAAAACATGGAAAGAAAGCTTTGTGTTAAATATGACAGTTTGAACATGCACATTTCCCCCAAATCTCATTAAATGTAGAAATTCCAAAGGAGAAGTTGGTAAAAATATTAGGAAAAGAGAACAGGGAGGGAAATGTGGCAGTGATGACTTTCTGAAAGAGAATGAGGGAGAGTTAACAGCAATAACATTTGGAAGGTTGAAAACCAAGCAGGTGAGAATAAATTGATTTAGCAAGACAAGAAAGCTGAATCCCAAACTGGAGTAAAGACTTAGATCCAGATTGCTCTACCAAGAAATAACACAAAATTTAGGAATTGGAAGCACCAGATTCTCTAAAATTGGGATAAAACTGGACTCTGTATAGAAAGATTAGCTGAAACTTCATTTAAAAAGTAATTAGAACATCATATTCTCTTTCCCTTCTCTATAACCAGATATCTGTTGCTTTCTATATCATCAGGAAAGTCAGGTGTATTACCTGAAGAGGATGAAGTCTAGGCTTTCTGACTGGAGGATACCAGCACAGTCGAGTGGACAGATATCTCTTCTAAAAATCTAGAGATAAGAGAACTTTTACTACAGCATTTTGAAATTTCATCTTTCTTTCCTCTGGGTTCACAGAATCTGGTATTAGATTTTATCCAAGATAGAAAGGTTAAAAGAATCCTTTGTGATGAATGGAACTTATGCATCTTTGAGTATTTCCAAACGAAACCATCCTGTGAGCCTATGTTTGGTTGAAAAGCCTTGCCTACCCACTTAGAGCTTTTAATCAACTTTTTAGAGTCCAAGTCTTATATGTGAGCTATCAAGAGTCTCACCAGACTTTAATAATAATGAATCCAAATTAAATCAAAGATTCAAATTTATTATAAAAAGGAAGTTTTAGAAAACAACAGCTATGAAAATGTGATGAAACTAAACAACAAAGGAAAGAAACCTCAGGGACATCCTCAGAGAAAAGAAGACTCATGGCAGCCATAAAATAACAAATAATATAATTTAAAAAATTAGAGGAGTACACTAAACATATGACAGTTAAAAAAGTCAGAGTGTTGGACACAGAATTAATGAAATCTCAGTTAAGAAAAAAGAACAGAAAGACAAAGAGAGGAAGACAAACAAGACAGAGAAGAGGAAATAATAAAATATTTAAAGATTATTCCTTAGAATTGATAGTAAAAAGAATGAAGAGAGATTCAAACTAGGACACATTGCCATTAAATTTCAAAGCATTGAGACCAATAGGATATTCCCAAGACTTTTAGAGAAAAAGATCCCTTTCATACAAAGGATCAAGTGTCAGAATGGTTTTGAACTTCTCAGTAGCTGCACTGTAAGCCAAGAGAGAGTAAACCAAGTTCTTCTAAATTCTGTGGCAAAATCATTTCCATGTCAGAATTCTGTGCCTAGCCAAATTATCCATTAAATAAAAAAAGTGGAGAATGAAGTAAAGTCTTACAGTAGTTTCCTGTGTATACTATAGGTTCATATAGTATAGTTTCCTATGTTTACTCAGACAGCTACTGAGGATAGGTTCAACTCCAAAATAAAAGTGTAAACCAAGAAGATGAAAATAAAGTAATGGAGGAGAACAAGTCTCAACATAAGGGATAGGGAAGAGAACCCCTAGGAAATTGTGAAAAAAGATCTCCAAATGATATTTATTATATATCTGACCTAAAGCATGTCAGGTGGCTCTAGGAGAGATGTATCTCCAGGAAGATAAAATTTGTTTTATTAAGAGGAGATTGCTGAATTTAAAAAGAACTCAGGAATATGGTAGTAAGAATCACATAGAAAACTAAGCAAACAAAACAAGAGAACAGTTATTCCAGAGAGGGAAAATATTATGAAATAATAATATGGTTCAGTTGTCAAAGTTATTTATACTTTATTTTTTATTCTGTATGTAGTAATGTAAAATTAAATATTGATTTAACAATTTCAATATATTGGGAGAAGGAGAATAGGAAGTATGCTTGTGCTTGCTGGGGTTGGTCAAACAGGATGAGAAATAGAAATCTGAATAGATATTTCCCTGTGTCAATGGGCAATAAACACATGAAAAGATCCTCAATGTCATTAGTCATCAGGGAGGTGCAAATCAAAACAACATCACACCATCTAGGATGACTAGAATCAAAGTTAGATGACTAGTGTTGGAGAGCATGTGGGAAATCTGAACTCTTGTATACTACTAGTACAGCTGTATTTGAAAAACAGTCAATTTCTCAAATGATTAAATACATATAGAGTTTCCATTGTAACCCAGAAATTCCACTAGATCCATCCTCAAGAGAAAGGTAAACGTGTGTCCACACAGAAAATCTTGAATAGAAATGTTTATGGTACCATTATTCATAACAGATGAAAGGCAGAAACACATCCATCTATGGATGGAGAAAGAAAACATGGTATATCCACACAGTGAAGTGAACACTGCTCCTCTTTGTATGAATCTTAAAGACATGCTTAGTGAGAAAAGCCAGTCACAAAAGTTTACTTATTATATGATTTCCATCCATAAGAAATTCCAGAACAGGGAAACTGATAGAGATTGGTTGAAAAGGTAGATTAATGTTGCTTAGGACTTGGCGGGGGGGAACCCACTATCTTATACAGGGGATAGCTAAAGGATATGGATTTTGGGGGGAGAGGGGTGATGGCAATGTTATAAAATTAACTGTGGTGATGGTTGTAAATATCCTTGACTAGACCAAAAACCACTTAATTGTACACTTAAAATGGACGACTCATAAGGTATATGAATTACATCTCAGTAAAGCTGCTTATTTTTTAAAACTGGGAAAATTGAGAAGTAGGAAAACAATACTATTATTTAGAAAGTCGAAGGTACACAACATTCCTCTAGGGTAGAGATGCTGAAGTTGACATTTAGGGCCAAATCATTCTTTGAAGTGCAGAGCGATCTGGTGTATTGTAGGATGAATGAAAGCAACCCTGGCCTCTACCCACTTGTTGCAGTAGCAACTTCCCCTTCCCATACTTTGTGAGAACTACAAATGTCTCTAGACATTGCCAAAGGGCTCCTGATGGAAGAAATGAAGAACCACTGCTCCGGAATTGGGGATAAAAGTGGCAGAGAGCTGTGACACAGAGGCATGGCTATTTTTCATAACAAATTTTGAAGAATTTGCTTAAATATTTGACTATTGATTGAAACTATGAAAAGGCATATCTTAGTCAGGTAGGGCTACTATAACCAAATACCATAGCTGTCTTAAGCAACAGGTAAAAGCATATTCCACTTGTAGAAAGCTGCTTTCTTACTGATACTCACAAGAGAGAGAGAAAGAGAAAGGGAGGGATGTAGATCTTCCTGTTGAAATAGGGCCCCCATCCTAATGACCTTACTCTCTTCTTAATATCCCTGTCTCTAAATACAGTTACATTGGAGGTAAAGGATAAACAAATGAGTTTTGGGGGAACACAATCCTGTCCATATCAATATGTAAGTCTGAATAAAATAGAAACTAAGTATTGGGTATTTTTATAGAACATTTTTTTATTTTTTTGTTTTGTATTTTTTTTTAATTTTTACAGACTGCATTTTGATTCATTGTACACAAATGGGGTACAACTTTTGTTTGTATGGTTGTACACAATGTAGATTCATACCATTCATGTAATCATACATGTACATAGGGTAATGATGTCTGTCTCATTCCACCATCTTTCATACTCCTGCCCACTCCTCACTCTCATTTTCTTCTACGTAATCTAAAAGTTCCTCTATTCCTCTCTTACTCCCCGCCCCTGTACACCTTTTATGTATCATCATCCACTTATCAGGGAAAACATTTGGCCTTTGGATTTTTGGACTTGGCTTATTTTACTTAGCATGATATTTTCCAATTCCATCCATTTATCTGCAAATGCCATATATTATTATTCTTTATGGCTGAATAATACTCCATTGTTTATAGAACATTTGTGATAAGATTAGCCACAGAAGTTAATCCTCTTTGGGATTCCTTACCAGGATGCCAGTAAAGTCACTGTCCCCAAGGATATTATTGGCAATACTAGTAATAGTGTTTGTAATTTGTTGTTGACTAATTTTCCCAAATTTTCATTGTAAAATTTGTGGTGGATTTAAAAAAAAAAAACTATCTCAACACATCTGCATTTTTAAAATTCCACTGGGCTCATTCATGGGCATGATTTTTTAAAAATTGGTTTTGTTTTATTTGTTTAGTTTGGCTTTATATAGGTTTGAACAAAATCTTTATCATGATTTTCAGGAGATTCAGGGAAAATAGTGCCATTTAAGTGAAATATTAATATTTCTAACCTAATATATAGAAGCAATTATACTATTTCAATAATAAATTGTTCTCTATTTTTCAGAAACTTCACATTTGGCATTAGTAGTAGATAATGGTTTTGTTGGTCCAGGACATTTCCTGGTAAACTAAAATCATTCCATGTAATGAACATTCCCCTAGATGTTCATCCCTTTAAACAGGGATTCAATTAAAAGATGATTTTCAGTCAGTTCATTAAAAACAAAACAAAACCCTCCAATCTTCTTGGTCAAAGAGATCAAATTCTATTTATATTTTTGGCAAATAATTAATCTTGGTTTTACCATGTACATTCATCAACATATAAAACAAACAACCAAGTGGG
This sequence comes from Sciurus carolinensis, assembly GCF_902686445.1. Lineage (NCBI taxonomy): Eukaryota > Metazoa > Chordata > Mammalia > Rodentia > Sciuridae > Sciurus > Sciurus carolinensis. The sequence goes on from NC_062220.1 coordinate 57,862,982, forward strand.
TACTTTTGAAAGAATTAATCCATTTATCAAGTTGACATTTCGACTACTTCACAAAAAAAGCAGATTCTATCATTGGTGTATATAAAGGAAAATTCAAGTCAAATCATTTGTGCCACCTGGGGATGTTTGATTAATGAGACCCTGTTTGGTTTTATTAATCTTTCTGCATTCTTCACATCTCACTCTTGACGAGCAGTCATTCTCTTTGGAAACCACCTTTATTTTCTTTATGTTTATTGCAGCTTGAATCATATAGATTTGGAATCATTTTCCTTTGGACATTTTTTAATAAACTGTTCATAGGACTTCTACTTCTATGGTAAATATATTTATCTACTCTCTTGCAGTTGTAAAGATCTTTCTGTTTTTCTCATTAATAAAATCCATCTGATAAATAAAATAAAACACTAAAGTAATTCATTGAGGCCATTTGCCTCCAGTGTATTTTTCTTGTCATAGCTTTAGAATATGAAAAGGTATTGAAAAGGTATAAAAATTCAATTTTAGATTTTAACATCAAAATAATAATGGTTTTAGTAATTATTCTCAAGGTCAATGACAGGTTCTTTAATGCTGATTTTCAAACAAGCATCAATAGAATCAAAATAACCATTAAAAACTCTATGGCTTAGGTGATTACCTAAGGCAAAATATATTTAAAAGGTAGATTAATAGTATAAATATTTACTACTATGTCTATTTGGTAAATGAATTAAGCATTACTTTTTAGGAAAAAAAGCAGCTTTTTTTTCTGATTTCTTGGCCACCTTTGATTTAATGAGCTTATTGTTTATTTTATGTACTGTCAAAACCACAGTAGTTTCAGTCAGGAAGCAGGTTCCGCAGTATCACCTCTTCTTAGAGAACAGGAAAAGCCACCTACTTTTATTTGGGTAGAACCAAATGTCCTTTGGACATAGTCCAAAGTTATGTCTTTAAAAGTAAGAAGGAGGTTATAACTTCCAGGAGATTCATAGTCAAAATTAGGTGAAGTCTAAGTTCGCATTTAGTGTATTCTCAGGGAACATCAACCACTGGAGCTTAGAAATGAACAAGAAACAAGATATAATTTTATCCCTGCTTAATGAGATCTATTATCAAGGTTTCAGAAACTGGCAGGAGACTGTTGATCAGTACAGAGCTTCATTCCTATATGGACATGGTTCATTATTGCCCCAGAGTTAATCAGTCCCTAACTTGGAACATTAAAGTTTAGATCCTCATTCCTTTTCTAACCTCATTGTTTCTAACCTTAATCCTGACTCTCCAAGGCAAAATATTTAGCTTAAAAAAGGGGTAGGCAAACATTCTATAAAACAGCAAATTGCTTAGGCTTTGTGAGCCATACAGTCTCTGGCATGACTATTCAACTCTGCCACTATTATAGGAAATTGAGCATAGATAATACATTAATGAATAAGATTGGTTGCTATCAATACAACTTTATTTTCAAGAACAGGTGGCAAACTTGCTTTGGCTCATGGACTCTAGTTTGCTGACTCCTGCTCTAGAGCAGTTGATTTACAGACTGTGGGTTATGGACTATTTAATAGGGTCTGAAAGTAGTTTTTAAAACCACTGCCAGTTTTTTAAAAAATAGGTGCTTGCTTTTATTATTATTGAACCTCACTTGGAAATTCTAGATAATACACTAAAATAAGAAATATTAGTAAAATATATAATAATTTAATATGAAAAGTTAATAAAACTATTGCTATTTATAAATGGTGAAACCATATTCCTCACAAACTGAAGACCATCTCATGAAAACCCTCTAAAATGGTGTTACCCAAAGTTGTTTACACATGGGAATCATCTGGGGTACTTCAAAGAACTCCTGATGCTTGAACCCTGCTCCCAAGGAAGTGATTTCATTGATCCAGCCAGTTTTGAAAAAACAGGAGATTAAATAAATTAGAAATTATCAGTGTCATTGGGCACAATGGTGTGTGCCTATAATCCCAGTTATTTGGAAAGTCGAGGCAGGAGTATTGCCAAGTTCAAGGCCAGACTGAGAAACCTAGATCTTGTCTCAAAATAAATACAAATAAATAAATAAAATATTGTTTTAAGTATCCATATTGCTATATCTCCATCCATGTTTCCTTAATTTGTACATTTTTGCCCAGAAGAAATAACAGTCAGAAATACATGCTAATTTTGAAAAGTCACGTTCATATATGTTGGTTTGAGAGTCAAAAGTCAAATGTCTAGTCTCCAGAGGATCTCCCTATGCAACAGTGGAATGCAAATATTTGTATTGAAATTATTATCATAAGTGCCAATCTTCAGCCTTAAGATGGTTCCAATTAATCAAAGAGAAATCATACAATATAGTACTATCTTTCTCCCATAATTTTTAGTGAAAAAAGAAGTGAAATATTTCCTCTGTAAAGTATTTTGTTTGGCATCTTAAAATCTATGCATTTTCATACTTAGTAACTGTATTAAATTGGAAAATAAATTTTAGATAAGTTGATAAATGTCATTCAAACAAAAAATATGGATATTTGATTTGTCTATTCTAAGAATATTCCAGTGAAAAAGCAGACACATAAAACACTATCTTATTCCCTAAAAACAAAACAAAAGGTTTATGAACTTTCCCAAGTTATTTGCTGCTTATTTGATTTTCTTACAAAGTAAATTAGATGTTTATACTAGAATAAACAAAACATTATCCTTAAGTACTGAGTTATAGGAATTGTTGTAATATTAAGCAAATATTGGAACAGGCTGATTTTGTGTTTTCAATGTATTTTATTGACAGTATGTGCCAAAATAAAACTGTTGATACAGTTGCAAGTACTGTATTTTCTTTCTTAAGGATATTCATAGTAATTTCAGTGAAAAATTAGTGTATGTACAGATGTATATCCTGTGTGTGATGTATATATTTCCACAAAACACGGGTTTCTGCTATAGTGTCTAGAACCTCAAATTTTTTAGAAGGAATATATTTTGGAAATTGTTTCATGTAGAATAAATAACCCTTGCTCCTACTTTCTACTGGACATGTAGTATTCCCAGGCAAGATCCTTCCATGATTTATATTTAGCCAGTGCCTATTGTAAGAAGTATGAGCTTCAAGGCTTAGGAAAGAAGAGTCAGAGCAAAAATGTGTAGATGAGTACACTGTGCTAGCAAAGTAGAAACCTAGAAAAATTGTGTGATTTCCTTTTTCTGAAACTATGAAAGTAAGGCACAAAAGGCTTAGAAGGAGGCAAATCTGAGCATCAGTAAACATGACCACAGGCTCATAAAGATACAGTTTATGTGACATTAAATAACTTCTAGATGCATTTTAAAATACATTTGGGCACTGTGTGACATATCAAGGGAATTATTAAGAGTACATTTATTTATACAGTGTTCTCTGTTTTTAAATATTTTAACGTATTATTTGAACCTTCACAGACACACTACAGTTAGATTAAGCAGATTGAAAATGTTACTGGAGAAATTTTGAGCTCCAAGTTTCAATGGTGTGGCTAAGCCACACAAATAAAAAGCATCAGAGTTAGAACTACAAACGATCATTAACAAAGCCACACAAATAAAAAGCATCAGAGTTAGAACTACAAACGATCATTAACAAAACGTCAGTGTTTGCTGTAATACTGCTTCTCTAACATTGAATATATTCTTTAATTCTCCTGCATAAATACTTTGCACAACCATTTTAACTTCATGTTCTTTAAAAATTTGGGGGAAATTACAAAAGAAATAAGTTAATATGAAAATGTTTGATAATCTTATTGAAAAACTGAAAATACACTGGATAAAACTCATTTAATTTCAGCTGAAAGTAGTACTATTTTCTGTTGAAGCTGTAACCTAAACAACTATCATAATATTATCATTTCTTTGAATACAAAATTTAATGAATATTAAAAACATTTATCCAAAATAAATATTTAAAATATTTCATAAAACAACATGAGCATTTTCATTTACAGTGATGAAAACTGATATGCTTAATAAGTATGCTTCTTTTGCTTATCTCTTGGGGAGAATTAAAAGGAAAAAGAATGCTGGAAGAACAACTTCTATGCCTAAAACTAAACTGAGACTAAATTTAGAGTGACCAAAATGATTTGGAAACATGGAAAATCAGTAACTCAAAAATTCAAGCACTAACATAGCTCGAATCTTTTACCCAAATGACTGTGAATGTACAGCAATGGAAGAGCACTTCCCAGAAGAAAAAGAATGAGCACAAAGTAACCCTTGGCTTCTTTTTATTTCTCAATAGAATTGCATCCTGTTTCTGCTTGTCAAGGACATAAATAAATAATTACTCTGTGTTTCTTTCTGGCCCTGTTTCATAATCCAGCATATTTTGGTTTATCTGTAATGTTTTTCACCAGATTGAAATTTGGCAAATTGGAATGAACATTGGTGTGCATTGCACAGTGAGTTCCCTAAATAGAGTCTGAAAGTGGTTAGCATGCAGGAAGTTTATTGGAGAGTGAGCCTCAAAGGACACATGGAAAGAAAGGGAAGAAACCGAGATTAGACAATGAGGAAATGTTGGAGATGCAGTCTCACCCATGGCCTTAACCTAATGGGAGCTCTAAGGCTGGGGAAGTCCTTTAGGGCTGTCCTGCATTGGACACATGAACCAGACATAGGATGTGGGCCACCCTGGGAAGGACCTTGACCTTGGGCAAGATGACTCTTCTCCTCAGCTGAGACATATGTTGAAAGTTTTGATAGCTGAACTCTGTATGTAGCACTCTTAAAAATTGAAGAAATACATTCTTTAATTTCTGAAGGAGTGTGTCCATCACATATCATAGTGCCCATCATCAGGCAGAAGGAAAGACGGAAGGAATGTGCCTAGAAGCCAAGTTGGTCACACAATGGGAACACTGTGTAGAAGTGAGGCATTTTCATAGGGCACTGAAATTCAGTATTTATCTGTTCTATAGATTGACAAGTGTGTGTGTGTGTGTGTGTGTGTGTGTGTGTGTGTGTTTTACTGGAAATTGAACCCAGAGCCTCATATATTTTTAAATAAATAAAAATAATCAAGGGATTGACTAGTTATTCTTTATGTCAATAAAGATGACATTAAGAAAGTTACTTCTGATCTTTATTGGGGCATGTGAAACATTATTATGAACTGATCTATAAAACGTATTTTGAGTCAGAACACCTGGTTTATATTCTACTACTGGTTACTTAAGACAATTTATGAGTTAACCCTTCTATTCAGTTCCCTAATCTGTAAAAATGAAAAAAAAAATGCCTATTCACAGAGCCGTTGTAAAGCACGAACAAGTTAATACTTGCTTGCAAAGCCCTCAGAAGAGTTGCAGGAGCCTTATTGTAAGCAAACAACAACATGAAATTGAGATCTGTATCCACTGAAATGTATATTCCACTTAAATAGAGACCTCATTTCTTGTGATTACTGCATTATTCCCAGACCAAGAAAAGCTGGCAGCATATACTGTTTAAATGAATAAAACCTAAATGTAAATCTGATAATGTTATCAGATTGCAAAATACATATACTTAATATTTTATATGGTAATTTTAGAGTATGAAGGAGTATGTGTTGATCTTATTTTGTAAAAATTTTTGATTAAGATTCAAGATACTTTAACTTTTACAGTTAATTTGAAATTTTTAAATATTGAAACAGGATTCTGAAAATTGAACAAAAAATGACAGTTTTCTCCAATTATGTTGTCTGTCTTAGGTCATTTTCTGTTACTATAACAAAATATAAGAGGCAGGCTAACTTCATAAAGAAAAAAGGTTTATTTAGCTCAGGGTTTGGGAGATTCAAAGTCCAAACAGAATGGTATAGGCTTTTCAAGGCTAACCCCATAAACCTGACTATCACATAGAGCACATGTGAGAGGGAGAGATTACATTGCCCAATAAGAAGCAAGAGAGTGACTGGGTCCTTCATCCTAATGGCCTATCCTTAATTGACCTAAGGACCACCTACTAGGACCCACCTGTTAAAGGTATCACCACCTCTTAATACCACCACCCTGAGGACCAAGTTCACAGCACATGAACTTTGATGGACAAACCACTTCCAGACGGTAGTAGCCTTATTTGAATTAATTATATTTCTTTCTGTATTTTTGTTCTAATATATAATGAAAATGTTTGAAAAAGATATTTAATAATTATACCTAAAATAATCATGTATATAATGTTTTTCTCCCTTACATCTGACTATATTTTTGTTTTCATTCATTTTAAGACACTTAATTGAGAACCAATTTATAATTATCTTTCTTCCCCTACCTCTTAAAAACCTCTATCTAGAGTAGAACTCTGATGATTTATTTTATTTGACAAATATCTGATAGATACCCAATTTCCCCTCCCCACCCCATGAAAGTCATTGTGAGAAATGCAAATGTGACTGAGTGTTCTAGCTGTTTAAAGAATTCACAATTTGGGAGGCAACACTTTAACAAGCCAGTTAATGAAGAAACTAGGGTTGGAATGTGGTACAAGAGAACTACTAAGTGTGAACTAAGAGAACTACTAAATGTGGACTAATCATGGAATTAACTAACATGAATCGGCATAGTGGGGCTAAGGTATAGAGCAATTTTGAAAGTGATAACTCAGAGCAGCACATCCTGTATTAAAAATTTCTACCCGAGAATAGAAAAGCAGCTGGGAGATAATAACTGTATCCTACCTTCTCCAAGTCTTCCTTTCTTAAGAATTTCCAAGCAGGATCACTTTTTTTAAGTCCCTGACCCAATCCTTAGATAACCTAATTGTACCTACACACCATCAGCTGCTATGGTTTGCAAGTGGTTTGTCCCCAAAGTTCATGTGCTGGGAGCTTGGTCTTCAGGGTGGTGGTACTAGGAGGTGGTGGCACCTTTAAGAGGCAGGGCATTGTAGGTGGTCCTTAGATCAATGAAGGTATGAAATTTATCTTTCTTATAATAGTGCTAGTTCCCAGTTTTACAAAGTAAGGCTTAGACATCTGGGTAATCCCAAATTAATAATCTTTTCCTTTTGCACATTTCATTTGTTCATCTGGTTTCAGGGAATAAGCATGCTAGAATAGGGCAGATGTTTTTCCTTTCCTTTTCAACCAAGATTATCTCCTTTTCTTTGGAGAGATACACATCCATGTAGATTAAATCTACAAATCCACATAGGCTTAACAAGGCTGATGATTGAGATATATAAAACCTCAATATTCTTGACATATTGGTCAATTACTCAAATTTGTGCCCCTGAAATGTAAAATTAGATTCAAAGAGTGGACATGAAACCCTTGTCAGTATAATCAGGGTTATAACCCTTAATTCCCTGAAGTAGAGGAGGAGGGGAGCTTTCTCTAGCCCTTTGCAAAAGGGACTGTGCAGATACAGTCCTTTGTCTGCTGGCAGCTGTTATTCACCACATTAAATGGGCCTGACTACAGATGGAGAGCAGAAAATCTAATCAAGTATGAGACTGGGAGAGGTGAGGTCAGGGAGAAAGAAGGAGAACATAGCAACCCTCAAATTTTCCTTCTTAAAATGCTTAGTCCAATTAGAGTGTTATTTCCTTCACAGGGGAATAGTTATATTGGCTTCTGCTTCAGTATTCCTGTCTAGCACTTCAGTTCATGGATTCCACTTAATTTAGATTTGTCTTGACCCTTTTGTAGATAACAGTAAATCCTAGGTTTATTGGCCAATGTTCAGTAATGAATGTTTGATCCCTTGGAACTTCAGTATAGCCACCTACCTACCCATAACCTACTTTACAATTAAAATGCCTTTGAATGCAGACTTTATCTGGATTCACAAAATGTGATTTTTTTTTTTTTTTTTGAAGGTGGGATCTAGTCTCCATGAGGACGTGAATCTCCTTATCACATGCTGTTGTGTATGTTTTATTAAATACATTTATTAACCTTTTGGAACAGCTCTGTTTTTCACTAATTACCATGAGTATACTGTGACAGCTATTAACTCTTCTATACCTTGAGTAATGATTTCCTGAATCAGTCACCCTTAGCAGAAAAGCAAGGTCCTAGAGAAAGCAAAGCAAATCTGTTCAAAAAAATGACTGTGGTAGAGTTTTAGGAAATAATGTTATACATAAAGAGCATGCAGTGTGGTAGAAGTGCCATGGCCTTTTTTTCCTTTTATCAAGCATGTAATTTTCTAGTCATCCGAAGGGCTGCTTTTCCAGGTAGCTTTAAAATTCTTTAGTTACTGTAAACCACTTATGGTACATTCCAATGATCACTATGTGAGTGATTTCAAATGCTCTACACAATGATAACCCTCAATGAGAGTAAATAGGCAACTTGAATACTCTTTTAATCTCAATTTTGTCTGGAAGATTTTTGTAAAGACCTAAAACTCTTATTATCTAAAAAGTATTTGCTTCACCACTTGAGCATATTTTTCACATACTTAAACTCTTAATAGTATAGTGCATTAAAAAAACCTAAAAACTCTGAAGATAGAGATAACTAATTATTGCATTTTACTCTTTTTTGTTCTGTCTTTTTGAAATGTATTTCTTTTAAAGATTTATTTTTAAAAAGGACTTGTGAACTTAATCATTTTAAATACATTGTATTTATTTTGTCAGTCATGTTTTGCAAATGAAGTAGTAAGTGAAAATGTTTGCAACAATGAAGATTTAGATAGAAATAAGCCTTCATAGTGAGGTTGTACCTATCTAGTCTTGCTTGTATATATAATTGAGTGAATAATTAATAGAAAAGTGAATAACAAATTGAAGTTATAAAACGAGTTTAGCAATATTATTTATGCCAAATTTTGATGGCAGCTTAAAATTTGCAGTTAGCCATTTACTACTTCAGTCATTTTCACCGCCCAATTTCTGGAACATTCTAACTAGCCTTACTGAGCACATTCTATCAATTTAGTTTCTATTCAATCCCTGATAATTTTGTGTTGCTGTTTTAACTTTTTTTTTTTTTTTTTTTTTTTTTCTGGTACTGGGGATTGAACTCAATGGTGGTGGTTAACCACTGAGCCACATCCCCAACTCTTTTTTATAATTTTATTTAGAGACAGGGTCTCACTGAGATACTAAGAGCCTCACTAGTTGCTGAGGCTGCCTTTGAACTCATCATCCTCTAGCATCAGCCTCCTGAGCTGCTGGAAAAACAGGCATATGCCACCACACCCGGCTCTGTTTTAACTTTCAAGAAAGAGATGGAAAATACTAGATGCTAATTTGTGATTTTGAATATTTAAGTTTTTTGTTCTTTCCTCAACATTTATTTTAGTTTTAAAGTTTCCAAAGTTAGAAATGTTTAAGTGCACTGTTGCTAAAGATTAGTTTTCACTAAAGATTATTTTTATTAAAGAATATTTTACAGACTATTTTTGTTTATATTAAAATCTTCATTATACTAACCTCAATGACAATTAATTTCATCTTCCAAAAGGGAGTATTATTATAAGAATTCTGACAAAAACTACATATAAGCATATATTATGTAAGTTCAGTAATTAAATATAATCATTTTCACTGTAGGCACAGACAAAGATTATGAGCTGCTTTAAAGGTCTACTGCCTCATAACAATGAATTTATTCTTTCTTCTTTTTTTTTTTTTGTTAACCACTAAGACTTGTAATAACACAATTCCTTTAGGCAGGGAACTTAGGTTTTAGATATAATATGTAAATGTTTTTATAGTAATTGACACAAATGATTTAGTTTGCTATCCCCCAAATTACTAGTGATTTGTAACTGTTAATCACTAATGATTTAACTAAGCTTAAAAATTATTTCAAAAGAACTATTTTGGCTCAAGAAATAATTGAAATTATTAATCTTTGCTGCTGTAATTGAACTTCTTCAATTTCAAGGACAAAATATTTAAACAAAAAAAGCTACTCTTAATATCTGTGCCTTTGATAGCTTCCAGTGTTTAAGCACAAATACAATTGAACATGTGTTTCTGAGGTCTTTGCACTAGGATATATGACACGAATTCTTGAATAACTGAAAAAATTGGGAAGATGTAGACAGAAGCAGGGACCTAAATACCGTGCTTTCCTTCAGATCAAAGTTTAATGGTGAAAGGATTGTGTTAGTACCGATTGCCTCACAGTCCTTTCTCATTCTTTGCTTATCCACTCCAAAGAAAGCAGAGGTTGAAAGCAAAGCACTATTGGATATATGTTTCTTAGCACCGTCTTAACAAAATAGCACAAACTGAGTGATTTTAAACAAAAGAAATAAAATGAAGTCTGTAGTGCCTTGTTCCCTCTGCAGGATGTAGGTAAGAAGGCTTCCTTGCCCGTGCTTAACTTAAGAGTGTTTGTTGGCAATCCTCAGCATTCCTTGACTTGCACTGCATCACTCTGTTCTTTGCTGCCACTGTCCCTTGGCCTTTTCCCTCTTTCTCTTTCTCAAAATTTCCCTCCTTTGATGAGGACACTAGTGATTGGTTAAGAGCTCCGTCTAATCCAATATGGCTCACCTTATCATGATTACATAGGAAAACACCATTTCCAAAGAAAGCCACATCCATAAGTATGGGGGTTAGCTTGAACACATCTTTCTGGGTGTCACAGTTAATCAACAACAGGAGTTTAGAGATAACCAGAACGGATCCACTGGTATCCATGCCATTAGGTAGCACAGGACCCTGCCATACTCTAATGTTAAATGATTTATTTCTAAAATGGTTAATTTAAAATAAAGATAGTTGGCAACATACATACATTTCTTTTTGTATTTTCCATAGTCCTCCTAAGGCAACAATAAAATAATTTTAAAAGTACAAGTGACAGAATAATAACAATTTTGGAAAGTAAATAGTACATGAATGACTACAATTGTAATTGATTTGATAGAACCAAGAAGAATAAATCGTAAGCCCAAAGAGACATTAATCAGGAAAACACATAATTTGCTCCATAGAACTCCCCAAAACTTCAGAAATTCGAGCACCTATGAAAATTAGGGTAAAGTCTAGATTCAGATCTTTGGCTGGAAATCTGTTCAATATGTAGATAGATTCCCAGATCTCCTGCCTCATCGACATTTTTCCCTAACTCTGAAAAGAATGAAAGTTTTTTCTTTGGCTAGAACAGCATCTTTTCACTGAAGGACTACACACTGACAGCACTGGAATCAAGCGAAAGGTTAGATATGCAGTGTACCTATGTGTGTTCAATAACCAGTTATCTTGGGAGAAAGAGCTTTGATTTGTACCATTTTCTGATTTCCATGGTACAGATAATACCACCATGCCCAATTTCAAACTACAAGCATGATGTTGTCCTGGAATGCAAAGTTGGGAAAAAATATATAGTCTTTATGATTGAGTTCATGCCAGGTCCAACCCACCACAGACTGGGAACTAGCTGGCCTTCTTCTTTTAAAGCTCAGAATGCTGGCAGCCCTCCAGAAACACAAGAAGAATATTCTTCTGAGAGAAATCTTACCAGTCTAAAGTAATATACGGATACCTGGCTTCCTAAAAGAAATATACTATTAACCATTTCTATAGTCAATCTCACAATTAATAAAAGCCTTACCTATGGGCTTAAAGCTTCCATTTTTTAAGCTTCTCTTAAGCATACAGACCAAACATTGGACAGCTGAAAACAGCTTCTAAAATAAAATATAAAGACAAATAATTTAAATAGAGGTACCTGGAGGAAACACAAACTACATTGGCAGAGAATGTCTTCATAAAAATTAGAGAAGATATTGCAAAACAAGATCAAGTTGCTATTTTAAACTGTAACTGAAAATGAAACAGCTTCTTGAATTTTAAAGAATGAGAAGAGTAATAAAATCTCAAAAGATGTTTTGGAAATAAAATTGAGGAAATATCTCAGGAGAAGAAAATAATTTTTTAAAAATGAGAAAACAAAATTTGAGAACAAACCACAAATTCAAAGAATAAGCATTACAGTTAAAGAAAATGGCATATGTGAGAGATATCATTAGTTAAGTCACTGAAGAAAGTTTCTGAGTACTTGAAGAAATTTATTATCATATTGAGAGTGTCTAGTACAATGAATGCAAACATACCAAAGCAGGTTATCACAACATTCTAGAAAGCCTTGGGAAAAAAAAATATATGTGTGTGTGTATATTATATATATAGAAGTCTTCATTATATATACAAAACATATAAGCCATATATATATATATATATATATATATATATATATATATGGCTTCATGAGGTTCCAGAGAAAATGAATAAGATACATATTTTTAGGGATTAAAATTGCTTTGTTTTTTCATAGTTTCAACCCTAGAATACAGGAGACAATGGTGAATTCCTTCAAATTTCAGTAGAAAATGGTTTCCAATGTCTAATTACATATCCAGCCAAAGTATCAATTAAATCAGAGGAAGGGATCAACAGAGTTCATGCATGCAAGTTGTCAAAGAGTTAGCCATGATGTACCATTCCTTAGAAAATTCTTAGATGATGTACTCCACCAATATAGGACAATTAACCATGGAAGACTAGATCCAGGAGAAAAGGATTTAGGTTAGGTAGGAGTAAAAATAATCTCCAGAATGAGTGAGGAAAATCTCAGGATGGAAGCTTGTCCCAATACATGGGGGGCAGTCCATGATGCCGCTGGGCACAGGCTACAGAAGAGATTTCCTAGGCTGATGAAACTGACAGACTACCTGATACATCTGAAAGTTGAGAGGCTGTTTAGACAGCAGGTGGAGAAATGGAGTTGAATGCATGATATGAACATGGAAAATTAAGCAGATTTTTTTAAAAATTAAAATAGAATATTAAATTCCAGGATTAAAAGAAGACAAGAAAGAAAGAAAATATTTTCATGTTATGTATAACTTTGTTCATAGATAAAGTTTTTAAAAGTCACAATATTTTAATAGTCCAAGACCCCACAGCTCTATACCATGTGCAGTGAGTGGTTAAATTCATAAAACACACCACCTGCTTCTAGGAATGTGGTGTGGCTCCTGCACAAATGTGTTCTCTGAATTCCTAGAATTGCTAACTTACTGGGTAATGAAACAACTCAGAATTACCCTTTCCTCTGACTAAATGCACAAACAGATATCAGAAATTTCTCAGCTTTCAAATTTTTAACTTCCAGCTTTCTAGAGATATGTTTAGCCTTTTTATTTCACTTTTTAAAAAAATTTTACTTTTATTTCTTAGCTATGGAAGATTCCAGATTATCTACTCCTTCAGTGTACCTCAGGTGCATTATTAATGCCATTAGTATTTATTAACTTTTGTACTTATATGATTTCCCTGTTAAAGGGAAGGAGAATTATTATTGCTACTTTTGTAAAGAACACTTAGCTACGAATAAGTAAAAAACTGAATTTTCTCCAAAGCTGTATTCTGTTTATTACTAAGGTAATGTTGCTGGTTCATATAGGGTTCACATAGGGTATGAAGTGTATCTAATAGTAATATTTTAATTAGCACAGAAAATGGTTTTATAATTCATGAACATGATTAAAGAAAGATAGCATTTCTCTTGTGAAATTTTTAAAAATATGAATATATAGCATGTTTTCAAAAGATACATGGGCAAACTACTTTTTGATTGCATATGTTATTTATTCAGAAATTGGTTTCTGGTTGCCTTCTAGTTCTCAAGCTATGGGAATATAAGAAAAGACATTTCCTTGCCTTAATAATGAAGTGTTTAATCTTAGAATATTATTAAGATATTTGATAATAATATTATCTATGTTATTTCCTTTAATTTCATGATGTGCTTTTGAAATCATAGCAATGTAATGTGGATATACCAAAAGAAAACACATAAAGTGGGAAAAAAGACTTAACAGTACCATTGTCTATCAAGAAATATCCATGAAGGAAACTGATTGGCCAGAGAAGGAGAAGAACACACAGAGAGGTATCAGGAGTTCAAGAGTAGACAGTTCAAGTGACAGAATGGCTAGCAGGAACAAGTACCTCCGAACAAGAGAACAGGTATTGGTAGGAGAGTTAGCAATACATTTGACGGGGACAATTACTGGATTATCTTTCTGTACACAGTTTTAGTGGATTGGTATGATTGAAAGATAGGGTTATCTATTTGTAATAGAATTTGCTATATATTTTTTTAAAAAAAACCTCTCTGACTCTCTCCCATCCCATATTCTAACCTCTTCCTTGAATACTTCTTTTTACTTGACTTAACTACTCTACAAGCACATGCCGAAAGTGTTCAGTCTCAATTCACCAAGAGTTGAGGTCAGGAAAGTAGAAGACAGACACCTCTATCCTTAATACCACTGACCCTAAAGGACAGGAGGCAGAGCCACACTGAGGAGTGTGTAGTGTGTGTTGGCAGGAGCGGGAATCTTTGAGGCTCATCTCTGGCATATTCCCTCTAACTCTTTTTGCCACTGCCATCTGCCATCCTGCTGTCTGTTTTCTTGGATCCGCCCCCTCTTTATGCTGGTGTTGCTGTTAGCCTGCACTATTCATATCTCTGTAAGTGGTAGATTAAAAGTTACGGATTTGTATTTCTCCACCTTTCTAACAGCATTTCCATTAATCCTGAGAACGATGCTTAGAGGTTCACTGAGGAATGCTAGAAAACACTTGGAAGTCAAATAATCCAAAGTATCTCAGTCTGACTGAGTTAAGCAAAGTACAAGGGAAAAATGTTCTGAATGAGACAATGAACCAAAGAATGAGGGATTAATTACTGAATTAATAACAGAAAGACAACTAGAAGATGTCATACTAAAAGGTGATCACATTTAGCATATACTGTTATCCCTGTTGTACCTTCTTAATGATGTCATAGATGTTTTTTCAATTACTGTCCATATTAATCAGCTTTTTATTTCTGTTTTCAAAATACCTGACCAGAACAACTTAGAGGAGGAAAGATTTATTTTGCCTCATGGTTTTGGAGGATTCAGTTCATGGTCAGAGGCTCCAAAGCAGAAACATCATGGCAGAAGAGCATGGGGGAAGAAAGGCCCTTGGTTTGTGGAAGCCTGGAAGCAGGGGGAGAGAGAAAGAGAGCGGGGTTGGGGGCTGGATAGGCATGCCACCAGTGACTTACTTCCTCCTATTACGTCCCAGCTTCCAGTAGTCCATCCAGCTATCAATGGATTAACCCATTAAGTGGATGAACCCACTAATGAGATCAGAGCCCTCATGGCAATCATTGCCTAAAAGACCCACCTCTGCATAAGGATCATGCTTTCAACACATGAACTCTTGGGGGATATTCCAGATTTAAATCATAAAACTGTCTTAGGTTGTATTCCCTGCAGACCCTATGATTTTGATGTGATTTGTCTGCCAAGGGTGCATGTGCTAGACTTTTCCCCCCATGTGGTGGAATTAGGAGTAGTAGAATCTTAAAAAGGTGGGCCTAGAAGAAGGTGATTAGTTTACTGGGGCACTGCATGCCAAAGAGATTAACATATTTTCCTCAGGACCTCGAGTTCTCGTGTTTTAAATTGAAGAGAACCTACCTATTTGGCTGCTTCTGCATACAACTGGCTCCTTTTCCATTTCTCCATGTTGTGATCTGGTGAAGGGGCTCTTCATTAGCGGCCCAACAAATGAGGTTGCCCAACCTTCCCAAATTGTGAACTAAATATACTTCTTTTCTTTATAAGTACGAAGCTTCAGATATTTTGTTATAGCAATAGAAAAGGGGCTAATAAAAACCCTAGCATGAGGATCACTGTTCAAGTGACTTATAAAGAAAGTGCTTCCAGGAGAGACTGGCAAAGTTGGGGAATGAGGTTAAGGATTCGTGGGAAAAGACAAGTATGGATATGAGCCTAGGCAAAATGCCATAGAGGGAAACTTCAGTCTGATACCACAAGAAACTTAACTACCAGAGGTGCCCTGATTGAGGAAAGGGATGTGGACATTTATATCCTTGTACCTGGCACATATGAGACTATGCAATGGCATAAATTCTAGGGCATTTCTGGTTCTCCGCTGTGTTGAAAACACAGCTCCAGTAGCTGAGAGCTGTGATCTATAGATGGCTCCAAATACAGAATTTCAGGACTTAAAGCCCTCTAAGAGGAATACATCAAAACAAAGAAAAATGGAAAAAAATGATTGGAGGATATGTAGATGGAGTCCACTCACAAGAATATTGGACTAAAATTATTGCTTAAAATAGCACTGAAATTTTGGAGAAACTTGGTTTCTCATTTCTCAAGAATCAACCATGAAACATCTGTATGGTACATCTGTATCACACTGCTGACCAACATTCTTCATACTATTTCTGTGTTAACATCTTCATAGCAGGTACAGAGAATGTCCTCTTTAATAGAACACACAAATCAAATTCTTACCTCTGCCCTGAGGGCCCTCCTACCATCACTAGCTCAGATAATATGTGGCTTAATTTTTGTAAAAGCACCTGCAGTAACCAAATTGTATCCCTGCAAAATTTATTGCATCCCTAAGCCCTCAATATGACTATATTTAGATTAAGGAAGTATTAGGGTTACATTAGGTCATATGAGTAGAGCCCTTACAGGAAGAGATGGGAGAGTGCTTGCTGTCTCTCCAGGCCACATGAGGACACAGCAAAACAGCAGGCATGTGCAAGCTAGGAGGACAGCTCTCAATAGGAAACAAGTCAGCTGGCACCTTTGATCCTGGGCTTTAGAGCCTCCAGAGATATGAGAAATAATTTTTTTGTGTTTTTAGCTTTCCCGTCCATGGTATTTTGTTATAGCAACCCATGTAGACTAATATAGTACTATATTTCTGAACTTATCTTTAAACACGTTATATTTTCTTTAGGAAAAGATAAAACAAAATGAAACTTAGAAATAATTTTCTAATAATAATTTCTAATACTATCTTTTTTTAACTGAAAATAACAATAATTCAATTTCTTAGTCATTCTATATATAATTTTTATATTCATTTTTATAAACTATGAAAGATCGAAACAGAATCGTGCCTTAATTTACCTCACAACGTTGAACATAAATGTTGCTTGTCTTGGTGACAAGGTTATTTTTAGGTATTCTACACATACAGGTAGAGATTTGTCTCCAGGACACTATAGAAAGGACTATGATTAAAAAAGAAAATGTTCATTGGCAAGAACTGCTAGTAGAAAGGTCCCTATTAAACTTCCACTAATATTTTGTACACCTATATATAGGATCTGAAAAACCTTAAAAAGTCCAGGTGCTTCCCAGAACAGGGACCAAAGTATCCATTAACTGCAATGAAAACATTCTGTTTACAGGCACACTGCAGAAGAGGGAGTTAGCCATGTGGCTGACATCTCATTCACCCCACAACCGAATGCCCCGTACTTGTAGAGTGTCGAACAAAGCAAGGCAGATTGACTATTGGGAGCCAGCCAGCGACACTGGCAACGTTCCAGCTTATATCCTAGAGCATGTATCTGGCCAGTTACACTCTATGGCAGGGAACTGACCAGTTACAAAGACCTTGACTTGCCAATTTGCTGTAATTAACCAGCAAGTCCTAAATTTGGCTTAAAATTGTCTTTTAGTGACCATGTCTCAGCAATAATTTCTGTCGCGTTTGTACCTGTGAGTAGTTTCTGTATTGGAAAAGCTTCATTTGCACTGATTTTTTTTAAGTAAAGTGTAGTCATCAGTCACTGCTGGTGCAGACGGATATTGTTCCTTAAGTTGCTACAGACCTAGCCTTGAACCTGTTCTCATGGATCCTCCCCAGTCTTCTTCATCTCTCTTGGCACTTCTGATTTTCTGCTGGTGGAATGGAAGTGGTGGTAGAAGCAGGACATGTCAGGGAAATTGGATGAACTTTTGTGTTGGTTGATAATGAGAGAGGAAAGAATAAAAGTAGAAAATCAACAGTGATTCTGTTGCCAAATGTTTCTCTCCAAGGTATTTTCATTGGTGAAGGAGCTTGGTAATTGAGATGGGAGCAGCTGTCTGGCCGGGCTGTTCTTGAGATTCCCCATTCTCCTAATGAATGCAATTTTTTAACTGTATTCTCTTAGGCATGACTTGAAAGAAAAGTTGTAAATGGCATGCAATAAATATTTAAATGAATTCAAGCTCTCTGGTGCAGAGTGGTGTCAGAGCTTATTTTATAGAGAATAGAGAGATGGGGAAAATGCCCCAAAAAAGATAACATCCTATCAGTGAAGATGACAAATGAATATGAGTTCTGACTTTACTAAAAGTCTTCTTCAAATGTACTACTCATTCATCCATCACTCACATATTTATTGAGCACCTACTGTGTGATAAGCTTGGTACTAGTGTAGTATTTAGGGAGATTGACCTAGTCAGATAACCTGGTTCCTGTCCTAGTCCATGCCTTAAAAGCTTGTGACCTTGGGCAAGTTACTTAACTTCTCTATGTTGTGGTTGTTTAAATTGGCAATGATAAGAATGATATATCTCACATGGAGTTGTTTGTAGGTTAATTGTATCTGGCACATTAAGGAGGCTTCAATGTCATAGATATTATCATCTTTGTTTATGCCAGGTTTTATGCATACAGAAATCAGTAAGATATAGCTCCCAAGACTCACATAGTTTTGTAGGATCTAAAGTAAAGGAAGTTAATGATTGAGACTCATTGTGGGGGCTGGAGTTGTGGTACAGTGCTATAATGCTTGCCTGGCATGTGTGAGACCCTGGGTTTGATAGTCAGCACCACATATAAATAAATAAAATAAAAGATCCATTAGCAACTACAAAACTATTTTTAAAAGGACTCATTGTGATCAGTGTTGTAATGGGAGATGTGATCCAGAGTTATGGCACTCATAGGAGAGGTTATTTATTGTGAGGAAAGGTGGATATTTTGGGGGTTAGGTACAAGTCTTGAGGATTTTACCAAGGAGACAGGAAAAAGATGAGGACTCCAGAAATGACACAGAGACATGAGAAGACATGATGCTTTCTAGGAATGTTAAATAATTTAGTATATTTACCTTTAGAGGACATATTTATAGGATTATGCTAGAAAATAAAGTTAGGTTGAAAGAAAGGGTAGGTCAGGCTAAAAAAAAAAAAAATTAGCTTTTCTACAGAATATTAGACAAGTCAGATTCTAGAAAGATTGCCCTAGGTGCAAAGAGGAAGTTGTATTAGAGTTCATAGTTGAAATCCAAGGCAAGATAGACACTTACCAGTAAAAAAGAACTGCACTGAAGTTTCATTATTCTGTGAAGCAGAGAAATAGAGCCCAGCAGAAACAAGGACTGAATTCGCTGTGAGAGAGTAGAAAGGGGATGTAAGAACTTACCTGGAAGGAAGGGCTGTATGTGCTGGAGTCTGGAAGGCAGGATTTCTGGGTATCACCAGGAAGAGGAAGGCCAACAGTCAGTTGCTCAGGGAAGGGGTCACCATTAGCATTCTGAGCTCTTCTGCTACACCTTTACCTCTCTTTTTATTAATGAACATAACAGCAGGTTATTTTGTTGTTTCACAAATCACTGCACTTAATCCTTGCAACAATTCTGCTGGGCAAGTACTTCATTGTGTGAATAAGGAAACTGAGATAAAATGAGGAAAATTCATTGACCTCAAATCCAGGGACTAGTAAGAACATGAGCTAGTTAGAACCCAGGTCAGACGAAAAAGTACATCCATTTCTATTCAACTTTTCCAGTTGATCGGCCTCTTTCCTGATTATACAGGTCCTTTCACCTTTCTCCAACCTCCAGTTTCATTTTCCCATCACTCTATGTGTCTTGTGCTTTTTCTTTTCCTCATCTATGCTTTATAACTACTTCCTCATCTGCTATCTCTTATTTCTGGACTAATGAACTTGTTGGCAAAACACACATTGTTACTTTTTTTTCTTCAGTGGAATCTTAGTGTTTCCCAGCCAATTTTCTACAAGCGCCTTGTCTGTTCTCTAACCTGTTCCTCACAAATTCTTCTCAAATTGAGACTGTTTCTTCCATACTAACTACAAATCCATCCCTAATTCACGGTGGTTATATTTCTATCATCACATGACTTGTTCAAATTATTGTTCATTTTGTAGATTATCTTTGCTTCCTCATCTCTCTCTCTCTCTCTCTCTCTCTCTCTCCCACACACACACACACACACACATACACACACACACACACACACACACACACACACACACATACACACACACTACCTCTGATGGAAAGAATAGTTTTGGGATTTCCAAACTCCCAGTGGAATTAACTCTGCAAAATATACTTTTATTTCCCTCCCTAAACAATTCTTCTACACCATGATTCTTGTTGTATAGACACATTCTCATTTTCCTCTGACTTCCCTAAAATTTTCTTATGCCCTCCTTTTTCAAATAACTCTTTAAAATTTTTTTTTTTTTGGTTGTCAATGGGTCTTTTTTATTTTATTTTATTTTTTATATGTGGTTTTGAGTATCAAACCCAGGGCCTTACACATGTCAGGCAAGCACTCTACCGCTGAGCTACAACTCCAGCCTCAACTCTTACTCTAACTCTCACTTAGCTAAAAACTAAGAAATCTAATTCTCCATTGCCTAACTGTGAGTGGAGAACATTGCTGGCACCTGATGTTTGATCTCTGAAGGTTATTTCTGTGTATACATTGATTATATTTTCTCTCTCCTGCCTTTTCTTTTTTCTCTCTTCTATTTATGACAGTTGTGTTCATTAGCTTTTTGTTGCTGTGACTAAAATACCTAGCAAGAACAACTTAGAGGAGGAAAAGTTTATTTTGCCTGTTTCAGAGGTTTTGGTCCATGGTCATCCTTGTTCATTACTCTGGGCCTCTGATGAGGCAGAACATCATGGTGAAAGGGTGTGGTGAAGGAGCACTCTTCCATTCTTGGCTAGCCAGAAAGTAAAGAGGACAAGGAGATGGGACTGCAGGGAAGATGAACCTTTCCAGGGCATACTTCCAGTGACCCAACCCCTCCAGCCATGCCCCACCTGCCTATAGTTACCACCCAGGTGCTTCATTCAGACGAGGATGGACTGATTAGGTTACAGCTCTCATAGTCCAATTATTTCGCCTTTGAATATTTCTGCATTAACCCAGGAGCCTTTCAGAGGGACACCTCACATTGCAGTAATTTTTTTGCTTCAGGCTTTTTCTATCGCTCTCTAATCTTCACCATTCTGCATGATAAAAGTGAGGCAATAGGTAGGCAAGTAAAATATTCTATTTCTCCAGGAGTGGATGGACTGACGAGAAGGAGCAGGTAGCTGGTGCATTGCAAATTCTGTACTGAGCTATTAATTTTTTTCTATGATCCTTGTTGCAGTTTGGAGAGAATGTGGCAAAATAGCATTTCCTGGGGTACAATCACAATTAGATTTAAAAACATGATTTTCTCCCTTTAGGTGAATAAAGCATTCAGAGTAGTTGATGAATTTAGTGCAAGCTCTTGAAATGACATTACTTCATTGCTAGTTCTTCCTCTGTCTCTGCAGAGCCAATTTGTTATTTGGAGAATAGAGTGTGTAAAGGCCACAGAGCAAAGTCTTTCATGCTCTGTCTAGCATAAGGCAGCTGCAAAAACACATGATTTGGAGCATCAAGGCTATTGCTGAAGTCTTTCCCCGTCAATGCAGATGTTCAATTTAAATGCATGTGCTTGTAGACCCTGAAAGGAGTAAGGTCGACTTGCTATAGGAATACTAAAGATGTGTGGGGTTTCTTTTATTTTGGTAGTCACAAGGGTAAATTGTATTCTAGGAAGTAGAACACTCTATGGAGTAGATGCATTTCACTGATAGTAACAAGCTCCCTTTATATATAGTATATACTAGTATATACTACATATTATATGCTATATATGCTCAAGACATGCCTGTATCATGTCTGTGATTGTACATTCTTACTTTTATTACTAAAATCTATCATTAAAGTTTCACTGGAAGGTGCAGATAAAAACAAACTCTCAAGCATTTTTGGCTTCTGTGACAGTTAAAAATTTAATGTGGAAAGTGAGGAAGGAAATATTAATTCCCTGCTTCTGCTTCCACACAGTAGTATTTTGTCATTTATTCAAGTAGTGTTAAAGTTATACAATGAAAATATCAGAACACATTGGCTTTAATGACTATAATACGTGTATTCTGTCTTTTCTAAATATTTACATAATTTATAGTTATTAGAAATTTGCATTCTATTTACTTATCTTCTTCACTTAACTAAATACTATCCCTCAGCAATGTCAAAATCAAATAATAGAAACTCCTGTTTGTGTAAAGTTTATATTGAAAGATTTCAAAGTTGTATTATTTTTATTTGTAATGAACATTTCTCCTAAATAATTCAACCTTATTATGATTATTTCAAATACAATCAGTAAATTGAACAGATTACTGATTTTACATTTTCTTTGTATTTTTTAAAATAATATTTAAATTTATGTAATCATCTAAATGCCTATTTATAAAGAAATATTTTCTCTTTAAAGGAGAAAATGGGTTTCACTTAGAAAAGGGAGACTGTGAAGTCAGTCTTCTGACTATTTTACCTATTAATGTACCTAGAAATTACTTTGGTGCAAGAAATATTTATTAAATGAGCAGACCCAAGTTTAAGCAGAAGAAAATGAATTTGTAGTTGGTTTATGACATGTTATATAAAAATGTCGGTATATTAACCTAAGAGAATCAATGACAACCAGTTGTTTTATGTAGAGAATCAGTATTTGGGGAATAAATATATCAAATGCATAGGGGCTTTGCTCACGGTTGAGGTGAGCAATTCACCTTGAAGATTCCTGATAATAATCATTCCTGTAGTAGTCTGTGAGGGTTAAGCAAATGGGTTGACAATCACAGGGCAGGCAAGCTGTGGACTTCTGAAGTGTTTTGGGACAGGAGGATGGTGCTGGGAGGAAATCTCAAACTCTTCCCCACTCCAAGCAGGACAGAAAGGATGGATGAGGAGGCAATAGGTTAAGGAGATCTGCTAATTTTCTTGATAATTTTTACTAGTATTTTGAATACTCCATAAAACAAAAGGAAAACAACTCATGCTTAACTTCCCAAATAATTTCAAATAGCATTCGATTGGAATTTAGGACATTTTTCCTTGCAAAAATAAAGTCCATTGTTGAGTTTTAAAAATGGTCTACAAAGTAAAACACCTGCAAGGCAGGAGGTTTCCTGGGAGGCCTCTGCTCCCCCGCCTGGAGCAGTAAGAAGGCAAAGGAGAAGGAAAAGAGGAGGAGGAGGTGCTGAAGGGGGTAGCCCACTGTGAGCTCTTTCCCCACTCCCCACTCTGACCAAGGCTGCTGCTTGCTTAATTGTCTCCTCTTTGCCTTGGCAAGAATAAAGCATATTTCAATTAGTCAAGCTTCTACTGGCAACAGTGGTTGTTTCAAGGAGAAGGAGAGACTAAAATGTGGGGAAAATAGTTTTTCTTCCTATTTTACTTATTGTATATATGCATACAAGAAAAAAATGCATACCTATTGGCAAGTGAAAATCTGTAAGTAAATACGATTATTAAATTATCCAAAATGGAATTTTTCACCATTCTGCTTCCTAGCTTCCCTGTTTCTGTAAAGAAAAAAAAAAAGAAAAAAGAAAAAAACCTTTACAGATGCAGGTGAAAGCAGCATATTTCCATTTAATTACTCACAATTTGTTACAGAATGACTAGTTAATAATGGCCATGTAAATCTAACTTTACTTCATTAATCTTTTTTCCCCCTTAGAATAAGATTAGGGATTTTTTTTTTCCTTCTGCAGCTGGGTAGTTTCCAAATAAAGACTGAAACAGAACCTAGACTGTGTATTTACCCTAACATTCTGTCAGCCAATAAAATGTATACTTTAAAGTTTGGTATGCAGTGACATTGAACAACATATAAAGTTTTTCTTATTTTCTTCATGTTTTAAGAAAACAAAGTCTTTAAGGGAAAAAAACTGTAAAGATATTAATAACTTGTTGATATAATTCTGAACGTGAACCTGTGGTACATTTACTAATAACCTTAAAGAGATTTTGACAACTTGATCAATATAGTAGAGCGTTTACTTGAAATATGTATAATCTGTTAATGACATTTGAAAAACTTAATCTTATAACTTCTAAAACACAACGTAATTATTCGTTATCTAAAAGTGCATACTATAGATACCTGGCAAAATCATTTCTCTTATATATGAATGTGTATGTATAGGTGTGTATGTTTGTATGCATTTTTTTTTAAAAGAAGATCTGGCAACATTGCTTTTAATGATACAAGATGACTTAAATACAATTTCACAGACTCAATTTTGTGGCAAGGTCTTCTTCACTTATAAAGGATGTAACTAAATGTATAAGATTTTAAAATGTATTTGTGCAATTCACCTGGAGCAATAATTGCATTCATTAATATTCTGTTTTTAGAAAATGTGTAATTTTTTTTTACTTCTAACTTAAAACATTTATGGCACCTCTGGGCTTATTCCCCTGGGAACTATGCATAAAGCATTTGGAAATGCTGTGGGAAGGGGTAATTATGCTGTCCAGGGAATTTGTCAAGGAACAGAGCTGTGGGAGATTAAAGTAGATGTGATGGTTGTAGAGGTCACAGCCTTGATTTTGAGCCAAGACTCACTATCACTTTTTTAATTGAGACTGAAAACTAGAAAGCTGTGATGTGGTAGCCACCTATTACCAGGGAAGATGCATCTACCTAATTGGAAATGAGTGAACATGGGCTTAACTCCAAAAACAAAGAACTGAAACAACCAAATATGAATGGGAATTCATTAAAACAAATGTCCAATACCCAGATAGAAACTTCCATATAATTGATGTGATGCTTTCCCTTTTATATTTCAAAAACATAAACTCCTCACTCTATTTCAAAGAATTTGCACATTATTCATTTAGCTTTTATTCAAGCTTTGATCTTTATGTACAAAACTGAGAAAAATACTTTCCGTTAGTGAAGGAAAGGTTTGAATTCAGAATGTTTTTGTGCTTATATATTAAAGTTTTAAAATTATATTGATACTATTAGTGTGTTACATTTTTATTGATATATTATACCAGAATTAAAAGGCAGGCAAATATATGTCATATCTTCACAAAGTTCAGAAATTACTATGTTGTGATATTTTAAGCATTTTATTTACCTAATTTATTGTGACTGCTTTTTTATGAGTCTCATTCTTTTACAGCACATTTTCTCCTATATACAAACCTCAGATAGCAAATTACTAATTTCAGGTACTATTAAAGAAAAGTAATTTTATAATTACAAAATAATTTGTAACTGTAAAGAAATTTGACATGTATTTTAGGGTTTCTTTTTAAGATCAAATTAATGTTGAACACAGTTACTTTTAAGATATATTATCAGATTCCCCCCCCACCTTCCTTTAGAAGTTACAGAGTATCAGAATAAAATGTAATGCCTTTTTGGAATGTACTGGCTATCTCTTTGCCTTATCTTAACCAGTGTCTATGCACACAGTAAATGAATGCCGCTAATCCACAGCCTGTATTTCAAACATTCTCCAGTTCTTGAGTTCTTTAGTTGGAGATTAAATTAAAAAGTTTAGCCATAACAGTGCATACACAGCTATTTTGGGCTTACCAGCCTGGTCTCTCCCTCTCCGAAGACTTTTCCTTCTTTGAGAAGTGTGTTTGCTTCCTCTAAGCATCTAATTTCAAGAAGTTAATGTAAGGATGAATTTCGAAAGGCAAAATCAGCTACCTGGATGATCATTAGAGCTGAATTAACCATGGGAATTTAAGTGGTATACATTTTTGGACAAATTATCTTTATGGGACTATAATGCTTCCTAGCATTCCTGTCAATGATAAAGATTTGATTTTTTTTTTCCTTTTCTTAGTGATAAATGAAATTAGCAAATTGTGACTTTTTATCTTTTGTATCAAAACGGACATAATATAAATCTTATTGCTTTTCATATGTTGCAACATGCAGTGATCTCATTTTATCTAACTTGCTATGAAAAAAATAGATGGACACCTTCCACTTATCTCCAGCCTCTTAGATGAAAAGAGAACTGATTGATCCAAACCTTTACTCACTTAGAAGCATTAATCTGCAGGTTGATGGTGCTGGGGGACTAGATCATCTCAGATTTTTAAAAACACTCATCTACTGAGTAGAGGACATAATCCTTGGGAATTACCTAAATGTTGTTGAACACTGCTTTCAGTAAAAAACATGGCATTAGAATCATTTGATGGTGCTCTGTATCTTGATGTACTGAAATATCTACTTTATCATTGTAAAATAAACACATTTAAGACTTAATCCAAAGAAAAAATTTACCTCTAGTATTTGTGTTTAGTCAGTTTTCTGACAGTGGCAAAATACCCAAGATAATCAAAAGAAGGAGAGGTTTATTCTGGGCTCATGTTTTCAGAGGTTTCAGTTCATGGTCATTACTTGTGGGCATGTGTCAGGCAGAATATCATGATGGGGAGAATGTGTAAAGCTGTGACCTCATGACATATGAAAGAAAAAGAAAGGAGAGGCCAGGGTTCCAATATCCCCTTCAAGGGCATCCCCCAGTGACTTAACTTCTTTCTATTAGGTCCCATCTCTTAAAGGTTCCACCACCTCTCAATAGTGTTACAGGCTGGAGACCAAGAACTTAACATTTGGACCTTTGGGAAACATTTAAAATGCAAATCACAGCAACTGGCAACATTTCATAGAGTGCCCCACTATCATTTTATGGCTACATAAATTAAGCATGACCTGAAGTTTTTTAGACAGTCTAGATTTCTTGCCTCAAGGCCTTAAAAACTTTATAGACTACAAGACACACAAAAAGTTTACTAAAAAAATTTGCAAAGTTGACAGTTGCTCAAAATCCAACTTATGGAACAAACACAAACATTTGTTGTTTATTTCCCTTTTAATTGTCATAAATCTGAATGGGGAAACACCATGTTTGAAAAATAAAATTTCTGCCAACTGAAATATTTAGGTTCAACCATTCTGTTAAATACCTGATATTGTAAATGTAATTATTTTCTTAAACATTGTACAAAGTAGACTCATTATTTGAGGAGTGTCTTATGGGCCATATGAAGGACATGCCAGTAAGTGTAAACTAATCACCTCATAGAATATGTACATAAATACCTTAAAAAAATTCACATTTGCTTTGTAGCTTCCAAGTCCCAGTTTTGCGTGTGCTACAAAATATTTTTCCATCTCAATAGTTTTTTTAAATCTCTATTTTTTTTTTTTTTACATGAAAACCCTTGCACTTAAAATGCAATAGTCCTATCAAGAATGTATTTCTTGGACTGGAGGTTCAGCTCAGCAATAGAACACTTGCCTAGCAAGCATGAAGCTGGGTTCAATCGCTGGCACTGAGAGAGAAAAAAAAAGTACAATTGTTCATAAAAAATGCATTTCTCAATTGATCAACAAATGTATGAAAAAATGTTCAACATCTCTAGTAATTAGAGAAATGCAAATCAGAACTACTCTAAGGCTTTGTCTCACTCCAATTAGAATGGCAATTATCAGGAATACAAGCAACAATAAGTGTCGGTGAAGATGTGGGGAAAAAGGTACACTCATACGTTGCTGGTGGGTTTATAAAATGGTGCAACCATTCAGAAAAGCAGTATGGAGATTCCTTAGAAAACTTGAACTGGAACTACCATTTGATCCAGCTATCCCACTCCTTGTCCTATACCCAAAGGACCTAAAATCAGCATACTACAGTGATGCAGCACATCAATGTTTACAGCAGCCCAGTTCACGATAGCTAAATTGTGGAACCAACCTAGATGCCCTTCAACAGATAAATGGATAAAGAAACTGTATATATACACAATGGAATATTACTCAGTCTTAAAGAAGAATAAAATTATGGCAATTGCAGGTAAATGGATGGAGTTGGAGGATATCATGCTAAATGAGATAAGCCAATCCCCAAAAAACCAAAGGTCAAATAAATGTTTTCTCTGAAAAGTGGATGCTGATACATAACCAGGGGCGGGGGACTGGAAAGAATGGAGAAACACTGGATTGGACAGAGGGGAATGAGGGGAGGGGGCAGGGGATAGGAAATATTGTGAAATGAGACAGACATCATTACCCTATATACATGTATGATTGCACGAATAGTGTGCTCTACATCGTGTACAACCAGAGAAATGAGAAGTTGTACTCCGTTTGTGTACAATGAATTGAAATGCATTCTGCTGTCATGTATAACTAAATAGAACAAATAAAAAATATTCAGAACTTGAAAAAATAAATTAAAAAGTGACACTTCCTGTTTAAAAAAAATGGGAATGTATTTCTCTGTGGAAAGAAGAGAGAGAAAATCTCTCCTTTGAGAATAGGAATGTATTAGTAACATTTGAAATGCATGGCCTTTCTTCAGGGTTCAATGTGTAAAGGAAAATTTTTGGAAGCACATAAGTACATCATTCTAATATCTGTCTCGAGGGATTCTGAAAGAATCGGTTTTCTGTTTACTACTCTAAAATGACCTGTTAAAATCAAATAAATGTGTAAAACCTCTAGAAATATGAGGAAATTATAGTGCACAATTGTTAGAATCTTCTTGTGAAAAGATATGGACCAAAAGAAATTGGTAGATTTTGGATATTCTTGCCAAAGTTGAATTTTTATTCCTGTACAAATTGAAGAAAATATACACATAAGAAACGGCCTATTAATAGTTTTCTAGTCACTCTAAAATAATCATTTATTACTTTCTTAATTAAAAATAGTATGGATTGGCCAGGATTATATCTAATGAATGATCTACTTGTATTTTTATTAGATGGCTTAATGGCCATTCAAAATGCAGACCAACTCTCAGGAATGTGCTTCTTAACATTTTTTGTTTCCATTATTAATATATTTATATAATAGTCAAACAATATTTTTTACTCACCTCTTCTTGATCATATGTGTAATGTCAAGCAGAATTATTTTTACTTTTTTCTTTTACTGATTCAGGATTAGATACTGACTATATTTTTTTGGCAAGTTGGTATCTTGGCAATTCTTTCTCACTAATCTACATGCTTATAAACCTGTGATTATGTGAACTCAGCATTTGTACTTTATCTAATAGATGAGTTTTAGCAGAATTATTCTATTAAAGTTACATGGAGATATTTTTGAAAATCCCAATGCCAGACCAAATGCACCATACTCTTTTGGTAAGGGACCTAGGAATCAGCATTTTCAGAGCTTCTAGGGGATTTCAGTGTGCAACCAAGGTAGATTACCACTGCTCTAGAAGAAATGGAAACAGAATCAAAATTAGCATGAAGAAATCTTCCACACAGAACACTGGATTTTCCTTAAAAATAACAATTTTTTTCCTGCCAGGTTGAGGGGGGCAAATTAAACTTTTGGCCATATTATGTAGACTTTTGTAACAACATTCACACATAACCTCATGTGTCACTGAGTGTGTCTGATTGCCTCCAGAACATTGAGATAGAAGTAAACAATTTAGCTGACTCTGGTCTCCTTATTTTGGCAACATAGGAATGTGTGTGCTAGGACCTAGAAGCCTGACCCTTCAGGACAACACCATGAAGCTTGTATTTGTGTCAACCTCAGCATGCTGCCTTCTGCCCTCAACAAATACACATACATCCCTAACCTAATGTTACCCTGTAGTCCTGCTTGGAAATCACCTTCCTCTAGGTTCATCTAATGTTATATTTTGCTAGAGCCAGTTCAAATATTCAAACATAGCCACATTATTAGTTGATAAAGGTTTAAGGTATAATCACTCCCAGGGGTTTCAAAAATTTAATAGGTTCTCTTTAAAGTCAGAAATATAGAAGTTGTAAAACTTTAATGACAGGAGTAACTGGCAGAGGATTAAATAATTGGGCCCAAGAGGCCACATACATTACACTTCTTCAAATTATGCCACATAGGCAGCCCTGCCCATTACATTATCCCTTCCTGCAAACACAAGTTTTTGTTCACAATAAGTTCAGAGAATTTACTACTACTATACACACACACACACACACACACACACACACACACATGCATATATACATACATATATACATATATATATTTTTCTTTTCTTCTATTTTAGTTGCACATGTGGTGTCTCCTTGATTACATAAGCCAAAGAGTCAATTATATTGAAAACTAATTATTACTTTACCCATGGCAGTTGGCCACTAATGCATTAAAATTCTTAACTAAAGGAAATGTGCTAATTGCCATCTTAAAATTTTAATTTACTGTAGACATTATTATCGTAGAATACTTTCTAAGATGTCACACATACTATGCATATAAGAGAAAATGAAAGATATAAATGAGGTAATTATTGTAAATATTGCAAGTGATTTATGGATGCAACAACTTCTGTTAGTAATCTTGCTTTTGCCAAAGTAAACTAGGTAATCCTTTAATGTTTTTACTTTGTAAAATGTTCTCAGTTTAAGTATTTTAGCAGTTTGAAGGTCCTTAAAAATTTAGGTACAAGCAAGTTTTAAAAATATTTATACAGAAAATCAGGAGACTGAGAATTAAAATCCATGTTTAACAAAAGCAGACAGACTCAGTTTTTAATATCTCAATATCATGTCTGTTAATTTATAAATTTCTCTTAAGAACTGAAACTAAAACAATCATTCCTCAAGGTTATTTGTGTCAGTTTTATTTGTCATCTTTCTTTTTCCTCTTGCAAAATGAAAAAAAGATTGTCGAAGTGTAGATCTGTACCCTGCCTGCTTGCTTCTGCTTCCCTCCCAACATTCAATTTCAGCTGTCTGTCTCTAGCGTTTTTCTTCTGTGTTGTCCCTCTTTCTCTCATGTACACTGTTCTAAGGTGATAAATGCTAGCAATCATTAACCACAAGTATTGTAATGAATTGCATCACCCCTTTGAAGGGGGGCTACCCGTCATGGGGGTTAATGCATTTGCTCCCTTCCAGTGGCAAAGTCTCCTTTTTCTTGGTAATGGCAGAAAAAGAAAATTGACCTCCTGTTCCCAATTTCATATGGAATTTTTTTTTTCCAGATGGGGCAGTGACCTTGCCAGAAGGATCCAAGAATTTTTAAGATCATATTTGACTTGATGATGGATGGCCACTTACCTGGGTACAGGCATCTGTTCTGACAAAGTCAGGGGCTGGGGATAGGGCAGCTATGTGTTCATGCATTTTACTCCTGCCTCCAGTTGGTAGGAATGATATTTTCAGAAATTCAATTGATTCTCAAAGGACATGATTGGCAGTCCTATCATAAAATACAAAATGTAAGGACCTGATCTTCAATTTCAAGACAGGACTTAAGATCTCATTCTTTAAACTTACTCTGTTAATAAATTACTTATTTAGAACTCATTTTATAGTTTAAATTTTATCCAATGAGTTCTGTATTAGATATTTTATTTTATCCTATAAAAATGTCTTCCGAATGTTGCAAGCTTTTTCTTATTTGTCATCCATTGTCTTGTTTTCAGTGTGTGGAATTGTGTTCACAATTGCCAACTTGTTTCCTGAATAAGAATGTGATGCATTTTAGTTTCTAAAGGTTTAGTCAAATCTTTCACTTCTAATTTTTGCATGTCTTAAGTTAAATTTTCTTACTCTCTAAATAAGTATGTGATGCAGGTATGAAGTTAGAATATATGTGATATCTTGCTGTCCCCTTATGTTTGAACGTATTAAAATGACAGGAAAACAGATCAGTAAGAATAAATTTGTTACTTTTTGTGTCCATAGCAGTATACTTTCCTGACAGCTTCACAAGAACTCAACAGATATGCAATTGTATGCTTGACATCCTTATCTTTTTTTATTGGTAGAATTGATTCTGCAATTCTTATGTTTGGTAAGAATTAGTACATTAAAAAATTCTGGAGAGCTTACTTTAGAAACTTCTAATTTATTTTCTCCCCTATTGGAGATGATATAGTTTATGATGTAATATAGTTCATGAACAGAGGATCCTTAGGGATGATTGCATCCACTCCTCCAGTTCTACAAATAGGGAATTCAATACCTAAAAATGTAGTTCCTCCATAGTGATATATTTAGTGTTAATGCTGGGACAAAAACCGGTATTTTGACTTAAATTAACTTTTATTTAAAAGGAAATTAACTTTTATTTCTAAGGAAATTCATTTTATTTTCACCTAATCTTTCTTTGTATTGTTGGAGTCTCTGTGCCTACTTCTTTTCCTGTTGGTTTTGATTGGGTTTTGCAACATAACTGTCATCAGATGGTCTTTAGGATGAGCGAGATGTGCTATGAGAAAAGACTGAGGCTAGATTTTTAAAAAGTGCCTACCTCCAACTGGAGCAATGATTATTTATTAAGAATAAGAATTTTTTGATAAGTGCATGAAATATGGGAAATATCTGTAATGTACCTTTGGAAATTACCATTAAAAAACCTATGACTAGTCTTTGTACACAAAGAAACCACTATATAATTTATACTATCTCTCCTGTTATGATCACTTGTAAGAAACAAAATGATGCTTTAGATCCAGAAATACCAATATTCAAATGATGTGTGGCTTTAGGCAGTTTTCTGTCTTTCTGTGGGCCTGATTCCAAGTCTATAAAATGGAGACCCCAATGCCTCCATTGCTAGAGAGCCGGAGGGTAAATGAAATTATGCAGATTGGGTATTTCACACAGTACCTACCACACTCAGCCTTCCTGTGAATATAACCTGCCCCCCTTCCCGGTTTCCAGAGGAAATATGGGTGGTCTTCTTAGGTGCTGTTTGCCTTGTGACAGGTTGTAAACAACAGGGGTTTCTAGGAAGTGAATCAATGCTAATTGAGGACCGCCAGAAAAGGAAAACAGAAGAAGAATTTGTTAGCAGCTTAGTCACTAAGGTAACTTTTTGTGAAAGAAAGTCATCAGGGAATGGTACACATAGCATTGGCTGTCTTCTCTCTTCATGTTTCTCTTAGTTAGCACATCTGAAGAGAACCCACCTACCAGGGGGCCTATTACCTACTGGAGGCATCCGGTTCACATGGCAGCCGCTGTAGTAATTGAGGCATGTCACTTAAGAGTTGAATGAGCTGTTAGTGGAAGCATTTCCAAACCAATGAAATAATGATAAATAAAACAAAACTCATTTCTCTGTCTAGATATATCTACCAACAGTGTTATTTTCTTTGTCATTTAATCTAAGTGAGTAGACTCAGTTTCCATTGAATTAAAAGGATATAAAAATTACAAAATTACCCTTCGTTCTTTCTGGATTTGAAATTCAGTTACAATTTCATCATTTTATAACTATGTTAATAGACAAAGTACCAAACTATATTGTATAATACAGTATTTATGGTAATATGTCAGTCTTAAAATTACAGATTGTTAAAGGAATGAATGTTTGTCAGTACATGTGGAAGTTATTTTTTTTTTTTTCTGAGAAAAAATGTTTAGCAGAATTAAATGATATGTTTGAGGGAAGAATTTATTTTCATGAATGTGGGATTAAGGATCTTAATAAAGGTCAAGAGAAGAGAATAAAGAGACTGTCTGGCTCTGATGCTATAACACCATGTCAAAATATACATCTATATAGAATTTGACAGCTTTGTACCTATCCTTACAAAACAACTAACCAGTTAAGTACCGGGAAACTCATAAAAATCTGAGATTTAATAATAATAGTAAAAATTGTCTGAACAATTTTTGACTGCTTTTCTGGGACTTAGAATTTAAATTTCAATGGTAAAGTGGAGATAGAATTGCATAATTTATTGTACATTGATTTTATAAATAAGTAAATAATAAAGAAATGAATCAAATTTCCTGGGAAAATAAAGACAATTTTTTGCTTGTAAGCTGACATGGGTGTGGATCAAAAAGAATAGAAAATTAACTCAGACTTTTGTTGGTAGGAAATTAAAATTTTTAACTTAAAATACACACTAGCTGTTTATTCTGATCATAATATTTGTGCACTTATGACATTTACTATTTACTTTCAGCCTATATGATGAGCTCTGAGAGTAATCATGTCAACCTGACAGAAAACAATTAAGAGATATCTATTGCTACAAGGGAACTTTTCATTCATTGCCCTTGTCTGCTACTCAGTCAACATTAAAGAAAGGACAAAAAAATCCTATTTATCATCTGCCCATTAGGTATTTTGGATCATATGATTTTTACAGGATCTCTGCTAATTAGATATTATGATCTTCATCCTCACTTTACAATGGGGAAGTTGAGAATCAGAAAAGTTTATTAAATATATCTTTATCCAGTGCCTACTGAATAAACAGTATGCTGGCCTAAGTCTTGGGGATATCATAGTGTCTGAGTTTAAAAAAAGAATATATTGCTTTTAAAGAATTTATTTCCTGTCAGAAGAGAGAAAATATAAATAAAAGAAAAGACAAACAAACAAACAAACAAAAAAAAAACAAGCTCAGTAGCATTCATACAATGAAGGATCTAAAAATAGTGGTGCAACTTAGAGTGCCTGGGTGAGACCTTAGGTTCCTTAGACTGGGAAGGTTTCAGGGAGGGCTGAACCAAAGTAGACGAGGAGCCAGATAAGTAGAGACAGAAGGAAGAGCAGGGGCCATGTTCCAAAGCCCCAGCCCAACTCTGTGAGCAGAAGAGAAATTGGAGCAAACCAGAGTGGGAGGGAGGTAACTGATAGATCAAGTCAAGATTTTAATATAAGAGCATTGCAAAGCAGTTGGAGAGTTTTAAGCAGAAGGAGCAATACCATGGCCCCATTTGCATTTTTAAAGACAGGGTCACTGTCGCTACTGTGAAATAAAATGATGGTGGTCTCAGGAGACATGGACAGTAGAAACAGGAAAATAGGAGGCACTTTTAGTGGTTCAGCTACATGGTTGTTGTGGTGATTTTAAGGATGGATAGTGTGGTTTTAGAGAAAAAGGAATCAGGACAAATCCTATATTTTTACCAATGGACAAAGAACGAATTACAGAGTAGAAGAATGGGAGAGGAGTTGGTTTGTTCATGGGAATCAAGAACTAATTCTGCATTTGCTAAATTTAAAAGTCTGTTAGACTCAAGAGAAGATAGCAAGTAGGCAGTTAACTAAATTATTATAGAATTGGACATTTATCAAGAAAGGAGATAAAGTGTGAGAGTCATAGTACTTTGAAAAACTTCAGATATCAAGTACTTGACCCAGTGCATAAGGACATACAGAAATGTAACTCCATTTTTACTTTATATGCTTTGACATTATGTGATGGATTATTTGTTGGAGAAAACATGTTGTAAATGAAAGATCAGTGGAGTTGTTGTTAGAGAAAGGTACAAAATTCCAACAAAACATAAGAAATTATATTATGTATTAATAAATTATATATATATTACTCTTATCACTAAAAAGATCAAATGCAAAATGAAGAAATACATAATAGACATATTCAACTTTTAGCATGGCTTCAATTTAAAATACAGATTGTAGAGAACACATTAGTTTTATAACAGAACATTTCTGAATTAAGATAAAACTGGAATGTACTTATGATTTAAATAATAACTAGTTAGAATAATTACAATTATATACACATTGGTCATCTTTTGTGTATGGAGGGATTGAACTCAAGGCTCTGCACATGCTAAGCAAGGGGTCTAACACTAAGTTTCATCCTCAGCCCCATTAGTCACTTTTGTTCCCAAGTGGGAAGGCATCTTACAGAATGCATTCTGGAAAGTAATGGAAGAAAGAAATGTGGAATATATGTGTTAATGATGAAGCAAGCAATTATCCATTTGTCTCAAACCTAATTCTAAGAAAAAGTATGCAGAAAATTTATAAAACAGTAGTATTCTCTTGTTAAAATATGTGAGGGCTAATCTGTGAAAGGGCACACTCCAGAAAAACTGTCTTTAAAAATATTACTGTAAAATGAATTCTACTTACACATCTAACTTAAAAAAATAAGTAAATAAATAAATATAACCAAAACTCTGTATCCATAGGCCATTCACAATTTCCACTTAAACATTTTGAAAAGCAGGTGTTTGGATGATGATCATACCTATAGCATACTAACTAGTATAACACTGAGAGCATTTTGTAGGACTTCTAATGGATAATATTATGGGAAAACATTACAGAATTACACATATTCTTTGCTTCCTTAACTTTTGCTTTGACTAAATATTTAAGAGTTCTTATTGTAAGAATTTTAATGTCCAGAAACCAATGTATTCTCCAGTATGGGGTTTAAAGATTGATTTGGAGTGAGTAATTTTTCTTTCCAAATGGAAGAATCATGTTCCACTGTGAGCAAAACTACATCTTTCTTATTCCCATGTACCCTCTCAGATGAACAGGTGTGCCTAGGAGTTTATCTTTTATCCAAATTCAGACTCTAGAAGACTGAGAATGATCCTTCTGATTCATAATATTGTATATGTGATTTTAATTGCAGCTTTTTAAAAAGTGTTAATTGCCAAACTAATTAATTATCCTTGGTATACAAGAATTAACAGTATGGAAGGAGAGATTTAATGAGGAAAAAAGAGAATTAGCTCTGTTTATTGAAGTAAAAAAAAAAAAAAAGCACATTAAACATACCTTTCTAACATAGTTGAAGCACAATTGTCTACATTTAAGGACCCATCTTCTTTCATCTGTCAATCATGTCTTCATGTAACATAAAACTTAACAGTTTGAAAATTCCTTAAATATCTGTTGAGCAGTGTTAAAAATGTGCAATGGATGCTGTGAGAAATAACAGAAAATAAAACAAAAATACCCTAAGATACATGAAAAGATGCTTAACTTTACCTAAAACAAAAATTCACATTAAATTTATATTTCCCCAATTAAACCAGAAAAAAATTCTAAACTTTAATTATATGGTTGTTAAGATTAAGAAAGTACATTCAGTCTCACATACAGTAGTGGAATTTTAAACTGATATAATCCCAGTGGAGGTAGTTTTGACAATATTTATGAAAATTACAAATTCATATGTCTTTTGACCCATTAAGTTCACTTCTGAAAATTTATCCTACATATATACTTGCACATATGTGAGTTGACATACTCATATATATGCCTTGTAGTGTTGTTTTAATAGCAAAAATTTGAAAGAATTCAAATGCTTTCCATAGGTTATCCAAGAGTAGAATACTATGTAACTGAACCCTCTCTAGATTTGATACATAAAGACCTCCAAGATATTTTCAGTCAAGAAAAACAAGGTACAGAAGAGGACTTATTTTATTATTCCCTTTGTGCATAACAGTTGGGAGTTTATAAAGAACTATATATTTTGTGTTGCAGGGGATCAAACCCACAGCTTTATGCATATTAGGTGAGTGCTCTTTCTCTGAACTTATATCCCCAGCCCAAGATCTATACATCATATTTGTTGTGTATGCATAGGTAAACCTTAAAGAATGCTCAAGAAAATAGAATTAAGCCCCTTAAGACAGAGGATTGAGAACCAGACAGAACCAGACAAAAGACAGAACCAGGTGAGAACCAGATGAGGAGACCTCATCTGAGAGGCAGTTTATCATTATTAATCTTTATGTTCTTTTGGGTTTTGAACCATAAAATGCATTTACTTAAAAAAAAAAAGTAAATGTGCCCAGTTTTATCAAGTATATAAGTGGAAACTCTTAATACTAAAATTAACTTACAGAAATTTTAAAAAAATGAGTGACACTGTAATTTGATTTGTGTTTTTAAAGGTTTATATCAATTCTTAATATTTCTCCAAAACCCTAATATTGTTCCTACCACAATGGAAGTTCGATATATATTTAATTTTTCCCTAAATTTATTTAAAATCCGTTATACCAATCCTAAAAAACTTGAATGAAAAATGTTTACTTTAATTGTATAAAATTTCATATCTATCCCTCCTCCATTTAGGCCACAAATTTCTATCTCTGCAATGCACTTCACTACTACCATTCACCCCACTTGCTTATTAAAACTAAATAAATAAATAGATAAATAGTCTTCAAACCTTCCTTTCATACTCTCTTGCCTCTCTGGCAATTATGCCATCCTAAAAACATTTGGTATTTTGAAAGTAAATTTCATAATTGCTCTTGAAAGCTTTGCCTTCTCCTTAGATCTAGAACAACATACCCTAGTTTACAAGGCCCTAAAGGGTGCTAAAGGAAGAACTCTGGTACTTCCAGAGTATAGGTTCAGTTGTGGAAGCTGTTCACATAGTACTTGCTCCTTTGGCCTCTGATGAAATAAAATATACTCATAATTAAACATTGCCTGGCAATCATAAATAAATTTTTAAATTATTGACTTTTAGGGAGTATTATTTTATATTTTTTGATGTTCTTCGGTTAAATAATTTAAGTACACACACATGCACACCTGTAATACAGAGATAATAATTGTGCACACACTTGCCCTGTGGTGACCTCTTGTTCATAGAGGAGTTCAGAGACCAATGCATAATACTGGATGATTGTAATCTACCTAGGATGGGAACACAAAGAATCAAAATTCTGAGTAAATCGTTTCTTTGAAGAAATAAAGGATGGTTTAACAGTAGGCTATTCTTACATATGTTTGAATAAGTTTACTTTTATTAGAAGTGGTTATGATGGAAAATCTTGGAGCACTTCAATGTCTGTCATATACCAACGACTGTGAAAAAGAATCAGGGAATAGATAAAAGGCTACCCACTGCTAACAGAGCAATCAATAAATCATTGAGCCATCTCCTGTTACACTTTTTACCAAGTTAATTGTGTAGTGTGTTGTTTTGTTTTACTGTGCTGGAACCCAGGATCTCACAAGTGCAAGCATTCTGCCAATGAGTTACACCCCTAACTCTTAAATTTCTTGCTTTTCAACAGTCAGCTTCTGCATTATTACAAACCATTAGTGATCATCAGTCAGATCTGTCAAAATCATCAAAACATGTTATAAGAAATTGTCTCCTTTTTTACCATTAAGAAGTTGAAAACAATTTCTAATGGCTATTTTCATTAGAACTGTTTTTGTTAATAATGCTTACTATGTATATGCAATTCAATATTTTTCAGTTGAATTAACTTTAGGACACATATGGAATAAAATAATTGATTCAGAAAGTAATGACAAGTTTAGTTATAGTCCTGGGTCTCAGGAAGTCCTTACTTGGCAGGTGACAGTGGAATAAAAAGTGTACATTTAAGAAGGAAACACCTTCTCTCTTGGAAATCTATTTTTGTTTGAGAGTTGAAAAATATGTACTTGTTCCTCCCCCATCTTACACATGGAAGTGTGGAATTAAAATATATTTTGATGAAGTGTAGAGACCTGTCTCTGTAGTGATTTTATGTCAGTGAGTTTTAAAACTAAGTCCTTTGCAGGTTACAAAGAAAGGCCATAAGAGGAAATGACTAAATCCTGAGTGTATATCTTCATTGACAGCTGATAATTAGCATGCAGCTTAGCTATAATAATTAGTTCCCTCTTTAGAAAATTTCCGGATGAACTCCGAGTTGGTGCATTTCAGTTTCTTCTTGTTTCTTTGTCCCTTCCCTCCCCAAGTAATTCATGTTATTTTTAGAGTAGGAAGAACTCAAGATGAGCTCCCTCCTTCTTACTGAGTCAGCACTGTCCATTATTTGTACTGTGTTTTCTGGAGATTACCTGGGATTAGAGTTTCTTTGTTCCCCTTTCCTGTATTTCTGTTTCTTTCATTCAGACAGCTTGCAGTAGTGCAAAGGGATAAAGACATTAGCCCTTGCTTAGTAAATATGCCAAGTCCATAGACTATGTTTTGGAGTTCAGATCATTAATATGACTTAAAAGTATTGGCTCTAACCCCAAAAAGAAAAAAAAAAAAAAAAATCCAAAGAAGTAAGGAAAGCTTCTTGGTTTCCTTTATTTTGCCTTTAGTATGCATGCACATAACCTTTCAATATATTTATATATATTTTGAAACTAGACAGTAAATCAGGTAAAAACATTTCCGTTTTCTCAAAAGTAAGAATTAAAAAACAAAAAAAATTACCAGTTGATAAGTAAAAGCAACATAAAAAATTGTATAGTTTTTGGAGACTGTTTATAAATTACAAACTAATAGTAAATAATACTGAAATTCATAGTATCCTGAATTTTTCTGTTGATGATGTTTCTATAAAATTATTTTGAATTATTTTAATCCAAATTATTATATGTTTGGAAAACCTTCCATTCTGTCTCATTATTTATTTCAGGCTCTGTAAAAATTCATTCAATCTGTCATATTACAATCCTTTAATAAACCAGATTTTTCCTAGTTGCTTCTATGAGGACACCCATATAGTAGATTGTGGAGTCCCTAGTTAATAAGGAATAATATATAATATTTTATATATCATAAATTATGAAGTCAA
The DNA here is from genome assembly GCF_902686445.1 of Sciurus carolinensis. Lineage (NCBI taxonomy): Eukaryota > Metazoa > Chordata > Mammalia > Rodentia > Sciuridae > Sciurus > Sciurus carolinensis. The sequence goes on from NC_062220.1 coordinate 57,903,214, forward strand.
TGTTATTAAGGAGCAAACTTTTAAGAAGTCAATCTTTTGTTTCCTTTGACTTCGAGACCAGAACACAATGATGTGAATTCACAATGATGATAGATATTGCAGCTCATGTGCATTTTTAATACCAAAGCTCTTCAGTCAAGGTCCCTTGTTCATATTTTGGAACCAACCCTGACCAAATAACCTTAGCTATGTACTGAATCATTAAAATCTTCTCTTTTTATATACAGAAAATGGAGATACTAGTATTTCTGAGGAGGTATCACAGTGATTAAATGAAATAATAAATGTCTAGCCTTTAGATTTTATGTGATATATACCTGCTCAGTGAGTGTTAATTAACCATTTTTATCACTTTGAAAGTCAAGCCTGGAGGAACAGTATCCAACAAGTTATTTAGTTGCATAAAATTTTTCATTTCCCATATCTTCCCTTTTTAATGATGAAATAAAATTTTATTTTTAATAAAGTAATACATATTTACTGGAGAAAATTTGTACAATATGGAAAAGTTATATGGACCTCTAAAAGACTCCTACTAACAATATTTTGAGCCCCATTTTCACTAGTTATTATAGTTTTTAAAAATATTATATAAAGTGATATTTTGATACTACTTTCTTGCACAGTTAATTCCTTTTACATGGCTTCATAATTGTGTGTTTTCTTTAATGACATCCTTTTTTCAGAACACAGTGATAATTGTTCATGTTTCTTTATAATAGTTTTTCAATATAATAAAACTAATAGAATTTATTCCTTTGCATATGACATATGTATGTTCTTTCTTTAGATTTTTCCCTTAATAATTTTATTTCTGCTTTTTTTAAACCTTTGAATTTCATGATTTATCAAACTTTACTCTTTTCATCTAATTAATTGATTTTATGTTCAGAATGATCTTTTAAAAAATAAAGCATATATTTCAGTTCCTAGAATTGCAATTGAATGAAGTATATAAGATTGGAATTGAAAGTATTCTCTCCTTTCTAGTAGTGGTGAGTGACTGACAATCTAGTTATTATTAGGGAAGATCAATTAATGAAAAACCCAAATTTTATTTGCGACAGGTATTCTCCAACATGCAAAAGAGTATGTTGAAAATCTCTAAACAGTAGGTCAATTTATTCGGTATACTAGAAATACAGACTATAACAAACTTTTTACTATAAATTTACTTATGAATAAAGAAACTGGATAGGTTTGCCTATGGAATTGAAACATATGCTTCATAATGACTGCTCTGGCCCCACAAAATTACAAGGACCACACTATTTACCATGCGACTTCCACATTTAACTGTAGATGAATAATTGATCACAAAGCAGCCAATCTAGAGGAAGACAGCAATCTATGAATTGTAGACACTGCTGAAATAATTGTATACCCATTTCCTTAGGGATTTGAATTCAGAAGTGTAGGAATGATAATCATACAGTGGCGAGGTGGAAGCTAGAAGATCATATATTTGGGTGCCAACACACATATTTGGCTATGAACAAATTAACAAAATAGCACCTGAGAATCAGTATAGTGAATAGTGACATCAAGACAAGCAAGAAGCAAAGATGTGATTCTGCAATATGTATAATCAGAAAAATGAGAGATCATACTCTATTTATGTATGATCTATCAAAATGTATAAATTTATTCTACTGTCTTGTACAACTAATTAGAACAAATAAAAAAAATTTTTAAAAAGAAGCAAAGATGGAGCATCTCCTCGGAGATCATTTCTTTTGGCTTCTGTTAGTTTGCTCATTACCATAGGCCTGTCCTTGGGTTTGCATTACCCTGATTTGATCTCTGTTCATTGGAGTTCATATCCTGACTAATGTGACCACTAATGGCTATAAAGTCACTTTTGATAGTCTGCATTTTGATATGTGTTCAGTTGGCTTATTAATTAAGGCTTGTAAGTACAAACAGACCTGTGGGACATGACACATTATTTCATAGGGATATTGAGTGTCCACCATGGTATTTTTCAGCATTTCCCTTTAAACAACCTCAGGAGAACTGTCTCTTAGTCCTTTAGAATAAACAACTTCTAGTTTTTTTTATTAATTTTTATTTGTTCTAATTGGTTCTACTTGGCAGTAGAATGCATGTTGACACATTGTACACAAATGGAGTATAACTTGGTACATATACACAACTTATAGTTTTGTTTTGTTTATATTATGCTGACTTTTACTTGGAATTTTAGGAAGCCTGCAATCAATTTACAGATTCATTTTAAGATACTAAAGGATGGCCTAACTGTTAAATTGATTCCAGTCTTTTCATCTTAACTCTATTTTCCCCTTACTGTCTTCCCTAGAAACATGTTTATTTGATTGAATATATTTGTGCAAGAAATCTCAGATCCTTTTTGGGAATAAGCAAGTTAAATAATTGAATGAATACAGTACAGCAATAGATTTTACATTGAATAAATAAAAATAAATAATAAATGCATGCATTTTTTTTAAAAGAAAGCTTCTAAAACAGAATGGCTCTGTGTCCATTATCTCAGATATATGCCTAAAACACAAATGCTTACCCACAAATGAATACCTTGACCTTTTCCTGACGAAGTCAATAATGATAGAGAATTATAGTCAGTTGGGATGAACTGTTTAGGGCTTACAAAAAAGTAAAGATCACAGACAAGAAAATATGAACCATTACACTGATATGTTTTGCTAAACGTTATGATTATGAAATAATCTATCTTATGTAAAGTCTGCACTGAGGAATTCAACTGTTGGCACTGCTCTGTTCTATGGTATTGGTCAGGGTGAAGAGCAATACAAGTATTCAATGCACTTCTCTCATTGTAAAAGTGTTTAAAGACAACTAAATTCATTTGTTTAGTTTTTTGGCATAATATTCTTTATTTTTCTATATATTTTTATTTGTTCTTATTAGTTATACATAACAGTAGAATGTATTTTGACATATCATACATATATGAAATATAATTTCTTATTCTTCTGGTTGTACATGACGTAGAATTACATTGATTGTGTAATCATACATGCTCATAGGATAGGAATGTCCGATTCATTCTACCTTTACTATTCCCATTCCCCCTCCCTTCCCTTCATACCCCTTTGTCTAATCTAAAGTACTTCAATTCCTCCCCACAACCCATTATTGTGAGTTAACATTTGCATATCACAGAAAACATTCAGCCTTTGGTATTTGAATTTTTAAAGTTTTTTTTTTTTTAAGTTTGGAATTACTCTAGGATATATATTCATAAAAGAAATGAAATTTCTTGACTTATTGGCTAAAGCATGTGATGATATTTAGCTTTATGTACCCTAATGTATTTTGGCAGCAGTTTCTTTTGAGACAATATGAATGAATCAAGCTACACAGTCTCCTAAATTCCTTATGACAACAACAACAACAAAAAAATAATGATCTGACCTTATAATCATTTCAACATGAAAAGTTGGGAATGAGTTTTTTTGTTTTGTTTTGTTTTTTGGAATGAGTTTTTAATACTTTCTTTTAGACAAGCTTAATTATAGAAAATGTGATAGACTTGCTCATTGACCTTTCCTTCCCATTTTTAAGTTTCCAAAATCATAGACCCAGCACTGTACTTAGAAGGGCTCTGTAAAACCATATACATGTTGGTTTGTTTATTTTTAAACTGTTTTATCAACTTCATATTAAAAACACAATTCAAAGAACTAAGAATTTTAAAGACTGAAGGTATATTAACACTTGAGGAAACCAATCTAAAGAGGTTAAGAGATTATTCAAGGTTCCATAGGCAATAAGAACCAAAGCCAAGACTAGCATTTGGTTCTCCAGATTATCAGTCTATAGGAGTTTTGATTATGACATATATATTTGTTGTGCTTTTATTCCCATGTTTTTAAAAGTAATTTGAGTGATGCTTTTTTTTTTTCATCACAGTAGTATATTCCTGTAATATATTCATTGAATTTCTGGGCGCCCGAGTTTCTCCACCAATGAAATAAAAGACAATGGTTATTTAAACTGTTACACTGTGGTAGCTTACTATTTGGAAAAAATGTAAAGGCCACTCAAAGTAACATTTACAAAATTGGCATTACTCTATTGCACACTTCAGTTCTTTACATTTGCTTTCTCCCATCTGTGCAGCTAAAGGAACATGTGTGCATCTGTGTAATCTCTTTGTATAGATATGGCCATACATAACCTGGATGGGTCAGAAGAGAAGTTAATACATCAGAATAAAATAAGATCGATGATTCAATTAATGATTCATATTATTACTGCAAATAAAAACTACCACCTTTAGACTATTGCAATTGTAATAAGCTTAGCAGACACTGGCAATTAATAAAAACAAGTAGAAGTTAGTGTGTATTTTGCCACATGTGTAGGGTAATGAGGTACTAATGATCTCATCAGAAGTCGGCAACATCATCCCTAGATGGAATTTACTCATGGAGTAGCCCCTTTACTGATTGGTCTGCCGCTTATTCCAGTGCAAACTTTCAAAAATAGTATTGGCATAGATTACTCCACTCTGGTAGTATTTTTAGAGTAGAGCCCTCATATTTGAATTCTTTTATACCTTTCTTTTATTTTTAAACAAATTTAATCTTCAAAATTTTTTGCCTTTGTTTTGGCAACTCTGTGGTCTAAAATAATAAATGTTTACAAAGACAAAATGTGGTACTTGCAGATAGCTTTCTTCTATATGTTTGTTTTGATAATGGATCCCAAACTCTACTTTTGTTTGTAAATACCTTAATACGGACAGTAGAAATGATTTTTACCTTGACAAAATTAGTAAATGGGGAAAAATTGTCTTCTGGGATTCAAGATATTCTAATCTGTCAATTTCTTATTTTTTCCTCTCCAAATAAAGCACCTACTTTTCCTTCATCCCACCCTCACAATTTGTTATCAGATTCTTTATTTAGGTGAATAAACAACTCATCTCAAATTTTAAATTTATAAAAGATACTTAAATTCTAACAATATTTCTGCTGTAAACTATAAATTTAAAGTTAATCCTACTCTAGAAAACCTTGGGCATCAACAGTAGCATGATTGAGACTTAGACAAGGAATACATTTTTAAAAGAAGGTGAAAAAAACCTCATCTTTTCTTTTTCACAAACAGAAGATAAAGAAGAGTGGATAAAATGCTCTAAATTTGTTGTATTTTCTTTATCATCTGTATTTTAATGTTCTGGTCAATGATATTACACCTTCTCTGTCAGAGACATTTGTCATTGACCTTTGGAAAAGGAAGTTATCCTCTAACATTTCCAAGGGGCCTCTTCAGAAACTCCTCACCATTCATGGTCTAGTCTTGGGGTCATACTCTTTCTCTTTATCAAAGGTATTCATGTATAATTTTATCAACCTTAAGTGTTGAACTGCTATATGCAATTACACGCCTTCAACAAACAAATGTACATGTATGAGAGGCTTGCCAGATTCTTATATCTTAAAATTAAACATACATAGCTAAAGCATATATTTGGCAACTTCTGACATAGACATGAATGCATGAACATTCACCAAAATCACAATGGTGGAAAACAAATCCCCACTGTTAGTAACTCAGTGTAGGTGTATGTAACTTTGGTTAGTTTATAGAGTTGTACTTTCAATTTTGAATGTGACTTTCAATACCAATTTCAAGTAGAAACATTCTTTTTCTGAGTTGGTGTTCATCTAAAATTAAATGGACACACTTTGAGAATGTTTAATATAGATTTGGCATTTTGTTATACATAGAGAAGTTATAAAATAACTTTTCCACATAGCACTGGAGATTAAAGATTGTCAAGGATGATTTTTTTCTGTATTTAAAAACATAGAATATTTTCCTTACATTTTATGTTGGATTTAAATTTTTAGATTCATAAATCGGTAAACGATTTTGATTTTCACACATTTACTTTATTGTTAGTTCTACTGTACAGTTGATCCTCTATATCTGTGGGATCCACACCCCATAGATTCATGGATTCAAAATATTTTTAAAAAAATACTGTGTTTGTACTGAACATGTAAAGACTTTTTCTTATCATTATTCCCTTAACAATAGAGTATAACAACTATTTCCATAGCATTTGCATTGTATTAGGTCTTACATGTAATCTAAAGATGATTTAAAGTATAGAGAAGAATGTACAAAGGTTATATGCAGAAACTATGCCATTTTATATAAGCAAGTTGATCATCCTTGGGCTTTAGTACCAAAGGGGGTGGGACTGAAACCAATCCTCCATGGACACTGAAGGTTGATCTATATATTTCTAACGGTTTTTTGAGTACTGAAATACAAAGTCTTTATACTTATGATAACTTGATTGTTAAGTAGTCAGTTCCAAAAGGGTTAGAACTTTAAATAGAGCCAGGAGAAAAATGTTTGTTGTAGAGGCATTTGCATTTTCTCATGTGTTTAGTGTACTTATCTCTTTGCATTTCAGAGCTCTTGGATCTGAACAGAACATCAATATTTCATAGCCCTTTTGGATTTCTTGATCTCCATACAATGCTGCTGGATGAATATCAAGAGCGACTCTTTGTGGGAGGCAGGGACCTTGTGTATTCCCTCAGCTTGGAGCGAATCAGTGATGGCTATAGAGAGGTATTGAAACATCAAACTATTTTAGGAGGGAAATAAAAGGGGGGAATGGCAAGGATGTTACTTGACTTATTTTTTCTATCATTTTGACCACTTTAAATTTTTGAATGATGACTTTATTAAAATAAAATTCAGAAGAAATGAAATCATTTCATGAAAGGTTTACAAATCATCATTTATGAACTATTCTAACACACCACTGATTCTAACACAGATATTCTAACACAGATTCAGAGACTTCTGCTTGGTGATGTGACATTCCTCATGCATGATGGCTCTTGTCACCACACCCACTGTCCTGAGAATTGGGTTGGAGCATACTGAATTACTAGCATGCCTCTGGCCTTTATTGTTCTAATATTCAAGCTTGAAGAAATATGGATATGTGGTATCAGCATATGATATTATACTGATGCTGTTCTATTGGTAGTAAGAGAACAGCACTAATTCAGATGGATGCTCCTTAAACCTGGTGGACTAAAATAAGTACAAGTCCAACATTTTGGACAAGGTTAACTATAAAAAGGAGAAAAATTATTCTTAAACTGTACACTTACTGAGGGTTGAATTGACTTAAATTTTTTAACCTCATATCAATTTACATGAAACCTGAAGAAATATAGTTTTTGGCATAAATATAAATGTGATATAATCTACTTTTTATGATTTATTTTTATATTCATGGAAATGGGCCATGTCCATGTTTTCTAAAGTCTTTATTTTTTTTTAAATATGACAAAGAGCAGTATCCCTTGGTCCTTGCCAGTTTTAAATCCATAGAGAACTTTTTGCGGTTTTTTTTTTTTTGATTGTTACATCTGTATTTCTATATACCTTTAGTGCATTAGGAGTTGGGGTATAACTCTGTCATAGAGAGTGTGCTTAGCATGTCAAGGTCCTGGGTTCAATCCCAACACCATCCCAGAAGCCAACATCTGTGTACTGTTCCTGATTGATATTGTTGGTTTTAGACAGTATACATTAACCTTAGGGAGGATGAGGAGTGTAACTTTCTTCTGTTGAAGTAGCACAATTCAAATATCTGCACCTCATTTCACTAGCAATCCTCCCTTTACCTGTCCTCCATCTTCCCAATATAGTATACCTCAAGTTTTGGTTAAATAATAATTATATCTTTAAACTATTATAAAATAGGGGTATAATATTCACTACTGAGCCACATAGTTTATCACATCTTTTCTTGCCTATGTAGTCTTTCTTCTTTATACAGTCTCTTTCTCCTGAAATTAAAAATTACCACTTTTTTATGTGCTTAAATTTTTATATGTGTCACTATTTTTTTTATCAACTACTGAGAGTTTTACACTTTTTTAATATAATGAAACTTACCCTGTTATTCTACTGGATTCACCCTACAGAATTTTGAAAATTTACTGCTCCATCATTTTCAAGCTTCAGTATAGCTACTGAGAAGTATGATGCAATTTTGATTTCAGAGTTCTATAGGGAAACTGTTTCTTGCCACCCTACTCCTGAGCCCAGGCATTTAGAATTCCTCCTTTAATATTTATTTTAAAGTTGTCTTATATTTCTTTTAGCATCAGTCTTTTCTCCTCCATTGTGCTGGGGCACAATGAACCTATCTGTGTGAGACCCCATGGCTTCAGTTCTGGAAAATGCCCATGATTTCTCTGATATTTTTCCTTTCTTCCACTCTGCTCTTGATTCTTTCTATTACTCCATAAAGTTAGACTTTTCCCCCTCCATGGTCTGGGCTTACTGCTCAGTATTCATACTTTGAAATGTTTCTCCTAATATCAACAACAATCCCCCTTTTACTCTCTAGACCTCTAATTTCTGAAAAGATCTTTTTCAGAAACCAGCATGCTTATTGGCTCCCCTCACCTTGTAGGCATTTAGATTTCTGTTTTTGCTAGTGTGTGAAGCCAGTCAACACTTTTCCATATGTTTTAGCATTTCTAAAATGTTGCTGATATTTCTTTGGCATGTGCACTGCAGTCTTGTTTGTGGATGGATTATGCCATTTTAATTCTTTTACTATCATTTTAATAGTTGCAGGATAGAGTAAAAACAACTATTTCACCCTAAGTCCTTTTTTCTAGCACCTTTAATTTTATTTCCTTATAGTTCTCTTTTGACTTCAAACATGTGTATACTGCTTTTTCTTTCTTGCTTTCTGCACATCATTCACACACACACACACACACACACACACACACACACACACAGGACCTTCTTCCAATTTCAATGGAATATTCTTTCATTCCTTGGATGGTCTTTTCCCCACTTCAATTCTTACTGTTTTTTTTCCCCCCCTCTCAGTGATATCATCTACATATTCTGATTTTCTACAAAGAAATCTCTAAACTGGGAATCATAAGTAAGGCAGCCATAGATTGAACCCTTTATTAAAATTAAAATTGTTAGTATATAACTATTAAAAGATCTCCCAAGGGTTCTGGCACCCCAGAAGATTAAGAATATTTGTGTTGAGCAAATGGCTCTTTACCATATTTGGACCAGAATCATGGGATGCTTAGGAAGAGAATCCTTAGAATTCACATTTATAATGAGCTTCTTACATGACTTCATGTACATAAAATCTCATAACAATTTTTCTGAGCTATTGTTTCCTATGTGCACCTTGAGACCAAGAGATAGCAGCTTCCCACTCTAAAATGATTCCCCTTCAGAGTAGGGGAAATTGAATCACCTACTTATTCTCATTTATTGTTTTGGCCTAATTGTACCCTCAGGCCTTTAATGCCAGAAGACAGGCTGTTATGGAGGAAATGACCTGTGAAAACTATATAATAGTGGGAGACCTGGAGAGTGATGTGGTTTTATGAACTGCCTTTTAGGGAACTAAATAGAGCAATATGTGGCCATTGAGATTCAGGGTGCATCTAGCAAGGGTGTTTTGGAGAGTAGCTATAAAAATTACTCAATTGAATAACTTTCCTGTACTTGGGGTAAATCCTCATTTTGTGAGGCCAAAGTTCATACATTTTTGGGGGGAATTTTCAAGTAATACAGTTAATTCAAACTTATAAAATCATCATTGCTAAGGCCCCTCTCAGGTTCACAGTTGGAGCAGGTCTCTAGGAGGAGCCCTGTGGCTTACACTTTTATTAATGTGGAGGTAGATTTACCTCACCTATAGGGTGAGGTAAAGCTTATTATATACTTGTCCTGCCTGTTTCTCCAGAACGATTAGCAATAAAACTCTTATTGTATACTTATTGTATACTTGTCCTGCCTGTTTCTCCAGAACGATTAGCAGTAAAACTCTCAATAGACCCTTTGTGTTTCTTTTCAGTTACAGTAGAGTTAAAGTGAGGTCTACTTCACAGACACTAAACCAGTGGGCTTAAGATAGGGTGGTCTACAGGCTTCACAGATATTCATGGGCCAAGCCCTCCTCCTGTCTTGTCTGGACCTGGTTCTCTGGTTTGATTGCCTATTATACTTTTAATCCCTCCTGTTGTTTTGCCTTTTCTATCACTGGGTTTCTCAGTCTTGGGATAATATGTATTGACATTTTGAATAATTCCTAGTTGGAAAGGATAGTGTCCTGTGCATTTTGGGATCTTTAGCTGCATCCCTGGTCTTTACTCAGTAGTTACCAGTGGTGTGACAGTCCTCTCCATAGCCATGACAATTGAAAAATGTCTCCAAACCTTGACAGATATCCCCTGGGAACCAATATCATCATGAGTAAAACTACTCCAACTAGTCCACTTCTTTATAAGCAGGATGCAGACCATTCCATGAAGACCTACACACACACACACACATACACACACACAACCTTAACCATGGATCAACCTAGTGATACAAAACCCTCCTCTTCAAATCTTGAAAATATGACCAAAACTCATTTTCATCACTGTCTTACTTTCTATTTCTTACTTAGTTTCTTATCTTCTTAAATGTATTCAAATTTGATTCATAAAAGAATATAAATAGCAAAAATATATTAGAATATATAATAATAAAACAAACACATATAAAGCCACTGGTCAACTCAGAAATGAGATTATCATCAGTCCCACTACAGGGGTGGCTACTTTGTCTTCTGCCTATTTTTCCTATATCCCTTTGCTGCCTGGAAGCAATTGTTACCCTGGAGTTTATGTTTATCTTTTCTTTGAATGTTATTCAGCTTTTCATCCTGTGACCAAAATATCTGACAAGAACAACTTAGAGGAGGAAGGGTTTATTTGAGGCTCATGGTTTCAGAGGTTAAGCCAATGGTGGACTGACACCATCTCTGTGTCCTAGTTGAGGCAGAACACCATAGTGGAAGGATGGAGGCAGAGGAGAGCTCCTCACCTCAAAGTGGCTGAGAAGCAGAGAGACGGTTGGAGTCAGAGGGACAAGATACAGTCTCCAAGAGCACACCCAGCATCCTACCTGCACCAGCCATGCCCCACCTGCCCATAGTTACCACCCAGTTAGGACATTCAAACTAGGATGGACCCATTAGGTTACAATTCTCATAATCTAATCTTTTTACCTCTGAATAGTCCTGCATTAACACCGATAGCCAAACCACAACACCTTGTTTTTATTTTTTGAAGTTATTTTATCATACATGAAAAGTTCTCTATGCACTATATTAATTGGCATTGGTATTTTTGAGCTATGTTAAACGATATGCAATAGTATGTTGCAGTCTTCTGGGATTGCTTCTTATTTTTCTATTTTTTCATTCAGTGTCATTTTTTGAATTCCAGCATGTTACTTCTGCTTCCAGCTTATTTGCTGATAGAGAGAGAATAGTAAATTAGTAGCATAACCCCAACTTTGAGGCTCAAATTCCAGATTTGCATATATAATACCTTGAAATTCCATAATCTTGTTGCCTCTGTTACTGCATTTTTTTGTTTTATGTTTTCTTTTCATCTGGATTTTTTTTAAGAGAATGTTTTAAAAACTTGTTCTAATTAGTTATACATGACAGTAGAATGCATTCTTACACATTGTACATAAATGGAGCACAACTTCTCATTCTTCTGACTGTACATGGTGCAGAGTCACACTGGTAGTATAACCATACATGTATATAGGATAATAATGTCCATCTCATTCCACTGTCTTTCCCATCCCCATACCCTCTCCCCTCCCCTCACTCTGCTCTACACAATCCAAAGTTCCTTCATTCTCCTCCGCCCCACCCCATTATGGATCAGCATCCACTTATTAGAGAAAACATTAGGCCTTCAGTTTTTTGGGTTTGGCTTATTTCACTTAGTGTGATATTCTCCAACTCCATCCATTTACCTGCAAATGCCATAATTTCATTCTTTTCAAAGACTGAGTAATATTCCATTGTGTATATGTACCACATTTCTTTATCCATTCATCTGTTGAAGGGCATCTAGGTTGGTTTAGCTATTGTGAATTGAGCTGCTATAAACATTGATGTGCTGCATCACTGTAGTATGCTGATTTTAAGTCCTTTGGGTAAAAACCAAGGAATGAATAGCTGGGTCAAATGGTGGTTCCATTCCAAGTTCTCTAAGGGATCTCCATACTGCTTTCCAGAGTGGTTGCATCAATTTGCAGTTCCATCAGCAACATATGAGTGTACCTTTTCCCCAACATCCTCATCAACACTTATTATTGCTTGTATTCTTGATAATTGCCATTCTGACTAGAGTGAGATGAAATTTTAAACTAGTTTTGATATGCATTTCTCTAATTGCTAGAGATGACGAACATTTTTGCATATGTTTGTTGATCAATTGTATTTCTTCTGTGAAGTATCAGTTCCTTAGCCCATTTATTGATTGGGTTAATTTGTTTTTTCAGTGTTAAGTTTTTTTGAGTGCTTTGTATATCCTGGAGATTAATGCTGTGAGGTGCATATGGTAAAGATTTTCTCCCATTCTCATCACATTATTGATGATTCCCTTTGCTAAGAAGCTTTTTAGTAATTTGAGTTTTCTTTCTTTTCATTAGTATAGCTAAGGGTTTATCAATTTTATTTATTTTTTCAAAAACCACCTTTTTGTTTTGTCAACTTTTGAATTCTTTTGTTTCAGTTTCATTGATTTCAGCTCTGATTTTAATTATTTCCTGTCTTCTACTTTTGCTGTTGATCTGTTATTTTTCTAGGGCTTTGATATGTAATGTTAGGTTGTTTATTTGTTGGCTTTTTATTCTTTTAATGAATGAGCTCACTGCAATGAATATTCCTTTTAACACTGCCATTATAGTGTCCCAGAGATTTTGATATGTTGTATCAGTGTTCTCACTTACCTCTAAGTATTTTTTTTATATCCTTCCTGGTTTCTTTTTAATTTTTTTTTTTTTAGTTGTCAATGGAACTTTATTTTACTTATTTATATGTGGTGTTGAGCATTGAACCCAGTGCACTGCACATGCCAAGCAAGCATTCTACCACTGAGCTACAACCCTGGCCCCTCCTCCCTGGTTTCTTCTGCTATCCATTCATCATTCAATAGCATGTTATTTAGTCTCCAGGTGTTGGAGTATATTGGCATCAGATCTACTGCTGCCATTATTCTCCCTCCCCCACACCACTTTACAACCCAGATTGTTAGCCCACGAACTTCCTAGACAGTAATTGGTCCAGATTGGTAGCCTGTGAATCTCCTCACCAGCCATTGGTCTGTTGTTATTAGCCTGCAAAATTGGACTACTTAAGAATGGCTCCACCACCATTCTCTCTCTCTCTCTCTCCCTTGCTCTTGCTCTTGCACAGTGCTCTTTCTCTCTCTCTCTCTCTCTCTCTCTCTCTCTCTCTCTCTCTCTCTCTCTCTTTCCCCCTGTGGACAGACACTCTGCCTATCTGCTTAATAAAATCTCTTGTGTGGGCTCCCACGTCCAGAGTGGTTTCTGGGTGCTTTCAGAGTAACTTCTATGTTTTTATTTTATTGTTGATTTCTAATTTCATTCCATTATGATCTGATAGAATGCATGGTAGTATTTCTATTTTTGTATTTGCCAAGGGTTTCTTTGTGTCATATGGTCTGTTTTAGAGAAGAATCCATGTACTGCTGAAAAGAAAGTATATTTGCTCATTGATGGATGAAATACCTCATAAGTATAGTATTTAAGTCTAAATTATTGACTGTATTATTTAGTTTTTAATTTCTTTGTTTAATTTTTGTTTGGAAGATCTGCCCATTAGTGAGAGAGCTGTGTTAAAGTCACCCAGTATTATTGTGTTGTGGTCTATTTGATTCTTGAAATTAAGAAGGGTTTGTCTGATGTATGTAGATGCTCCATTGTTTGGGGCATAAATATTTATGATTGTTTTGCTTCTTGATGTATGATTACCTTACACAGTATGAAATGTTCTTTTTTATCCCTTCTGACTAACTTTGGTTTGAAGTCCACTGTGTCTGATATGAGGAAGGAGCCCCCTCCTTGTTTACATAGTCCATGTGAGTGACATGTTTTTTCCCAACCTTTCAACTTCAGTGTGTGCATGTCTTTTCCTAGGAGGCAGGTTTCTTGAAGACATACATTGTTGGGTATTTTTTTAAAATCCAATCTGCCAGTCTTTGTCTTCTGATTGATGAGTTTACATCATTAACATTCAAGGTTATTATTGAGATATGATTTGCATTCCTGGTCATTTTGGTTTACTTTTGGTTCTTAACTTGATTTAGCTTCTCCTTTGATTGACTTTTCCTTTAGTGTAGTTCCTCCCTGTGCTATGTTCCTCATTGGTTTTTTTTTTTTTCCTCATTTCCTCCTCATGGAATATTTTGTGGACAATATTCTGTAGTGCATGCTTTGTAGTTGTAAATTCTTTATCTTTTGTTTATCATGAAAGGTTTTTATTTCATCTTCAAATCTAAACCTTAGTATTGCTGTATATAAAATTCTTGGTTGTCTTCCATTGTTTTTCAGAGTTTGATATATATTATTCCAGGACCTCCTGGCACTGAGAGTGCGGGTTGAGAAATCAGTTGAGATCTAAATTGGTTTCCCCCTACAGGAAATTTGCTTTTTTTTCTTCTCACAGTCTTTAAAATTCTATCCTTATTCTATATGTTAGTCATTCTCATTATAATATGCCTGGGAGTGGGTCTGCTGTAATTTTACATTTGGGGTCTTATAAGCCTCTTGTAGTTGATTTTCCATTTCATTGTTTAGATTAGGGAAATTTTCTCATTTGTCATTGAAAAGATTATGCAATTGGTTTGTATCTCCATACCTTCATCTATCCCAATAAATCTTAAATTTGTTTTTTTTCATGTTATCCCATATTCCTTGAAAGTTCTGTTCATGTTCTTACCATCTTCTCTATGCAGTCAACTTTATTTTTAAGAACATATATTTTGTTTTCATTTGCTGAGGTTCTGTCTTCCAAGTGGTCTAGTCTGTTGGTTATACTTGCCATTGAATTTTTAATTTGTTTTATTGTTTCCTGCATTTCAAGGATTTCTGCTTGATTTCTTTTTATAATCTCTGCCTCTTTATTGAAGTGATCTTTCACTTCCTGTATTTTCTCTCTGATACCATTCTTTAGTTCGAAGATCAGTCTATGTACTTTCTAAACTCTACTACTAGAACATCTTGGTTTGTTTGAAGTGATTTGTTCCCTTGTTTTTTTCATGTTGACTGTGTGTCTTCCCATTTAGCAGTACGGAACAGAGGCAGTACAGTTTCTACCCTGTAGTCCTGTAGTGTCCCTGAAGACTTCCACTACCTCAATGAGCTGGAGAATGCCTGGTTCCCTCCAGTTTCTCCAAACTGTGCTCCTCCTGGGGAACTGCCCTCAGTCTCTGGCTTTCTACAGTCTTGCCAGGCCCAGACTGACCCACTCAGACCCAGCTGCAATCTGACTGATCAGGGTTGCAGATTCCCCAGGCTCTGCCTTGCTCAGTCCTAAGACCCCAATGCCATTTCAACTTGCAGAGAGGACCAGGGATATACTCACACAAAGGAGCAACCATGCAAAGAGGCAGCCAGAAGGCAGCCACTGGCTTACCCAGAAGGAAGACCTCAGGTGCAACCAGACCTGCAGGTACCCTGACAGTAGATCTCCAGGCCCTGGTTGGTGTCCCCAGTCTGAGGCAACCACACTCCCAGATGGCAGATGTGGTAGCGGCAAATCTGTAGATCCCTTGGCCCTAAACTCCCAGGCCCTGACCAGTGTTCCAAAAGGGCAGTAGCCATATGTAATCAAACATGTGAGTACTCTGACCTTGGAGTTCCAGGCAGCAGAGGGCAGTGGGTGATCTGCAGGTGAACATTGGGCAATAAGTGATGGGCAGGCAAAAGGTGGGCCATAGCAGCCAGGGAACAGGGAGTGGGGGCAAAAAGCAGAGAATCAGCAGGCAGCATCATCTGCCTTGCAGAATCCTGAGTCATGGAGCAACAAGGAATGCAGCCTCTCTATAGTCAGTCATCTTGGAACCTCCTATTTCTGCATTTTGTAGGAGGGAAAACATTAGTCCTCCCTGAGGATTAAAAAAAAAATTTTTTTTGGAAAGGACCTAGTACAGTGTTTAGCACACAGTGAGTACTATGTATAAGCTCTTATTGTTCACTTTGACCTCTCTGTTACATTTTCCTTCATATGAACATATCATAATTTATCTATCCCTTCAGCATCCAAGGACGGTTGGTTTATAGTATTTGGCTTTGTCCATGTTGCTGTGATCATTCTAGTAAACATCTCCTGAGGCACAGATACACAGAAGTTCCCAGGGTATATATGCAGTAGAATTGCTAGTGATAGCACATGTGAATGTCACTTGTATAAAATGACGCCAAATAGCTTTCCAGTGTGTTTATACAAAGTTCGACTCCCTCTAGCAGTAGGTTTGCCAGTGATCCGAATACTCTCCCACATTTCATCTGCTGATCTCCCCAATCTACATTATTTCTCAACACCCTTCCCTTGATTTGTTTGTCTCTGTATCAATACTTTACTATCTTAACAACTGTAATTTTATTTATAATTATTTTAATTTTATTATAATTTTAATAACTATCATTATTACAGAACACAGTATAAAAATAGAAAGTACAGTGGAAAAAATAAAATAATCACATTCTATAATACCAAGGGTGATAAATGCTATGAAGAAAAATAAAGCAGCTTTGGGAGATAAAAGAGGAAAGAGGTTGACAGGGAGAGCAAGGTGGGTAAGAAAAGATATTTTAGGGAAGCAACACTAAAATAAAATGACCATTAACCATATTTTAAGACTCAGTAACTAGTTGTGGCTAATGTTACCACATTGGGCTGCAGAGGTCGAGTATAAAGTGGAAGTTATTGTAAGAATCAGGTCATTGAAACAGCTAAGGGTAAGACTGATTGCCCAAGTGATAGTGATGAGTCATTGTTGGGAAGAGGATGATAATCTAAGTTTTAAAATAAATCATCAATTAAAGAGGAGGTGAATATGAAGTATGATGGTAGATGACTCCAGGAAGAGAGTAATAGAGGGTGTGGTTGTGATGACATGCACTTCAAGTAGCTGGGTTTTCATTTTTGTTATTATATTTTAAATGATGAATTTGAAGAGAAGGAAATTTAGTCTGGAAAAGGCAAGAAGAATCAGTTAAAACATCTTCCTCACTGTGAGTTCTGAATCAAAAAGTCACCACCTTTGGACATGCCTGGTGGAAATACAGTTTTCTCAATGGACAATCTGGTGTTAATTACAAGAAGGTGGTAAAGGAATGGAGGGGAAAAGGTTGAAGTTACAGGGGATTTTGCTAATGATGTTCTAGAAGATGTAACCAAAATTTTGAGGCATTCAAAAGAGTGGGGTCAGATTGGGGGCTGACGAGAGCCATATGAATTGTGAGTCCAAGTATTGATTGTTGGCCTGGGTTGAGGGTCAGTGCTTCCTAGGGTGCTATAGTAAACAGAGATATGTCATGATGGATTAGCCCTGATGATCTCTTCAGGGAAGATGAATAACCTTAAATTTTAACTTTATTTATAAAATGAATGCATCAAGTATATAGGTGCTCACTTTCTCATCAAGGATCTACTGTTTCTGTGAGACTTTCTTTCTCCTTTTTTGCTACGCTGGAGATATTCTTGTCTCCTTTTATGAAAGGCATTCATTCTTCACATGCTCTGAATCTGCTAACCCTTCTTAATAATTGCTTATTTGCTATCTTTTTGAATTATCATTTCCTCTCTCCCTCTTTTATAAAGTCAATAAAAATGTGGCTTTGCACAGGAGTTCTTATGTGTCATCTATCCATTTGGCACTCTGACAAAGTCTATGGACCCTTAAATGTATAAATATGTAGGGTCACAAAGTAAAATATTGAAATGCATATATCAAGATATTCTATGTAACAACAAATCCCACTATTATGTACTATCATAATGCACCAATTTAAAAATTGCTCTGTTAAAAAATATATAACATTAAAAATCACCACTTTAAATTTTACAGAAAATAAATATATTGAAGTATAGCTGTCATAATATGAAAAATAACAACTTGTGATATAATAACAGTTTCTTTATTAATGTTTAATAATAAGAACTTGCAACAGATCTCTTAAATTTCATAATTTCAAACTAATGATGATTACTAATGATTTTTTGATATAACTGCAACAACTTTAAAGTCACATCAAAATACCTTTTATTTCTCTTGATAATGAAACTACAGGTACCACTAATTCTACTGTAGTTTGCTTCCAACATTTATATGACAGAATTTTTAAATTTTAATACAAACCAATGCAAATAATGCTGTATTTTTCCTGATTTCTGTGATAGTACATTCCCTGAGTTCCTTTTTAAGGTCCCATTTAGCAACTCCTGCTTGACAATTTCAATTTTATAAAGCATTCTAAAATCTCTGAGTAGAAGTAATATACATTTCTCATTTTAGAAAAGATAGGTCTTCATGATCTACTCCTGTCTACCTTTTTGGTCTCTTTCCCATTTGTCCACATTAACACATTGCCAATCAAACCACTTTCATTTGCTCATGCAGACTCATCCTTACATACTCCCTTCCCTAGAAAATCTAAAATAGACTTCAAACATTTGTTTTTTGCCTTTTTTTTTAAGTTTGCTTTTTTCTTCCTAGCTGTTTCCTTCCTCTTCTAACAAGATTTTTGGGTTATCCTGGCCCTTTCTTATCCTTCAGTCTGATTTCTATTCCCACATTTGTATTAAAATGGGCTATTTACCTCTCTGTCTACTTTGTAAGATGGCTCCTTATGAGTAGGTGATGGGTTATGTTCATCTTTGAAGATGCAGGCATGCAAAGAATGTAGGCATTGAAAGAATGAAAGTGTGTTGCTAATTTCAAACTTGGCTGCACATTAGTAGACACCTGAGAATCTTGTAAATAATATCTGTGCCTTGACTCTACCCCTAGAATGAAGTGAGGAATACATAGTGGTACTTTCTAAATCCCTCTCAGGTGTGTGTAATATGCACCCAAGAATGCGAAATGATGGAGATTTATGTATCCCTATATACCCTGGGAAATTCTGATCCTATTATATGGGACAAATATAATAGTTATTATTATATATATAATTTGTATATTATATATATATATATAATAGAACTTATGGATATGCAAACAGATAAGACTGAAATTTTCCATGCAATTTTAAAATAAGAGAGATCATATCATTTAATGGACATACTATATTATTTTTTTAGGAACTGGCTGTTTTATAATTATTTAATTCATTGTGTTTCCTAGACCATGTAATGAGACTCTTTCACAATGAAATTCTGCACTGTTGTATCCTTGTCACATTCATAAAGACCCTTCACCTTCACTAATAAATAGAACAGTCAGTCCTGATGTTAAATCATACTCCTTACTCTAAAACTTTTAACTTTACAATTCCATTTGCTTTTTCTAATGTGAATCCCCCCAACTTCCAAAAAAGGGTAGGTTTTGCATATCACTTTCTAAAAGTCTCTAGAATCCTTACAAAATGTCAGACTTAATAGTTTAGAACTCTGATCTCATCAGTAGCATTCTAAAAACTTCTTAAGAGGCAAACTATTATTTTTCTTTGCCCAAAGCCTTTTAGTGGAAAGGGAGTTTTGGCTTTGAACTAGAGGAGAGGTTTATCTGAGTAAAAACATTAAAGCATCTCAAGACATTCTGATCATAATGTGCAATATCAGGACATTAATAAGGGTAGAGGATTGGAAAGGAAAAGACAAAACATCCTAGTGGATGCTTTTGCTTGATTGCCTATAGATCATCCTGCTTCTGATCTACCTTCATAAGATATCTGTTTGTGATAAAGCCCAAGGTCTCTAAATTGGAATGGGGATCTAGCCACAAGAATTCAGATTTATTCATGCTTGAATTGCCTTTTGCTTTCTTTTGTTGAAAGAGTTCTCATTAAATTTCCTTTTCACTTACTAAACAATTTTTAGATTACAGTTCTGTATTGAGGGAGAACTTCCAGCCTAGATAATTTGAAAAGAAATATGTATATTTCTTCTCATACTATCCACCCCCAATTTATTTATTCTTCTTATAATGTCAAGATTCAACCAAAAGAGACAGTGACAGCTTATTATGTCATTATTTATGTTCTCATTAGCAGATTTATACATAGCAGAATTAAATTCTCATATTACATTCAAAATTAGTTGTTTTTTTGAGTTAATAAGTAATTCATCAATAACTCAGAATATGTTAGATATATCAGCAATATGCTTGAGGAAAGTCAAATAAAGAGAAATAACTGCAAAGTATTAGAAACAACTCAATATTTATATAATTATTTAGTAATTAAAATAGTTCAATTTAGTAATTGAAATAGAAAAAAATATCAAAATAATTTCCTGTGGCTTTACAAGAACTGATAATATAAAATAGTATTTTAAAATTAGTGAAATGCCATTAATGAACTAAAACTAGGATTAGTATTATCAAGAACAGATTCCTTGGATATTAGAAATGGTAAAGGTTTCCCATATAGCAACTAAGAATATTGGAAATGTTTTTGTATTATTTCCTATAATCCAAGAGAAAAACTCATTTCTTTGTTCATACTTGTCAGATTTGCATTTACAATAAAGCAGTGGTAGACTGGTATATTTGTTTGTGTTTCTGTATTCTCTGAAGGCTTAACTTCACCTTTCTGATCAAAATTTCATTTCTAGACTAAAGTGCAAGTGAACAGTTAACCTTTTTTTCAAAACATGTCATTAAAAAGCCAACATGTTAATTTAATTTTTAAATTTCAACTTATTTTAATTCATGTATATTATTAAGACCTTTTGAAAAGTACCCAATTGTCATAGTAAAAAATGCAGATTCTATAGCTAGATTGCCTCAACTCCCAACTTCAGTCTACCACTTCAAAAGATGAGGGCTATAGGGCAAGTCCTTCCACAGTTTTATTTCTGTTTTCTCAGCCATGAAGAGTGATAACAAATTAGTTTTCCTTAGTTTTTTTGAGAGGTTTAAAGGAATTACTCAGTACCTAGAGAATACTAAGCATTGTCTAAATAATTATAATGATCATTATTTAAACTAGATGATTCTATTATGCTGTCATTCCCAGGAAAGTTATAGTAGTATTATAAATTTTTAGGGAATATTTAATGAAATTTGAGAAACATATATGGAGAAATAAATTATGCACAAATGACTAAATCAGTCCCTACTTTAAAATATTTATGAGAGAGAAGATTCATAGGTAAATATGTGATATAACATAATTTGAATGGATTATAATATATGTTAAAAGAAAATACTAAGACAGTATTAATATATTTTGGATGGAGGGTGGTTATTGGAGGTGATGTATCTTAAGATTGAACTTTGAAGATAAAATTTTAATTGGCAAAAATTGACATTAGGAATACAGTAGAAGGAAGAAGGATAGATGTTTTAGAGCAGTTTGAAACTAATGACTTGTGTCCTTGGCTGAAGGTGGGTGGGTCATGAGAATGGGAACAGGACCCACAGTGAGAGTTAAGGGTGAAAGTATGGCTGAGACTAGCTCATGAAGAAAATTGAATGCTATGCTGTTGAAACTTAATCTTCTAGGCAATGCAGGAGTCATGGGAGATTTCTGAATGTGAGCATAATATAATTAGAATTGTAGTCTAGTGTGATTACTTTAGCAGGAGCATGTTGGATATATGGAGGGAAGAGACTGGAGCCCTGAAGCCCTTACGTAGCAGTTAGAATTAAAACCAGGTTCTTCTTAGAAGCTTGTGTTCTTTCCACTGTGTCACAGTATTGAGAACCTGGTTAACTGCTTTGGGGAGAAGTTCTTGTCCTCTAATTGGTCTTTGGTGTGCCTTTAGTTTTGCTAGCCAAGCCTTCTCTAATGAGAGCTTTTTACCCTGTGTTTCCCTTTGTGCAACTGCACTTGACTCCAGCAATGCCTAAGAACTACCAGAACTATTAGCTGCTGGTGAGAGTAGTGAAGAAACACTGTCCAGTCCTACAAGAAACCATATGCCTTTGTTTGCTTATGGCAAGGGTTGATAGAAGCCCTGGGAGGCTCCAGTATTCCTCCCCAGGTTACAGGTTAACTTGTTTAGTTCTGTCTTTACCTCTTGCAATCTGTACGCATATGAGAATTACTATGACTTGCTGACAAACAAAATTATTCTCTGGAATATACAATATTAGTTCAATTAGTTGAATTGAACCTTAAAACCTTATTTTCTTTTTTCCATTCTAGGAGACTCTGAAAATGGATATGTTCATTTATTTAAGCTACAGTTTATGAGAATTCATAGTAAAGCTTCAATTTAGGAAACTTTGATCAACAGTTTTTCTTTTCTCTAAGTTTCTAAATTTTTACTTTATTTCTGAAGCTATTAGCGCCCCTACAATTTTAAACTAAAATTATACTACTTACTTTGGATATCTGTAGATATAATAGTGTTCATTGCTAGATGATTCCATTTTAAAAATATGTATATGTTTCTCATTCTTTGAACTTTATTGAATCAAAGTTGAAAAATTTTGGATTCTAGAGTTTAATTTTTTGTTGAGTGGAAGATAGGCATTAAATATAATTTGCATGAATGTCGAATGATACTTCACATTAGTGACAGCAATTGAGAAAATTTCATCCATAAAAAGGGGCATGCATCGGGTCACTAATGTTTGTGTTGTTATAATGTTTTCACTAATGTTTGTGTTGTTATAATGTTTTACTAGCTCAGATGCTTTGGAGAATTGACCTTTCGTGTACAGATTTAGTCCGTAGTCCAAAAGATTATAATTGTGACATATAAACTACTTGAATAATGACAGTAATTATAATTAAGTGAAAAGGCATAAACACTAATACTGATAATGTATGTGAGGTTAAAGACTACCATTTATGAGCCATTAGGATTACTTTAATGTGCTGCATTAAAAATTTTTTTTGGCTTTTAATGATATCTGTAGGATATATAATTAAAATGTACAGTGATGAATGGTGGTATTGTACATAGATGAAAAAAGTAGAAAGAAAAGTCAAAATATAAACAAGAATTTTCATTAAAATAATGGAATTCGGAAGACAATATTAGATGAAATTATAATAGGGTCTTAATCACTGAAATATATTCTATGAAGATAGATTACATTAAATGGATAACTTTATTTAATTTTTTTAAAATAGAAGGGAATATTTTTTGACAGTTTTTCTTTGTTAATTTGTTTTTGCTACCCTAAATCTCTGTTATAACATCTTTTAACAATAAGCTGTTAAATCCTTAATCCTGATATAATTATGAAACTCAATAGGGAGTACAGAAAAATTACTTTGTAATTTAATTTATATTTTAGCTTATTTTTTTCCTTTGAGATATGCAAGAATAGTAAATGGCCTGTTAATGTGCAGTGGGATGATTAAATTATATTGTAGGGCATTGTGATGAAATGATGTGTATTTAACCTTTTGCTTTTTGTACTTTTTTTGGTATAGAGAATTTGGAAATAACATGACACCCTGTTGCTTAACTGCCTTTAAAAATGTTCTGTGCTGAACAAATAGCTTAATTTTATGGGTTTTGTAGATGCTAAACTCTGGAGAAGAACCAAAAGACGTCCTGACTGCCAAAACAAATGAAGAAAATCATTTTTCTTACTAGCTTGGAAGAACATTTATATATCACGGCTTTTAAAAAGATAACTCCATTTCCACTGAAGTCTTTCTTTGTCATATTTTGTCACCTGAGTTAACATTTGACTGTAGTCCTAAACCTTTGAAATTCTGGTAAAAAAACAAGAACAAAAAATCCCAAACAAACAACAATAAAATTTTAGTAAAAGTTTCCCATGTATTGGATTTCACTGTGGTGAGTGTTCACTGTGTACTCATTTCCCTCTCTCCCTTCCATTTACCCAGAATGATCCAGTCAATATCCTTTTATCTGCCTTCAGTAATCCTACCTATCTTTGAAAGCTTAGATTATTGCCAACATCCTACAGCCTTTCCTTTCCACTTGTTAACAACATTTTCATGTCAATGAATCTTCTCTCTCAAAGTTTACTGCGATACAGGTGTGTTGATTGATACATGTCAATTAGCAGACACTTTGACTAAGCAGAGAGTATGTTTAAAGCATTGTTCAGATAGGACCTGGTAGGCATACAGAAACAAGTAACTGCTTTGCCGTCTGTAATTTATAGTGTAATATGAGAGCTAAAATTAAGTACACAAATCATCGTAGTCTTAGAGAAAACAAGAACACTATGGGGGCTCAAAGGAGGGGAGAAATATCTGTTGAAAAGATATCAGGAAAGGATTTTGTTGTGGAACACTTGGTAAATGTTCCTGAAAGAATAGTTTTGTCATCCTTAGAGCGATTGCCATTATTAGGTTTGCTGCTAGGAACAATGCATATTCTGACAATTTTAGAAAAGCCATTTATTTTCTTCATCGTCACGTAGTATATTATCTTTTGTTTGTGTCAAAACTGTGAAGGGTCTGAAATTTTACCTCATATTCAAGACAAGTTAGCCTGTCACCGTTTCCTAGATGCTGTCAGAAAACATTAGACTCCTAGGTCAGAGACAAAGGACTCTATTACTCAGGCACAGCAGGCTGCAAGAGCTTCATGTTTCCATCAGTTTCCTTGCCCCAACTCCCACAGGGGGTGATGCATAGCAGACTCAGAAGACTGCACACACTGTGGAAAAGGGTTATATTTGAGGAACCTCATGCTTAGAAAAACCTGAGGCTTATAAGGGAGCTGTTAGCAAATGTGTCCATCCTTTGACATCAGAGAGAGACATTATCTTTATTATCTTGATCAAGAAATAAATCCTCCATTTATCCTGGAAAGAGATTCCCTTTCCAGATTGATTATTTATTTATTTGTTCATTTATTTATTTATTTTGTGATGCTGTGGATAGAACCCAGGGCCTTGCATTGAGCTACTTTTCAAATAGTCTGGACTAAAAGCTGTCAAAAGATGTACAGAAATGCTGTAGTTTACCTGGAAATAATCTTTATGAACAGTGATTTAAGAGTATATAGAATATTATGGCCTGGAAACACAATTTAAAGAAGTCATCATTTTAAATAATGAAGAAAAAAGTGTAAGAAGGGATGCTAATATTTTAAAAAGAAGATCCCTGTTGACATAAGTAGATTAAGAACATAATGCATTACTCTGAATTATGGATGAGGTGTTCTCTAATTTATTCATGTTGATAAGTAAATTAATCATGAAAATCTTTCCAGTGACAGATGATCCTAAAATGAACTTGCATTTTGTTTTATATGTAAAGTCTATATATACATGTACATATTCTTAAATACCCATTTGAATAATTTATGCATCACAATAAAATCATAATTCCCAAACCAACTTGAATCTCAAGGTTGAATGGATCTTAGAAATATTTGAGAAAAATCTATCCCTCAGAGCGATCATTTTTTTCCCCCAAAATAGTAGATCAGGTAAAGTCTACAGTATTTGCAGCTTTAATTCTAATATCGATACTTCACAATGTGTTTACAACTCTCCTCAGGCTCAGGCAATGCTATGACCTAAACTGACATTGGTATATTAATATGATATCTTTCCTGACTCATATATAATCCACTGAGGGATTCACTGATAAAATCAATTTTAGAATTTTATGTGTGTTTTAGTTATTTTTTTTTAATAGGGTTTATTTTATATCCCTACTTTTATCATTTGTATTTGTTCTTCTGTGGCAACATAAAAAAATGTGTATGCTTTCATTTAAAAGTTATATGCTGCACTATGAAAGTTAAAGAACAACTGATACTGAACATTGTTAATAGGAAGCTTTTTCGGACTCAGTGTACCAACACAGACATCAAATTGATATTTTATACCTACGATTCAAACCACAGAGTGCTTATTTCTATGATAATAAATCTAAACATATAATAATTATCATAATCAAATGCCACTATAAGTTCCCACTGGTAATTGTGTGGCAGCATTTGTATTTGTTTTTAAGTGATGAATCGCCTCTTTTATGTTTGGATAATTACCATACATGATGTTTTATGGGGCATAGCTTAAAATAAAACAAAAACCCCTTAAATTTTGAACATATTTGGAATTCAAACATAAACATCAAATTTCAAAAACTAAAATGTTTACAGGGACCATTTGCATAATTAAACAAAACAAAACAAAACCCTGACGTCAGTCAGGGAATACCTGCCCCATTGAAAGAAGACTTCAGATGTTAATGCCAATGGAATACTGTCCCACAAGTATGCATACACCCAGTGTTGCTTGTCTTTCAAATTTTTAAAGAGAAAACAAAAATCTGGATTTTCACACAGGATTTCTCCTTTTCGAAGTTGGACACTGAAAATAAATGTTTGCTCATTAAATCAAAATGAACTTCAGTCAGCAACATCTAATGTTTAGTTTGATAACCAGAACATTTTTCCAGGATAATGGAGCACAAAGTGGATGGTGATGGGTATAGGGAGAGAACATATAAGATAAGAGACCTTAAGGGAACAATTTGCTAAAGATAGAAAAAATATGTCTTACTAGGAGGGCTAGAAATAGTCTGTCAAGAATAAACATTGTGTAGTAGTAGGCTCTACCTGAATCCTTTTTAACCAAGACTCCTAAGGATCCTTAAGCATCCTAAGAAGGAAGAAGATATGTGTAAAAATATGAACAATATTTTGAGAGGTTCATGCTGCTTAGCTAGGACATTTCTACTCCTTCACCATAATGTTAACTTGACAACATAAGGTGATTGCCTGCAAAAAGGGAGGGAACAAATAATTGTGATATAACCCCGCTTTACTGGAAGTAATGAAAATCAAACAAACAGAAACAAAACAAGACATATAGAGTGTTCTGTTGAGAACACTCTATCCTTCAAAGATAGAGTCCATCATGATCTAACCAGGAAAGTCCACAAAAATGACACATTAGCATGAGATGATGCTGCCATGGAATTCTGAGATGGACACAAGAAAGGGTGCAGACTGAGCTTTTTCATTTTGGTGGGAGAGGGTGATTGGCCTACCACATGTGAGGATAAGCTATTAGCTAGGAAGTTTAAGTTCTCAAGGCACAAGAAATATCTGGGAACCTACCAATTGCTACAGTTACTCAAATGGATCAGAATCCTTTTTTTCCATCTATATACATTTATGTTGATTTGCATAGAGAAATAGGCTTTTTTTTTTTTTAAAGAAGCTTTCTGGATAATACCATTTCTTTGATAAAGTTGATAAAGATTACATTAGATATTGTATTTAAAATGCTTAGCACAAAAATTATACTATTGATAATGCCAAGTGAGGATTGGGGATATTGGATTGGTGGTATAGACATGCTGCCATTCTGGACAGCAGCCTGACACTACATTTGCAGATCAATGTCTGCTTACCTGAGCACTCAGTAATTCCTCTCCTGGTTATACATACCAATGGTATTCTTACCCATATCCCAAGAAAGCTTGTGCAAAAAGGTAACAATGTTGATGTGGTAGAGATTTGGAGGCCATCTGGGCATTCATCCCTGGAAGGGTAGATAAGAAAATGTGTGCGATGCATACCCCAGTCATTACAAAACAATCAGAAATGACAGACCAGATGGGCACAGAAGACTATGGAGACTATTTAAAACCCAGTTCTTAGTGAAAAGGATGATAAAATATAAGGTATAAAATTCAATGTCATTTACATAAATTAGAAACATATGCACAAAAGCGGTAGTATATACTTAAAAAATATATGCTGCAAACAAACAAAAATGTACCCAGTAGGAAGATAAAATAGTTATATCCTGGAGGAATGTAAGTAGAATGCAGAGGGTGGAAAGGGATGGAAATAAACAGTCAAAATAAGAAAGGGGTCTTTCAAGACCAGTGATGATAGTGAGCCATGCCTTGAGTACTGTAACAAAAATCTGCACAGGAATTTACAAAGCAAAATGAAAAAACAAAGTTATTAGCACAATGTCTGGCATATAGTATGATTGATTCTACGGTTTAAGCAAAAATAGGGGAAAAGGAGTCTGAGAAAAGAAAATTACAAAGAAAACGATTTCCTTAAAGATAAATTAAATGTCACAGTCAAATTGGTGGAATAAGTTCTAATGGATTTCTGCCTGTGATCTCAGCAAATTGCTAGCTATTGCTAGAGAAGAAAAAGATGTATTTGATACACTCTCTTTTTAAGAAGGAAGCCAAGAAACTTGAAATATAAATGAAAACTTTCTGAAATTCAGTTAGAAACTGATAAACGATGAATTAAATAAGAATCAAAGATAGAGTGTGGTGTATTAACAGGTGATGCATTATAAATTAGTATTTAAAGAGTCACTCATCCTTGATCCTTTTGTTCAGCAAGGATTATTTAGTCCATTACACACCAGTTTCTGTGCTACATAGTAAAAGTGCAGTAGGGTTCAGGAGAAAGACTGAAGGCAGAGGGTTCAGCAGGTTAAATACAGGGAAGGACTGGTTGAAGGGTGACCAGCCTTGAAGGACTGAAGCTACAAAAAGATTATGGCATGTGTTGATGGAGAGGGGGAGAGGGAACAGGATGAAGTAAAAAATCAAAGATAAGTTTCTTATTGTGCAAATAATTATGTGAAGATGGTAACATCTTATTTTATCTTCTCAGGAAACAGAACAAAATGGAAACATTGAATTGTAGAAGAAAATGAAATGGTTTTTCAGTGTGGTTTATTTATATATGCAGATGCCATAATAGTACATTATCTTCTCTTTCAGATACACTGGCCTAGTACAGCCGTAAAAATAGAAGAATGCATAATGAAAGGAAAAGATGCGGTAAGTACTATTGATTGCAAATTGCACAAATCGTCACATATATTCCTGATCAAGTACAAAGGACCGAGTCATTTAAATTTTATTTAGTCTTGGAAAACATAAATGCAATTTGGTTTATGAAGAGAAATGTAAATATATACATATAGTAAATCTAAAATTATATAAAAATTAATTTCAATGTAGAGTTAAAAGGAGCTGAGCTGTCATCCAGTTCTAGAGGAGCAAGAACACAAAGTGTGAGGAGACAAAGGCAATAAATGTGCTTTACTGCTTTCGAAATATTTTTAGGGTCTTTCCTAGTATGAGAAGCAACATCCCATTTCTGCATAGCTTCTGTGAAACTTGTGAAGGGAACCATCCCTGACACACTGCAACAGAAGTGCAAGGACTTCAGTTACTAGGAGTGGGTGGCTGATCTAATGTAGTACACATCTGGGAGGAAGGACTGCATCTCTCACTCTCTTTGAACTTATCCTTTCTTACTAGGGAAAGAAAATGCCATTTAAATGACTAACACAGAGCCCCAGTTCTTAATTCTCTGTAGCAACTGGGTCATAGCCAAGGACTGAGTTAACACATTCTTGCTGCCTTAGCCCACAGCATGATGCTGACTAATTGAACATACTCTTAGACCATGTCACTCTAAGCTCAACTGAGCCAAAATGTGTCCTAATTGGCTCACTCTTTAAGAGGTGACAGTGTCAACAGAAGAAAAGCAAGTACTTACAGAAATCTCAGGACAGAATATTTTCATCATGTCTGAAAGATCAGATTTTATCAACAACATGGCTCATTTACAGAATAAAATGTTTTAAGAGTGGGAAATTAAATAATATATCTGTGCCCCGAACAATCAGTTTAGTTCCTTATTCTTTTAAAGGAACATCCATATGACGTCATAAGAATCACTTACAATGAAGTGAATCTGCTTGTCTTTCCATCCTAATATTGTTATATGAGACCTTAAAGTGTTGAAATCACAACCTGTCCTTATACAACTTTGCATTTAATGATTCATATATTTTTTTCAAAGTAATATTTGACATTTAAAGAGTTTAGTATTTCTTTCCTAATTTATTTTTAATGAAATAGTAATGCCTAATTTTCCAAGAGGGAGTTTGAATTAACTAGTCAAATTGGTTTTAAAACAATTCTAAACATTTTGGTATTCAATGTCTTAATCATAAAACTCCACTATAACTAGTGTATTAAAGTGTTCTTAAGCATGTATCTTATAGATACTGTGTTTGATTGGGGAATGCAATGATATGTAAAATAAGGATTCTGTGCTCAAAAAGCTTACATTCAAAACTAGTGTTAATAAACTGAAGCTTCTGGGTCCAATGCAGCCTGTAGTTGGTGTTTGTTGAATTTTATGGGAACACAGACACACATGTTCATTTTTGTTTTACCTATGGTTGTTTTGTGCTATAGCTGCAGAAATGAGTCATTGCACCAGAGATCAGATGGCCCAGCAAATGAAATGTTTACTGTCTGATCCTTCCTAGAAAAAGCTTATTGAAACATGGATAGTAATCTCACAGCTATAGTAATCTTAAAAGATGCCTTAAAAGTGAGATGTTATTTCCATTGGTTAGTTTTCTATTTATTTGAAAATCCTCTTAGAAATGATTTATATGAATTTGTGGATTTGAGGACATAAGTCATATTTTCCAGATATCAAAATTCTGTAATGCCCTATAGTCTGCATGTATTTCCTTCTGAATAATGAAACCTTCTCTAATATTTGGTTTTCCAATCTTGTGTTGATTCATTGTTTATGTTATTTTTAAAAATAATAGCATTATGTTATTTTTTAAATTAATAGCATTTTGCCATGCACATTTTTTTTTGCCTGAATACATTTCTAAGCAGTGCTTTTTTAAAAAAAATTGTGATCTAGAATACAAGAAAAATGCTTTGCTTCTATTATAAAATGGAATTCACACTTCTGTGCTAAAATGTGTGTCACTGGTTTATTCTTCCTTTATCTTTTTCTTATCTGCCCCCTTTGACCCTCCCCTGAAGGCAACTTATGGTAAAAGAGGAGGTAGGATAAAGGGTTAGAGAAAACAAAAATCCAAAAGGGCTAAACATTTGTATCACATTAACCAATTTCTTTCATTTTGATTCTGCTTTAGAGTGAATGTGCAAATTATGTTCGGGTTTTACATCATTATAATAGGACACACCTTCTGACCTGTGGTACTGGAGCTTTTGACCCACTTTGTGCCTTCATCAGAGTTGGATACCATTTGGAGGTAAGATAATATCATTCACTGCCACCAATAAAAGTGATACTTAAAATAACTTTGTTTTAAAACAAAGGTTGTAGTAGTTCTTCCTCAGAAAGACAGAAATAGTAAAAAATGCACTGATTTTTTTGTTCCAGATAGAGAAATGCTCTCTGGACCTTTAAAACCCTTATCAGTTATAAATCTGTGAACTGATTATTTTTTTATTTATTCATTCACTGAACAATTTTATTTGCTTAATTTGTTCACATAAAAAAGCAATTCTTAAAATCAAACCGTGTTCCCTATTGTGTTCTAATGTATATTTTTATTAAAGTGGAATATATGTGAGAGTATATAGATAGAGATAAATATACATGTTTACTGTTTTAATTAACTTTTGCATTGCCATAACCAAAAGTCTTGAAAAGAACACTTTAAAGAAGGAAAAGTTTATTTTGGCTCATGGTTTCAGAGATTCAATCCACAGTCACTGACTCTATAGCTCTGGGCCCAAGGTAAGGCAGAGCATCAGAGTAAAAGGGTATGGTGGAAGAAAGTAGCTCACCACATGGCAACCAGAAACAGAGAGAGAGCTCTGCTCACAAAGGCCAAAATGTAAACCCCCACAACACCCTCAGTGATCTGTTCCTCTAGCCACACCCTCTCTGCCTGTGGTCACCCTGTACTTAATCCGTATCAGTGGATTAATTTACTAACTTGGTTACACACCTCATAATCTAATAATTTTGCCTCTGAATGTCCTTGCATTGTCTCATACATGAGTTTTTGGGGGACACCTCATATCTAAACCATAACAGATACACACAAACGTTCACACAAATAATTTATATATATAAATTCTACATTTCGTATTTTACAAAGGACATGCAAAGACTTGTTGATTCTGTAACTACTTTTTCCCAGACAGGTGAGTTGAAGAGTGGAGGAGAGGGGAGGATTTCAAGCTGACTTAAGATATATATATTAGTGGGAAAAAAATGTACATTTCTTTCCCTGAGTCCCTAACACTAGGTGATATGGTGTGAAATGGGAATTGAAGCAAATTTCAACTGACTTTTACCACTCATATATAACATTTACTCACAAGCAGGCTCAAAAACCAGCCTTGAAATCTGTTTCTACAAGCTGGGTGGATTCTTTGCTCTTATTCATTTTTACACTTTGAAGTATCGTAATCACCATTTTACCATGAAGTATTTGAAGTATATTCCATTGTCAGGAATCGTTACCTTTCTTTTTGGTTAGAATCATAATCCTACATTAAAAGAGGGCACAGATAAAATAGATATCTAGATATTCTATAGACAAATAGCCCTTGATACTCATATTCTATTTATTAAGAGGCAGCACTGACTATAAAATGTGTCTAGCAAACAAGGAAAACGCCATTCACTACAACACTGAAAAATCATTTCTGAGACTCCTTATGCTAGTTAAGACTCAGATACAAATATAATTAGTAATACCAAAGTACTTAATAGCTGCCTCTGGAGACTGCCTCTGATTGAGGTACTTCAGCTGTTATCTATCCTTACAGGGAAGATGATTAATTAAGATATTTTGAATGTTAACTTGCCATGATACATGATTAGAGTTCAGTAGCATACATAAATGCATCACAGTATATTTTAAAGAAATACAAATGATATAATAGGAGAAATTGAGACAGAGATGTAGATGACAAATCAGGTTAGTGTAAGATTAGATTATATCCAAATTTTATATATATATCAGATTATATATACATACATACATACATATATATATATAAATGTACAAAGTTAGAATGTGTACATGGTGTGGTGTAGAACTGCTAATGACAATTCTCTTGGTTTTCGTTGATGTGAGAAGACCTTTATTTTTAAAGAATATTTCCTCTGGATATAGGACTCTGGTTTAATAGTTACATTTTTTTCTTTTAATATTTTGAAAATGTTTTATTGTCTTTTAAGCTCCTTTTAAATGTAAATTAATGTTTCACTCATTTGATGTTAATCTATTTATAACTGTTTTATCTTCCAAAATTTTATGTTTGCTTTCAACAGTTTTTCTATAGTTTGACTTTGTGTATAGAGGTGGCAGGGGAAATTGTATCTATAATTCTTAGGATACCAATGTTCTTGCATGCATAAATTCGTGTTTTGTAAATTTTGGGCCATTATGTCTTTATATAATTTTCTGCTTCATTCATTCACTCTTTGCTTTTCTTATGTGTGTGTATGCATATATTCAGTATGCATATTCAGTATGCATATATTTGAACTCCAGTATGTACGTATATTTGTTAGTCTTCTAGGCATTGTATCACAGATGACTTCATTTTTTTTTCTGTGCTTTTATCTCCAATATGCTGTAAAGTTCAACTCATTAATGTTCCATACATAATCTAAAGTTCCTCCATTCTTCTCTCTCACTCCCCACCTCCCCCAACCCCATTATATATCATCATCCACTTATCAGGGAAAACATTAGGCCTTTGTGTTTTTTGGAGTTGGCTTATTTCAGTTAGCATGATATTCTCCAATGGAGGAACTTTATGTAGAGGGAAATGAGAGAGAGGGGGGTATGAAAAATGGTGGAATGAGACAGACCTCATTACCCTATGTACATGTGTGATTACACAAATGGTATGAATCTACATTGTGCACAACCATAGAAATGAAATAATGTACCCCATTTGTGTACAATGAATCAAAATGCAGTCTGTGAAAAATAAGAAAAAAATGTTCCATATGCATGTCACACTTTTCAGTTCCAGAATTATTTTTGTAGTTTCCATTTTTTATATTCTACACTATTTTTATTCATTATGATTATATTTTCCTTAAAGTTCTCAAATACGTTTTGAACAGCAGTTTTAAAGTCCTTATATGCTAACTCTCACTTCTGATCATTTAAGAACAGTTTAGCTTAATTTCTTTTTCTCTTGACTATGAATCTTGTATTTCTTTGCAGCAATAGTAATTTTTATTGTGTACTTGACATTATAGATTATGTGTTTTCAAGATTCTGAATTCTATTTTATTTTGAAGAGGGTTGATTTTTTGTTCTAGAAGGTACCTTACTTGGCTGGACTGTACTCAAAACTCCCTTGCAATGGGCAGATGCCAGTATTTTCAATTTTCTAACCACAACTTTCATGGTCTGCTTGCATATATAATTCAGGCATCTATGGAAGGTTTGGGAGATAATGACCTCTTCAAGTTTTCTAGATATATTCCTTTATTTTTCACCGATCCTATACTTTAAGTCTTGGCTCTATGACTATAAAAGGTGATAAATCTGTGACTTTCTACTTGAGTTCTTGCCATTTGTCTCCACATGAATGAGAGAATATCCTCAACTGAAAAACTCTCCAGTTTGTTCTTAACTAAGCTCAAGTGCCTTCAATAGTTGGTTTTCAACTTTTTTAAAAAACATAATTTGTCACTATCTGTGGAAAAGTTAGTCCATACAAGTTGTGCTAGCATTAACAGAACTGAAACATGCATGATGTTGAATATTTTGTCTCATATACTTACCTAAGTATTTAATATAAATTAAGTAGTTAACTCATTAGAATCTTTTAATATGGTTGAATATTATTTAAACAATATTCAAATATTTATGACCAAGATAATTTCTCTTATAATTATCTAAACATCAAATATGATATATTTTGAGAAGAATTACCTTTATGTCATAAGAGGAACTTGTGACCATACAGTAAGAGCAGTTAAGAGATTTATTCC
The DNA here is from genome assembly GCF_902686445.1 of Sciurus carolinensis. Taxonomy (NCBI): domain Eukaryota; kingdom Metazoa; phylum Chordata; class Mammalia; order Rodentia; family Sciuridae; genus Sciurus; species Sciurus carolinensis. Next base: position 57,938,015 of record NC_062220.1, read on the forward strand.
CAAAACACACCATTTGGAGGCTTGATGTCACTTTACATGAGGGAATGAAACATTACAAATCTTTATAGGCAAGTACTTTGATTAAAAAACTCAGAGGCAGCCATCTATGGGATGGGTCTGCAGATATTTATCTAGTTGCTTTGGAACAGCAGGAGATAAATCTGGGACAAATTGGTGGAGGATTTTAATACTACACAGTGGTATTTAGAAGTTATTTTTAAAGACAGTGTAGAGAACTTGAACAAGTTTTGAACAGAGTACTTGATTGACATGACATTAATAATATTTGGATTGATTCAAGCAGGGAAGGATGAAAGGCAGAAAGAAATTCAAGAAGGCTTTTATAAGAGTCTTTATTAGAGAATACGGAGGTACCGAGCAATGTCTTTGCAATAGCAGAGAAAAGGAAGCCTGAAACTGAAGGTTTATCAGGCGAAATTATTCAACAGCATTTTATCAGATATTGCAGATGAAAGGGAATTAAAAACAATTCAAATTTTATCTCACTTTGATTGGTAAGAAATGCAACTTTTAAGAGCAAGAGGGAGCTGTGGAAGCAGAGTAGGTTCTTATGAGAGTATAACAAAGCTCAGTATTATTATTATTTCCATGTATAATTATTTGAAACATTGAGTCTGGAGCTAGGAGAAGTTGTTATCAGAATGTATTGAGTTTTTGAAATCTGTGGGTAGGGGTGATGGTCTCCTCTGAGGAAATCTGTCTCCTCTGTCTTATTCCTTCTCTCTCTTTTTCCTCCTGCTCACTTTCTCAAAATAACTTGGAAAATTCCATTATTTAGGTGACAGTAGAATGTCTGATATCAATGTAAGCAGAGAATGAGAAGATAGAGATATGTTAAAATCAGGTTAGCATGAACTCAGAATAACACTGTGAAAGGAAAATAAAGTTTTTATCATCAGTGGTATAGACAGAGCAGTTTCGGCAAGGTGATAGATAATAAGACAAGAGATTAAGAAGTAACTGAATAACCACAGTAATATTGTCTATTGTATTAAGAAATAAAATAGTTAAGAAAAAGAAATATGGGGAAGATTCAGGAGTAGTGAAAAAATGTATTACTATGACAGAAAAAACTTATTTATCAAATAAGAAGGTAAGATTGCATACCTTACGGCAACAAGAAGGGCTGGGAGGAGAGCATATTTTTCAGGGAGGAGAACCATAGGATATTCAGTGGAGAAATTTTGTTGACAGGTATAAAAGACTGTTTCTCAGGACAGAGGTCTGAATTACAAGTGCAGATTTGATAATTTACTGTGTGTGCATGTGTGTATGTACATGTATGTATGTGTGTGAAAGCTAAAATCTTCAAGCATGACATCGTGCTTAAAAGGAGAATATGAGTAAAAAGAGAAAATGGATGAATGTAACACCAATATTTGAGAGGCTGGCAAAGGAGAAAAAAACCACAAAGGTTAGTGAGGAGTGTCTAGGAGGGTTTGTAGGAAAACAGAAGAACCATGTAGTGCAGAATGAGGAGGGGATGGCCGGAGTTTGAAGTCTTATAGGTTCCAGTGTCCACTGGACTAAGACAGACTTGGAGTCATTTAAGAGAGGAGTTCAATAAAATGTGATGCAGACCATGATGTTCTAAAATAAAGGATTGAAGCCGACTTTCCCTCAATCATTTTTATCTCTATATTTCATTATTTTAACTTTTCTTATAAATGTATAATAAAAAATTCAAGAAGTACACAGGATATTAACATGATCATTGTATCATTTTTTTAAAAAATGATATCCCATGGTAGGTGATATCTGGATCAAATCATTTCTTTTATGCTTTATTTTTATTTTCACTTTTTTTCCTCATAAGGTATTATATCTTGTTTTTTCCTTTTATATCCTCCTAGTTTATGTTTCCTTTCAACATATTTTTTCTATTTCAAAATCTTTTCCAAGTTCTATCATGTCATCTCTGAATTTCTGAATGTTTCTAACTTTAAGCTATGTTACTCTCTTATTCTGCTATCCTTTTCTTAATGTATTTTAGCTTCTGTTGAAATACTTCAGTTCTGTTTTCTGACATGTCTTTTGATGAGCTTTCAGTACTTGTGGTACTATTAATATGATCCTTATTCTTTTTCTCTTTTAACATCATACTGGATTATACTAGAATCTTTTTCCTACTAGACAATTTACTTTTACATAAAATTACCCTTCCTGAACTTTGGGAGGGAAGTATGGGTCAGAATAGACATGTAACTTCAGGTTCTAGAGCTCGTGGTTCTGCTTCATGTTGGCAAGTATTGGCTATGAATCTAGATGTGGCTTATTCCTTGACTCTCTTTTTGCCTTTCTTAATTTGTTTTCTACTTTCAGCATTTTCTTCTTGGAAGGGATGTAAGCCTGTTGCTTTTGAGGGTTCACTGAATTTCATTCTTCCCACAGACCACTTGTAGTCACCTCAAGGTTGAACCTACTACTTTCAGCTTCTACTCTAAAATAACACTTCACTATTAGTCAGCATTTGAAATTTGAGTCTTTTCTTCTAAGGTCTACAAAACCTGGTTGATTCCCTGTGCTTCCTTCTGTGAGATACTAATGACCTGTGTGGTTTATAGCTATCAGAAATTCATTCACGCATGCTCATATTTGGGGGCTCGTGGAGAAATCCTGAGAACCAGTTTTTCTATAGGTGTTGCTGATGAGAGTTGATTTTGCAAACCTAGTCGAATCTGTTTTTAAGAGAGGATTTATGGAGAATAAAATGTATGCCTTTTCTGCTATTGTCTCAAAAGTCTTAAAATACTTTTTAAATAATAAAATGACATACAAATATAAAGTTTTCCATAAAATACCAGCATGTCTACCTCTGATTTTACTCATGTCTCAAAGAAAATGAAATTACATGGTGCATATAAAGGTTCAGACAATAAAAAGCATAGGTTTAGGTATACAACATAAATTTCTAGAGAATTGGCAAAGACCTTGGAATTCCTGCAAAATTAAAATGGCTTTCATTATTTAACAACCTGTTTCTCTGAGCACACATTGATTCAGTGGAGTGATCTTAACATGTTGCTATTTGTATTAGCTTTCCACGTTGTATAACAAATTACCATTAAAATTTGGCCACTTAGAACACACATACTAATTATCACAGTTTCTGGGGGGCAGGAATTCAGCCACTGCTCAGTGGACTCCACAGCTCAGGGTCTCCCAAGGCTGAATAGAGGTGTTGCCTAGGCTGTGATCTTTTCAGAGCTCATGGTCACATTCCAAGTTTATGTTGTTGTTGGCGGAATTTGTTCCTTTTAGTTGCAGGACTGAGTTCCCATTTTCTTGATGGCTCTCAGCCAGGGGCTACTCTCAGCTTCTAGAAGCCACCTCAGTTCCTTTATGTGTAGTTCCTTTCATAACATGGCGGCATACTTCTTCAAGGCCAGCAGGAGACTCTCTGTCCACATGACTTAGTCCTGACAATGACTTTCATCATTTCCATGATATAAAGTACTATAATCTAGGGAGAAATTTCCAACCATTTCACAGGTCCCACCCACCCACACTCAAGGGAAAGGGATTGTTCAGGGAATCTATACCTGGAAGTGGAATTTTGTCTGCTATTAGCACTCTATCTATTCTAAACATATTCTTTACATCCTTTACATATGAAAGGAAGATTGTTAATACAAGCATATTACAAGTGTATTTAAAGACATTTCTGAAGGGGACAAGGGCAGAACCACAGTTTGAAAGATAAATAAAATGAAGTCATTTTTTACCAGGCATGATGTCTAGCACACACCTATAATCTCAGTAAATTGGGAGGCTGAGGCAGGAAGATTCCAAGTTAGAAGCAAGCCTGGGCAATTTGGAGACATCCTGTTTCAAAAAAAAAAAAAAAAAATCATTCTTTTCTGAACTTTGCCCATAACTTTCCCCTTAAAGAAACCTGCTTTTCTCCTTGCAAATACTATACAGACTAAGATGTGAATATATAGATCAGCTCCAGAATTTGTACGCCCAAACATGGAAATATTTGGTTGTCCTTGAGAGACACTTTTGAATGTAGTCTGATACCATATTTTATAAGTGTGGAGTATACTTTCTTAGTGCAATTTTTTAAAGCATATTTATATCACTTTTTAAGTATGCAGACTAAATTTAGCCATGCAAATGTACTTTGCACCAAAAGAAATTAAAAATGAATTTCATGATTTTTATCATGATTGTGATATAAGTTTTCTCTAGTGTAGAAGTTAGCAGCGTAGCTATTTAAATTTGAATATCATTGGCTTCAAATCATAAGGGTTATACAAATATCTCTAGAGAGTAAATATCTCTTTCAAAATATGTTAAAAACTACAACAAAGCTGTATTCTTACTAAGAGAGTACATTGTACTTTATAGACTAGAAATGATATGTTTTTCTAGTTGTTCATAATCTCTGTAAACATTTGTAAGAGGTTACTATGTAAATATAACAGAATGCTTATCTTTTAGAGCATATATTTTACATATTATCCAATGGATCCCTTAAACCTGGAATTCTTATTTTTAATAAATATTGAAAACATGAGTATTCAATATACATTGAAACCTATGTTACAAATGAGTGAGTGTTTAAATTAGAGATTTTTTCCCTGCCGGTGTTTAACTAATGTTTGTGACTTAATAGATTGTTTCTGTTTATACTGTGCAGAGTTAAAAAAAAATGTCAAAACTTGTATCAGTTCCTAAAGTTTTAAGAAGTTACTCATTTGAGTTATATGTCCGATATTAGCATTTTGTTTTACAAAATATACCATGCATTCAATATTCTTTGTGTTTTACAAAGAATTATGCATATCTTGACTTAACAGTTTTGTTTAAAGTCAACTCTTGCTTATAAACCTACAAAATCCTAACGATTTTTAAATTTGTTATTTTAATGAATTTGTGGTAGAGCTTTGTTTATTTCTGTTTAGCAAATTGATCAATAAAAATTTAAAGGTAACAATTTAAACATAATTTGTAGAAGTCTAGTCTGGCCATTTGACTAGAATAAATGTGTGAAAATGTGCATGTGTATTTGGCAACATTTTTATTTTCAGATTATTTTTATATATTAAACTAGCCCCTGCTTTACCGTAATCCAGATTATAATTTATAGCAAGACATTTGTATAAACCATATTGGTCACACGTTGTAAAGGGTCACTCTGGTCTTTAATTTCCTGATACATTTAGATGAAGATAATATATAGAAATATTTTACCAATTTAAAAGTTAGGTATATATTTTGTTTTTATCTCCATCTATGAGTTTTTTATATCCTGCAGACTAAGTGGTATGTCAAATATATGTGTGTGTGTGTGTGTATGTATTCATTTTTGACTAGAAGTCTAATGGAAATTAAGAACAACAAAAATGGATATTGCCTGGTAATAATATTTTTTCAAGTAGAGAGAATGGGGATGTACTACACATTTTAGTATATATTAAAAGTGAAATGTGAAAAAGGAATTTATTTACAGAAAAATAGTAACTATCCAATAAAGAAAATATATCAAGAGCTCTTTTTAAAAAGCAAGAATATTTTTGAATAGGTGAAGAAGGCTATTTGAGCTCTTATGTCACATCATATCAACATTTACCATTTATAAATTAGGATTAAAAGATTAAATGATAACCAATATTTTAAAAGAAATTATACACCTTGTCTAATGGGACTTCAGTTTCTCCTGCTTTTTGCACTTGAAATCAAGATATGTTTCAGTGCAGCTGATAGGAAGGGCAGTGACAGAATCCCCAGGGCATCAAAAGGTGAGCATAACACTTTTTTCAGAAGCTTGCCATGTATTATTTTTGTGATTTTTAAAATCCCCAGGGTTATTTAAAAGTGTCTCAGAATAGAGGGATTGTTCCTTCAGGCATTTCTCTGCCATCAATCTTATTAGTAAAAGCTGGTTAAATGGTTTTGTAGTGTGAAGGAAAACAAAATCCTAGTTTTCATCTGAGAATGATTTTATTAGAGCTACTGGAAAGGCAGATAGGCTGCTTGACAGATGTCATATACAGCTCACACTTTTGCAGTCTCTGCATGTGAGGGGGTTAGCAGGAAACCTTGCTCTCCAGTACCACGTGCCTGTGAGCAAAGAGAAGGCCCAGAGAGAAGTGGGGTGATGAAGCTTGTCTTGCTGAATGACTTTCCCATTGGCCACCGGGGAATGAGGTCCAGGGGAGACTTAGGCTGAACCAGAACTGTAACTAATTAAAGAACTAGCAAGTATAATCCTTAGGGAACAGTGAATTCTGCTATAATAACTTTTCCACTTAAAAAATTTGAATACATGGAAGGAGACAATAAAATAATAAATGAAAGTACTACAGTGCTGACTTCTGTGCCACCACCTCTTCCATTTCTAATTTTAATTTTGTTGATTTTTTCCTCAAAATATTTCAAGGGCATTTATTTATATCTATATATGGATTTAATAACTTACCTCATTCACTTAAATGACTGCCTGGTACTTCATAGTAAGAATAAACCATAATGTACTTGATGAAGTGATTTATTTTTAAACCAGCAATCCTGAGGCTACAGAGCTCCAGAAGAGGAGAATGAGTGGGGTGCTTTGTGTGGTTGGCACCTAAAGGGCAAATGAGCTGCTCATGGCTGGGGCCCAGCACGCATTCACATCTCTTTCGTTTGATCAGATGTTATAAACTGGAAGCCATATGCCCAATTCAGTGCACAGATGTGCTTTGTTTGTCCCAGCCAGTGTTTCTTGTTTGTTTTCTTTTAAAGTGCTTACATTTAAAACTGGTTGGCTTCACATAGTGAATTGTGATTTCCATTGGACCCACATGAAAAGATCAGTTGGAGCTAAGTAGTTGCTGCCCCATTCCCTACACAGAGTCGTGTGCTTAACAGTATTCCCCAGACCCCACTGCTCGCACAATACACGCTTACACCCAGCCTGTCTGCCAGTTTGTCATCCCCACCTGGCCCTCACAGACATCTGCATTTGTCTTTCAAGCACTGGAAGGAGTATGAACTGCCTTAAAGCCCTTAAGTTACTTACTATCCGGTAGTTATGCAGTAACTATGGAAAGAAAGAGTGAATGAATGAATGGGTTTGTTACATTCTTACCTTGATGTAAAGACTCAAGTTCAAATTAAGAAATTTTTGGTCTTCCTTGTAAATATATAAAAGGTTCATTTTGTGTTAAATTTGGTGAAATTTTGCTCATTTTGTTTTCTTTTTTTTTAAACGTATCTAATTATATTAGAAATGTGTATAAAATAGAATTTATAAGTCCCTCTCTCCAATTTTCTTTTAATTATGTAGATTGTGTCTACTCTTGGAAAAGTTTGACAGTAGCATAACTGACATTCATTTTTTTTTTTTTTTTACTTTTCTGATCTTTAAAACATAAATTAAACATAGAGCAGAAATATTCTTTATAGTTTTTTGCTGACTTCTAAAATGCATGGATAGATGTGTCCAGGTTAAAAATGTACATGTGATTAGTTTGAAAACATGGTACACATCTATATAACCAGTGTCCAGGTCAAGAAAGAGCACCTGCACTCCACAGTCCCTGCCATTCTTCTTTCTAGTTGCTTACCCCCTCATATAACCGCTATTCTGATTTCTGTCACCATAGATTATTTTCACTGCATTTAGAAATTTATTTAATTGGGACATACAGCATGTATTTTTGTGTGCTCAGCTTCTTTTACTCAATAATTTGCAGAGGTTTATATGTGCTGTGTGTAGTTTCAGTTTATATGTCATCCTTGCTGTATAATATTTCTTTGTATGAATATACCTCAATTTATTTAACCATTCTTTTTCCAGTCATTTGGGTTGCTTACAACTGTTCTGTTATTATGCTGCTATGAGTGTTCTTGGCCATGTTGTTTGGTGATCATGTTTCATATATTTTTGCTTAGTGTATGCTTACAGTGAAATTGGTGGGTCATCTAAGATGCATATGTTCAACTTTAGTAAATACTATTAAACCATTTTCTGGTCATTGTACTGATTTCATGTATATTTCCAGTTACTCTATTCTCTGCAGTACTTGGTGACATCTGTAATTTCTCTGGTGAAATTGATGAGTGTGTGGTATCACATTGTGGCTCTATTTATTTATTTATTTTTTGCTGACTCAGAAAGATGAGGACCTTTTCATGTGTTTATTGAAGCTTAGGATTTTTGAGTCACTTTTGATTTGAGTGTTCAGTTGGCCATTTGAGGGCATTTTTGACATATGCCAAATCGATTTGTTGAGGGATTTTATGAGGGAGAAAATGTAAAATAGGCAGTTCAGTGTTCTGTATAGAGAAAATATTCAGTGAAATTTAGTTCCTATGATGATTCCTTTCTTTTGCCTTTTAAAACAGGAAATTTAAGCAAGGGTTGTACTAAAACCTGCGGGATACGTTGTAAGAAACAATAGGATTATATGTAAGGAAGTGGTAGGAAACAAGAAATTGAGAGGGAGAATAAAAATCATTATATCCTGATCATGACATTTAACTGCTTGACACTCAAGGTAAGTCCAGAAAAAAAAAAAGTGTCCAGAAAAAAAAAAAAAGTGTCATATAATTCTCAGCATATAGAATAGATTCAGGAATATGTGATTTTTTTTTTCATTTTGTGTCTGTGAAATTTAACTAGATATTTTATTAGGATTCAATAAATTGTCTTCCTAGAGTCAGTAGGAGAATTTAAATTTAAATATGTATGTAAAATTAATTAAATATAAAATATGAATACCAAATGTTAAAATAGTCAAAAGTTAAAATCACATATAATTTAGTCCAGCAGTAAGTTAAATGCTTAATAAAAATAGCTATTTTGTTAACTTTTTAAAATAAACCTTTTGAGCTTTGAGATATATTGTGATGTAATTCTCTTTATAAAGGGCATTAAGAATATAAAGGACAGTGTATACAGTATGTCATTTACAAAGAGAAATCAGAGACTTTCTGCATTTGGTCTTTGTACCTCATGCCAAAAATTAATTATACTTATAGTTCTCACATTTTACTTTTATAATATAACCAGATGATTTATTTTCTTTTTCCAGTGATATTGCAATGGGGAATGTTCTGTAGTAGTTGCATTAGCCTTTTTTTTACCTTGGAAATATTGTCAAATGGATTCAGGTTTTAAACTGAATGAATTCAGTTTTCAGAATCTTCTGAAAATAACTGGAGAAATTATGAAAAAAAATTGTAAGATGTTAAAATTCTCCAACTCTATAGATGGATTTGCCACTCTTTGAAACCTAATGACTACAAGGAGGAAACATGTTAGTCGGGTGGGACTTTCTTATTTTCAGTTAGACATTTGAGTACTATTAGGTGATTAAGTTATACTTTGGCTTCTCTCCACCAACCTAAATTTTATTAGTGTAGTCAAGTGAAATCAGTTATAAATTCAGTCACACCCTGTGTTGATAACTCAGACGTGATATAGAACAGATGTACACAGAGTTAAATTTGGTGGCCTAATTAAAATATTGGCTTAATTAAAATGCTCATTCCAGGAAGGCAAGCTGAATTTTGTCAGGTTTTACTTTCCAAACGGAAATGAAAGCACATTTTAAATGTAAGTAAACTTTAATTTTATTCAGTTATTGTGTTAACTTTCAAAATTCTACATTGTTAGTTTCCCAGAAACTTTATTTTGGGCACTTGTACAGATGAAACAACTAGGCAGAAAAAGAGAAAATGAGGAGTTCCATAGGCAGACAGGATCCTTGATGTGCTGCTCATCACATCACTTGCTCACAAAAAAATGAAAACCAAAATTATGAAAAACCTCAAACAGAATGAGACTCTTCATCAGCCTGCTGTTGGAAAACCAGCTGTTGTAAGGTCACTTACCACTGTGACCTTGGTGCCTGTTTTTACTGACCCTACTGACTTCTGCTTTTCCCGCACTCACTGCCTCATCAATACCATTGGGGAGCACATGAAGACCCTAGTTTCCTATCTCTATCTTCCTAAATACCTTTTTCATTTTGTACCTAGAGTAAACATAGAAACTGTGATAGGTGTCTTTTTTTTTCTAGAAACATCTTTTTTACTGATTAAAATGTTAAAAATGGTTTCATATATTCATCTCAATTCTCATATCTGAAACATTCAACAGACTGAGTAGTCTATAATAATTGATTTATCAATACATAAATTCAGTTTTATTTCTGGAACAGCATTCTGAGGAAAAGTGAACAAGGTATAGTCTCATCCTGATATAGTCTCCTCAGGAGGCTTTGCCCGAGTCACTGCTATTCTAGAGATTGGAAGAGGTAGATTGTAGTGGAAGGAACACAAACTTTGGGACTGGAAAAATGAAATTTCAAGTCTGAATTATGCTACCCAATTTCCGTATGACCTTGGGTCAATGTGTAAACTCAGATTCAGTTTCCTCACCAGTAAACTGAAGTCTCTATTTTAATATCTACCTTGCCAATCATAATGTTGTAGTGCAATACTGATAACATGTTTGTGATGAGGCTGATCTAAACAAATCTACTGCACTGCCTTCCCATAAAAAAGTATAGTATATACAATTATCTATAATTCATAATGATTGATAATGATAATAAATAGAAATATAACTAAAAAAAAATCTAGCTTGCCAGAGTCGTATGGATTTTCTGAGGTCCTATATAGGAAACAGTGGGTCTAAGAACTGGAATGTATTAAGTACACAGAGATGTTAACTTTATACCTCCAATGCAGCTTACACAATTCTTAATCCTCAGCATTCTATATATACTCCTATAATAAAAAGCAAATGAAGGCCATAAAGTAAAAATCCTCAGCCTCTCCCTCTTTTGTATATCTGAATTCAAATATTCCATGCTATGTGTGTCTGTGTTTCTGAAGACTTCACTCTTCTCTTTGAGATTATTTATTCTACCAATGCCCTTGATCATATCTTTTTATTTCTTCATTGTTTTGATCCACCAGATATAATTTCCATCTCTTTCCCTTTCTTCCAAAATATATAAAAAATTAATGTTCTCCATTGTAAAATAAAAGTTATGAAAGAAAAGCTTTCCTTAAACTCTGCTTGGCCCCAAGCTGTTTTCTAACATTACTGTCTCCAGCCTTCTCTGTAAATAGTCTGTACTTGCCATCTGCACTTTCTCAATGTCCATTTACTCTTCAAGCCAAGGTGCATCTATCACTCTGCCAAATTGGCTGCCATCATTGTTACCCAAAGCCTTCTGGTTGCCAAATTTGTATTCACTTTACTCATCCCATGCTACTTCTCTGCTGCATTTGACAGCACTTGAAATTTCTATTTTCCTTTTTTTTTTTATTTTTAGGACCATTTCCCCCATAGTTAAAAAAAAATTCCGAATATTCTGCCTTGCTGGACATATAGTCTTGGTGATTGCAGGAATTCTGTCCTTGGTTTGTATGTTCCTATATTGCATGCTTTCTTCAATATTCTTATTTCTTCACAAAGTTTTATCTTTATCCATTTTTTGATTACCACATCTTATCCCATTCTTGATCTCTATCCAGAATACTCCATCTACATACTCTATGCCTTCTGGATATCTATTCATAAAATAATTTTCTAGAGGCACTGTAAGATAACAGTTTCTTTAATAATAAGAGTGAACTTTCAGATTAACAGAAGAGGGAGAATCTCCAAAACAGGAGGAGGAGATACCACCTTAATGACTCCTGTTATCCTAAGAGAGAGACAAGATTTTTGTCTCAGGTTTCAAAGACATTGTGTTCTCCTTGCACATGTCTTTGCTCATGATAATTATTTCACTTGGAAGACACTCTTATTCCCTGCATGAAGCACCCTAACTTCTCCTTTAATACTCATATCATACACACACCCTCTATGATGACTATCTTAAGCTTTGTTGGGTGAAGTTACTTTTCCTTTGGATTATAATTCTACTGACAAACCTTATGAATTATTTCTTTATGAATGCCAGAGTGCCTCTCAGGAATAGCCTGCCATTTCTATCTCTGCAACTTTATGTCCAAATATAATGCTGGCAGTAGCCATAGAAATTATTCATTAAAAGTTTATCTATAACCTGTTATTTAGTAGATCTTCAGCTAGTTGGTGAATTGATATGAATCTATGAAATATGATTGAGTAGAATTCAGTGTTAAGTTTACTTTTTAAATTTAAGACTAGGTATGGTCAGGCCTTTAAATGATTTTTCAATGTTTTTTGAATTGCTCAATCAATATATATTGGAAATTTAAGATTGCATGTATAAAAGTATATGTATAGGAATTTATAGATATTCATATATAAATATATACATATATTTATGTGATATTTCAGTTTTCTGGACTAATTGCTCATCAACTGTTTCCTCTTCCACACAAGTCATAAATCATCATTTAGATTTGTAACTTTCATTTCAGTACCAAAAATCTCCCTGTACCTTTTGCTGAAAAGAACTGTAGGCTATCTATCAGACTGTGAAGGTAAACCTTTTCTTAGCTGGAATGAACAAAGCCATGGTTGATTAAATCATGGAAAGCAGTGTGTAGTTTGTCTTACTAGTATCCTGCTATGACCTATTATAGTTCACAGAACTATGATGGTTTGTTTGTGTGATTTTGTGTGATTTTTTTTTTCTGTCAGCAATAAAGAAGAGGCCACCAGTGGACTCTTCACTGTTCTAAGTGTTTGAGTTTTTGTCCATGAATTCTTATTCAGTCCTTGGAGTACTACTTCTGATTTTATCTGCTTCTTAATCCACCTCCCTTCTCCACACTAGTATGTTTTCTGCACAAAAGTACACTCACTACGCTGTCTCTTCTTGGATTTACTGTTACTATGGACATTAACTGGATGCTTCTTTGCTGTGTCAGCCTTATAGTATTGGTTGTGTTTTGTCTTAGCTTTTTTTTTTCCTCTATCATCATATAGCTGCCCAAGATGTGGGTTCCTGCCTTTGATAGTCTCAGTCTCATTTGTTTGTAATTCACTTCTGGTTTCCTCAGTCTCTCACATCTACATCCTCACTGCAACTTCTAAATATAATGTACTCTGCTTTCTATCAGATATTTCCTGAGTTTTTTTTTTTTTTTTCTTTCAAATTTGGTCATTTTCTAGGGTTACCCAACTCATCTCTGTCTTCACAGGCATCTTAGACTGGATTTCTTGGGATTATATAAGTTTTCAAAAACAAGCATGTTCTCGTCTCTATCCAAAACAAACAAACAAAACAAAACAAAACAAAAACATTTCTGTAGTACACTAAATGTAGTATTTGATCAAAGACATAAATTATCAAGCATTAAAAGAAGTACAAGGGCTTGGGTTTATAGCTCAGTGGTAGAGTACTTGCCTAGCATGTGTGAAGCACTGGGTTCAATCCTCAGAACCACATAAAAAATAAATAAATAAAATAAAGGTATTGTGTCCATCTACAACTAAAAAAGAAAAAGAAAAAATTAAAACAAGATGTACAAGAGCATACTTATAATTTATTAATCAGCTTCTAAGCAGGAGAGGAAAATATTAAGAACAAAACAAAAAAATTATTGATATGCTTGGATTAAGTGGAGAAATTAAAGATGGTATTTAAAGACATCATAAGTAGACTTAACACATAAGTCACAGAGAAAGGGACCAGTTGCAATAAGTGAAACATTAATATCCTGAACTCTGAAAAGTATCTATAAAGCATTAAAAATATATCAAGAACCTAATAAATAAATGGACAGTGAACATCAAGATAAGTAAGCAAAAGAGCAATATGTGTCCTACTAGGTATATAAAATGTGCAAGCTCATTGTAACCAAATTTATAACAAAATAAACATTTTCATCTATGAAAATAGCAAAAATTTAAAATATATCCAGTCAGTTGTGATGTCTTCAGTCAGGACCTCTTAATGCTTCTTTGTGGTAGGAACATAAAATACACAAACTTTTTTGTTTGTTTTAAAATTTTATCTTTAATATTATTTAATGTTATATCTTGTGTAATTCACTTTTATTTGATACATTTATTCTACGAATTTTTATCCACTTACAGATTGTCCCTAACCTTCACTGCTAACAAGGTTTGCAGGCAGAGTCTCCTCAGGTTCTGCAATCACAGACCTATCTGTTCTGATAGCATTTTTTTTGAGAACTGTCTTTTAAAGGCAGTAGTTTGACAAAACTTTGACAGTAGTTTCTGTTCCTTAGTATACAATTTTTAGATGCATCCAAGTGGTTGTCTGTAAATAGTTTGCTCTTTTTTTGTTTGTTTGTTTGTTTTGTTTTGCTGACTAGTAGCCTGTAGCATGGTTGTGTCATGATTTGCTTATCCACTCACCAACTGAGGAACATTTGTGTCTTTGCCATTATTTGGTGGTTATCTAGAATACAGCATTGGAAGAACAAATTCTATGATGTTCCCCAAGGACCCACATCCTTGTAGAATTCACTCATTTAGTGAGCAGGACCAGTAACTTGCTTATACACAGTAAAATATGACAAAGGAAATGAGATTTTACTACTGGGTTTAGGTTATGTCATGTGACAAGGTGGAAGGGGTTCTGCAGAATGAGTCCCTATTATGACAAACTTTGTCAGTAGATGGCACTGAGATGTTCTGAAGGAAAAGGTGTGCCTCATTCCTGGTTGGCTTCCTCATCAGACGTCTAGAGTATACTTTTTCACCTCTGTCTAGTTCTGTGGTTTTCTTCAGGTTAGGTGCCTGTCAGACACAGCTTTCTTTTTTCTTTCTTTTTTGGTCACAGCAGTTCACTTGGACAGAGGCAGCATGGTACCTGCTGCCCTAGCCAATCCACATGTCTACTCCCCATACCCTTTCTCTACCTTGCATGCACTGGCCATGGGCTCTTGGATCTGGCCATCTAGTGAGTTTCCTAAGCCCAAGTCACACAAGTGTGCTAGATTCTGTAGAGGGAATCCTCGCCAATGCCAAGTTCCTGCAGTACCCGCAGCAACACCCTACTGGGCAAGTGGTGACAGTCTTGTGACCTGGGCTTACCCAGTCACTATGAACTAATCCTGACTGGGCAACACCACTCTCTTCTCCACCTTCCAGCAGATGCTTTCACACATTCTTCAATGAGATCTTCACCACCCCCTCAATACTCTTTCCAAGTCTGTCCTTCCTCAGCCCTTGGTTCATTCTTATATTTACTCTCCTAACATCACTTAATAATTGTTTATATTAAAGGGACTCTGCTTAAAACTTACTGTATTGTTCTTTACTTTGTTTGATTCCAGACTGATAAAGATAATATCCTGCTCCCTTCACCTCTTCAGAATCACCTCCATGCTGATTTTCTGCTGAAAATCTGTTTTATCAAAAGCTTATATCTCATAAGCTACAAATGACAAAAGTGCTATTATGTGCTAGAAAGTTCAAGGACATTTTATTTGCTCTCCAGACCCTAAGTTAGTACTTGACCAAGCATTGTCTCCTGGGAAGCATAGAAAATTGTGGAAAATCTCAATACTTCGCAGGAACATCAGGAACAGGGCCAGATGAAAATACATCTCTGTATGATCTGGAGGATAACGCAAACATAAAGGAGTCTTCGGAAATGCTACAAAATGAAACACAAACACACAAACTAAAAACTGACTTGTGAGGTAACAACGTTAGCCAATAGGAAGGTAAGAGGAATAAAATAGGCAGTAAGCACACCTTGCAGCAACAGTGTTTCCCCTACGACTCCTGTTCCTTTCCTTTAGATGATTAAATCACTCCTGAGATAATGTAAATTTACACTGGGTAAATACTTGAAAGGGCAAAAGTAAAAGCCAAGTGAACATGACATGTCAAATGGAAATTTGATCACCTAATTTGCAGTCAAAACCAGACCTAGTAGACATCTCTCCATTCCAGTGATGTTTAAATGAAATCAGTGAATCTTAGGACTAACAAAAGGTTTTGCATCCAAAATATCATGACATTGGAAACAAAAGGACACCAAAAATTATTTATTAAAGAAATGGAAATAAAATGTAACATTGCTTGTTGACTTCAAAGTAAAACACGATGTAATATGAGCTCTATTAAATAAACTGAGAAAGATACTATAAAAAGAGAAGGGAAATTTTACATAGCTTCACGAGTGGCTATTGTTAAATATTACAATTGTAGAAGATCATTTTCAGCTTTTATCTACTTATATTCTACCTCCATAATTATATATTGATTTAATTTATAAGCAATGTTATTCTTTATTTTACTTAGAGTCATGCAAGTCATTACCTTTGTCTTTCTTAAGAATTCAGAGGAAAGACAAATTAAAAATACTTGTTGAACATTTTCCTAATCTCAATCCCTTCCCCAGACAAATTCATTATGACTAGTTTGAGTTGTCTTTCAGAACTTTTTCCTCTCTTTCTTTCCTGAAAGGGTTTGGGCAAAATTTAAACTGATAATGATAGTGGCTAGTGGTGGTTTTTATTAAAATAAATCATATATCTAATATATATATGTATATTTCCCCCCATAGGAGAGTCTTATAGTGGTCTCCTACTGGCTCTGTAGCTTAGGGTAAGTTGCTCTGCTTTGTGCCTCAGGGGCTTCCTCCATGAAATGGAGCTTATAGTATCACCTTGTGTGAAGGGTTGTTGTGAAGACTGAATCAGTAAGTAAAGCACCTAGAACAGGACTTGGTAAATAACACAGGTTGTGTGGTTATCAGCTGCCATTGCCATCCACCAGCAGCAGCATTTCTGTTTCCTTTTTCTGTTTTTGCATCTTAACTTCTCTAGTGACATCAACCACTGGTATCACGTTAGTTCATAATTCTGAATAACTAGTCCTAACATATCTTTTGAAATCAGGTTTTTATTATTTTCTGCCATCATGTAAAAAACATCCAAATAGGAAAATCACATGTGATACTTACAGTCTACTTAAAAACTCATTCTTCCAATTCATTTCTGCTGTGCATCTTGCTCTTTTCTTTTTCACCCATGCTTAAAACCTCAGTTGTAACCCAGTTTCTTCAGGTTGACTCAGTTGCAAAATAAGCTTGGCTGTTTCTACAAATTGTTTTACAACCAATTTCTATTTTTCTTCTTTATGCCAGAATCATTATCATCCTTGACTGCCTTCACTAGCTTCCTTACCCTTTTTCCTTGCTCCTCAATGGAGCTAAATCTCTGCTGTTAATTTAACCTTGCCAATTGATAAGTCTCTTCAAACTATTCATGATTTTCCCTTTTGTCAAGTGAAGGAAATCCAAATGCCTTATATCAGATAGCCAGTGTCCCTCAAGTCTGGCACTTGTATACTTTCTCATTCTTCCTCCCTTCCTGCTTATTGATCTTTTCTTATATGTATTTGACTGCAGTCCATCTAGACTACTTGCTAATTTCTTACCCACACTCTCACCTAAGCCTTGAATAAAATGACTTTTTCTCCTTTTAGAATACCTTCTCATTGTAGGTGAATGATTAAGACATGTGGAAATATGACCTGTCTTTTAGTAGCTGCATGAGTTTGGATATGTTTCTTAATATCTCTGAATCTCATAAACTATTTGTTAACCAAAGATAAAATTCTCTTTCTCATTATAGTGGCAGAGCAGTAAACAAGGAATGCTCTTAATCTAAGGCCTGAGACAGAAATGTTCTTTATCTTAAATCTTAGCCAACTGGTGTTTTTTTCTTTCTTCAGAAAAGCATCCTCAAATTTACCACTCCTCCCATCCAGACAACTCCATCCCAGGGCTAGAAGTAGGTTCCAGTCTATTAATGTTCTCATGACAGTTTATACCTCATTCTGGGGATTTCTTTTGCAGATTGAGACTTTCATTATACTAATTGTACTGTTCTATCTGGATCCCAGAAAGTAGTTTCTGTCTGTGACATTTTTTGGAAGATGAAGATGCATTTAAATATTTATGTTAAAGATTTGTAATAAGCAATAAAGGAGAGTGATTAGGAAAAATAATTTAAATGTGCTCTGCAGAACTCAGCACAGGCCATGCACTGAGCAATGAAGTACACTTAGAATTGAAAAATGATCCCCCATGAAGTGTGTACTTGGTACTGTGCTTATTCTGCCTTCTTTTACCATGGATAAGGTGATTCTACTGAAACATACTGACTGCTTACTTGATTTGGAGTTTAATGTATTTCTCCTCTGTTTACTCTATATAGAGGCATAAGCCTTCAGATCAATCATACAGGAAAAAGCACATTAAAGATGTCATCATGCCTCCTTTACCTCTGTACTATACAGTAATTTTTGTGGTTTGATAAAATGAAGAATTGGAAGCAACAAGGAAAATAGAAAATAAACTCACATTCAAGACCAGGTCAATGAGCAGAGTATCCCATTTTAAGTATAGTACTTGACTGTGACCTGGAATCATGAAACTGAAAGCATTATTTAATAACTATTGGGTTTGAAAATATTTTAGAATGATATTCTCTAGTATGCAAAATAACATAATACAATATAGATAATTTCCTCACATAAATATTTCCCCCTGAGTAAAATTCATGAAGCCTTTAGCCTAGACTTCTCTGATAATCACAAGACTTTGCCTATAAACCTTATTTTTCAAAATTTCCTTTGTTGACACTATTAACTCAAAAAGCTGTATGGTTTCAGCCAGAGCTGAATGACAACTCTGCTGTTGCAGAAAGCGTCCTTTCGCACGCAGCTGTCCAGTTCTTACTGTGCAGATGGTGGATTTCTTTTTCCTTTTACCAGCAATTCCTTTTTTCTTCATACAGGACTGTGATCCTTTGTGATTGTGTATGACTCAGTCAGCAATAGGGACACTCATAGGATTGAGTAGTTTTCAAATGTGCCCAAGTAAGAGGGAACAAGGGATTTAGAACTGAGGAATTGTTCCAAAGACTGTCTGCATACTAAACAGGGACTATGACTTCCTTCCCATGAAAAGTAGATATTCATGGTTTTATAAAAAGCATCTTTGTCCTCTAAAAAGAATTTTGATTCTTGCTCCATTCTGTGTGTTCAGAATAACAGTAGAGCAGTCAAACCCAGAGAAGGTAGAAAGGAAAAGCAGTGCAGAAGAGAAAACCCAGATCTTAAAGCTAGCTAACTTGGAGTCAAGATGGTTCTTTTCTTGTCATGAGTAAAGGCCTAAATAATCACTTTCATCCTTTCTTAAATTTATGAATGTATACATGAATGTTTATTCATCATTATTTCTAGTTTTCTTCTGTATATTGTATATATGAATATATAAACACTTTATCATATGTATTATAAAATATCATATATGAAAATTATTATGCTTATGATCATATATTTTATCTAAGAAAGAGATGTAGTTGAACCCATTGCTTATTGAATATGCCATGCCAATTATTTATACAATGTATAGGGAATATCAGAAGTTCAATATCTGTTTATGTTAAACATATCAAAAACTAGTATAGTTTCCTACAAAATTTACTCTAAGTTATCTATACAGTAAGAGCACATCTGTATTGTTCAAAAATTGGCCAATTATAGTCACTAAAGTTCTTGACATCTTATTAAGTAGATGAAAAGATGATATCTAGACCATGATGCCAGTAACAATAAAATTTTATTTTATTCTACCTTTTTACATATAGACCTGCTTTGCCTGTTGAATAATTTGTTTATGTAAAAGAATCCCAGGTAAGCTACTTAAGCAGCTTATTGTGGAACTCTGCTTTTATTTCAACATGGATTATAAATTTAGAGTAGATAGGGATTTACAAAGCATATGTGGTGGATTTTCTAACCCATTAAATTAGAGTTTTTCCAAAATTAAACACAGATGATCACAAGGTGAATGTCAAAGTCATAACTGATGTTATAATCATAATACAGTCGCCTATGCTGATCTTTGAAATAACTGAAATATTACATTTCTTAATCTAAGAACCAGATATTTAATTATAACATTTTTAATGTGATCTTATAGGGTGTTTTCAGCAAACATTGCCAACATTCAACTTTTATGTTTTTAAGCTTTTTTAGGCTTATTTCCAACTGTTGCATTTATCCTTACTGATGAACAAGTTACCCCCTTTTGTCCATTAGGTACCTCTTCAAGTTGACATCCAAGTCTTTGTAACATAGTCCTAATAGTTTTGAAAACTTTCATGCTTTCCAGAATGAAAAATATTCTAAACCTATCTTGTGCATTTATGGCTCTAGATCTGAGATCAGTCTTTCTCTAAGAACACTGGTTTGCTTAAATATGGAATGTTATTTGGAGACTATAATTAGGAAGATAAGGATGCTTATTGTATCTTTGATTAATTTCAATTTACAATTTATCTATTACAATTGAGAAAGCATTTTTCATGTTAGAAGTCATTTGAGTTTTTTTCTTTCTGAACTGCTCTTTTTCTTTGTTCACTTTAAAAAGTTGAACTCTTATTGACTTATTTACATCAAATACAAAATAAGACAAAGAGAAAGGCTTTGTTTCTTTGTGGTTTTTTAATGAGTGAAAAAATGATTATGGTTTTTTGGAAGTAGGATATTTTTCTTCACATTTTTCAGTTGTTGAGCTTACCTATATTTCTTTCATGTGTTCGGGATTTTGTGTCTTATTTCAAAGGCATATTTCACACCCAATGTTCTATACAAATTATGAAAGTATTTTTTCTATTTTATAATTCTATTTCTTATGTTTAAATTGTTGATTAACCTGGAATTTGACCACAGGGCTGTAGAACATGAGGTAGTAATCAGACTTTATTTTTTTCCAGATGGCAATCCAGTTGTCCAAACACCATTTATTGAATAATCCATCATTTATTTATGGTGCTTTAAAACACTACCTGTATTAGTGTGCATTCTTGCACTACATTGGCCTCTCATACTATAGAACAAGCTTTTTAAATTAATAGAACAACAATGAAAAAAATGCTGAGGAGTAAACAGCACTATGTACTACTGAGATTAACAGAAAATATATCATTATAAACCCTTGCAAATCAATATTCTTTGCATACCTGGTTATATCATGTATCAAAATTTTCTAATTCTTAAAGTTTCTCAATAGACTTTTACATGTATTAGTTTTGCTGATTCTCATGACAGTCATAGGAGGTAACAAAAAAATAACCCTTTTTTTAATGCAAAAGATGAAACAGTTTGAAAGTTAAGTAAGATCAAACTAGAAAGTTTCTTATCAGCTTGGGCATCTTGAGTTAACTCTCTGTAAAAGATATTGGTTCTTATTCCTGTTTCCAGTCTCATTCCTCTTCTTTTCCCTCATTCTCTTTCTCTTCTTACTAGTTTATGAGAAAATGCAATTAGACACCATTTTTTTTTCTTATTATGGCCAGTCATCATAATCCATTTGTACTGTGTGTGTGTGTGTGTGTGTGTGTGTGTATCATGCATATGTACATCTACCCCCCACACAAGAACTACCATAAAACATAATAGTTAACTTTTGAATAGTAATATGTATCAGGGAATCAATCTGGAAGTTTCATATTGATAACTATTGCATTGATATTATGACTCCTGCATGTAATAATAAATCATACAGTACAAATACATCAGTAGAGATAATTTGAAATATTATTATACAAAATCATCATTACTGTTTTGGCTAAGGGTCCCAGAGATGAACAAGTGTCCAATCTCAGAGGCCTGCACCGAAGTCACCAGGGAGGGCCATGAGAGATCATGGAAGTTTTTCAAGGTCTGACATTTGTTTTGTTAAATGGATGCAACATGTGCTGAAAGGCCCCTTGTTTTTGAAAAAAAAAAAAAAAAAAAAAACTTCAATGAGTATACTATTAGGATTATCTTTGTAATAAGTCGATGTAGTCTATCCTCAGAGCAGGCCATTCCATCAAAATGTGTAACAAAATGGTAATTGGCATCAGGAAGGATAAAAGAAAATTTGATTTATTGTGCACATTTTTCTTAAAAGTGCACACAACACAGATTTTTATTTTTAATGGTAAAAAGTCAGTGATATTATTCAAAATAAAACTAAGTATGATGCTAGTCAGTTTTGGTATGTTTATGTATTAGTGAATTAAAAATATTGTTTTCATTTTACATAGCAAATATTAATGCATAAATTTTATTGTTACATTTGCAAATCATTTTTTTAGCATAGATAGGCTAGCCCCACAGAACAAAATAACTTGATCCTACATAGTATGCCAATAGTTTCTAAATGTTCTGTTGTAAGAGAAATTTTTTTTTTTTTTTTTTGCGGTGCTAGGGATTGAACCCAGGGCCTTATGCTTGCGAGGCAGGCACTCTACCAACCGAGCTATCTCCTGAGCCCCGAGAAATATTTTTTGATCCAAATATTTATTTTCTAGGGAGCTAATTATAGTTTTTGTTAAGTATAAGTTATGTATCACAACCAGGGAATTGTTGATCCCAGATAATTTTTGTGATCACTTGAATGGAAGTTTCTCAAATGTATTGTTAGAAATTTAAATTCTCTGGTATTGCGATACCCCCTGCTTCACTCTTTCTGCCAAGGATTGCTTTAGCTATTCTGGGTTTTTTATTCTTCCAGATGAATTTCATAATTGCTTGCTCTATTTCTGTAAGGTACATCATTGGGATTTTAATTAGAATTGCATTGAATCTGTATAGCACTTTTGGTAGTATGGCCATTTTGACAATATTAATTCTTCCTATCCAAGAACATGGGAGATCTTTCCATCTTCTAAGGTTTTCTTGAATTTCTTTCCTTAGTGTTCTGTAGTTCTCATTGTAGAGGTCTTTCACCTCTTTTGTGAGATTGATTCCCAAATACTTTATTTTTTTCGAAGCTATTGTGAATGGGGTAGTTTTCCTAATTTCTCTTTCTGAAGATTCATTGCTTATGTATAAAAATGCCTTAGATTTATGTGCATTGATCTTATATCCCGTTACTTTACTGAATTCACTTATGAGATCTAAAAGTTTTCTGGTGGAATTTCCTGGTTCCTCTAAGTATACAATACCAGATCTTCAACTCTACTACAAAGCAATAGTAACAAAAACGGCATGGTATTGGTACCAAAATAGAAAGGTGGATCAATGGTACAGAATAGAGCACACGGACACAAACCCAAATAAATACAATTTTCTCATACTAGACAAAGGGGCCAAAAATATGCAATGGAGAAAAGATAGCCTCTTCAACAAATGGTGCTGGGAGAATTGGAAATCCATATGCAACAGAATGAAACTAAACCCATATCTCTCACCATGCACGAAACTAAACTCAAAATGGATTAAGGACCTCGGAATCAGACCAGAGATAGTGCATCTTATAGAAGAAAAAGTAGGTCCAGAGCTTCAACATGTGGGCTTAGGACCAGACTTCCTCAACAGGACTCCCATAGCACAAGAAATAAAAGCAAGAATTAATAACTGGGATAGATTCAAACTAAAAAACTTTCTCTCAGCAAAGGAAACTATCAGCAACGCGAAGAAAGAGCCTACGGAGTGGGAGAAAATCTTTGCCAATCATACTTCAGATAGAGCACTAATCTCCAGAATCTATAAAGAACTCAAAAAACTCTACACCAAGAATGCAAATAATCCAATCAACAAATGGGCTAAGGAAATGGATAGACACTTCACAGAAGAAGATCTGCAAGCAATCAACAAACATATGGAAAAATGTTCAACATCTCTAGTAATAAGAGAAATGCAAATCAAAACCACCCTAAGATTCCATCTCACTGCAATTAGAATGGCGATTATCAAGAATACAAGCAACAACAGGTGTTGGCGAGGATGTGGGGAGAAAGGTACACTCATACATTGCTGGTGGGGCTGCAAATTAGTGCAGCCACTCTGGAAAGCAGTATGGAGACTCCTTAGAAAACTTGGAATGGAACCACCATTTGACCCAGCTATCTCACTCCTTGGCCTATACCGAAAGACTTAAAATCAGCATACTACAGAGATACAGTCACATCAATGTTCATAGCTGCTCAGTTCACAATAGCCAGATTGTGGAACCAACCTAGATGTCCTTCAATTGATGAATGGATAAAGAAAATGTGGTATATATATACAATGGAATATTACTCAGCCATAAAGAATGATAAAATGATGGCATTTGCAGGCAAATGGATGAAACTGGAGAATATCATGCTAAGTGAGATAAGCCAATCTCAAAAAACCAAAGGAAGAATGATATCGCTAATAAGTGGATGATGACACATAATGGGGGGTGGGAGGGTTAGTGTTGGGGTTGGAGTTGGGTTTAGGGAGGGGGGCAGGAATGGAGGAAGGAAGGACTGTATAGAGGGAGGGGAGGGGTGGGAGGGGTGGGGGGAAGGGAAAAAATGGCAGAATGAATCAAACAACATTACCCTATGTAAATTTATGATTACACAAATGGTATACCTTTACGCCATGTACAGACAGAGAAACAACATGTATCCCATTTGTTTACAATAAAAAAAAAGAAAAAAATATATAAACAAACAAAAAAAAACCTGAAAAAAAAAGAAATTTAAATTCTCTGTGTAGTTACATAAAAACATATAATGCATTTCCTAATAAATTTCTTAATAGATAATTACTGCAAAGAAAATATTAAATACAGAAATAGAAAACTCATGGAATATTCAACTAAACTTTAAATTTCATCCAAAATGTGAAGCTAGACTGGGATTATATACGCTTTTATATATAGAGATCATCCATATGTAGACTAGAATACCATATTTACTGGTACCATTTATACTACTATACTTTATTAGTGAAACACTTAACCATTCTTATAGCTAACTTTGCTAAGCACTACGGCTTTATAAAGTCAAGTATTTGGAGCTATACTCTCAAAATCTATATTTGTTCTTTGTTGCATCCTTTTACATTTTTGTCATTGTTTCTAGATTTTGAAATCATTGTCTTTGTCTTGTGTTATCACAATTAACTATTAACATCTAAAACCTCTAAAAGTCTTGTTTAAACCTTCAACTTCAAAATTTTAGAATTTTTCAAAATTCTGAGCAATGTCATATGGAAAACAAAAATGCACTTATAATTCAAAAAGAATTTTGAGGTATATTTTTTATGGAATAGATATATTTATGAGCATTCAGAGTACCAAGCCTTCTCTAATTATTAATTCAAAAGAGATTTTATAACTTATTGGGAAACATTATTAAGGCTTTACTTCTTCAACTTTATTGTAGAAGTCTTAGGAGCTTGTCAGAAGTGGAGATGAAAATTTGGGGTCAGTAAATCTGAGATAGGGGCAAGAGTCAATGTTGTAACCAGCTGTGGTCCAGGTGTGGTTCCTATGGTTGGTTCACTGGCTACATGCAGAGAATATAAACCTAGATGGGACACTCAATTCCCTTTGTGACAGTGTTAGTCTTAAGCAACATTGCAAAATGCATATTACTTTTAATTTTCTGGCCTTTATTCTCCAATAATGATAATCACTGGAATTTTTTATTGTTGACTTGGAGCAAATCACTTTTTACACAAATTACCTCATTCAGTTCTCACAACAAACTCGTAAGGTCAGTAGTAGTTTGATGCCCTTTCTGCAGAGGCATGTCATTGTGTAATTAAGAATTTGTACAGTGTTCTTAAATATCCACTTGTTTTTAGTTACAAATTATTTTCCTTTTTATATATGTTCAATTGTAAATAGTATAAATTGGTCACTTTTCTAATGCAGACTTTTTCACAAGAAATAAGTGGTAAAAAGAATTGACATATTTAAAGTTATGTGTTTATAAATTCAATACATGTACAATACAAAAATTCAAAGACATGGAAAATATAAAAAGAATAGTAAAATTTTTACAAACCACACTTCTGAATTCCAGCCCCAAGATAGTATAGTTCTCTTGGGTGATCTTTGAAAAAATAAAATAAGGAATATGCATTCCATTTTATGAGTTACCGTAACTTTTTGAATCATTCTGATGGATGTACATTTATGTTGGATGTCTTTTTACCTTTTATAAACAATGTATGAGTGAAAGGATTGCATGTTATTCTTGGTGTAGAATAAATTTTAGGCAGGAGGATTTCTTGGTCAAATAGTTGAGTTCTCCTTTGAATTAATAGATAAATTGTTGTTCAAAATCATTGTGTTAACTAATGCTCTGAAAAAGCATATATGATTACCTGACTTCCTGCTTCTATGTGAGTATGTGTGTGTATGTATACACATATATGTATATACACATATATACATATGTTTTTTATATGCATGTATACATATATATATTTGTTTGTTTGGGGGGGTACTGGGGATTAAACTGAGG
The DNA here is from genome assembly GCF_902686445.1 of Sciurus carolinensis. Classification (NCBI taxonomy): domain Eukaryota; kingdom Metazoa; phylum Chordata; class Mammalia; order Rodentia; family Sciuridae; genus Sciurus; species Sciurus carolinensis. The sequence goes on from NC_062220.1 coordinate 57,964,199, forward strand.
AGCACTCGACCACTGAGCCACACCCCTAACCCTATTTTATATTTTATTTAGAGACAGGATCTCATTGAATTGCTTTGCACCTCGCTTTTGCTGAGGCTGGCTTTGAACTCACGATCCTCCTGCCTCAGCCTCCTGAGTTGCAGGAATTACAGGTGTGCACCACCATGCCTGGCTTGATACACATGTTTTTAATTTCCATTTATTTTACCAGTGAAACTGGTTATACATTGTTTTATTTAGGAAACAATGCTTTTAAGATCTTTTACGTTTATTGATTAGTACTTTCCATAAGGTTATACCATTTCACATTCCCTTTAACAATTTATAAAAACATCTTTTCAACATTCTTTTGCTCACAGACATTATTATAAACATGTTTCTATTTTTTTCTATTTTATCTGTCAATAAATAACATTGGTTATTATTAATTATTATGTTAATAATGACTAGTTTTAAACCATATTGCATCTATGCCCTTCATACTTCATGTATCTTTTGCTATATAGCAGATCACTCAGATGCAATTGTATAAAACTGTTCATGAGTTCTGTGGGTTAGGGTTTCAGCCAGGTCCTGTAGGAGTGGCTTATTTCTGATCTATAATGTCTAGGGTCTTAGCTTGAGTGTTCAATTGTCTGTAGGCTGGACTCATCTGGAGACTTCCTTCACATGTCTGGCAAGTGTCCTGTGATGACTCCAGGCTGTATCCCTAGGAAGCTCAGAGAACCTGTAAATGGCCTCTCCAAGTCTTTTGATGTTCTTACCACATATTGGCCAGGTTCCACGAGAGAGCATCTCCCCAGAATGATCTCCTACTTGGAGAATGAATAGGCACCCTCCTACACATGACCACTACTATACAGTCAGTCACATTGTGTTTTTCATACATGTTGACTCTGAACACACTCTCACAAGTTTTCCAATTATGCATTCATTATTCATTATTATAACTTGTCAATACCAAATGCCAAAACCATCATTTGTAAATTACCCATCAATAACACTGCCTACTTGATTTGTTAGAGCTTTTCCTGTAACAAAAATAACCCTTAGTTATAATACCTATGATTTTTTTTCTTTTAATCTTTACATTTGAAGGATGTTTTCAACTCAAACAAATTAAGCTACATTCCTTTCTTACAAAATTTAGTTAACTTTTCAAGAAATTCTAATTCCTACATCAGTTATTTTAATTTAAAGAGAGACATTTTGTTTTGATTCTGTCATTTAACTATTTGTCTAATACATATCAATTCTTAAAATGTAGTGATTAGTTATTGAAATATAATTAACACATTGAAAAATATCATGCCCTACTATATTACATACTAATAATAGTCACCTCTTCATTTTGGCTTTTCTATAGTTAAATTGTCAATTAGAGAGACTATTCTGCTGAATTTTTATAAGCCATATAAGGAATAGTGCATATTTATACTTCTTAAATTCAACATTGACTGAGTAGTTTGAACAGAAGAGACTTCTTTTTTAAAAAATATTTTTTAGTTATCAATGGATATTTATTTATTTATTTATATGTGGTGCTGAGAATCAAACTGAGTGCCTCACACATGCCAGGCAAGTGCTCTACACCAGAACCACAACTGCAGCCCCAGAAGAGATTTCTTAAACTATTGTTTTATTACTCATAAATATAATTGCAATGCAGTGGAACAATGCTACAAGAAATATGGTAGTGTAATCTGTGGGAGAAGTTTCGATTGAAAAAATCTTGAATGTCAAGGGAGTTACTTTTAAAGAATGTTTTCATATGGATAAACAGGAAAGAAGAGTAGTGAATCCCTGCCTCCCCAAAGGTAAAGTGTAATGCAGGAGCTATGGGTCCTATCAGGCATAGAACTTTTAAAGAAAGTCATTGAAGTTGTGCTGCTCATGTAGCTTTGATGGGGTGTTAGGAGTCACAGGGGATAAAGCCTGAGATCAAACCACTAGGGTCCTGAATTGCCATTCCAGAGGTTGACCTGCATTTAATAAAAGAAGCATCAATATGCTTTTGAGAAACTGGTAGGATTTTATTTGAAAACATGATGAGGAAGAGGTAGATAGCAAGGATAATGCTATTTTCTAGCAAAAGTAGGTTTAAGGGAAACATGAAATTAAGCCTGAAGGACACACTGGCATATTTGTCCAAATGGCACAGCTATCAGATATATCTCTGTCCCTTTAAATGATGGGTGAAGTACTTAAAACTGGGCAAAGGAATACTGAAGTTAGCAGATACAGTCTGAGACTTGCAAGGCCTCACCCTATTTCTGACTCCTCACCTATAAAAAGAAAATTGTATTTGTGAACAATGTTTCTGACCCTATCTTACTTTATAGACTTATTTTTGAGACTGAAACAAGATAATATGTGTAGATGTGTTTTCTAAATTTTAGGTATTATACAAATGTTTTTTTAGAGGAAAAACCTAAAAAGAAAGGAATTAAAATGTAAAATTATCAAAGTTACAATATTTACAAGCAATTCCACTCCCTTTTTGTAATTTTTTCCTGCTTGTTTATCCATTCTTTGGGAAAGACTTCAAATATTCTTTAGTAAATATTTTTATTGCTTGGCAGAAGAAAATAAAAACAAATAGGAGAGTGAATCACACTCAAAATTAATTTGTGATACACATTACTAAGTAGCCATTATGTAAAGAATAAGTGCATGCTATGGTTATTTATCCTAGACATTCATGAATGAAAACTGCATCTTTGCTTGTTTTTCACTGTTGACAGAAATGTATATAATGAACCTTTTATATTTTACTACTTTTTCTTTAACCACTAGAAATAGCTAATAAAATAGTCATTTGATTTTTTTTTTCTGAATCAGGATATTTTAGTCTTTTTCTGACATCTTTCAGACTATCCCAGTGGCACTGAGGAAGGCATGATAGTATTAATTCATGAAGCTAAATTATTAATGAGAATAATTTTATTTTATCAACATCACATTTACCACCTGATATACAATGACTCCAACCTATTGAAAATAGCTTACAATAGGCTTGCTGATTTCTAAGGGCCCCCTCAAGACTGAAAAAGTATAACATCCAAGGAAAGGTCTTATCATTCATACATTAGAGACAGTTTTTCTGATGCACACATGTATCCACCTACATTAATAAACTATATGTTCTGCTTATTTTCAAACACAGGAGGACCCATTGAAAAATTTCTCCTTATCACACTAAAACAAAAAGTGCAGCCCACATGTTAATATTAGCAATGCCTTGTAAATTTAAACCACCCTACTCAGGCAGAAATTCCAGCTGTTAAAACATAGATAATGGAAATCCAGTGTAAGTAGTGACCAACATTCTCAACAGGGTTAAACTCCAACATTACACATTGCCTGAACCATAAATACGATTTCTTTGGGGTCATTGACAATGTCATCTTGCCTCAAGTTTTCTGGTTGGTTTGGTGGCTGAATTTCACTTCATGGAAGAAAATTACATTACTCGCCCTTTAGCATTTCATTGGATTGTGTACTGTATTAAACACATATTTAAGACCACAATGAACTCTCAAATAATGTGAGGAACTTTATTCTTGAATATATATTTAACTTTGAAGTTGCTTGATTTATGCAAAGCAAAGTAACAAAAAATGTGGAAACTGCTTTCTTTCTGTCATATTATCAGTATTACCTAGTCTATGGTAATTATTTTCCCCCTTTTTCTACTTTCAATGAATTTATGCAACTCAGTTGTAGGAAGTTGCAAAAGTATTAAGTTGAATCTTGAGTAGTAAGAAGAAAGCTTCTGCTCCAAAATCGTAGCTGGAAAGGTCAATAAAATTATTTTAAAAATCATGTTGAGTATTTGTCATGAAATGTCAAGACTGGATTCTTTAGTTTTATCAAATAACTTACTAAACAGATCTATTTTAGAGTAGGAAAAGTTTATTTGGGGTTCATAGTTTCAGAAGTCTCAGTTCATAGATGGATAACTCCATTGTTTGGGCCCAAGACAAAGTAGAACATCACGAAAGAATGGTGTGGTGGAGGAAAGCAACTGGGGACAGGGCACCAAGAAGCAGAAAGGGTTTCAATCATCAAGAACAAATGTAAGTCCCAAAGGCATGCACCCAGTGACCTACCTCCTCCAGCTACACCCTAGCTGCCTATAGTTAACACTCAGTTAATTTATTCAAATGGATTAATGCACAGATTAGACTAAAACTCTCATAACCCAATCATTTCACCTCTGAAGGTTCTTGTATTATCTCACAAATGAACTTTTTTTTTTTTTTTTTTTTTTGGATACTGAAGTTTGAACCTAGGGTACTTTACCACTGAGTCACATTCCAATCCCAAGTGTCCTTTTATTTTATTTTATTTTTGTTGGAGGAGGGGTACTGGGGGTTGAACTGAGAGGCACTCAACCACTGAGCCACATCCCCAGCCCTACATTATATTTTATTTAGAAACAGAGTCTCACTGAGTTGCTTAGCACCTCACTTTTGCTGAGGCTGTCTTTGAACTCTCCTGCCTCAGCCTCCCCAGCTGCTAGGATTACAGGTATGTGCCAGTATGTTCAGCTCCTTTTTATTTTTTATTTTTTAATTTTTTTGTAGTGCTGAGGGTCGAACTCAGTGTCTCATGTATGCTAGGCAAGTGCTTTACCACTGAGTTACATTTCCAGCCCCTTTTATTTTTTATTTTGAGTCAGGGTCTTGGTCAGTTGTGAGGGTCTCACTAGGTTGTTGAGGCTGATCTTGAACTTGGGATTCTCCTGCCTCAGCCTCTTGAATCACTGGCATTCCAGGTGTCCTCCACCTGTAATTACTTATTAACATAGTAAATTTGCTTTATTGATGAATACATATACTTTTACTCTTCCCTTTCCTTTCTAAAGTTATTTTTAAACTTTGCATACATAAAAATATAAAAATGATACATATTTAGGGATAGCATGATGTTTTGGTATTCAATGCATTATATAATATTCAATTTATCATGTGATGAGAATATTAAAAATTCTTGTAGCCATTTTTAAAAATATACTATACATTGTAATTTTCTGTAGTCACCTTACACACCAGAATTTATTACTCCTATCTAAGTATACTTAGTACTCATTGATCACCCTTTACCCCTTTTTTCCTCCCCCTACTCTCCTGAGCCTCTACTAATTGCTGTTCTTGAATGAAGTCCTCTAGCACTAATCATTAGGCTAGGTTTAAGAATTAGGTAGTTGAACATATGGACAAGAGAATGCTGGACAGAGGAAGTGAGGGCTGACTGAGGCAAAGAAGGGGAAGAAATATTTCATTTATTTGCTTTTTTAAATGAAGGGCCCTAACTCTGGAGCTTGTGCAAGGTCAAGGAGTATTTTTATGTTCTGAATAATCATGGAGAGAAGCTGAGAGGGCAAAAGGCTGTGGCAAGTAGAACATTCAAGCATTTGCACTAGATGATGACAAGGCCCCTGGTGTGGCACTGGCAGTGTGGCTGAAGCATAGTGGCTCTGAAGATCATGACACTGAGGAGACAGGAACTCCAAGATTAGAAAATGGAAAAGACCCATGAACATGGAAATTTTCTAGCATAAACGTGGATTTGGGATATGCAAGAGACTAGTGAGTAGCAATTGTGAAGATTATGTTAGTCAGTTTTTCATCATTGTGACCAAAGTACTGAAAAGAATAACTTAGAGGAGGACAAGCTAATTTTGTGTTCACAGCTTCAGAGGTCTCAGACCATGGTTGGCTGATTCCATTGCCCTGGGCCTGAGATGAGGCAGAACATTATGGCAGAAGGATGTGGCAGAGAAAAGCTGCTCAGTTCATAGCAGCCTAGAAACAGAGCAAGAAAAGAACCAGGGACAACATGTAATTCAGGGGCACACCCCCAGTGACCTACTTCTTCTAGCCACACCTGTCTGCCTACAGTTACCACCCAGTAGTCCATTCAAATGATTAATCCATCAAATGGATTAATCCACTGATGAGGTTATAGCCCCCCTGATCTAATTATGCCTTAAAGTCCTACCTCTGAATCTTGCTGTATCAGGGAACATGCTTTGAAAACACATTTTTTTTTTTTATGGTGAAATTAAAGGTTCAAACCATAACATTTCAACCCTGGCCCCCAAAAGCTCATGACGATCTCACAATGCATAATGCATTTGGTCCATCTCTAAGAGTCCCAATAGTCTTAAACATTCTAGCAATGGTCAGAAGTCCAAGTCCAAAGTCTCCTCTGAGACTCAAGCAAACTCTTATTTCTGAGTCTCCTGTGAAAGTCAAAAGCAAGTTGCATAATGTCTGCTCACAGGTTTTGGGAATTATGACAAGATTCTTCAAGACTTCATTATTCTGACTATGATGGTAGTTGTAATTCAATTATGGAAAATATTTTGGAAGCATGTTGCAAATTTACTCTGGTTGTAGGGATTTGTTTGTCATGTGATAAGAATTTCAGAGGAAATGGTGGGAAAGTTTGAGAGAGCAATAAATTGAGCCATATCATGATTTAGTCAATGGAAATGTTATATTTATAATCAACAAAGATTTATGGGTTTAAAGTAGGTTTTTTCAATATATTCATACACTTACTTTCTATGTTTGTTTGGTCTTAACCATAGACAGGTATTTTCTTTCAATGTCATAAAGAATTGATTTAGTAAGTGAAAGATTATTTTAGTTCCCACTTACTCCTATATTGACTTCTTGTAACTTCTCCAGACTATCAATTAAATATGCTTTAACCTTGTGATTGCACATAATGTTCTTAAATAAAATTTATTGAGGCCACTCACACATTTGTCACAGGAAACCAAATAGCTGTGATGAAGCTGTTAATTGTATCAGCAAATAATGCTGGGCTCAAAATATCTTTGGGCAGTGTTGCCTATGACCATAGCCATTCTTCAGATCTCAAATCACTCAAATGAAAAATATCAGCCCATTACTAGCCTTTACTACTAAATGTTACTTTAGAGCTGTGTGTGGTGGGGCACACTTGTAATCGCAGTGGTGCAGAGGCTGAGGCAGGAGGATTGTGAGTTCAAAGCCAGCCTCAGCAAAAGTGAGGTGCTAAGCAACTCAATGAGACCCTGTCTCTAAATAAAATATAACATAGGGCTGGAGATGTGGCTTAGTGACCAGGTGCCTCTGAGTTCAATCCCCGGTACTGCACACACACACAAATTTACTTTAGTCAAATACCATAATAGCACTTGTTATAAAAACTAGTCAACAAGTGCTGGTGGTAAATACTTTCTCCCATTCTGTAGGCTTTCTCCTCACATTCTTGACTAATTCCTTAAAGAACTCAAAAAACTTAAAAACAACCACCAAAGAAACCCCAAATAACCCAATCAATAAATGGGCTAAGGAACAGAACAGGCACTTCACAGAAGAAATATGAATGGTCCAAAAATACATGAAAAATGCTTAGCATCTCTAGCAATTAGAGAAATGCAAATCAAAACTACACTGAGATTCCATCTTACCCTAGTCAGAATGACAACTACCAAGAATACAAATAATAAATGTTGGTGAGGATGAGGGGAAAAATGTACACTCATACATTGCTGGTAGAACTGCAAATTGGTGCAACCACTCTGGAAAGCAGTATGGCGATTCCTTAGAAAACTTGGATTATACCCAAAGGACTTAAAATCAGCATACTACAGTGACACAGCCACTTCAATGTTTATAGCAGCTCAGCTCACAATAGCCAAGCTATGGAACGAACCTAGGTGCCCTCCAACTGATGAATGGATAAAGAAAATGTGGTATATATATGCAAAGGAATATCACTCAGCCATAAAGAAGAATGAAAGTATGGCATTTGCTGGTAAATGAATGGAATTGGAGAATATCATGCTAAGTGAAATAAGCCAGTCCCAAAAAAACAAAGGCAGAATTTTCTCTCTGATAAGTGGATGCTAACCCACAACAAGGAAGGGGAAGATTAGAAGTTCAATTGGACTGGACAAAGGGGAATGAAGGAAAGGGAGGGACGGTGGAAATAGTAAAGACAGTAGAACGAATGGGACATATCTTTCTTATCCTTATATGTGCATATATGAACAATGTAAGTTCACACCATATTTAGCCACAAAGAGATCCTAATTGGAATAAGTTATACTTATTCTATGTATGTATAATATGTCAAAATACACTCGACTGTCATGTATATCTAGAAAGAACAAATAAGTAAATAAAAAAGACAAAAAACTAGTCAACATATAATTGTTAAAACTATTTAATTTAGTAACCCCAAAATAAAGTAAAAGACAGAGATATAGTGTAAAAATAAAAACGTACTTTTAAAAGGCTACTATTTTTAAATGCCTAACATAATTCAAAAAAAGAATATTGACAGCACTTACATTACACTCCTATAGAAAGACACAACACATTCTATTTAAAAATGTTAGCCATTCTATTTTATGTAGCAACAAGATAATGAAGCAATTTTTATGTTCATCTAGAAATTGCTCAAATTTGGAAAAGATCAAAGAATACCCATGGAAAATTGTAACACAGGGATTCAAGAACTTTCATATATTCAAAGTAATTTTTTAATCATTTTTTCATATTATATAGTATTTAAAATACATATGAATACTCTTCAAATTGAAGAAGAATCCCAATCTAAAATTTAATTTGACATCATTTACCATTTTTTCATTATTTGACTCCCTGAAGTAATATTAATCACATATTATCATGTAGGGATGAAATGAATACATCCTGTAAGCATTTAGAAATTTCTTGTGTGTGAGAAGAATTGTGCATATTTTTTCTGTTTCATTAATTTTTATTTTTTAAAGTTTATGTCTTAGTTTGTGACAATATACGTAATACTGGGGTTCATTTTGACATATTCACAAGTGAATATAACACAGTGTATTCCATTTGAATCCCTAGTACATGCCCTTCCCCTTCCTTCACCATACCCCCACCACCTTCCTCTGTTCTACTGGTCTTCCTTCTATTTGTTTCTTGCTATTTAAAGTGGTGCATTATCATTTTATATGTAAGTGGAATTCATTGTAATATATTTATACATGCACATAATTTCGACAATTTCATTCTACAGTTCCTCCCCTTTCCTACTCCTACGATTTACTCTCGATTCCCTTCCTCTATTCTAATGTTCTCCCTTCTCTTTGCATGAGATTCCCTTTTTTCACTTCTTATTTTTCACTAGCTTTCACATATGAAATAAAACATTTGACCCTTGACTTTCTGGGTCTGGTTTATTTCACCCAGTTTGATGTCCTCCAGTTCCATCCATTTACCAGTGAATGACATAATTTCTTTCTTTATGGTTGAGAAGAGCTTCATTTCATATGGTATGTATACCATATTTTCTTTATCGAGTATCTGTTGTCAGATACCTAGGCTCATTAAGAATGGTACACATTTAAAGCAAGGATGTTCTAACAGTTTCTTTTTTTAAAAAAAAAATTGTGGGCTAAGACATTAGAAACTATAGAACACATCATTTTTAATATTAAAATAATAGTTATATCTTTAAGGTATTCAAAAATATGGATTTTTAATAAACAAAAGGCAGACAAAAAATTTAACTTATTATTATTTTTAAATGAACACTGTTGACCTAGGCTAAGCAAATAAATCAATTTATTTGATTTATCAATCAAAAAATGTGCAGTAGGCATTTGAAATCTGTGGAGAGGTGAGAAGTGAAGTGAGGTCCATCTGAGTTTGGGGCTGAGGTAGAGATCTTGAAGAGTACATCAGTATTCGGTATTCAGTGTTCATATATCCTCACTGTCAAATTTGAGGCTTCATAGAAGAGTTCGTGTTTTCATAAATAGAATTATATATTACACAGAAACGTGCCTTTTCTATAACTAAAAATTTCAGAATAATTCCAAGTTCCACCTAATTATTTTCAAAATGTTAAGATTGCAGGAGTTTTGGTGAATCTAGCCTCCTATTGAGTCAATTTCTTTTTAAAGTGAAACACACCAATATCAGATACATGATACCTCAGACTCTGCTGAGCAACACAAATCTAGAATAACCTGAGGATCCGAGGTGCCTAGATTCTGATTTCTACTTATAAAAATTGTGACTTACCTAAACAATTGTTACTTCATTTTCCTTTATCTAACTTTGCAGTTCTACAAACTGTGAATCTCTTGGTCACAGAAATTTTTCAGTTTACATGTTCTATTTGTTTCACCCACTTGACAGTTTAAATTTAAATTAATGTATTATACATTCTTGAATAAATAAGCAATGAAACAGTGTACTTGTTTTTTTTTCTTTAAAACTTACTAATTAGTGCATTTTAATTATATAGAATAGTGGGTTTCAACATGTCATATTTGGACTTGCCAATATACTTTGATCATATCTACCCCATGGTTATAGGTCCTTCCCCTCCTGTTCATCTTCCCATGATCCCTTTCCTTTTCTCTAATATTCTACCTCAATTTTATTGTTTAACCTGTCTGAATATATCCCTTAGGTGAAAACAACCTCATCAGTAATTAGAGATTAAAAGTTGATTTAAGAAAGCAGCTCAGTACCTCTCTTCATTAGTTCTGTATGACCCTTCCATTTCATTGTATTAGAACACATATAAAATGTTTACTCTATCTACTATTTTTTCAAATATTTTACAAATTGGCAGTAACTGAACAGGTAAACAAACTCTTGGTCACTTCCTTCTTCATATAATACTATGGATCTGCAAAATTGAAAACTCCTTCAGCATAGGTGTTAGGTGGGGAAACCTGTAATTCTCATTTGGACAAACTTTTTTCATGTCTTTGCAAACTGTCATTCGTGGAAAGTGAACACAAACATCTCTCAAATTATTTACTGCCATTCTTGCTTTTTTCTAGTTTGTGTGAAATAGCTAAATAAGTAAAACTTGGTTGATTAAAATATAAATTAACCATTCCTCTACGTCTAGAATCACATTTAATTTTATAGGCTTTGTTTCAAATCCAAGGATGGAGAATCATGGGGGTAAGGTGGCCTCAGCTTGTACTAGAAAGATTCTGAAATGGCAGAATCAGGATGGTGAATTTAGAGTATCAAATAAAGAGGAAAGTTGTTAAATAAGAATGGCAAGACTAAGAGCAGATAATGTGGAGGAAATGGGATGAGGAGGAAAATCAAGTTCAAGTTCAAGCTCAAGAGGAGTGCACTCAACTCTCAGAGGTTACTCGGGGCTTCAGGTTTGTTTATAGGCTCATGGCCCACAGATGGGCAGGGTTGTTCATGAGATGCCACTGTGGGAAGAATGGGCAATGCTCTATTGAAAAATCAGTGTTTTTCTAATATTTTTGAAGGTAATTTGCATTATTGCTTTCCTAAATGACTTTCTTTTACTGTACATTTATTGGAAGTTAATTATAAAAAATTCGTTAATGGGAATTTCAAATTCTGGGAATATTTGAAGAAAATTCCAGTGGTTATGTGATTAAAATAGAAGCCAATAAAACAATATATTTTTCTACAAATATTTATTTATAATATTTTATTCATGTGCAGACATATATTAAAAATTAAAAATGAAATAGTATATATATTATGGCATTAATTAAAACATTGCAGTAATTATGCAGTAATTCTCGATTAAATAGTGAATGTTTATACAAAGATATGAAGAATAAAAATTATTGAAACTAAATATTCTGACTTGTTGATTGTAAATTTTATCATTGTCCTTTTCCAAACTATTCAGAAAATCAGTAAGGCATTTCTGGAATATAACCACAATTCTATTTTTATCATAGAAACTTCATTTTAGTAATTTTTTAATCAAGTTTGACTTCTTTATAATTTTTAACTGACACATCTCAGATAAATTAATATTATCTGACTGAGTGATCAAAATTGCTGATTTCTTTCATTTCATCACCTGCATACTTTTTGAGAGGCATGAGAGAAGGGCTCAGTTTTACTAAATAACTTGACATTACTGATCTCCTGTTTGTTTTGTAAATAGTTGAAGTTTAAAGTTTTAGCTGAGCAATTAAATTCCTGTTAAAGTTGTCACATTCACAATGGCTTTCTGGTTTTCTCTTCAGGATCCTCTGTTTCACCTGGAATCACACAGATCTGAACGAGGAAGGGGCAGATGTCCTTTTGATCCCAGCTCCTCCTTCATCTCCACTTTAATTGGTAATTATCTTTGTTGTAGACATAGGTGGTGTACTCAGAATGATTTCCAAACTTTTTTTTCAATGTCAGTGTATTCTTTGGTATTTCTTTATCTACTTTGCCTTGTCATATCTATTTACTGGTGCTAGAAGCAATGATATTCAATTTCAAGCCACGCTAACTTGAGTAATTTGATTCTAAAATAAGTGCAGATGCTGTGAACTGTGCGTCCCATCTCGAAAAAAATTGTCATTGAGTACCTGATGTAAGACATTTGTATAGTGTCATTTTACTATTAACAAAATGCAATTATAAATGCAAAATGCAATTATAAATGCAAAATGTTTTATAAACATTTAGCTAGAGAAACCAAACTGTTTTAACATATGTTACTTCTTTATGTTTTAATTACTCTTCTGATTTAGGGAATTTTAATATTCTCCTCTTTGAATTCCTTTTCCTAGTTTCCTTGGAATTCATCAGAAAGTCATTAAGAATTGCAAAGTTATTTGTCTAAATTTTTCTTAATTTAGAATATAAATTACAGAGACTGACCAAACTATCACTAAATATACATGCTGGGATATGAAATAAGATGGCAATGTGTGTTCTATATTTAAATTTGATTCAATTTAATTAGATGAACTACCCAAGTAAACACAATAAAGCATTGTAATTTTTCTTTCTCTCTTATATTAGTTGAGGTTGAAAACAGCACACTTGTCAAATCCTCCAGCACTATGGTAGTAGAGACAGATGGGAGTGCCTATGTATAAAACTGAAGAAAGCAAACCCTGACTGACACCTGACATGGGTGCTAATAAGAATATTCCATTTTCTCAGTATTGAGAGATTCTGATATAGTATGGTACAAATGTGAAAGGTTCTGTTATTACATTTGCAATAGTTAGAGGATTTTTTTTCTACTAATACTAGTTCATCTTTGCAGAAAGTGAAATAGTGTAAAATAAGAGATTTCTATTCTAAATAAACTAATAACACTTAAAACTGGTCACTGATGATTAATCAAAATGTTCTAAACTTGATTTAGAGTTGACACAGATGCTAATGTGCTCTTGTGTATGCTGAATGTATTCATTGATTTTAAAATTTTATTTATTTTATATTTTAATTTGTTCTAATTAGTCATATATGACAATAGAATGCATTTGACACATTGTACATAAATGGAGAACAGTTTCTCATTCCTCTGACTGTACATGGTGCAGTCTCACACCAGTAGTGTAATCATACACATATATAGGGTAATAATATCCATCTTATTCAACTGTCCTTCACATCCCCATGCCCTGTTCCCTCCCCTCACTCCCCTTTGCATAATCCAGAGTTCTTTCATTCTTCCCTACCCTCCTCCTCCATAATGGATCAATATCCTCTTATCAGAGAAAATAGCCTTTGGTTTTTTGGGGTTTGGCTTTTTTCACTTAGCATGATATTCTCCATCTCCAGCTCCATTCATTTATCTGCAAATGCCTCTCCAGCTCCATTCATTTATCTGCAAATGCCTCTCCAGCTCCATTCATTTATCTGCAAATGCCATACTTTCATTCTTCTTTAAGGATGAGTGATATTCCACTGTGTATGTGTACCCCACTTTATCCATTCATCTGTTGAAGGGCACCGAGGTTGGTTCCATAATTAAGCTATTGTGAATTGAGCTGCTATGAACATTGATGTGGCTGCATCACTATAGTATGCTGATTTTAAGTCCTTTGAGTATAAAACGGAGTGGGATAGCTGGGTCAAACCATGGTTCTATTCCAAGTTTTCTAAGGCACCTCCATACTGCTTTTCAGAGTGGTTGCATCAATTTGTAGTCCCACCAGCAATGTATGAGTGTACCTTTTCACCCACATCCTCACCAACAATTATTATTGCTTGTATTCTTGATAATTGCCATTCTGACTAGAATAAGATGGAATCTCAGTGTAGTTTTGATTTGCGTTCCTCTAATTGTTAGAGATGTTAAATATTTTTCATATGTTTTTTGACCATTCATATTTCTTCTTCTGTGAAGTGCCTATTCTGTTCCTTAGTCCATTTATTGATTGGGTTATTTGTATTTTGACGTTAAGTTTTTTGAGTTCTTTATATATCTTGGAGATTAGTGCTCTATCTGAGGTATGTGTAGTAAAGATATTCTCCCATTCTCTAAGTGCTCTCTTCACATTATTGATTGTTTCCTTTGCTGAGAAGAAGCTTTTTAGTTTGAATCCATTCCATTTGTTGATTCTTGATTTTACTTCTTGTGCTTTAGGAGTCTTATTAGGGAAGTCAGGTACTAAGTCAATATGATGAAGATTTGGGCCCACTTTTTCTTCTATTAGACATAGAGTCTCTGTTCTAGTGCCTAAGTCTTTAATCCACTTTGAGTTGATTTTTGTGCAGGGTGAGAAATAGAGGTTTAATTTTGTTTTGCTACATTTGGATTTTCCAGCACCATTTGTTTAATAGACTATCTTTTCAGAAAGTTGATTTTGATGGGCATTACATTCCACTCCCTACATTCCTCCATCCCAATCTTGGTACTCAGGCAAAAAAAATAAATAAATAAAGTTTTCAAAATAAATTGATTCATAAAAGAAAAACTCTCATGTTAGCTCTATTAATGGGAAAAGTTAGACTTAGGCTTCATAATTTCAAAAAACTTGAAAGGAGAATTTCACATAGTAATTAATTTCCTCAGGGACTTGAAAAAAGATGTACGATGTATTTAAAGAATGAAAAATTTTAAAGAATTATGGTCTTAAAATATTTTGAGTTCCCCTATACACCAATTTATGCACATGTACGTGCATGTGAAGTGTGTGTGTGTGTGCGTGTGTGTGTGTGTGTGAACAGAGTATGAAGACGAGACTTTAAATATGGAAACAAAGTTGTCTAAGTCAGTGTAGACTTAGTAGGAATCAAAATCTTAAGAATGACACTTTTGTTGAATGCCAGATCCATAAATACTAGACGTTCCAAAGAAATTGGCAGGATGTGAATTAAAATGCATCCATTTGGTAGACTCATACGATCTTTTTCTAAAGTTTTTAGTGATTTTTATATCTTCATACATACAAGATTTGACTGTCTATAAAAAAATCTTTCTCATCTTTTACCATATTGTCTCTTGCACAGAATAGGCCTTCTGTGTTCACTGAGGAACCTAAACAAACAAAAAAAAAATTTTTGAAATATTTTTCATATTAATAAAAGGATATTTGAAAGTTGAAAATTACACAGTATATAAAGCTTCCACAGTGAAATCCTAAGAATATCAGAAGAGAGGATCAATCATTTTAATATTTTATTTAAATGGAGAAAAATAATTACTATAGCCACCCTGCCACTCAACATTTTGTCTCCCTGGAGCTTATTTATACATGAAGCCAGGAATTTAAAACTGAAATTTTTAAGAGGGAAATATTACTGGAGGGACATTTCCAAGTGAGTTTCATTGAACTTCCAAATCAAATTACACTTTGCTGAAATGTGAAGTGCTTGCCATCTGGGTGGCTGTTTCATTTATTCAGAAGAGAAATCAAATCAAAAGAGCCCTCCAAGCTAAACACGAAGGTTATAGAATAATCCCTCCAAAGAGAAGAAATAAAAATATAATTCTTCACATTTATCCACTCGCTTTCATCCCAAAGTACCTTGGAGAGATCATTCACTCACTGTGGAAATGCAGCAGCCACTGGAATGGAAACTTGATAACCTATGTGAGCCAGAAGCTCTTTAAAAGAGGGGAAGTAAAAATAATTCACCCAATTGAAAAAGCAGTAGGAATGTGGGCTGGAAAAATGGAGCTACCTGAGTTGGAATTTGGCAAGCTCAGTGCAGCTTACTCTGACAGGGAAAGAATGTATTAATGTGGTATTTTATGACCACACATGTTCTGTGCTGATGGGTTAAAACAAGACTCCAACATAAAGATACCCATCTTTAGACCATTGCTCTCTGTTTCCTTGTTAAATGTATATCCCACAATGTTTAATGCCTGTTTTAATGAAGACAAATTTTATGATAGCACACTCAAATTTGTAATAATATTCATCAAACTATAAGTCCTCAAAGAAAAAAAATGTTGCTTGCAAAGCAGAGAATGTCCTATATAATTTCTTAACTTTAGATAAAGTTTTAATTTCAGTCAATTTAAATTATGTCGATCTAAGATTGCTTGGAGTAAAAGATTATTGCAAAACTGAAAAAATATTGAGATCATTTGGTAGGAGAGATAAGTTAATAAGCATATTTTTATTAGATTTACATTCTAATACAATGTTAAGAACTTATGATTCTATGTGAAAGAGGATTTAAGAACAAATCAAGCTCCTTACTGAGCTATGTTCTGTATATTTGGAAACCAACCATTATGAAATCATATATTAATTAAGCTTGTTCTTCAAATACCACTTTGTAGTAACATAATTTATCTTGGTGGCATGCATACACACTCAATCCCAGGTGCCATATTTCTGTTTTGAGTCAAATTCTCCCCCAGCGTGCTTGCTAATGTTGTATTTAAAGCAGCTTTAAGCAACTAAGTTATACAAAGTATTACAGCCTAGTTTTTTAAAAAGTTTGTTGAAACAATGAATTTTTCATTAAAATGAACTGCTGCATTATTCATCTATGCATTTCAAATCATCCAAAGATATGTATTTATTTTACTAATTAAGATGATAAGTAAATTCTTATTGGTAAAATAATAAGTGAATTATTTCCTGGGTTTGGGCCAAATTAAAATTCCAGAAATATTTTCTTTATGTCATATATCACTTTGATCAGTCAGGAAATGACTCTTCATCAGTTATATTTGATATGATATTACGATTTTCTCATTAAGCTGATAATACCTTCAGTAACTTTAGGTTCCCTTATACTTTCTTCTTTCAATCCTAGAGCCATTTTTTAAAATTTTTATTTTACCAGGTTAAATTTAATCCCACCATGCATGAATCACCTAAGTTATGATAGGATGCCTGGTGCTAATGTTTAAAGGAAAACCACTGCGATTTTTCATGATGTTAACTGTTAGTGGGACACTTTTAAGGATACTTTTCAATTTAAACAATTTCTGAATTTTATTTCAACAAACAACTTGCATAAAAATACTTTGAAGTCAGTGAAATTTTTTTCTACATTTCTTTTGTCTTATGATACATTTTCAGCAAATAAAATTACAAAGTTTACAACCACTGATATTTTCTTTTTGAACTTTCTTTGAATAATAACACCATTGTGAATATACATCTCATTACCAATTCTATGAACTATATTTACATTTAGGACAGAGTTATGAATGAATATTCCTTGAACAAAGGACTAAATAAATATTAGAAAATTAATTTAAGAATATCCAGTGAAGAAGAAAATACATATCTTTATAATTATAACTTGTATTAACAATAAATGAATGTACTGGTTCATTTCTTGAATTCACCTCAACTGTACAGAAACTTAGGCCTCAAGTTATTCCCTTACCATATTTCTGTCCCTAAAGAATATCTGAGACTTTTTTTTCCAAGGCTGCTGTTCTCTCACCTTTGGCAAAATGCCCACTATCCACATGCTTACTGTAGCTTCTGGCTATGACCGTTTGTCTCTGAGGAGCTATTTGAATACTTTGCTTATGGTTTCTTCAAAATGGAAAAAAAAAAAAAAAAAAGGAAAGAAAAGAAAAGAAGGGAAGACAAGGAAAAAATCCTCCTCTTCAAGGCTCCATTGATCTCCCTTAAGAATCTGGTTTGACCATGGTGGTATCAATGTCACTGGTTTGTCACCAAGAAAACTCAATGCAGACATCAGTACTAGCAAATGCAAATGAACACATTGAAAACACATTTTTTTTCCTTTATGCCTCAGAAATGACCTTCTCAACATTGACAGCTATACTTGTCATCTTCCACAACAAAACAAAGATACAAAAAGTTCAAACAAATAAATACCTAAAGAAATCACGTATTCTTCTTAGTTTCTTTCAGTGTCCCAAGCAGAGAATCTGAGCTGAGATGTTGCAGTATGAGGATCAGTCTCACCCATACTTACCTCTTAAGTGCATTTTATTTTTCTTTGCAATTAGCGTGTCACAGTCCTTTCTGCAAAATAGTGCATTCAGAGTAAAATAATTTTCTACAAAATTATACAGTTCAGTTTTAAAGTTAGTCAGCTAAATCAGTCTTCAGCCATGTGCTAATCCATGACGCAAAATGTTTCACATTATTTTGAATTGTAGGATGTGTATTTGCAACATAAGCAGAAGTGCTTGAATGAAATGAGATGAGAGGTGGTGAATAGCTACTGTGAACATTTCTTGCTACATATTTAAATCCTGCATCCCAACATGGTGAATAAAAACTCAGATAATATACAGTTCAAAAGTTTCATGAAATATAAAGACAGTGCATTATGTTTAAATAAAACTTCAATTAGAGTTCATACTGTAAAAAAGGAGTTGAGGAAATTATCTGATTTATACTTTACCTTAGAATTATTTACAATGTTTATTTTCTTTTATAAAAGCAATTTAGTGGGTGCAGTCTTTTAATCACAAAATAATGTCTACTGAGACTGAAACCATTGGGAACAAATGCTAGAACAAAACATTCCCTGGGTTCGTAATGTGAAATATTAGGTGACATAAGCCTTTAGAAACAAAAATTCAGAAACTCAGTTATCCATATAAATTCTTTCTTCTGATGCTCCTCAAGTTCCTGAAGTCATTCTGAAAAATCAGAATCTTATATTGATTGTTGCTTATTAACATGTTATAGACTTTTAACAGTTTAAAAGAACATTATATATTTGATTATTAATTTATTAAGCCATTCATTGATACAGTGACTGTTCATTGAGCATCTTCTGTATTCTAGATATTTGTGAGACATGGTGTTGAGCATATGAGGATTCAATTAAAATACAGTACAATGACTGGTATATGCTAAGAATAGGCATGGGGGCTAAGTAGAACAAGGAATTAGTAAACCAAGAGAAGTTTGGTCAAGGAAAGTTTTATGGAGTCAGTAAGCAATATTGTCCATTAAAATGGGAATAAGCTAAGAAGGGAAGTGCAGAATTCTAGGTAAAAAACAAAAAACCCCAAAAAGTCAGAGTGCAGATTGCTTGGCAGGCTTAAGAAAGTAGATGTAAGTCTCTCTGATTTTACAGATGAAGAGTATCTTGAGATATTGAATGGTTTTGCCATGGTCAAACGGCAGATTTTGAACTGGAGACTTAGTTTGCTAGATTTCCCATGGAGATTTCTTTTCACTATTCTTTTATCTGTGTATAGAAATAGTTATTGAGCATGAAAATAAGTTAAATACCTTGTAAATGTACTGTTTTTTAAAATAATAATCATACTTGGCCACCTAAACTCATTACCATCAGAAGCCAATGCTATAAAAATGAAAACAATATGTGCCATAAAAAATCAATTTTTTTGGTTCAGAATATCAAAATAGATTAGAAAACAATTAAGTCTAATGGCTAAAATAATACATTTATTAAATATCTTATTTCCATTTACAATGAACACTAAATCCATAGGTAGGTGTGCTCTAGTCCTTGAAATCCTAAAACATATTTCAGGCCTCATATGAAGCTTTACGTTTTTAGTCCCTGAAAATATGATTTATCTAGATTTGTTTTGTATTTTTTAGAATACCAAATTTTCTCTGTTGATACCAAATAATTATAATTTTAAGGTAAACTTTTAAATTAAATACTATGTAATTGCTGTAAGTATTATTAGTTATATAATGATATTGAATATTTTTACTCATTTAATTACTGTTAGGTATTATTTGTACCTAAAGTTTAATTCTAATTTATTATATATTGTTTACATGTACTTTTTTTCCTAGTTTTCTTAGGACAGTATTTTGCCAAACATAGTCATTATCTATTGTAATGCGTATTTATTTTTTTCTTCACATTGACAATAAGATATGAAAGGTGAAAGGCAAATCTTTCCTTTTGAGGAAAAGCTAACATTTCCAACAGAAACACATTTGGTTCCATTTATATAGTGTATAGTTTTTAGCACCTGTCTAGTTGCTTTGAAGTTTAAGTCATACAGTTCATATTGTGTTATTTGAATTGTTCACAAACGATTTTCTTTTTATCTGAGTACCAAAAGGGAAATTGGGCAAAAATGGAAATCTATCATCTTTTGTGCAGATGAACTGCGTGGATGTATTATTTGATATCATAGTTTCGCCATCTAGTGGCTAAAATGGGTACTTGTTTGTTAACTTTACAGCATTGATTAAAACAAAACTCTAGAACAAAGTTCTAAATTGGGACAAATATATTAGTAAAATTGATGTGTAGTAATATAAATACTACAGTTGATAGCAATAGTAATTATTTTAAGAAATTAGGTTATACAAATATTAAAAACTTAATAGGAAACTTGTGATTTTTAAGGAACTTGCTCTTTATACAAATCGTGCATTAAATGTTCAGCCTAGCCCACGATAGAAAAATAATGTTTAAAATAAATTTATGCCTTTATATTTATTATGTTCCATAAAAGGAACATATAACTCAACTGTAATAAATAAAAACACTCTGGCATTTTAATAGTCAATTAAATCTCTTAAACAACTTGTTTGTTTATACCAGAGTTTATTCTCGAGTTCTTTGAATTCCTTGTGACTCTCTCTCATATCCATGATCAAGCAGTGCAGACTGAATCACGGGTCATGGGTTCATGTTCCTAATCACTGAATGCATTTTGTTTTAAAATACTCTTTCTCCATATGTAGTTTTACAGTTTCTGGAGAATATAGCCTTAATTGTCTTTGATAAGTATAATGTGCATTTCTGTTACCAAGAAAGAATATGATTTACTGAAATAAGAGTTCTGATATAACTTTTCTCTACCAAATAATATTTAATATCCAAATTTTTCAGTTTTTTGTTATCACACATTTCACTTAGCATATGTTGAATATAAGGGATGACTCAACAAACCGATCTCTCTTTTTAAACTTGTTTTCTTGAAAATGTTCAAATATTAAGAAAAGTTGAGGAGTAAAATGAGCACCTGTGCACCATCTACCTTGCTGGTGTTCTGCCACATTGGCTTTTCCCTCTTACAAAAATATAGTTCAGAAGTGAATTCTTTTGTGGGAAATATAGATTTTATCTGTGTATTACTATATAGGTTTTATGCATCCATGGTGGAATTCACTTCCTTTGTGATAAACCTTGGTTTCATTTATGTGTATCTTATATAGTTTGTGAACATCCAAACTGAATTTTGTAAACAGAAAAACGACTTATTTAGAACTGTTCATCTTTTCTAAATGAAAAAGTAACTTATTATAGGAATACCTCATAACTTTTAAAAAATTAATAGTTACCTCAAATCGAAAATAAATTTCCTTACAATTGGCCTCATATATAACACAGTGGCTACTTTCTCAAACTTTAAATATACATGTTTAAGTCAGCTTTTTTTGCTGCTGTAACCAAAAGACCTGACAAGAACAAATAGAAAAGTTTATTTTGGGGCTCATGGTTTCAGGGGTCTCAGTTCATAGATGACTGATTTCATTGCTGTGGGCCCAAGGTGAGACAGAACATCATGGTGGAAGAGTGTGGTGGAGGGAAACAGCTTAGGACATGGAACCATGAAACAGAGAAACAAATAAGAACTCTCTTCACCATGATACAATACAAATCCCCCAATGACCCACCTTTCTAGCCATACCCTACCTGCCTATAGTTACCACTCAGTTAATCCCTATCAGTGGATTAATGCACTGATTAGCTTAAGCTACTTATAACCCAATCATTTAACTCTAAACTTTCTTGAATTGTCTCATACATGAGCTTTTGGGCAATACTTCATGGTCCAAACCATAACAATACAAATATATAGAATATATTAAATTTCTGAAGTCTTAAGGGCTTTACCTTAGTGGATAAAATCCTTCATAAATTTTAAGACAATTTTTTTTAATTTAATAAATGAAATATATGAGTAAGAAACTCAAGTTCTCTAAAATTTTGTTTATATATTTGGTCAAAATCTTATGCCTGTAATGATAATAGTCTTAATTCTAAATTCACTACATAGTTTTATATATTAAATTAGAAAAACAATTAATTTGAATTCTTTTAGACTTCAAACACTTTAAATAGCATGTGTATATATATATACAAATATATATATATATTTGTACCATTTCAAATTTTCAGAATTCAGAAAAGCATCCATATTGGATTACATTGTTGTATCTCCATATTTGTTTTGAACCCTTACTAGACTTCTGTGATGCTCATTAAGAAAATAATATTACCACCCTAAATTAATGTTGTTGTTTCCAATCATATAATATTATTTGCTTATTGGACATAACTTTTTGCCTAGCACAGGACACCTGAGCTGCGTGTACCAGGACAGTTCTTCTGGTACCACTTCTGGGCACACTCATTATCTTTTATAGTCATGCAGAAGAAAAGGGATTCCGAGTCCCTGAACTTAAGAGGTTGCTATTTTTCTGGGATTTAGGTTACATTCTTATTATTTTTCTGTTGTCTTAAACTAATTTTAATCCCTTTCTTTCTGTTTCCTAAGACACATTTTCATTTCTTGAGATCCTGAATACATCTGCGTAATTCCTCCATCAAATTTTAAGGCTATGACCTCCACCATGTGTTGTAGCTAACATCATTCGGTCATTCTCTTGTCTGACAGTTTAAATCCTGAACTTTTTCCTTATATCCTTCCTGCCTGACTCAATCATATACGACTCAACCATATACTTATAAATTAAATAGCTGATTGACTTAGATACAGCTTTGACAGATTTTTATAGTTACCACAATAAAATCATGTTAATGACAGTAATTTCTTTTATTTCCTTTTCTTCTTTCTTTCCTTCTTTTCTTTCTTTCTTTCATTTTTTTTTTTTTTTTTAACTAGAGATAGAACCCAGGGATGCTTAAAAGCACCATTTGGCCACATTCCAAGACTTTTTAAAAATTTTTTATTTTGAGACAGAGCCTCACTAAGTTGCTTAGAGCCTTGTTAACTTGCTGAGGCTGACTTTGAATTTGGTATCCTCCAGCTTCAGGTTCCTGAGCCACTGGGATTACCCGTGTGAGCCTACCACGTCCAACTAGCAATTTCTTGATATAAAAAGAATTTGAATAACCTAACTCACATATAACACTTGCAATAAAATAATAATAATAATAAAGACCTGATGATATAAAGGTTAAAAGAAGTTTAGTAAAATAAGATAAAGCCATATTATTCACCAATATTTGGTCTTAGCATTTGCCAGTAACTATTCCAAGTGTTTGGCTATTAACAATTCAATTGAGTACTACTCCTTTTCTTGTTCACAGAAGAAGGAAACTAGGCACAGAAAGTTGAAGCAACTTGCTCTAGTTCAGGTAGCAGGTGGCAGAGTCAGGATTCAAATCCTGGTAGTCTGAGTGTACCTTCCATGTCCTTAACTACAATAGCATTGATGTCATAAGGTCAATATGTTTTGGGAAACAGATGTGTTTAATGTAATTGTGGTTGGTACTTTGTTTTCAGATAGAGAAATACTGACTTATTTGTAATCAACACATCCATGTAGGTAGTGAACTATTCGCTGGGCTCTACAGTGACTACTGGGGCAGAGATGCCGCCATCTTCCGGAGCATGGGGCGACTGGCCCATATTCGTACTGAGCATGATGATGAGCGTCTGTTGAAAGGTAGGACTGAGACAGGATACATAGGAAATCAAAATTGAAAACAAGCCTAGAATTCATGGATGATTTTGCCACTTTGATGTTTACAATATAAACATAACAGTTTTTACAGATTCGAGGATGTTTTTCTCAGCAGTATCCTTGAGTTAAAATATATGGTAGGTGTCCATCAGTTCATATCATCATGGATTGTCTTAATTATAAAAGTAATTTACCTTCCTAGTAATGCTTACAAGTCAAAATTTACATGAATAAAACAAAGCAAATATATGAAAAGTGAAAAAATACATCATTCAATAGGGTTTTTCTATTCTTATCAATTGGTATAATTTCTAATGAATTGATTTCTTTGCTTTTCTTGTCTTAATAGGATCACATGGCACCTTAGATACAAAACTTTAGAAAGTTCACTACCCATTCACTAACAGAATTATTTGTAAGGAATATTATTTATGTTTTTTAGGCTGGTATGTTTAGGAGCTCATTTTATGGTGAACACTTTCATTTTCAACATTTTTATGAACCTTGAAAATACCTGGTCACTACAAGTAGCATATTATCATTAAAATATTTCACATACTATATCAATCAAAGGCAATTTATTGACACCTCTTAGACTATAAACATTTCCCAGTTTAAACTTAAAATGATCTTCATGAGTTAGGCTAGTAGATGATTTGTGAATTAAAACAAGTAATTATAGACTTCTTTATTATAAAACATTACTTATATTTATATTCACTTTTTACGTGCAGAAGAAGGAAATATGAAGATTATCTTTGTGGCACCCAAGTCTGTACCTCCACTGAATGCATTTTAAACTTACAGTGTATGTTGTTCAAAGCTATTTCTTCTCTCCCCAACATTTTTATTTTTCAATTTAAAAATGTCTGTTGACATGCAAATAAAATAGAGATAGCTATCTCTTTCATATTGTTGGTTAAAATTTTCAAGGGATATGTATTTCTTTATAAAATGATGAGAGTTAAAGTTAAAACTTCAGGTGACATGTAATTTATTAGGATAACCTTATTTTGTTATTCTATCTCTTTCAATTTTCTTCCATTTTTCACTCCTATAGAACCAAAATTTGTAGGTTCATATATGATTCCTGACAATGAAGATCGAGATGACAACAAAGTATATTTCTTTTTTACTGAGAAGGCCCTAGAGGCAGAAAACAATGCCCACGCGATATACACCAGAGTGGGTCGACTTTGTGTGGTGAGGATTGTGTTTTTCAATCATTAAAATTGCTTATCTCACAATTTATGGCCATGCATTTGTTAAAAATTTTATAGTAGGTTTTTGCTTTAAATATTGTCTAGTATTCTGTAGGCATCCAAAATTAGTATTTAAGAAACCAAGCTTTATATTTTGTATTTTATTCAGTGTTTTCACTGCTGTGATTTTTCCTTGGGATTTCATCCACAGGGCAGAAGAGTGAGGTGGAGGGAAGTGACTTACATGATGATCAGGAAAGAGAGAGAAACTCCACTTGCCAGATACCAAATATATACCCCAAAGGCACACCTACAAGGACCCACCTCCTCCAGTCACATCATACCATCCTTCAGTTACCAATTAATCCCATCAGGGAATTAACTCACTGATTGGATTAGGCTCTCATAACCCAATCATTTCTCCTCTAAACCTCTCACACATGAACTTTGGGAGACACCTCACTTCTAACCATAACACTTCACATCTATAAAAACTTCATATCTAGTGCAGGTTTTATCTTAAAAGAGGTTGTATTTTGTATGATTCTTCTCATTTTCAAAGCCATTACTAAGAACAGTCTATAATTAGTCTGTTAGAGTTATAGTTAAGTTATAGTTATAGTAAGTAGTGTATAGTTAGTCTCTATTTCTTCCTACAAAGAAGTTTGAATTCTTTTTTTAATATATTTAACCAAAATCTTTTTTGTTTCTTTAGTTCACAATCTGAATAATATCCACAATTGTGTTTAAACAACTCAGTTGGTTGATTTTATAGAAAACAAAATCTGCCATTTGAGTTTTCAGTCAGGTTTGGAACATTCAAGCAAATTGAAGTAGCAATGTGAACTTAGAAAGTGCTAATAATATTACAAATGTAAATTTGTTAATTAGGAATCAATTTAAGCATAGATTTAAGAGGGCTTGGATGTGGCTCAGTGGTACAGTGCTTGCCCACCATTTGTGAGGACCTGGGTTCAATTCCCTGCACTACAAAAGTCAAAGAATAAATTTAAGGTATTTATATGCATACATACATAAGTATTATATATGGACTTTATGTGTGTGTGTGTGTGTATATATATATACACACATGTAAATATGTATATATACAGATTATTTATCAACAAAATAATAAAGGCTACAATGTCATAAAAGCCACTTCTTCATTTAGGAGAGACTACTATATTAACATTGTTTAATACCAAGAAAATATATTTATTGCTCCAGAGTGACAGTATGCTGACAAGGTAGAACATGAAAAGCAAACAAAGCAAAACAGAAACTATAGGAAAGACAGTTAGTATTTATTTGAGGCTTACGCTAAATTTTCTTTAATAGAAAAAAAGTTAAAACTCTTGACATCTGTACATTGAATAATGCTAAAATTGTTGTTGGTAAAAGCTCTTTATGTGCCCACTTACCTATGTTTTCTTTTTCACAGAATGATGTGGGAGGGCAGAGAATACTGGTGAATAAGTGGAGCACGTTCCTGAAAGCAAGACTGGTTTGCTCAGTACCAGGAATGAATGGAATTGATACGTATTTTGATGAATTAGGTAAGTTTTATTGTGAGAATTAAATTTTAATCTCTGTTGTATAGCTTTCATTATCTCTGGTACATGTGAAAAACTTGTTTCTTGCAATATTTGACCTGTATCCAATATAGAGCAAGTTTCTGTTCTTTCCATTTGATCAGGTACCTGGTGGTGGCAGAAGATGTCAGGAGATCCATCTAATTAGTTTAGAGT